>NC_067244.2:103806217-104431217 GCF_019359855.2 Lolium perenne | reverse complement strand
TCTCACTCACAGATCTAGATCAACAACAAGGGTTGCCTTGATTACAGAGGGATGAAACCCTAGGGAGACAAAGCTCATATCCATGTTTAAGCTATCATCTTGTCTAAAGGGTAAAGGAGGGGTCCTAGGTGCTTATATAGAGGTACAAGCCAGCTTGGGCCGAAAAGGTACGCAAGTGGATAACTTAGGCAGCTTGGGGAGTCATTCCCGTCGGATCCGGTTTGGGGCCGGTCAGACCGGGCCTGGGACCGGGTGGTCCGGTCCTGGGGCCGGTCGACCGGGCGGCAACCGGACAGTCCGGTCGTGGGGCCGGTCCAACCGGGTTCTGGGCCGGCCAGCCTTCTTCTCCTCTTTCCTCCTTCTTCTTCTTCTTCTTCTTCTCTTCTTCTTCTCTCTTCCTTGCACCATGATGAATGGCTCCTCTTCCCTTCCCTCGCTTACGTGCACCATGGGTGTTCCTCCTCTCCGGTCCTCGATGACTCTTGTACCTAATGACATATAACATGTCGACATGAGGTAGCATTCCATTCAAGGTATCTACGAGGTCGAGTATCGAGAGGAAGGAGTTCACCTTGACGCGTGTAGCGTGGGTTAGGGTTGAAGGTCCACTTGGGGGACTCTTTGGCCATGGTGTAGCGTCGACGATAGGCGGGGCTGCACTTGATGGTCTTGGTGTAGCGACGTCGGTGACCGGGGCTACATCATCTCCCCCCCCTTGGGGAAGAGTCGTCCTCGACTCTTGTTCCTCCTCATCTCCATGTTGCGACGAGAGGTCCGAGATGGTGAACGCCTTGCTCACCAAGTACTTGGGAGTTTGGTTGTCGAAGAAGCGGTCGAAGAAACACTTGGAGAAAAACCACTTGCAAAGGGAGAACTCCAAGAGGCATTTGGCAAAATTGGGAACCAAAATAGTGTCGGTGTATCCATAATTTGGAAGGGCAAAAATTTGTGCATGTAAGAGTTGTATGGTGTGAAGAATGTGTGGTGTGGCCTTGTCCCAAGCAAATGGAACAAACAAAAGGCAAGTATGAGCGGCAAAATTTGGGGCAAAATTGTTATGTGCAATGGCAAAACGATGGAGACTTCGATCTTGGGAGGGTATGGTTGGCGTGAGCCTAGTATGAGCCTCCTCAAGTGTGAAAGAATCCATTGCAAATGCCAAAGATGAAATGAAAAATCCGAAGAAGGGCAACTTTTTGTGTGACATGTGGCACAAGATGCATAAGGTGTCTCTCACATGTATGACATGGTCCTCGAGAATCTCGGAGTGTATGATGATATCATCAATACATACAACCATTGTGCCAACAAGATGTGTCAAGATATGTTGCAAAAGAGGCAAAAGAGGTGGCGAGGCATTGGGCCAAACCGGAAGCTCGACATGGCAAGTCGGCAACACATGAGGGCGAAGGCTTGTGGGAACATACCCTTTGGTGTGATTCCCGCGGGTTAGGTCCTTGTTGGGGTAGCTCTCAATTGCGCGTTTCATCAACTCATGCTCCGTGGCGGTGGAAGTTGTCATGCGGGTACCTATACACACAATAGAGGAAACAAAAAGCGTGTGTGCATGGTAGAGGAACACATCATCCATCATGATGGTCCAAGACTTGTGCACATCACCATGAGTGTCAAGCAAAATATGATGAAATGCATAGTGATGGTGCATATGGCAAGAATGGGTATGCATGACATTTGGCAACTCATGATCATCAAAAGGTGAGAAGGCTATGGGGGCCATCTCATGGACTATGAAATAAGCATTCTTGCATACCAAGCATAAGAAAGAGCAATTGTTCACAATCTTGGATGCAAGGATCATGGAATGGTGTAAACATTTGGGGCAAAGCATGTGGAACATGTTATCATTGTTGTCGACGACCCTATGTAAAGAGCAAGTGTTCATCAAGGGTGTCACAACACTAGCATGATCATAATCATTATCATTGCAAGCAAGCGGGGAAAATGTGAAGCTCTCATAGCATGGCATGGTCATGGTATCACAAGCAATCAATTTCACATGATCAACAATGTTATCAAGCAAAGCATCACATGGGAAAGTGAAAGTAGCATGTGAAGTAGCAAATGGATCATCGAGATCATGCATGCACTCATAAGTCATCATGTCCACTAGTGGGATCATGGCATCATCAACACCTATGTTGTTACCTTTGTAGGCCGACTCATTTGAGGTAGGTGTTGTGGAAGTAGGAGGATCCATGTGGTCGACATGTCCCTCTTGGAGCAAGCATGGTGAGATATCATCATCTTCATGCACCATGTACATCGTCTCCATGAGCGGGAACTCATCCTCCGTGGAACCTAGTGCAACATAAGGAGACACAAACGAGGGAGAGGTTAATGTGTTAGCAAAAGCGATGTCCTCCAAGGACCTATCATCTCCCTCTCTCAACTCACTTTGTGTATCACTCATGTCCTCCAAATGGAAGCACTCAAACTCACATATGGGGTGGAAGTCGCTCAACTCACTATCACTCTCACTCAAGTGGGCTAAGTGGCTCTCATTCTCACATGGGATTGGTACCAACTCATCAATGAAGCATAGGGGAGTAGGCTTGACTTTCTCATCTCCATGCGCCTCCTTGGTTGAAGGGAAATTCCCATGCTCAACCATCTCAACTCCATGCGCCTCCATAGGTGAAGGGAGAATCCCATGGTCACCATGCTCAACTCCATCGCCTCCCAAGTCATCCTCAAGCGGTGGCGCCGTAGTGTTGATGAGAGCTAGGCTCGGCTTAATGTCCTTGAGTTCACCTTGGCGATCTTCATCTTGAAGTGTTGGCGCAATAGGCATCTTGGGGACTTGTGCTTGAAGCTTGTCGAAGTAGAGCGTCTTGGCACTTGGCGTTGTGCATTGCCATGCCACATGACCCTTGGCCTTGCACACCTCACATAGGAGATTGGGACATTCCCGTGGAGGGTGGCCTTGTTGCTTGCACTTGTAGCATCGGAGTCCATAGGCACGTGACGAGGTAGAGGCCATTGTGGTGGTGGCATAAGAGGTGGAAGTCGCCTTATGAGGAAGGTATGCTCGATGTGCACTTGCTATCCTTGGAGTGGTAGGCACTCTATCATGGTGTTTGTCGCCTTCATGTCGAGGCTCTCGTCTTCGTGCATCATCACCATGGCTTGAGTGGTGTCGTCGAAGACTCGTGGAAGATGTTGGTCGATGGCGATCATGAAGTGGCTTGTGGCGGCGAAGCTCATGTGGTGACGTATGTCGATGACGGTCCTTGCCATGCCTAGATGATGGCTCATGCGACTTGGCATGTTGCTTGCGGCGCCTTGTGGAGCTTGGAGAAGAGTGTCGATGACGCTCATGATGGGGACGCTCTTGATGCTCCAAATGGTGTACTTGAAGTCGACGATCTTGTGCATAAGCACTCTCATGGTGGCGCCTTGTGGAGCTCGTAGACGAGTGTCGATGACGATCATGATGAGGACGCTCTTGATGATCCATATGATGGTGCCATCGTGGAGGTCCTCCATCTTCATATGTAGCTCCAATGGCCAAGTGGTGGTACTTGGGAGCATCGTCGTTGCTCCTTGTGGAGACTAGGTGAGGTTCCGCCATGGTGCCGATGTCGTAGACGTGGCGTTGCTCCACCAAGTCGTCGATGTCGTACTCGTGGTGTTGCTCCACCATGTCGTCGATGTCGTAGTCGTGGTGTTGCTCCACCATGTCGTCCATGAGTGGTGAGTCATTGTCGATGTAGAGCTCGTCGATGTCGTCCTCAAGGTTGTGGTCCACCATGTTGTCCGTGCTTGAGGAGCCATTGTCGATGTAGGGCTCGTCGAAGTTGTCCTCAAGGTGGTGCTCCACCATGTCGTCCATGTCGATGGTGCTTGGGGAGCTAAGGTCGTTGTCGAGCTCCTCGATGTCGGAGATGTCGGTGACGCTTTCGGAGCCATAGTCGGTGTCGAGCTCCACATGTTCCTCCACATCCGCGGTGCTTGAGGAGGTGTCCTCCTCGGAGTGCTCCGCGTACTCCTCCGTATCCTCTTCGTCGCTATACATGTTAGCACGACAATATCTATATGGTGTATGTTAGTGGAAGAACACTACCCCGCAACCTTACCGTGGTATGACAAGATTGGGGTGATCCAACAAAACCGAGCGTTAGAACAATTGTATCGGGCACTCACACAAAGACACACGCAAAAGCTAGCAAATATGGTGGTAGGTGAGTGTGGTGGAAAGCCAAAAGACGAAATCCGAAATCAAGTTTGTTGTTAAGAGTGGGTGAAGTCCAACGAAATCAAATGTCAAAGCGATGATCACTAGAAACACGGAAAAGATATGGAACACACACACGAGATGAACGGGGTTAGTGCGACCAAAAAGTGAGCGGAAAAGTGTATGAAACCCTTAAGCAAGGGTGCTCGATGTCACACTAACACAAGAAGAGATCAAAGCTTTGGTTGCAACGAAGAGACAACAAGATTTACACGCGGCCTCTCTTCTCTTTTTCTCTCTTTTGCTTAAAAGCTTTTCCCTCTTTTGTATTTGGTGGCACTTGCACTCTTTTGTATCTATGGTGGCGCTTTGTACACTTTGGTATGTATGATGGCACTATGCACACTTGTGCTCTTTTTGTATTTTGGCGGCTTTTTCTCGCACTATGTTAGCGTTAGCTCGCTTTTGCTATCTTGCCACACGAGTTTTGCTTAGAAGCTTTACTCCACACGACACACACACCTCACAATCGGGGCCACGTGCAATGTCTCGCAACACTCGATAAGCAATGCTCGTAGGATAGATCGCAAAAGGAAGAGGGGCTACACGGTGGGGAGCAAGTTATACCTAGATGAAAAGTTAGGCGGTGTCGTAACACACAACTTGCGAGGATGGCGACGATGGTGTCGAGAGTACGGTTGCAAGTCCGGGGTGCCGAGGATGTCGTCGCTTGCTTCGTAGCTGCGGATTAGTTGTACAAACAAGGCACTCAAACCGGAACAAGCAAACACAAGTTAGCGGAAGAAAACGGTCAAAGTAGCTTGGCGGCGGTGGCGGTGGTAAGCCGGTGGTGGGTGGTGTCGATGCCCTTGCGGTTGCGGCGGAGGTTATGGGGCCGCGGTGATGTTTCCCGGTGGTTTGGGGAGGGTGGCGGTGCTTGCCGGCGGCGGAGAGGGTGGCGGTGGTTGGCGGAGGTGGTGGTGGAGGTGGCGCCCGGTTGGCGCCCGGTTGACCAGGCCCTGGACCGGCCTGCCCGGTCTACAGCCCGGTTGACGCCCGGTTGACCAGGCTCTGGACCGGCCTGCCCGGTCTACAGCCCGGTTGACCGGGTTCTGGCCCGGTTTGCGCCCGGTCGGCGCCCGGTCTGGCGCCCGGTTGACCGGCCCTGGTGCCAGGCAGTCCGGTCACTGGCCCGGTTTGCGCCCGGTCGACCGGATTTCGCGGGGCGCAGATTTTCTCTCTCCTGTTCTTGAGCGAAAACCAAGCCAAATCGACCAAAACGAAGGGAAATGATGGAATTGGGGGCTAAAAGTTGGGGAGATAGTAGATCAAGCACTCCAACACCAAATCCATGGATCAAAACCACTCAAAACGCAACCAAATCACAGATCGGTCAAGAGGCAACTTGAGGCTATTTTTGGGGATTTTTTGGGAAAATTTTTAGAGGGCAAATCCGGTGGGTGGGGGGTCAAATCCGCGGAAACCAAAGGCTGCTGATACCATATGATGAGGTCTAAGACCCCGTGTGTGGCCCGATCTCGCGGTTGACCCGAAATCCAAAGGGGGAGGAGAGGGAGAGCGCGAAGAACACGATGAACACGAAGAACACGAGGAACTCACGCACGCACACCTACCCGATACAACCGAGACTTACCCCCATGGCTCGATGGACCACGCCGATAGAATCTCCTACGGAAGAGACCGCGGTAGAATTCCGAGGAGAGAGACCGGTGTTGGAGAAGGAGATCGGAGAGAGAGAGAGAGTGCTCGCACTAGAATCTCACTCACAGATCTAGATCAACAACAAGGGTTGCCTTGATTACAGAGGGATGAAACCCTAGGGAGACAAAGCTCATATCCATGTTTAAGCTATCATCTTGTCTAAAGGGTAAAGGAGGGGTCCTAGGTGCTTATATAGAGGTACAAGCCAGCTTGGGCCGAAAAGGTACGCAAGTGGATAACTTAGGCAGCTTGGGGAGTCATTCCCGTCGGATCCGGTTTGGGGCCGGTCAGACCGGGCCTGGGACCGGGTGGTCCGGTCCTGGGGCCGGTCGACCGGGCGGCAACCGGACAGTCCGGTCGTGGGGCCGGTCCAACCGGGTTCTGGGCCGGCCAGCCTTCTTCTCCTCTTTCCTCCTTCTTCTTCTTCTTCTTCTCTTCTTCTTCTCTCTTCCTTGCACCATGATGAATGGCTCCTCTTCCCTTCCCTCGCTTACGTGCACCATGGGTGTTCCTCCTCTCCGGTCCTCGATGACTCTTGTACCTAATGACATATAACATGTCGACATGAGGTAGCATTCCATTCAAGGTATCTACGAGGTCGAGTATCGAGAGGAAGGAGTTCACCTTGACGCGTGTAGCGTGGGTTAGGGTTGAAGGTCCACTTGGGGGACTCTTTGGCCATGGTGTAGCGTCGACGATAGGCGGGGCTGCACTTGATGGTCTTGGTGTAGCGACGTCGGTGACCGGGGCTACATCACCTATTCTAATTGGAAAGTCATCAGTGTCGCCATCGCTTGTTCGAACACTTGTCACAACATTATCATACATATCCTTGATGAGGATAATGTACTTTATTGGGACTTTGTGTTTCTCCAAGGCCCACCACATGACATTCCGAGGAATCTTAAAGGTTTTAGGCTTAGTAGCCAGAGCATCTACAAGCGACGGAGAGCATGCAAGATCACAAATAACATATAAACAAGTCTATAATTAGTCTCAACCATAGTATTCAATATTAATCGGATCCTAGCAAACACAACATGTAGCATTACATAAAGATGATCTTGATCATGATAGGAAGCTGATGAGGACATCCCTACCAATCCACTACCTCCGTCATTGCAAGATGAAGATGATGTTGTTGTGAATCTTAAGTCCAATGAAGTCAGGATTGGACCCATTACAAGGGCTCGTGCGAAGCTACTTAAGGAGCAGGTAAATTCACTCCTAAATGATACTTTGATCGATAAGAACTTTATACTGCCTAAGTCCTTTTACTTATGTATGAATAGGTATGAAGATGGAGCAAGCATCACACGAGGAGAAGATGAGCAGTTAGACGTGAAGCTAGACATGGAGTTGGACATGAAGCTGGACAAGAAGACATCCAATGGACGCGCGAGGGGGGAGAGGGAGGCATGCGCGAGGGAGGAAGACGACGTCCAGGCCGGCGTCACGCCCGGTTCGACCTGCCGCCATGCCGGACGGTCCGGTCTCACGTCCGGTCCAACCAGACGCCACGCCGGGTGAGCTCGGCTCCCGCCGGATCCTGCGCTGGTGCCAACCGGGCGGGTGTACTGTGCGTCACCCTGTTGGCCCGGTCACAGGCTGGTCCCAGGCCCGGTCCAAACCAGACCGGCCGGTCCCTAGCCCGTGTCCGAATTAGTCTCGACCAGATTCCGATCTGGGTCGGTTTTTAATGTATTTTCTCGACTTCTGGTCGTCCTGAACCCCTATATAAGTGCCCAGGACGCCCCCAAATTAGGTTTAGACCACGTTTAAGATAAACCCTAGTTCATATTTGATTGCTTTGCAACTCTATTGAATCTATACACCAATTCGCATCGATCTGGTGTTTTGATACTAAAAGTCTTGTGTGATATGCTGTTCCATTGGGAATTAGACGGTTGCAACTTATCGCTTCGTGGTCGGCGACTACGTGCGCAAGTGTGTGGAGTTGCGAATATCTTGCAAGGTTGTGAGCTATTGCATTGGCGACAGGGATCGATCGAGAGACTCGTCAGCGTCATACAAGTTATCACCCACTTCATCATCGTGTATCTCCGCTGTGTTCATCGTGTGATCATCACCACCCCCGTCGCTTACTGTAACACCCCAAAATTTCAAAACAAAGAAAACTAAATTTCTCTTTTCCAAAATTTGGAGCCAACATTTTTTTTGAAATTTGCATTAGCTTATGTGCATAGTGTTCATGCATGTATGGTGATTTTTGCCATGATTGTTTATTTAAAGTGTTGAACATGTGCTAAACCCTACCCCTTTTTAAAATCAAATAGAAACCAAGAAAAGAAAGGAAAATAAGAAAAAAGAGAAGCATATGTGAGCTTTGGCCATATTTGCAAATCTTGACCTAGGCCATGATTACTTTGTATAAATGGTTTGAAAACATTTCTAAACTCAAAAGAATACAATTTGAGTCAAAGAAAAGCAAAACAAATAAAAAGAAAATCAAAAACCAAGTCACATATGATAATGGTCATATGTGCCATTTTTAACATGTTACCCACTTTGGACCCCTGTGGTTTTTATTTTCTAAACTAAACTTTCTCATCTCTTTGCACCTCATCCAAGAACACATCAAGGTGATCACTTTGGAGCTTGCCAACCTTGCAGAAGTATTTTCAAATTATTATAAATTGCATCCAAAGTTGCAACTTTGAATCAGATTTAAGATCACCCCAATTTTGATTTTCATCAAACCAAACCCATTTTGCAAACCAATGCCACCAAGGTGCGCCAAACATTATTAGAGTAACACCCATAAAATAGTTTGCCAAAATTCAAATTCAAAATTCATTCGACCATTTCATCAAACACATTGTGTGCACTATTTGCCAAATTTGACACACACTACAACCTAGTGGATTTTAGCATGCACTTGGATGCTCTGGTCATCCACAGTATCCCTGCACCTATCCTCTACCTCACCATGCCCTCGCTTCACTGTTCCAAGGCCACACATGACCATGCCAACCTATGTCATGCACTCATGCCAACCACCATACTCTCCCTCTCTCCTCCCTTCCCTGGTTGACCGCAGCTTGTCAAATAGGATGGCCTCAATCCCACCAACCTGCCAGTACTCGCACTGGGCCAAGAGAGAGCCTGCACTGACCGGACCAGACCGTGCCCAGTGACGTCCAGGCGCACCAGGATCGGCATGGCCACGCACAGCACCGTGTCGCCCCTCGTCATTCCGTCCTCCCCCTGCACCCCCTTCACCTCCATTCGCTTCGCCCTCGTCCGGAGAACCGCCCAGGCACGCTCATTGGACCGGCCCCGTCCTCTAGCCACCGCCACGACGGTGATGCCCGTCGGCGACCCCAAGGACACGCACGTCGCCAGGATGCCTCCGTCATCGAAAGCATGTGCCACCTCGTTCTTCAGACCCGTCGTGATGTGGTGAACCATCCTGCGTCCTTGCCCTGCCATTTGGCCTCCCGAAGAGAGCCCCTTCCCTTCGCCGGCGAGGAAGCCCCGCAGCACCTCGTGACCCTATAAAATGGAGCTCTCCCTTCACTCTCTAAGCACAACATCCACTTCCCCTCTCCCTCCTGAGCTTCCCCGACTCCTTCCCCTCCCCAATTAAGCCCTCTCTCGCCGAAATTCAGCCAGAGTCCGCCATGGCAGTAGCTGGACGGAGGCGGCGACTCCGACCACCTCAACCTCTCCCCCGACCCTCATTCGCCTCGCCGTCGTCTTCCATGCCGATTGCCCGCCTCGCAGGACTCGCTGGGCGCCGGTAAGCCCCCCACCGTGACCCCGCAGCCGCCAGTACGGTTTGGTCTCCGGCGAGCTGTGCTCGTGGATGGGGACGACCCAGAGTCGTTTGATCTCCTTTTAATCCAACGGCTCACGCTGCGTACCATTTCGGGCTGGCTAAATAGACGCTCTGGTACCGCTTTTAGTCCAGTAAGGTTTGGACCCTATTGCGGTACCTCGAGCGGTACTACGAGCGGTAGTACCGCTCTGTGTCCACGTGGACAAGTTCAGTGGGGATTTAGAACTCAGAGCGGTAGTACCGCTTCCCAAAAGTGGTAGTACCGCTTAAGCCAAAACTGCACCTAACGGTTGGATTTGAGGAGACCTATATAAAGGCCTCTTCTTCCTCAGCTCGTTTTTAGCTCTTCTCTCTCTCTCTCTCTCTCCTCCATTGTTGCTTAGGTCAAACTGAGTGGATCTCCGTCCCTACCCAATCAATCTTGCTCATACTTTGAGGAGTGGTGGAGGAGATCCCGATCTATCGTTCTACCGAGAGAAAGTTCACCAATTCGTGGTAGTCCTTAGTGGATCTTGGTGGTAGAGTTCCTATTGTGGAATCTTGGAAGAAGTGGACCTATGAAGGCTAGCTTGGTGTTGTACTAGCCCCATGGGTCGTTGGGAGCCTCCTTGTGGTGTGGAGCTCGCCCCAACCTTGTGAAGGAATCACCGCCTCGACCGGTGCCTTAGTGGAGAAGGGGGAGCCCCTTTGTGGAGCTCTCTCGAGGAAGAAGGTGAGGCCTTCCTTCGTGGTGTGGCCGTCTAGTCTCTTGTGTGAGGCTAGGACCTCCTCAACGCAGACGTACTCCCTTTTGTGGGAGGAACTGCGGGAAACAAACCTCGCCTCATCTTCACGCCCTCCGGTTGTCTGGCTCCTTACTCTTACTATCTTGTTTGATTCCTTTGCTTGTTATACTTGTCTAAGATCATAGTAGGAACACCATTATCGCTAAAGCTATCACCTTTACCTTCTGTTGCACTAAAAATTGAAAAAGGCTAAAACTTGACGTAGCGTCCATTCACCCCCCTCTTGTTCGCTACGATCCATTCAAGTGGTATCAGAGCGAGGTTTTCTTGCTCGGTCTTTACCGCCTAAGAAATGGTCGAACAAGAGGTGGTTGTGAATGGAGTCCTTCCCGATGAGCAATCATCTCCATCATCAATTGCCGATAATACTCCGGCTACTTTGGATGACCTCAAGAAATTTGAGTCATCCATTGTATCTCAAATGAAGGCTATGATGATGGAGTTGATTACTCCAAAATCAAACCCCATCATAGATCCTAAGAGAGGTGTCGATGTTCCACCACCACAAGTCAAGACTTTTCCTCTTGTGGGATTTGTTGAGCAATCGACAAATCCACCTCGGGAAAAGGAACTTGAGAATGTTGACACCTCATCACAAGGGAAGGATGAATCTTCGGTTGCGGGACAATTAAGAGATAATCATGCGGTGCCTCCACCAAGTGATTATGCCGTAAATGTCCCAATACACATGCCTTGCATTTTGACTCATGGTTCACCACCACTAATTGAATCTAATAGCTTTGAAAATTGGCAATTCATAATTCGTTCCCATGTGCGCAGTGCTTCTACCGAGCTTTGGCGTATCATTGAAGAGGGGTATTCACCACGAGACCCAATGAACTTGACAAGAAGGGAAGTGGTGGATGACCAGCTCAACGCCACCACCATCAACATGATTCACTTGGCCGTTACTCCCAAGGACCGCGCTCATATCCGCTCGCTCAAGACCGCCAAGGAAGCTTGGGAAAAACTTGACAAGCTCTTCCTCGGAAATGGGAGCATCAAAAGCTCTTGTTTTAATGAATTGAACAACATGGCCGACGACTTCGTCATGAATGAGGGAGAATCGCCCGAAGAGATGTACCGGCGCCTTATTGCTCTAGCCGTGCAAATGCAAGATCTTGGAGCAATGTTTGTGGATGACCCTTGGATCAAAAGAAAGTTCTACAATGCTCTCCTTCCTTATGAGGAAGTAAAGTTGACGGCCATTCGCCAAAATGCCTCTTTCCGTTCCATGACATCCGATGAAGTCCTTCGTGAAGTCATTGCGTTGGACATATCTAAGAAGAATGCGGAAGACCTTGTTGCTCGCGCCCACAATATTTGCAAGCTCAACCTTGCATTGAAGATGAAGGAGCATGGAGCTAGTGAAAGCAATGAGGATCCCATTGAGTGGGGTCCGGATGATCTCAAGGCCAAATATCTTGAACACATGGCTCTTGCCGTCAAGAGTTTTTGGAGTGGAAACAAGAGACGAAGATCAAGACCAAGAAGTTCTTGCTACAATTGTGGCGACAAAAGTCACTTTGTTGCGGATTTTATCTATGAGAGAAGGGACGAAAATGGTGGAAAGCTCATCCGTAAGAGCAAGTTTAGATCTCTCTCCAAAGGGTTCTCCTAGTTTTCCTCCAACAACGACGACATCAAGATCTCTTCCACCAAGAAACTTAGAACGAACATGCTAGGAGATCAAGACCATATGGTGGAAAAGGAGAGGCTTGAGAAGAAGGAGGAATTAGAGCTTATCTCTCTAACCCAAGCTTACGAGGAAGAAGTGTGCATGCGTATGACTCTTGAAGCTATTGCTCTTATTCTTGAAGACTTCAACAATTCTCTCATCTCCCAACTCATCAAGGACCGAGATTATGCTCTTGGTTGGGTGGGTGAGCTCAAGGCAAAGAAGCATTATCTTGAAGAAAGCCATGAATGGTCGCTTGAGGATGTTGCAACCTTTACCAAGAAGAAAGAAGATGAAAGCCATAATTCATGTTGTGACAAGCTCATTGACGAAGTTTTCTTCTTGAGAAGACACAATGCTAAATTCTTGGAAGTCATTTCTACTCAAGAGGAGGCCTTGGATGAATACTATCGTTTGAGTAAAGAGAAGGTACAATGTTGTGATCACGAAGAAGAGATTGCCACTCTAAAGAAACACAAGGCCAAGCTATTTGAAGTGAATGAGAGGCCAAATGAGTCCTTGTTGGAGTGGATCCGTTTGAGCAAGGAAAATGTCACTTGTTGTAACCATAAGGATGAAATTGCATATCTAAAGAGAAGCAAGGACAAACTTATGGTGATCAAGCTTATGCAAAATGAAGCCTTAAAAGAATACCAACTCTCAAGCAAGGATCACACTTGTAGTAATCATGAAGATGAAGTTAATCGCTTGAAGTTCAAAATTGAGAGTCTCCAAGTCCAAGTCAAATTCTTGGAAGGAGTCATTGAATCAAGAGTTGAAGCCTATGAGGACTCATGCAATGAAGGAGAAGTGGCAATCATGCCAAAGAAGATCGAGAGAGGAAGAAGGATCAATGAAAAGAAGAACGTCATGATAGGGCCCATTGAAAAACGGGTTCCTATTTCCAAGTCTTGATCCATGAAGGACCTTGCTTTCGGAGGTGCTTATTGGGTGGTTGATCTTGAAGCCACAAGTATTATGTCCGAAAGCAAGGAATTCGTTGTCGTCATCAAGTCACTTATCTCTACCAATCTCATGACGACAACACAAGTGAGCTTAAAGGTATTGGAGCCTTGACAAGGTGGTGATCATGTCCTACCTTGTCAAGACTCTTGCGTATGTTCTCTTTGTTCATTGCTTTACACTCTTGGGTCTTTATACCTACTATAATGAACATGTATTGGTTCTCTTGTGGACCTAGTCTCTTCAAGAGGCCACGGTCTAGGACTAATGGAATTTGCTTCTTTGTGTAGAGATCGTGTTTTGTAGGAATTGTGTTGAAGGAAATGAACCATGATGAAGTTTCTCAAACAAATTCAATACAAGTTCTATGACATGTTCCTTGCAAGAAGGAGCAACAATGGAATGGAGTTTATGCTCAAGATCTTGGAGGGTCTTCATTGGCAAAGAAGGAATCCGTTATATACTCCTAGCCATACTCTTACCCTAACTTCATGGGGTTGCCGGAAGTGAGAGACAAACGTAAGTTGAAGACACTCAAACATGATGATGGAGTATGAGTCTATTGTGAGTTTTGTGATATTGCGTGATAAGACTCTTTTGATGAATATGATAATTCTTTGGAGGAGGCGAAGTGCTTGTTGTGAGAAAGGAGATGAAATTCCCTCGGTTACCATAGGAAGGATGGGTGTTGGCACGCGCCAATCTCAAAAGCTACCTTCTATGAGTGCCGAGGAAGGACGAAGTTCCACCTATGTGGAGCCATCTACACCACAAGGCCAAGTATTTCCATTGGACAACCAAGTACTAGATCACTTCTTCTACAACCTCAAGTTCGGCATCAACAACAATGAGGGTCAAGGCGAGGACCTAAACCATGATGAAGATCAAGGGACCTCACAAGAATCTATCCTTGTGGTCCATTCTCGCCGGGGTGCTAAAGCGTCAAGACTCTTTCATAACTCAAGCAAAGTACAAGACATACTCAAAATCAAGATATGAGGGGGTCCAACAGTATAGCAACCCCAAGTATCAATACTTCCTTAATGAGTCCGACGAGACAATGGACTCACTCTCTACCGGTAAACGTCAAGGTTTGCTTCTCTACCTTTGTGCTTCTCATCCGGACATTGTGTCAAAAGTGGGCACTTATACCACTCTTGTGCTACATGTCTAGATGTAAAGCATGCATGAACATAGGGGGAGTGCGGTTTAAACTTATTGAGCTATCCCTCCCCCCATAATGCATAAAGAAACCCAAAGCATATGCTATTTGTCAATTAAGTGACTAATGAGCTTCATGTTGAGTTGTAGCCGTGAGTCCTAGGTACATCTATGCGACCTCACACTACTAAACTCTTACACGGTGGCTTCGGTGTGGTGACCCTGCATACCACTGCATGTTGTAGTATGCCAGTCGTTGATATAACATTCACGAAGTACCATTCCGCAAATATTACATCCCTCAGAGTAGTACAACAGAACATAGCAGGTCCATAACTCATTCATTTATTATTACAAGCATAATGTACATATCATCTCGGAGCTCCTCTTGGGTCCTAAGAGGAATACTCCTGGGTTCGAGGCGAACCCAACTTAACTTATAATACATGAGTCTTACTAAGTTATACATTTATTCCCTCGAGCAGTAAAGTACTAAGAGTTCGTACTGCTCGGATACTACTACTACTTATCGGTCTAAGCTTGTTCTCCTCCGGAACCCTCCCCGGTTCCGTAGACTATAAGGTAGTCTACACCTTCGACACCTCCAGAGAGGTCTGGTTCTTCATAGCCGATGATGTCGGCTCCTTCAGGGTTGTCGTTGTCCTCCTCCAGATGGTTCAGACAATCTAAGCAGGGGATTTAAGAGTGGTATGAGTACGAGCGTACTCAACAAGTTCATTATATAAAAGAGGTGTTTAATGCACTAGCTACGATATTAGACCAGAAAGTCTAATACCAATGCAAGTTTTGATAAACATTTCTTCAAGAGGTTGCTTTTATTTCAAAGAACTATGTCCGTCAGCCTTCACCGGTTTACTAGAACTTCATGGAGTTCCTTTCCGGCCGCGTTCGCAGTTCCATATCCCGGAACAGGGAGTGACAGGTCACGGTTCTTTACACTCTGCAGAGGTGTGTTGCTTTACCCATAAGAGATCTTAACCTCGGTGCCAACCGGGCAGCTTTCCCGTCCACACTTCCTTCGGTGTGAGGCCCGGTATAAGGTCATAGCCAATCATATTTCTCCGCTACCTCGCACACCCACCCTTTGTTGCAAACCCCGACCCTGGGTCCTCGCCGGTCCTCTTACACCAATTAAGGATGGACCCCGACCGCGACAACAGTTCTGGGCTCTACCATAAACTCCTTCGCCGGCAGCTGCAACCCATCATAGACCGCATTACCGTGGGGAATTAGAATGGGATCCCCACCCTCCGGTTGTTCTCGCAAGATACAATTGCTACGGTAAGCGCATCCGTTGATGTACAAGAGGTGGAAATACGATTGACTATTCCGTCCCACTCCAGATCTTATGGTTAACACGGGTTTTACGGCACAAGAATCACTGGACGACATTTGTTGTTTAATCCTAGATGGATATAAACCCTTGCAATGGAACCTCCACCATATCAACACAATCCATGGTTCCATTGCCCACCACTTAGTCATATTCATAGTTATGAAAATAGTGGTTTTGCTTTTTTATGCAGTAGTGATAACCATAGTACTTTGCAAGTAATTTGATAGAAAAATACTCGAATGACATGAGCAAGTGATGAACTTGCCTGAACACTGCAAAGTGTTGCAGTTGGATGGTGTGGACTGACCCTTGTCCTCTGTTGCTGAAATATAGCATCATTGTCCGATAAGGGCAATGGTTAAAGAAGCATTGATGCATGATTCCAGTTTTAGGGTTTGTTCCCGCTTCCGATGTCGTTATTATTTCATGTGAGAGGTTAATACTAAGAATAACTTAGGGATACTCTATTTAGGGCAAAATACAACCTTGAAATGTTGTCAAGGTGTTTTTAGAGTCCAAAAGAATTTATGGACTTATTTTCATTATTGAAAATAATATGTGTGATTTAAATGATTATTTAAATCATCAAATTTGAACTTATTCTTGTTTAACTTCAAAAATTCTATTTCATATTTTATTATGATAGAGTTTTTAATACTGAGTGGTTTTCATATTTTAATTATTTTTTTAGAGCTATTATGATTTTATAAAATTTGGTCAAAGTTTGTGTTTTTAAAGGAATTTGGAAAAGACCAAATTACCCCTAGGCCCACCTATCGGTGTAACCCAGTGGGGTTAGGTCGAACCGACCTACCTGGTCCGGCTTGACCAGCCTCACTTCTCTCTCTCGCGCGCGTCCAAAACCCTAACCCTAATCCCCTCTCTGGCGATCCGTGTCGCCTCCACCGTCGCCGCTCGATTCCGGCGAGCTCCGCCGGACTTGGCCCTCGCCGTGGGGCGCAATCGACTCTCCTCATGACGGCGGTCAATCTCCTCCGCGTCGATCTGGAGCAAGCGCTGCTCCCGCTCGTCCTCGACCCCCATCGCCATGGCTAGGGTTACGGGATCCGCGCGATCCCGCTGCTCCTGGCGCTCCTGGTGCTATGGCGCCGCCGTGGTGCGGGTGGTGCCATGGTGCCGCCATGGCATGGCTTGGCCTGGCGCCGCCGCGCTCTGGCGTGTGCCGCCGTGGCCGCCATGGCTGCGCCTGTCTGCTCGACCCCGGGTATGTGCGCCTCCCTTCTTTCTCCCTCATGTGCATGTTCTTCTTCCTCCTCTAGCTCTGGCCATGGCTTGTATCTCTATGTAGAGATGCTCGCCATGCCGATGCTCTACTGTTGCGCCTTGCTTGCCTGCTCATGAGCTGCTGTGCTCTACTACTACGCCATGCTTGCTTACTCATGAGCTGCTGTGCTCTGCTCCTATGCTGTTATGCTGCTGCTGTGTATCTGCTGGCCTTGGCCAACGCTTCTGTGCAAGATTTCTTATCTAATTGCTTGCTATGCTTGCATCTCTTGCTTAATTCTAGCTCTGTGCCTCTGTTCTGGTTATTATGCTTGCCAGAACTCAAGTGTATTCATGTATGCTTACTCATGAGCATCTTGTAATGCTCATGGACTGCTAAGTTGCTACTGGTCATGCTACAATTGATTCAATTGCTTGCTTGCTGGCTCTGGTTGTTGCTATGGCTTATTTATATGTGTATGCCATTCATATATGTATTCCTGATTGGATTACTTGAGTAATTATTGCTTGAGCAAGGTTGGTGATGTGTGCTATTCAAGTCTAGCTTGATCCAGTAGTACATCATGTATTTGATGTGTTTCTGGATACAATTATAAATCATTTATTTGATTATCTGTGAAGCAACTGTTGATGAAATGGTGATGTGTAAGGTATATGATTCATGAATTGGTGCTAGGTTGGCTCTAGCATGTACTTGCATGCCTTGTTAGGCCTTGATGATCATATGATCTTCAGTGCTTGGTAATTTTCTGCTGTCCTATGGCTTGTGTGGCACTCAAGTCTGTGCTGGTGCATGCTCTTGCTTACCCCAGCACCTGTTGTTGCTTGCAGTGATCATCTGGATCATTTAAAATGGTCTGGTGCACTGTTTAATTATTCATTTCATTTATCTGAGTAGTTTAACTTGATTGATTAGATAAATGAGGTGAACTGCTGAGCAGTAATGATCGCATGGATGGACTTGATGTAGCTAGAGGGATGCCAATCACTGATTGGGTACCCTAGCTCATGCTGAACCCTATTGGGTTATGATGCAGTGGCTTAGTGAGTGTTCTTATAGGTTTGAGGTAGCCCTGACAGCACTGTGATGCTATCAAGGGTAGCTCCCCTCTCTGTGACTTGCTGTGCATGGACAAATGCTCTCTGGCTGAACATGCATGTTTGCCAGAATCTTTTTGATGTTGACAAAATTGGTAGAAGATTGTATTTCTACCATTCTGATGGTGTAGCTAGACAATTAGGTGCTTGGTGTCTTGAAATGGCTACATGGATTGAATCCATGCTGGATTTCTCTGGTTGTGTCACTGTGTTGACACAACCTGATGAAGTCTAAGACCCCGTGTGTGGCCCGATCTTGCGGTTGACCCGAAATCCAAAGGAGGGAGAGAGGGAGAACGCGAAGAACACGATGAACACGAAGAACACGATGAACTCACGCACGCACACCAACCCGATACAACCGAGACTTACCCCCGTGGCTCGATGGACCACGCCGATAGAATCTCCTACGGAAGAGACCGCGGTAGAATTCCGAGGAGAGAGACCGGTGTTGGAGAAGGAGATCGGAGAGGGAGAGAGAGTGCTCGCACTAGAGTCTCACTCACAGATCTAGATCAACAACAAGGGTTGCCTTGATTACAGAGGGATGAAACCCTAGGGAGACAAAGCTCATATCCATGTTTAAGCTATCATCTTGTCTAAGGGGTAAAGGAGGGGTCCTAGGTGCTTATATAGAGGTACAAGCCAGCTTGGGCCGAAAAGGTACGCAAGTGGATAACTTAGGCAGCTTGGGGAGTCATTCCCGTCGGATCCGGTTTGGGGCCGGTCAGACCGGGCCTGGGACCGGGTGGTCCGGTCCTGGGGCCGGTCGACCGGGCGGCAACCGGACAGTCCGGTCGTGGGGCCGGTCCAACCGGGTTCTGGGCCGGCCAGCCTTCTTCTCCTCTTTCCTTCTTCTTCTTCTTCTTCTTCTCTTCTTCTTCTCTCTTCCTTGCACCATGATGAATGGCTCCTCTTCCCTTCCCTCGCTTACGTGCACCATGGGTGTTCCTCCTCTCCGGTCCTCGATGACTCTTGTACCTAATGACATATAACATGTCGACATGAGGTAGCATTCCATTCAAGGTATCTACGAGGTCGAGTATCGAGAGGAAGGAGTTCACCTTGTCGCGTGTAGCGTGGGTGAGGGTTGAAGGTCCACTTGGGGGACTCTTTGGCCATGGTGTAGCGTCGACGATAGGCGGGGTTGCACTTGATGGTCTTGGTGTAGCGACGTCGGTGACCGGGGCTACATCATCTCCCCCCCCTTGGGGAAGAGTCGTCCTCGACTCTTGTTTCTCCTCATCGAAGAGGTAGTCCATGACGGATGTCCCATGTAGAGTTGTGTAGTCGCGGTCGAAGAAGAACTTGGAGAAAAACCACTTGCGAAGGGAAAGCTCCAAGAGGCATTTGGCAAAAATGGGAACCAAAAGAGTGTCGATGTGTCCAAAATGTGGTGGGGCAAAAATTTGTGCATGTACGAGTTGTATGGTGTCAAAAATGTGTTGTGTAGCCTTGTCCCAAGCAAATGGAACAAACAAAAGGCAAGTATCGTCGGCAAAATTTGGGGCAAAATTGTTATGTGCAATGGCAAAGCGATGGAGACGTCGAACTTGGGAGAGTATGGTTGGCTTGAGCCGAGTATGAGTGTCCTCAAGTGTGAAAGAATCCATTGCAAATGCCAAAGATGAAATGAGAAATCCAAAGAAGAGCAACTTTTTGTGTGACATGTGGCACAAGATGCATAAGGTGTCTCTCACATGTATGACATGGTCCTTGAGATTCTCGGAGTGTATGATGATAACATCAAGGCATACAACAATCATTGTGCCAACAAGATGTTTCAAGATAAGTTTCATAAGAGGCAAAAGAGGTGAAGAGGAGTTGGACCAAACCGGAAACTCGACAAGGCAAGTCGGAAACACATGAGGGTGACGGTTTGTGGGAACATACTCTTTGGTGTGATTCCCGCGGGTTAGGTCCTTGTTGGGGTAGCTCTCAATTGCGCGTTTCGTGAGCTCATGCTCCGTAGCGGTGGAGGTAGTCATTCGGGTACCTATACATACAAAAGAGAAAACAAAAAGCGTGTGTGCATGGTAGAGGAACACATCATCCATCATGATGTTCCAAGTCTTGTGCACATCACCATTAGTGTCAATCAACATAGTATGGAATGCATGGCGATGGTGCAAATGGCAAGTAGGTGCATTCATGGCATGTGGTAACTCATGATCATCAAAAAGTGAGAAGGCTATGGGGGCCATCTCGTGGACAATGAAATAAGCATTCTTGCATACCAAGCATAAGAAAGAGCAATTGTTCGCAATCTTGGATGCAAGGATCATGGAAGAGTGTAAACATTTGGGGCAAAGCATGCGGAAGCTAATGTCATCCTTGTCATTATCATTGCAAGCAATACATGGTAAAGAGCAAGTGGTCGGCATATTGCAAGCAATGGTGGAAAAATTGAAGCTCTCATAGCATGGCATGGTCATGGTATCACAAACATTCACTTCCACATGATCAACAATGTTATCAAGCAAAGTATCGCATGCGAAAATGAAAGTAGCATGTGACGTAGCAAATGTATCATCAAGAGCATGCATGCACTCATAAGTCATCATGTCCACTAGTGGGATCATGGCATCATCAACACCTATGTTGTTACCTTTGTAGGCCGACTCATTTGAGGTAGGTGTTGTGGGAGTAGGAGGATCCATGTGGTCGACATGTCCATCTTGGAGCAAGCATGGTGAGATATCATCATCTTCATGCACCATGTACATCGTCTCCATGAGCGGGAACTCGTCCTCCGTGGAACCTAGTGCAACATAAGAAGACACAAACGAGGGAGAGGTTAATGTGTTAGCAAATGCGATGTCCTCCATGGACCTATCATCTACCTCTCTCAACTCACTTTGTGTATCACTCATGTCCTCCAAATGGAAGCACTCAAACTCGCATATGGGGTGGAAGTCACTCAACTCACTATCACTCTCACTCAAGTGGGCTAAGTGGCTCTCATCCTCACATGGGATTGGTACCAACTCATCAATGAAGCATAGGGGAGTAGGCTCGACTTTCTCATCTCCATGCGCCTCCTTGGTTGAAGGGAAATTCCCATGCTCAACCATCTCAACTCCATGCGCCTCCATAGGTGAAGGGAGAATCCCATGGTCACCATGCTCAACTCCATCGCCTCCCAAGTCATCCTCAAGCGGTGGTGTCGTGGTGTAGTAGAGAGCTAGGCTCGGATCCACATCAACCTTGAGTTGACCTTGGCGATCTTCATCTTGAAGTGTGGGCGCGATAGGCATCTTGGAGACTTGTGCATTGAGCTCGTCGAAGTAGAGCTTCTTGGCGCTTGGCGTTGTGCATTGCCATGACACATGACCCTTGGCCTTGCACACCTCACATAGGAGATTGGGACATTCCCGTGGAGGGTGGCCTTGTTGCTTGCACTTGTAGCACCGGAGTCCATAGGCATGTGATGAGGTAGGGGCCATTGTGGTGGTGGCGCAAGAGGTAGACGTCGCCTCATGAGGAAGGTATGGGCGATGTGCACTTGCCGTCCTTGTAGTGGTGGACACCCTATCATGGTGTTTGTCGCCTTCATGTCGAGGCTCTCGTCTTCGTGCATCATCACCATGGCTTGAGTGGTGTCGTCGAAGACTCGTGGAAGATGTTGGTCGATGGCGATCATGAAGTGGCTTGTGGCGGCGAAGCTCATGTGGTGACGTATGTCGATGACGGTCCTTGCCAAGCCTAGATGATGGCTCATGCGACTTGGCATGTTGCTTGTGGCGCCTTGTGGAGCGCGTAGACGAGTGTCGATGACGATCATGATGAGGACGCTCTTGATGATCCATATGATGGTGCCATCGTGGAGGTCCTCCATCTTCATATGTAGCTCCAATGGCCAAGTGGTGGTACTTGGGAGCATCGTCGTTGCTCCTTGTGGAGACTAGGTGAGGTTCCGCCATGGTGTCGATGTCGTAGGCGTGGCGTTGCTCCACCAAGTCGTCGATGTCGTAGTCGTGGCGTTGCTCCACCATGTCGTCCATGAGTGGTGAGCCATTGTCGATGTAGAGCTCGTCGATGTCGTCCTCAAGGTGGTGCTCCACCATGTCGTCGATTCTTGACGAGCCATTGTCGATGTAGAGCTCGTCGATGTCGGTCATGTCGGTGATGCTCGCGGAGCCATAGTCGGTGTAGAGCTCCTCGATGTCGGTCATGTTGGCGATGCTCGCGGAGCCATAGTCGGTGTAGAGCTCCTCGATGTCGGTCATGTTGGCGATGCTCGCGGAGCCATAGTCGGTGTCGAGCTCCACATGTTCCTCCACATCCGCGGTGCTTGAGGAGGTGTCCTCCTCGGAGTGCTCCGTGTACTCCTCCGTATCCTCATCTTCGCTATCCATGTTAGCACGATGGTATGTATATGGTGTATGTTAGTGGAAGAACACTACCTCGCAATCTTACCGTGGTATGATAAGATCGGGGCGATCCAACAAGCCGAGGTCAAAGTCAATTGTATCGGGCACTCACACAAAAACACACGCAAAAGCTAGCAAATATGGTGTTAGGTGAGTATGGTGGAAAGCCAAAAGACGAAATCCGAAATCAAGTATGTTGTCAAGAGTGGGTGAAATCCAAAAATTTCAAATGTCAAAGCGATGATCACTATAAACACGGAAAAGATGTGGAACGCACACACGAGATGAATGGGGTTAGTGCGACCAAGGAATGAGCGGAAAAGTGTAAGAAGCCCTTGAGCAAGGGTGCTCGGTGTCACACTAACACAAGAAGAGATCAAAGCTTCGGTTGCAAAGGAAGAGACAACAAGATTCACACGTGGCCTCTCTTCTCTTTTTCTCTCTTTTGCTTAAAAGCTTTTCCCTCTTTTGTATTTGGTGGCACTTGCACTCTTTTGTATCTATGGTGGCGCTTTGTACACTTTGGTATGTATGATGGAGATAGAGCCTTTGAGCACCTGAATCGTACACTTGTGCTCTTTTTGTATTTTGGCGGCTTTTTCTCGCACTATGTTAGCGTTAGCTCGCTTTTGCTATCTTGCCACACGAGTTTTGCTTAGAAGCTTTACTCCACACGACACACACACCTCACAATCGGGGCCACGTGCAATGTCTCGCAACACTCAATAAGCAATGCTCGATAGGATAGATCGCAAAAGAAGAGGGGTTACAAGGTGGGGTGCAAGTTATACCTAGATGTTAGGCGGTGTCGGAACACACAATTTGCGATGAAGGCGGTGATATCAAGAGTACGTTTGCAAGTCCGGGGTGCCGAGGATGTCGTCGCTTGCTTCGAAGCTGCGGGTTAGTGTCACAAACAAGGCACTCAAACCGGAACAAGCAAACACAAGTTAGCGGAAGAAATGGGTCAAAGTAGCTTGGCGGCGGTGGCGGTGGTAAGCCGGTGGTGGGTGGTGTCGATGCCCTTGCGGTTGCGGCGGAGGTTATGGGGCCGCGGTGATGTTTCCCGGTGGTTTGGGGAGGGTGGCGGTGCTTGCCGGTGGCGGAGAGGGTGGCGGTGGTTGGCGGAGGTGGTGGTGGAGGTGGCGCCCGGTTGGCGCCCGGTTGACCAGGCCCTGGACCGGCCTGCCCGGTCTACAGCCCGGTTGACCGGGTTCCCGGCCCGGCTGGCGCCCGGTTTGCGCCCCCGGTTGGCGCCGGTCCGGCGCTCCGGCTGACCGGCCCCCGCGCTGTTGTCCGGTCATCGGTCGGTTTGCGCCCGGTTGACCGGATTTCGCGGGGCAGAGTTTTTCTCTCTCCTGTTCTTGAGCGAAATCAAGCCAAATCGACCAAAACGAAGGGAAATGATGGAATTGGGGGCTAAAAGTTGGGGAGATAGTAGATCAAGCACTGCAACACCAAATCCATGGACCAAAACCACTCAAAACGCAACGAAATCACAGATCCGTCCAAAGGCAAATTAGGGCTATTTTTTGGGGATTTTTTGGAAAAATTTTAGAGGGCAAATCCGGTGGGTGGAGGGTCAAATCCGCGGAAACCAAAGGCTGCTGATACCATATGATGAAGTCTAAGACCCCGTGTGTGGCCCGATCTTGCGGTTGACCCGAAATCCAAAGGAGGGAGAGAGGGAGAACGCGAAGAACACGATGAACACGAAGAACACGATGAACTCACGCACGCACACCAACCCGATACAACCGAGACTTACCCCCGTGGCTCGATGGACCACGCCGATAGAATCTCCTACGGAAGAGACCGCGGTAGAATTCCGAGGAGAGAGACCGGTGTTGGAGAAGGAGATCGGAGAGGGAGAGAGAGTGCTCGCACTAGAGTCTCACTCACAGATCTAGATCAACAACAAGGGTTGCCTTGATTACAGAGGGATGAAACCCTAGGGAGACAAAGCTCATATCCATGTTTAAGCTATCATCTTGTCTAAGGGGTAAAGGAGGGGTCCTAGGTGCTTATATAGAGGTACAAGCCAGCTTGGGCCGAAAAGGTACGCAAGTGGATAACTTAGGCAGCTTGGGGAGTCATTCCCGTCGGATCCGGTTTGGGGCCGGTCAGACCGGGCCTGGGACCGGGTGGTCCGGTCCTGGGGCCGGTCGACCGGGCGGCAACCGGACAGTCCGGTCGTGGGGCCGGTCCAACCGGGTTCTGGGCCGGCCAGCCTTCTTCTCCTCTTTCTTCTTCTTCTTCTTCTTCTTCTTCTCTTCTTCTTCTCTCTTCCTTGCACCATGATGAATGGCTCCTCTTCCCTTCCCTCGCTTACGTGCACCATGGGTGTTCCTCCTCTCCGGTCCTCGATGACTCTTGTACCTAATGACATATAACATGTCGACATGAGGTAGCATTCCATTCAAGGTATCTACGAGGTCGAGTATCGAGAGGAAGGAGTTCACCTTGTCGCGTGTAGCGTGGGTGAGGGTTGAAGGTCCACTTGGGGGACTCTTTGGCCATGGTGTAGCGTCGACGATAGGCGGGGTTGCACTTGATGGTCTTGGTGTAGCGACGTCGGTGACCGGGGCTACATCACAACCAGTGTTCCCTTGGTTAATTTTCCTTCTAGCCTTTGTTTGATTTACTGGCACCAATTGGTCTTGCAACCAAATGATGATATATCCAGGGTTTCGTACCCACTTTGCTTCTGTGATGCAAGTGTATGCTTATTTATGAGCAAGACTTGGTTTTGCTCAGGATAATTTGGTTTATACCTCACTCCAGCTCCTAGATGGTTTGTTGGTGTAGAGGATTGCTTCTGTGTTGAGCTTATGCTTGCCCTTCTCCTCCTTGCAAGCATGTAGTGCTTGATCTGCTGCTTGTGATGGTTCTGGGCAGGTTGAACAGCAGTGTTGTTCTTCCTGTTCTTGTGATTTTGATTTTCTGGTGACTTACCAGTGAAGCCTGTCGATGGTTTGCTGGTTCTGGCGGTGGAAAAGGTTTTATACCTCCCTTGCTTTGCTCTCCTGGTCGACAACAAGGCCTGGCCACACTTGGTTACTCATTGCTTGTGTGTGTGTTGTGCTCCATGCACACTGCCTTGTGAGCAGGCTGGTTGTGTGTGTGTGTGTGCTAAGTGCTTGGTATCTGGCTTGTGCTTGGCTTTGAGTGGATCAGCTCGGCAGAGTTGATCATATCTTCTCTGTTGCCATTTTTCTTCTAACCTGCCAAGTGGCAATGCCACTTGGCATAACTAGTGCTTTTCTTTGTTGTGTGCAGGGAATCAATTAGGATGATCAAGTGAAGATCAAGTGAAGATCAAACTCAAGCCTTAGTGGAAATTAGCTTGTAGTTTTAGGATAGAATATGACATTGTACTTTTCTTTTCTTTTCTTTTTCTATTTTTCCAATTCTTGTAATGTGTTGTAATATTCTTTTATTTCAATTATGAATATTGTAAAGACAATGTATATTGTGTGTTAATCAATAAAGCTCAAGGTTTTCTCTAATGAGCTTTACTTTATTTTAATTGTTCATATTGTTTATTATTTATAATTTACTTAATGAATTTCCTCACAATTGAATTATGAGATATTTATTTGATGTTTGAATTTGAAATACAAATTCAACTTAGGTTTGAATTCAATCATGCAACTTAAGTTTTAATTCAATCATGCACTTAAGTTGTGATGCAATTGTTATCACCAGAATTTAACCGGATCAGAGGTGGGCCGTGATTAAGATGGGCTTGGAGAATATACATGGAAAATATGCATGAATCGGCCTTGCACAAGGAGTTTGGCCTAAATTGCCCGTGTATCTGTAAATATAGTAGGATACGTGTCGGTTAGGATTAAAGGAGTTTAGCTCGTGCACGGTTGGGATTATTCCCACGTTAGAGAGTCTACGGACTATAAATATGTATCTAGGGTTATTGAGAAAGAGGATAATCACGTTCACAACAAATCAATCTAGGCGCATCGCCACCCCTTGTTTCGAGGGTTTCTTCCGGGTAAGCACCATGTGCCTAGATCGCATCTCGCGATCTAGGCAGTATCAAGTTTATTCGTTGTTCATGCGTTGCTCGTGCTGAAGCCTTGTTGATGGCGAGCAACGTAGTTATCATAGATATGTTAGGGTTAGCATCAGTACTTTCTTGATGTTTCTGATTAGCCATGCTACCTCTAGATATCTAGCCACCCTTGTACCAATCTGAGGTGCAAGGGTGGTACCCTGCTTAGTCATTCTTTAGTAGATCCGATCCGTTACGATTGCTCCTTGTTCTTCAAGGATTAGTTTAATATCTACATAGTTAGGCCTTGCAAACGGGTTGAAGGATCCAGTAGTACGTAGGGTGTAGTTTGCTAGCCCTAGAGAAGATGTTCCGGGAATCAACTCCATGTTGGTTTTTAGGCCTTATATAGGGCTGGTTTATTATCATCTTGCGTGGCTGCCAGGCTCAATTACGTGTAGGACGTTCCGGTTATGTGGTGAAAACCCTAGATCGTCGTAGATCGTTTTAACTTAATTTTGATCATGCAGGATCACCATGTTGTTGTAGACCTCATACGAATCATGGGTGGATCGGCTCCTTGGGCCGATTCACAGGACAACCTGAGAGCCGATCGAGGCTCGTATTTAATGTTTACGTGTATGCCATGCAGGAAACTAAGCGAAGCAATCCATCACCTTCCTGACCAGGTATAGGTCAGGTGGCACGCCCTTGCACCAGCATCGGACGTGCGTGCCGGAGCTTTGCGGGCCGTCGCTCGAGGGACCAGGGCCAACCGCAGTTCTGGGAGCCTCCCGGCTCTACGTGTTGCCCGTCGCTACTCGCCGGTGGGTTTTGGTGGCCAACACATTCTGGCACGCCCGGTGGGACCGTCTTCGACATCAACTGCATCGTCATCCGCATCAGAGATGGCGGAAGATCCAGTCACGTACGAGGATCTGACGGAGGAGCTCAAGAAGAAGTATGACGATGTCAAAGCTCTCTTCGAAGCCGACCTCATCGGCTCTTTCCAGAGAACCCGCTCACACGGCATCAGGTGGAAAGGGTTCTCACCTGAAGGCACGCTCGATGGAGTGGACCTGTCTACTCCTTCAGAAGAACGCACTAGGTCTCTGCGTCAGGAGGTGAATCACATGGTAGCTCATTCGCTACACCGCCATTCTGAGAGCCTGGTGAACGCTTTGGAGCGTGTCGCGCTGCGCGTGGTCCAGGAAATCATGAAGCATCAGTACTCTCCATCAGGACCTGCTCTAGGGATTCACCAAGGAGAGATACCACTCCAGACCAGACCACCACTGCCATTCGCGCTGGCAGCACCAGAAGTGCCGAATTCACCGGCATACGTCGTCTACAAGATCGGTGGCGATCCTAGTGATTACCAGTTCTTGTACGAGGCGCCTAAGGAGATCCCGCACGGATACATGTGCGCATATGTGCCAGATTGCAGTAGCTGGGCACGCACGAGCCAGACTGCAACAGCAGGGATTTCTGGAACAGCAGGAGGGGCTTCTGGATCAGATCTTGAAAAGCAGGCGTGGCTATCTAAGTATGCCACTCCAGCAAATCTTCAAAGCTCGACTCCTGCAGCTAGCACCGTGGATCAGATCGGTGCAATCTTGAGAGACCAGTTCGGCATGGTGCCGAAAAGGAGGGCAATCGGCTATTTCAAGCCGTACCCCGACGAATACGATTTGATCCCACTACCACCCAAATATCGGCTCCCTGAATTCTCCAAGTTTAGCGGGTCAGAAGGCTCCAGTTCAATCAAGCATGCGAGCCGATATTTGGCGCAGTTGGGCACGATCTCAGCATCGGACCCATTACGTGTGAGGTTCTTCCCACAGTCCCTCACATGATCGGCTTTCGGGTGGTACACCTCGCTGCCACCAGATTCAATCCAGACTTGGAAGCAGATGGAAGAGCAGTTCCACATGCAGTATCACTCAGAGGCTTCCGAGGATGGCATTGCCGATCTAGCACAAGTACGGCAGAAGCGCGGAGAAACAGTGTCAGAATACATTCAGCGCTTCAGGACCATCAGGAACCGATGCTATTCGGCTCGTTTGACTGAAAAAGAAGCAGTCGAGCTGGCGGTGGTGGGTCTCGCATCGCCGATCAAGGATATGGCTTCCCAAGCAGAGTACGCTTCATTGGCGCATATGGTTCAGAAACTGTCATTATATGAACAGCGCCACCCAGAGTTGTACCAGGACAAGTTCAAGCGTGCGGTAGTCCTAGTTGAAACAGAGGAAGATGAAGGCTCTGCAGGAGATCAGGAGGTAGCAGTAGCTGAATGGACTCGGGGGGCAAACCCCGTGTCTTGCAAGTGGGTTAAGCCACAAGGTCCTCCAAGAGGGTTTGACTTCGACGTAAGCAAAGCTGAGCAGATTTTTGACCTCTTACTCAAGGAGAAGCAGCTGAAGTTACCCGAAGGCCATAAAATCCCTACGGCGCAAGAGCTGAATGGAAAGCCATATTGCAAGTGGCATAACACGTTCACCCATACCACCAACGACTGCAGGGTGTGGCGTCAGCAGATCCAAATGGCGATAGAACAAGGGCGTCTAATTTTCAGCCAGTACGCCATGAAAGTCGACACGCACCCCTTTCCCGCCGTTAACATGGTGGAGTACACTTACCCCGGGAGGTGCCAGCCAGGTTTCTCGTTCAGCATTAACATGGTCGGGCCTGTGCACCACCCTGGTAAGGACAGAGACGAGGGCACCCGCTCTCGTAGCAAGGACAAGGAGGAGGCCGTTCCACGCGACCGGCCCCGACACGATGGCAAGCGCTACATCACAGAGGGAGAAGTGAAGAATGTGCGATATTAGCGACCTCTCTCTGATCATCTCCTCAACAAATATGAGAGTCAGTGCGACCAACGCCGGCGATACAACGACGACGACGAAAGAGATCGTCGGGCTAGCAGGGACGCCAGGAAATATCGTCAGCATGATCGGGATGATGAAAGATATGAGCGCCATGCCAAGGAAAAGTCAAGAGAGCAGGATGACGTGGACAGGCACTGGGATTGTCCCTTCTTCAAACACTGCTGGGATTCAGGAATGAGCCGATTGCCCACAATCGGCAACTGTCCAGAATGTAGACAAAAGAAGAAGGGCACAGGAGACGTGTCAGTATTCAAGCGTCTAGGACCTCTCCCATCTCGGAACAAGCAAGCTGAGTCCTCTCGGGTGGAAGATCTCGAGGAGTTAGAAGACGAAGAAGAAGAAGAAGAAGATAAATACCACCGTCCAAGGTGGTGCCCTGATGGACTCAGCCACTCCCAAAAATGCAGGGTTCAGCGACTACGTTTCTTGGAAGAAGCCGAAAGGTTATACCTGCATACGTTGAGGAAAGCGCGGCCTGATCTAGCCGCGAAAATTCAGCGAACTCTGGACGAGGAGGGTCAACCACAGAAGAAAGAGTGGCGCCCCAAACAAAAGAAAGCCGATGATGAGACATCGGCTGGCACCAACATGGTGTTCATTCTTCCGGCGGAGTTTTGTGCTCCTGGAACCGAAGAGGCACCTGTGGCACAACTTGACTGCGGCCCAAGGCCGATTATCTTTGAGAAGCCACGAGAAAGAAGTTATAGACACCTGAAGGCCCTGTACTTACGAGGTTATATCAATGGGCAGCCGGTCAACAAGATGCTGGTCGACACCGGAGCGGCAGTCAACATCATGCCATACTCCATGCTACGTCGTCTGGGACGCTCTAGCTCGGATCTGATCAAGACCAATGTCACATTGAGCGATTTCAACGGCCAAGCATCAGAGGCACAAGGTGTTCTGAACGTGGATCTGACCGTAGGAAGGAAGACCATCCCTACGATATTCTTCATTGTCGATAGCAAGAGCACCTACGCTGTCCTGCTAGGGAGAGATTGGATTCACGCCAACTGCTGCATTCCATCCACGATGCATCAATGCTTAATACAGTGGGATGGAGATGAAGTAGAGGTCGTCCACGCAGATGACTCAGCCGAGATCTCAACGGCTGGCATGAACGTTTGGGAGGCGGCAGGCCAAGAGCCACTCTCCGGAGTCACTTTGGACGACTGTGAGCGCATCGACGTGACAAAAAACGGGGTGAGGCTGGTCTTATCCACCGGCCTGACTGTGTAACAGGAGCAAAGACTATGGACGTACGTGGCAAGGCCGATCCCTGTGATCGGCCCCAAAAAATAAAAAGTGATGATCTTATCTCAAGCATATCACGTAGTCGTAGTAAGGCATGAACAAGATGTAAACCTTCATTGAGCAATGCGATCAAAGTGGGGGCCGATTCCAGCAATCGGCCCATATTATCCTCGCCATACGTTTTGCCTGTGTTGAGCATTGATCTAACAGGAGACGGAAAGATAGGGTATGGGTTTACATCGGCTGATGAGCTAGAATAGGTTGATATTGGTCCTGGGGATAAGCCACGACCAACTTTTATCAGCAAAAAGTTAGATCCACATCTCAGGAGCCAGATGATAGCTCTGTTGAAAGAATACCCAGATTGCTTTGCATGGGATTACACAGAGATGCCTGGGTTAGACAGGAGCATTATTGAGCATCGGCTCCCGCTCAAGAAAGGATTTCAGCCATTCCAACAACGTGCACGTCAGATGAAGGCCGAAATTCTCGAAGAAGTCAAGAAAGAGATCGAGAAAATGTTGGCCGTCGGGTTCATCAGGCCATGCAGGTATGCTGAATGGATTTCCAGTATCGTACCTGTAGAGAAAAAGGACGGCCGATGGCGTGTTGCCATAGATTTCCGAGATCTCAACAGAGCCACTCTAAAGGATGAATATCCAATGCCTGTGGCAGAAACACTGATCAATGCAGCTGCTGGCCACAAGGTGTTAAGCTTCATGGATGGCAATGCCGGCTACAACCAAATTTTCATGGCTCCAGAAGATATACACAAGACTGCATTCAGAGTACCAGGATCAGTAGGCTTGTTTGAATATGTGGTCATGACTTTTGGGCTGAAGAATGCCGGTGCAACATACCAAAGAGCCATGAATTACATTTTTCATGATCTGATCGGCAAGTTGGTGGAAATTTACATCGATGACGTGGTGGTCAAGTCTGTCTCCATGGAAGGGCACTTGGATGATTTGCGACGCATCCTAGACCGAACTAGAAAATTCGGGCTAAGAATGAATCCAAAGAAGTGTGCCTTTGGTGTGACGGACAGTCAGTTCCTAGGTTTTTTGGTTCATGAACGTGGAATTGAGATCGGCTTTGAAAAGTCGGGGAGGCGATCGTACCATGCAGCCACCCACCACGAAGAAGGAACTCCAATGCCTTATCGGCAAGATCAACTTCGTCCGACGGTTCATCTCTAATCTGTCAGGACGAATTGAGCCGTTTATGGCATTAGTGAAGATTAAATCTGATGACGAGTTTCACTGGGGGCAGAGCAACAGCGAGCGTTTGACGAAATTAAACATACCTCATGACGCCGCCGGTGTTAGTTCCACCTCAGCAAGACAGACCGTTCTATATCTACTTATCAGTAGCTGACACGTCCATTGCTTCAGTGGTGGTGCAACTCTATGAGGGTGTAGAAAGGGTCGCATTCTACCTCAGCAGCAGGATGCTGGATGCAGAGACAAGGTATCCTGAGATCGAGAAGTTATGCCTCTGCCTATTCTTCACCTGCACCAAGCTTCGTCACATCTTTTTGACGGCAGAAATTATCATCATCTGCAAGTCAGACGTTGTCAAGCACATGCTGTCGGCTCCTGTTTTGAAAGGCCGACTCGGTAAGTGGATGTTTGCGTTATCGGAATTTGATCTCCGGTATCAGCCTGCGAAAGCAGTCAAGGGACAAGCGTTGGCCGATCTTATAGCTGAACGGATCAATACTAATATAGCAGCACTATCTGTACGTGCATGGGCTATGTTCTTCGATGGATCGGCTTGTGACGATGGTTGTGGCATCGGCATTCTGCTCGTGTCGCCTCGGGGGGCAACATATTCCTTCTCCATCAGGCTATCTACCCCTTGCACCAATAATGTCGCTGAGTATGAGGCAATACGCAAGGGAATGGAGTTGCTTTTGGAAGCCGGAGCAAAAGCGGTGGAACTTTTTGGAGACTCGAAGTTGGTGATCTCCCAGCTCACGGATGAGTACAAGTGCGAGAGTGAGTCACTCTTCCCATATTGGATGGAATGCCGCGAGCTGATGGCACAATTTCGGTACATCAACTTCAATTGGGTCCCAAGATCTCAAAATACTGAGGCCAACGATCTCGCACAGATGGCATCAGGCTACAGGGACATACCAGACGGGTCAGAAGTTCAGGTGCAGTTCCTGGAACAGGATGATTGGAGAGCCGATATGTTCAATTACTTGAAGGATCCGGCTCGGGGGGCACCTAAACGGATAAGGTACAAGGCCATGAAATATGTCCTTATAGGAGATGACATGTTCTACAGGACGTTGGAAGGGTTACTGCTCAAGTGCCTGGGACCAACTGAGTCTAATCGGCACTTACACGAGGTGCATGAAGGCGCCTGTGGAACTCACCAATCGGCTCATAAGATGAAGTGGCTGATCAGGCGATCAGGGTTTTACTGGCCCACCATGCTTGACGACTGCTTCAACTACTACAAAGGGTGCCAAGCGTGTCAGATGTTCGGGAAGATTCAGATGGTACCCGCATCAGCAATGAATCCCATCATCAAGCCTTGGCCATTTCGAGGTTGGGGCATGGATATGATCGGTAAAATCCATCCTGCATCGAGCAAAGGCCACGAGTGGATTTTGGCCATTACCGATTACTTCACTAAATGGGTGGAGGCCGTCCCTATGAAGAAGGTAAAATCGGAAGATGTTATCAAATTTGTGAAAGAACACGTCATTCATAGATTCGGGATTCCCCAAACCATCACGACCGATGGAGGTTCGGTCTTCACTTCTGATGAGGTCTAAGACCCCGTGTGTGGCCCGATCTCGCGGATTGACTTCGAAACCAAGGGGGAAGATGGGAAAACGCGAGGAACACGAAGAACACGGCGATGAACACGAGGAACTCCGAGACTCACGCACACACACACCCCGATACACCCGATGCTTACCTCCGTGGCTCGATGGACCACGCCAATAGAATCTCCGAGGAAGAGACACGCGGTAGAATTCCCCGGGGAGAGATTGGGATTGGAGAAGAAGAGCTTGGTGAGGGAGAGAGAGTATCTTGTACTAGAATCTCACTCAACAAGTTCCAAATCAACAACCAAGGTGCCTTGATTACAGAGGGATGATACCCAAGGGAGACTAAGCTCAAGTTTAGGTTTGAGTTCAAAACAAGTCTAAAGAGCTAAAGGGGCGTCCTGGGGGTATTTATAGTCTTACAAGGCGTCAAGGGCCGAAAAGGTAAGTTCGGGCCGAAAATATAACTTAAGTCGTGCAGGCCGGTCAGGAGGCCGGTCGAGCCGAACTGTGACCGGGCGGGCCGGTCAGGGGGCCGGTCGACCGGGCCTGTGACCGGGCGGTCCGGTTTCAGACCGGGCCTGAGACCGGGCGGCGACCGGACGAGGCTCCAAGTCCCCTGGATGGCGCCCGGATGTCACGAGCGCAAATCCCGGTTGCTGACCGGGCGGTCCGGTCAGGAGGCCGGTCAGCCCGGGCTGTGGACCGGGTGGTCCGGTCAGGGAGCCGGTCGACCGGGTTCTGGGCCGGCCGTCCGTCTTCTCTTCCTTGCGCTCTTCGGGCGACTTCCTGTCCAGCTCCATGTCCATCTTCATGTCCATCTTCTTGTCCAGCTGCTCCTCTCCTCCCTTTGACCATGGCGTATCCTCCTCTTGGTGACCTTGATGCTCCTTGTACCTAATGACACATAACACGTCGGCATGAGGTAGCAATCCATCCAAAGGTGTACCAAGATCAAGGGTGGTGAGGAGCGAGTTCACCTCATCATGTAGTGCTTTGACTCGGGCTCGTGTCATCGGTCCACTTGGGGGACTTGTTGGTCTTGGTGTAGCGACGTCGGTGACCGGGGCTACATCATCTCCCCCCCCTTGGGAAAGAGTCGTCCTCGACTCTTGCACCTCCTCATCTCCATGATAGGGTGACAAGTCCGAGACGTTGAACGTGTTGCTCACCAAGTACTTGGATGTTGGTATGTCGATGACGTAGCGTTGTCATTGATGCGCTTGAGGACCTTGAAGGGGCCATCTCCTCTTGGCTTGAGCTTGGAGTTGCGCTCATGAGGGAACCTTTCCTTTCGGAGGTGGATCCAAACGAGGTCTCCTTCTTCGAATATCCTTGCCTTCTTCTTGGCGTTGAGGCGGTTGGCTTGACGAAGAACATGTTCTTGTATGGTTGCCCTTGTCTCTTCATGTAGTTTCTTGACGGCGGCGGCGCGCTTGTCGAAGTCCATGTTGATGCGCTCGTGGAGAGGAAGCGGAAGTATGTCGAGTGCCGTGTAAGGTTCGAAGCCATAGACGACCATGAAGGGGCTCCTTGATGTAGTCTTGTGCTTGGCGCGGTTGTAGGCGAACTTCGGCGTGGGGAAGGCACTCCTCCCATGACCTCAAGTTTTTCTTCACGAGGACCCGTAGGAGGGTGGAGAGGCTTCGATTGACCACTTCCGTTTGGCCGTCCGTTTGCGGGTGCGATGATGATGAGAACAAGAGCTTGACTCCAAACTTCGCCATGATCGACTTCCAAAGATAACTCATGAACTTGACGTCTCGATCCGACACAATGCTTTGTGGTACTCCATGTAGGCGAACGATTTCCCTGAAAAACAATGAAGCAATGTGTGAAGCATCGTCGCTCTTATGGCAAGGTATGAAATGAGCCATCTTAGAGAATCTATCCACTACAACAAATATGGAATCATGACCATGCTTAGTGCGAGGCAAGCCTAGACAGAAATCCATGCTAATATCGGTCCATGGTGCATAAGGAATAGGCAATGGCATGTAAAGACCATAAGGGTTGGAGGTAGACTTAGCTTGTAAGCATGTTGTGCACCGACGGCAAAGGCGCTCCACATCTCGCTTCATCTTTGGCCAATAGTAGTGGGTTGAGAGCATGGCATATGTCTTGTCACGGCCAAAGTGGCCCATAAGACCTCCTCCATGAGACTCTTGCAAAAGCAATTTTCGAAGCGAAGACGCGGGAATGCAAATCTTGTTGGCTTTGAACAAATAGCCATCATGCAAATAGAAATCATCCACTCCTCGCTCAACGGAGCACTTCTCAAAAATGGAAGCAAAGAAAGAATCGGAAGGATAGAGTTCTTTGATCTCTTCAAGTCCCAAAACATGAAAATCCAAACGAGTTAGCAAAAGGGTGTTTTTGCGGGAAAGAGCATCCGCTACAACATTGTCCTTGCCCTTCTTGTATTTGATCACATATGGGAAGGACTCAATGAACTCGACCCATTTTGCATGTCGTTTGTTCAAGTTGTGTTGGCTTTTCAAATATTTCAAGGACTCGTGGTCGGAATGAATGATAAACTCTTTTGGCCAAAGATAGTGTTGCCAAACTTCAAGAACACGAACCAAAGCGTAGAGCTCCTTGTCATATATAGGATAGTTGAGGCGTGCGCCATCTAACTTCTCACTATAGTATGCCACGGGTTTGCCCTCTTGCATAAGAACACCACCAATACCAAGCCCACTTGCATCACACTCAATCTCAAAAGTTTTTGCAAAATTTGGAAGAACAAGAAGTGGAGCTTCGGTAAGGCGTTTCTTCAACTCATCAAAAGCATTTTGTTGGGCCTTGCCCCAAACAAACGGAACATTCTTCTTGGTAAGCTCATTCAAAGGGCAAGCAATGGTGCTAAAGTCTTTGACAAAGCGGCGGTAAAACCCGGCAAGTCCATGGAAGCTTCGGACTTGGCCAACATTTGTAGGGGTAGGCCAATTATGGATGGCCTCCACCTTGGAAGAATCAACTTCAATCCCATTAGCGGAAACCACAAAACCAAGAAAAACCAATTTGTTTTGAGCAAATGTGCACTTGGGGAGGTTAGCATAAAGCTTTTCATGGCGCAAGATGCACAAGACTTCTCTCACATGTTGCACATGGTCCTCGAGGTTTTTGCTATAAATAAGAATATCATCGAAGTAAACAACCACGCTCTTGCCAATGAGAGGACGCAAGATGTGATTCATGAGGCGCATGAAAGTAGATGGTGCATTGGAAAGACCGAAAGGCATAACGAGCCATTCATAGAGACCAAGTTTGGTCTTGAATGCCGTTTTCCATTCATCACCAATAGCCATGCGGATTTGATGGTAACCACTACGCAAATCGACTTTAGAGAAAATCGTGGCACCACTAAGTTCATCTAGCATGTCATCTAAACGCGGAATGGGATGGCGGTAACGGACGGTAATGGCATTGATGGGGCGACAATCCATACACATCCGTTGCGTCTCATCCGGTTTAGGCACAAGGATCACGGGAACCGCACAAGGGCTAAGGCTTTCACGGACATACCCTTTGGCGAGGAGATCTTGAATTTGACGGTTGATCTCCTTGGTCTCTTCGGGGTTGGTGCGGTAGGCGGCACGGTTTGGGAGCGGAGCGCCGGAGTATGAGGTCGATGCGGTGTTCTATGCCACGGAGTGGTGGTAGTCCATGAGGGAGCTCGTCGGGGAAGACGTCTTGAAATTCTGCAAAAGAGACAACAAAGACGGAGGAATGTTGATTAAGTCGTTAGTCTCCGACGCGGGTCCCTTGCATATGAGCACATAGTGCAATATGGTGGATGGGTTTTCTTGGAGCTCTCTCCACTCACTCTTGGTGGCTAGAAGGACACTCTTGGACTCACTCATATATGGCTTGTGGCGCTCACTCTCTTTGTGGTGGGTCGCTCCCTCTCCTCTCATCTCACTATGGTGGGTGTGGAGTTGTGCCCTCGCTAAAGCCTTCGCATTGTCCGCGATGATTTGGCTAGGAGTCATCGGGCGCAACTCGAACTTCTTGTCGTTGACCTTGAAGGTGTATGTGTTGGAGAGTCCATCATGTATAGCCTTCTTGTCATATTGCCAAGGGCGGCCAAGCAACATGTGGCACACCGTCATGGGTACCACGTCACACTCGATGGTGTCCTCATAAGGGCCGATCTTGAAGTTGACGGTGACGGTATGTTGTATCTTGACGTTGCCCTTGTCACTCAACCATTGGATATGGTAGGGGTGAGGATGCTTGCGGAGAGTAAGGTGGAGCTTCTCACACAACTCGGTGCTTGCAAGGTTATGGCAACTTCCACCATCTATGATGACCTTGATCGACTTGCCACCAATTCCGGCACGGGTTTGGAAGATGTTGCACCGTTGGTCTTCCATAGCATGAGGTTGTGTGGTTAGCACCCTTGTGACCACAAGTGAGGGACTTGGGTCATGCTCACATAAGAGAGGATCTTCTCCACTATCTTGTTCATAAGCTTCTTCACTTGCCACGGCGGCTTGCACAAGGGCTTCATATTCATCCTCATCAAGAGTCTCGATGTCACCATTCTCCATAGTGATCATGACCTTGGTGTTCTTGCACTCAAACGATTTGTGACCTTGGGTGCCACACTTGAAGCAAGTGACACTAGAGGGTCCCGTGGATGCCTTAGAGGAGGCGGTGGAGGAGACCGTTTGCTTCATGCGACTTTGGATAGTCGGTTTCTTGGAAGGTGTAGAGGATTCGTCGGCCTTGGCACTTGTAGCATAAGGAGTTGATGTAGTAGGAGGAGTCGATGTAGCGAGCTTGGAGGAGAAATAGGACTTGGCCTTGGAGTACTTGATGTCCTCAATCACTTGGCGCTCGGCCTTCGATGCTTGGTGGACTAGCTCAACCATGTTGGAGTAAGGTTGGAACTCGACAATCCTCTTGATGGGATAAGTAAGGCCATTGAAGAAGCGAGCAATGGTTTGCTCCTCGGATTCTTGGATGTTGGCTCGCATCATAGTGAGCTCCATCTCCTTGTAGAACTCCTCAACGGTTTGGGTGCCTTGCTTCAACTTTTGGAGCTTGTTGAAGAGGTCTTTCATGTAGTGCTTTGGGACGAAGCGAGCATGCATCTCCTTCTTCATATCTTCCCAAGTGTCAATTGGAGGTTCACCCTTTTCTTCGCGAAGAGTGAGGACTTGCTCCCACCAAGTGTTGGCGTAGTCTTCAAACTCGAGTGATGCCATAGCCACTTTCTTGGCACCGGAGTAGTTGTGGATGCGGAAGATCTTGTCCACCTTGAGTGCCCATGAGAGGTAAGCTTCGGCGTCGTCTTCACCTTTGAACTTGGGCATGTTGAACTTGAGCTTGCCATACATGTTCTCTTCATCCTCCCAGTTTCTTCTACGAGGAGGGCGCCGTCAACTCGTGCGGCTAGAGGTGGAATAGGAGGTCTTCTATGGCCAACCATAGCATTGGGTTGGCGTTGGAGTTGAACACTTGCTTCACTTGGTTCACGGTGAGGATGTGGTTGAAGATCTTGTCGCGGTTGAGGACGATGCTCAATGTTGGGTCTCTCATCTTGATCATGGTGTAGTTCTCCTCGTCCACGTTGATCATGGTGAGGGTGGCGACGAAGATCTCGCCGAGGTGGATCTTGAGGATCTTGGTCTTGGGGATGGCCATCACGCCCATGGTGGGCATGGCGATCCGCTTGGTGACGATCTTGGTGAAGGCCTTGAGCTTGTGGAGGACGCTCATGTGGACGAGCATGGCGATGTATTTCTCCACGCCTAGAGTTGGAGTGAGAGTCTTCATGACGAGCATGTTGGCGATGAGGTCGATGATGGTCTTCACGCCTTGAGGAAGAGCTTGGGGATGAAATGCCACCATGAGAGTAATGGTCTTCATGCCTTGAGGAAGAGCTTGATGAAGAGGAAGTAGAACGGTGTCGACGATGGCGACCCAAGTTGGTGATGGCGCGCTCGAGGCTATCCATGCGCCGCTCCATGTTGGCATCATTGGCCGCCATTTGGCCATTCAAGTTGTCCGTAGCTTCACGAAGAAGGGCCAAGTCTTGGTTGACGGTGGAGAAGTTGTGAGCCACCTCATTGTATTGCTCATCGATGCGCGTCTCGAAGAGAGAGAGTTGCTCCTTGAACTCTTGTCGTTGCGTCCATAGGTTGTGTTGAGTAGCCAACCTCTCGGTGTTGCGAAGGATCTCTTCATCCCTATTGGTATCTCCGGTCCTATCCATGATGCAAAGACAAGAACTATGTTGTGTATGTTAGTGGAAGGAGACTACCTCGTACCCTTACCAAGGTAAGATAGTATTGAGGCAATCCACCAAACCGAAAGCAAGATCAAGTGTATCGGGTACACACGCAAAACCACACGCAAAAGCTAGCAAATATGGTGTTAGGCGAGTGTTGTGGAAAGCCAAAAGACAAATCCAAGATCGAGTATGTTGTTAAAAGTGGGTAAAGTCCAAAAATCCAAATGTCAATGTGAAGATCACTATAAACACGGAAGAAGTTGCGGAACACACACACGAGATAAGCGGGGTTAGTGCAACCAAAAGTGAGCGGAAAAGTGTATGTATAAGTGCTCGGTGTCACACTAACACAAGGAGAGCCAAAGCTTTGGTTGCAAAGGAAGAGACAACAAGATTCACACGTGGCCTCTCTTCTCCTATCTCTCTTTGCTTAAAAGCTTTTTCTCTTTTGTATATGGCGGCACTTGCACTCGTTTGTATCTTTGGTGGCACGTGGACACTTTTGTGTATATGGGCGTATGGATGTATGGATGTATGGATGTATGGTGCTACTCGCACTCTTTTTGTGTTTTTGGGGCTTTTTGACGCACTATGTTAGCGTTAGCCTCGCTTTTGCTATCTTGCCACACGAGTGTTTGCTTGGGTGCCTTACTCAACGCGACATACACACCTCACAATGCGGGGCCACGTGCAATGTCTCGCAACACTAAACAAGCAATGCTCGATGGGATAGATCGCAAAAGGAAGAGGGGTTACAAGGTGACCTGCAAGTTATACCTGCGATGGTGGTGGTGGTGGTGGTGGTTGTGGTGGTGGTGGAGATCGCCGGATGTCGAGGTCGAAGGGGGCGTTGCGTCGCCCGGTCGGAGGCCCGGTTGGACCGGGTTCTGGACCGGCTTGCCCGGTTTGCCGCCCGGTTGACCGGGTGCTGGGCCGGCTCGGCCGGTCGTGGGCCCGGTTGACCGGCTGCTCAACCGGATTTCGCGGGATGAACTTTCTCTCTCCTGTTCTTCACGAAAACCAAACCAAATCGACCAAATCGAGGGGAAACGATGGAATTGGAGGCTAAAAGTTGGGGAAATAGTAGATCAAGCACAACAACACCAGATCCACGGACCAAAACCACTCAAAACGCAACCAAATCACAGATCGGTCAAGAGGCAATTTAGGGCTATTTTTGGGGATTTTTTTGGAAATTTTCTAGGAACGAAATCGGGTGGGTGGGAGGTCAAATCCGCGGTAACCAAGAGCTGCTGATACCATATGATGAGGTCTAAGACCCCGTGTGTGGCCCGATCTCGCGGATTGACTTCGAAACCAAGGGGGAAGATGGGAAAACGCGAGGAACACGAAGAACACGGCGATGAACACGAGGAACTCCGAGACTCACGCACACACACACCCCGATACACCCGATGCTTACCTCCGTGGCTCGATGGACCACGCCAATAGAATCTCCGAGGAAGAGACACGCGGTAGAATTCCCCGGGGAGAGATTGGGATTGGAGAAGAAGAGCTTGGTGAGGGAGAGAGAGTATCTTGTACTAGAATCTCACTCAACAAGTTCCAAATCAACAACCAAGGTGCCTTGATTACAGAGGGATGATACCCAAGGAGACTAAGCTCAAGTTTAGGTTTGAGTTCAAAACAAGTCTAAAGAGCTAAAGGGGCGTCCTGGGGGTATTTATAGTCTTACAAGGCGTCAAGGGCCGAAAAGGTAAGTTCGGGCCGAAAATATAACTTAAGTCGTGCAGGCCGGTCAGGAGGCCGGTCAGACCGGGCCTGTGACCGGGCGGTCCGGTTTCAGACCGGGCCTGGGACCGGGCGGCGACCGGACGAGGCTCCAAGTCCCCTGGATGGCGCCCGGATGTCACGAGCGCAAATCCCGGTTGCTGACCGGGCGGTCCGGTCAGGAGGCCGGTCAGACCGGGCTGTGGACCGGGTGGTCCGGTCAGGGAGCCGGTCGACCGGGTTCTGGGCCGGCCGTCCGTCTTCTCTTCCTTGCGCTCTTCGGGCGACTTCCTGTCCAGCTCCATGTCCATCTTCATGTCCATCTTCTTGTCCAGCTGCTCCTCTCCTCCCTTTGACCATGGCGTATCCTCCTCTTGGTGACCTTGATGCTCCTTGTACCTAATGACACATAACACGTCGGCATGAGGTAGCAATCCATCCAAAGGTGTACCAAGATCAAGGGTGGTGAGGAGCGAGTTCACCTCATCATGTAGTGCTTTGACTCGGGCTCGTGTCATCGGTCCACTTGGGGGACTTGTTGGTCTTGGTGTAGCGACGTCGGTGACCGGGGCTACATCAACTTCTAAAGAATTCAGAAAGTTCTGCGACGACATGGGAATTAAGCTGATCCGATCATCTCCATATTATGCTCAAGCCAACGGGCAAGCTGAAGCGTCCAACCAGAGCCTTATCAAGCTGATTAAGAGGAAAATTGACGAGAACCCTAGGGGTTGGCATGAGGTGTTGTTGGAAGCTTTGTGGGCCTATCGCATGTCATGCCATGGAGCTATAAAGACTTCGCCATATCAGCTGGTCTATGGGCAGGAAGCCGTATTGCCTTGGGAAATTACGGCTGGATCGAGACGTGTCACGTTTCAGAATGATCTAACAGCTGAAGAATATGCAGCCCTGATGAGTGATACTATTGAGGATGCAACGGAACTCAGACTTTGGTCGCTGGAAAAGATTAAAGAGAACAAAGCCAAGGTAGCTCGCGCATACAATAAGAAGGTGAGACCAAAGGAGTTTCAGGTTGGTGATCTGGTATGGGAAGCTGTGTTGACATTAGGAACTAAGGATAAAGCATATGGCAAATGGTCTCCTAATTGGCACGGTCCGTACAAAGTCGATGAGGTATTGAAGGGCAATGCATACATGCTCGAGCAGCTGGACGGTGTTAAATTCCCAGTAGCCGTCAATGGTCAACACCTCAAGAAATATTTCCCAAGCATGTGGGACGATGGACAGTGAAACATGGGGGCCGATGTATAAAATCGGCCAGTAAAAAAAATTATATGCAAATCACAGCCGATGCACAGACATCGACTTTAGAAATATGGATACCAGTACAGCCGATGAACGGACATCGACTTCAGAATAATGAAAAAGCCGATGCATGGTCATCGACTCTAGAGGAACAAGCTCAGTTGAGCAGGTTAACAGATCAGCTTCAGGCCAGAGACCGTGGTGTTTGGGATGATTCTCCCATTGGATTTGCTGAGGGGTTGATCTGTGCGTTTGAGATTGGAGGATGGCGTGGGCACGGATTGGACTTGTCTAACCGTGTGAATAGGCAACTGATTTGGCCTTAAATCGCGTTTTATGGTAAAAGCCGATGCCCTGCTATCGGCTCTTTGCGCGTTGACTTCGTTTGGCAATCGACAAATTTGACGAGAAAGCGAAATCAATGGAGGAATATTTTCTTCATTAATAAAGGGGATTTCTTACAAAGAAAGAGCCGATTGCTCAAGGGAGGAAGAACAAAAGAAAGGTCTATTGTCCAATCTGCTACTACTACTAGACCTATACTAGTAGATGCTACCCTACGGGCCGTCGCTGCCCTCGTCATCGCCATCGGAGCTCTCGTCGGCGCTGCTGCCGGCGGGCTCCTCGTCGCTGCTCCCATAGCCCTCAATGGGAGCCTCCTCCTCCTCGTTGTCGTCGTCGTCGTCATCCTCCGATCCGGCGCGGAAGCGCTTCGCCGGCGGGTAATCCTCGAGGGAGTCGTCGTCGTCTTCTTCTTCCTCCTCATCGGAGGAAGTGTAGTCGTCCCAGGAGAACGAGTCGTCCTCGCTCTCCGCCTCCAGTTCCCCATCGGCGAGGAACTGGAGGTCATCATCTCCGCTGGTCAAGGATTTGTTGTCCTCTGACCAAACGGAGGAGGCGTGGTCCTCCTGGTCCCACTCCTCTGGGGCGCGTTCGTTGTGCGCCGCCATCGGATCCCACTCCTGCGTGGGTTCGCGGGAGGAGGAGGATGAGGAAGAAAAGGATTGAGAAGAAAGATCCGACGAGGCGGAGGAGGAGGAAGAGGACGACATTGCTACAGGAGAGGGGGGATTTCTGGTGCCGATGGCTAGAACAGAGCAAGGGGATGAAGAGGCGAACTGTTCGGCGCGGTTAAATAAAAGGGGATATAGTGGATTTAATGCCACAGCAGTTTCCGAGGAAGTGGTGCCAAAAGAAAAGAAAAAACAACTGTCAAATCACGCGGAGAAGTTGAGAAGGCAAGGCATCATGATGAAGGATACTGCGGCGGTTTTGCTCTGCCACGACATGACCCAACGAAGAAAAGGCAGAGTGGTTTTGGAATTATCATTTCCAAAACCAGGGGGGCATGTGTTATCACCAGAATTTAACCGGATCAGAGGTGGGCCGTGATTAAGATGGGCTTGGAGAATATACATGGAAAATATGCATGAATCGGCCTTGCACAAGGAGTTTTGGCTAAATTGCCCGTGTATATATAAATATAGTAGGATACGTGTCGGTTAGGATTAAAGGAGTTTAGCTCGTGCACGGTTGGGATTATTCCCACGTTAGAGAGTCTACGGACTATAAATATGTATCTAGGGTTATTGAGAAAGAGGACAATCACGTTCACAACAAATCAATCTAGGCGCATCGCCACCCCTTGTTTCGAGGGTTTCTTCCGGGTAAGCACCATGCTGCCTAGATCGCATCTCGCGATCTAGGCAGTATCAAGTTTATTTGTTGTTCATGCGTTGCTCATGCTGAAGCCTTGTTGATGGCGAGCAACGTAGTTATCATAGATATGTTAGGGTTAGCATCAGTACTTTCTTGATGTTTCTGATTAGCCATGCTACCTCTAGATATCTAGCCACCCTTGTACCAATCTGAGGTGCAAGGGTGGTACCCTGCTTAGTCATTGTTTAGTAGATCCGATCTGTTACGATTGCTCCTTGTTCTTCAAGGATTAGTTTAATATCTACATAGTTAGGCCTTGCAAACGGGTTGAAGAATCCAGTAGTACGTAGGGTGTAGTTTGCTAGCCCTAGAGAAGATGTTCCGGGAATCAACTCCATGTTGGTTTTTAGGCCTTATCTAGGGCTGGTTTATTATCATCTTGCGTGGCTGCCAGGCTCAATTACGTGTAGGACGTTCCGGTTATGTGGTGAAAACCCTAGATCGTCGTAGATCGTTTTAACTTAATTTTGATCATGCAGGATCACCATGTTGTCGTAGACCTCATACGAATCATGGGTGGATCGGCTCCTTGGGCCGATTCACAGGACAACCTGAGAGCCGATCGAGGCTCGTATTTAATGTTTACGTGTATGCCATGCAGGAAACTAAGCGAAGCAATCCATCACCTTCCTGACCAGGTATAGGTCAGGTGGCACGCCCTTGCACCAGCATCGGACGTGCGTGCCGGAGCTTTGCGGGCCGTCGCTCGAGGGACCAGGGCCAACCGCAGTTCTGGGAGCCTCCCGGCTCTACGTGTTGCCCGTCGCTACTCGCCGGTGGGTTTTGGTGGCCAACAGCAATACCTCTCCTCTCTTCTCAAAACCCTCATCTAGTTGAATAAGAAACAAGTTTGTCGCACTCTCAAACCCTAACTATGTAAGGTGTCGAGAGAGAAACTTGTCCCCCTTCGATGCAGTTTTGTTTTAAAAGCGCGAAATTTCCCCAGAATTTACGATGCAATGCACATCCCTTTCTAAAATCTACCCCTCGATCGTCTCTAAACCTGGGACATTACAGCCTTTCCCCCTTAAAGAAAACTTCGTCCCGAAGTTGTGGTTGTAATACCTGAAGAGTTCGGGGTATGTTTTCCTCAGGTCTTCCTCTTTTTCCCAGGTGGCTTCCCTCTCTGATGAGGTCTAAGACCCCGTGTGTGGCCCGATCTCGCGGATTGACTTCGAAACCAAGGGGGAAGATGGGAAAACGCGAGGAACACGAAGAACGCGACGAACACGAGGAACTCCGAGACTCACGCACTCACACAACCCGATACACCCGATGCTTACCTCCGTGGCTCGATGGACCACGCCAATAGAATCTCCGAGGAAGAGACACGCGGTAGAATTCCCCGGGGAGAGATTGGAGTTGGAGAGGAAGAACTTGGTGAGGGAGAGAGAGTAGCTTGTACTAGAATCTCACTCAACAAGTTCAAAGTCAACAACTAAGGTGCCTTGATTACAGAGGGACGATACCCAAGGGAGACTAAGCTCAAAGGTAGGTTTGAGTTCAAAACAAGTCTAAAGAGCTAAAGGGGCGTCCTGGGGGTATTTATAGTCTTACAAGGCGTCATGGGCCGAAAAGGTACAAGTGAAACGGTTCGGGCCGAAATAAGTGACTTAAGTTGTGCAGGCCGGTCAGGGGGCCGGTCAGACCGGGCCTGTGACCGGGCGGCGAACGGACGAGGCTCCAAGTCCCCTGGATGGCGCCCGGATGTCACGAGCGCAAATCCCGGTTTCTGACCGGGCGGCCCGGTCAGGAGGCCGGTCAGACCGGACTGTGGACCGGGTGATCCGGTCAGGAGGCCGGTCTGACCGGGTTCTGGACCGGCCGTCCATCTTCTCTTCCTTGCGCTCTTCGGGCGACTTCTTGTCCAGCTTCATGTCCATCTTCGTGTCCATCTTCTTGTCCAGCTGCTCCTCCCCTCCCTTTGACCATGGCGTATCCTCCTCTTGGTGACCTTGATGCTCCTTGTACCTAATGACACATAACACGTCGGCATGAGGTAGCAATCCATCCAAAGGGGTACCAAGATCAAGGGTGGTGAGGAGCGAGTTCACCTCATCATGTAGTGCTTTGACTCGGGCTCGTGTCATCGGTCCACTTGGGGGACTAGTTGGTCTTGGTGTAGCGACGTCGGTGACCGGGGCTACATCATCTCCCCCCCCTTGGGAAAGAGTCGTCCTCGACTCTTGCACCTCCTCATCTCCATGATAGGGTGACAAGTCCGAGACGTTGAACGTGTTGCTCACCAAGTACTTGGATGTTGGTATGTCAATGACGTAAGCGTTGTCGTTGATGCGTTTGAGGACCTTGAAGGGGCCATCTCCTCTTGGCTTGAGCTTGGAGTTACGCTCATGAGGGAACCGTTCCTTCCGGAGGTGGATCCAAACGAGGTCTCCTTCTTCGAATACCCTTGCCTTCTTCTTGGCGTTGATGCGGTTGGCTTGACGAAGAACATGTGCTTGTATGGTTGCCCTTGTCTCTTCATGTAGTTTCTTGACGGCGGCGGTGCGCTTGTCGAAGTCCATGTTGATGCGCTCGTGGAGGGGAAGCGGAAGTATGTCGAGTGCCGTGTAAGGTTCGAAGCCATAGACGACCATGAAGGGGCTCCTTGACGTAGTCTTGTGCTTGGCGCGGTTGTAGGCGAACTCGGCGTGAGGAAGGCACTCCTCCCATGACTTCAAGTTTTTCTTCACGAGGATGCGTAGGAGGGTGGAGAGGCTTCGATTGACCACTTCCGTTTGGCCATCCGTTTGCGGGTGCGGTGATGATGAGAACAAGAGCTTGACTCCAAACTTCGCCATGAGTGACTTCCAAAGATAACTCATGAACTTGACGTCTCGATCCGACACAATGCTTTGTGGTACTCCATGTAGGCGAACGATTTCCCTGAAAAACAATGAAGCAATATGTGAAGCATCGTCGCTCTTATGGCAAGGTATGAAATGAGCCATCTTAGAGAATCTATCCACTACAACAAATATGGAATCATGACCATGCTTAGTGCGAGGCAAGCCTAGAACGAAATCCATGCTAATATCAGTCCATGGTGCATAAGGAATAGGCAATGGCATGTAAAGACCATAAGGGTTGGAGGTAGACTTAGCTTGTAAACATGTTGTGCACCGACGGCAAAGGCGCTCCACATCTCGCTTCATCTTTGGCCAATAGTAGTGGGTTGAGAGCATGGCATATGTCTTGTCACGGCCAAAGTGGCCCATAAGACCTCCTCCATGAGACTCTTGCAAAAGCAATTTTCGAAGCGAAGACTCGGGAATGCAAATCTTGTTAGCTTTAAACAAATAGCCATCATGCAAATAGAAATCATCCACTCCTCGCTCAACGGAGCACTTCTCAAAAATGGGAGCAAAGAAAGAATCGGAAGGATAGAGTTCTTTGATCTCTTCAAGGCCCAAAACATGAAAATCCAAACGAGTTAGCAAAAGGGTGTTTTTGCGGGAAAGAGCATCCGCCACAACATTGTCCTTGCCCTTCTTGTATTTGATCACATATGGGAAGGACTCAATGAACTCGACCCATTTTGCATGTCGTTTGTTCAAGTTGTGTTGGCTTTTCAAATATTTCAAGGACTCATGGTCGGAATGAATGATAAACTCTTTTGGCCAAAGATAGTGATGAGGTCTAAGACCCCGTGTGTGGCCCGATCTTGCGGTTGACCCGAAATCCAAAGGGGAAAAGGTGGGAGAGCGCGAAGAACACGATGAACACGAAGAACACGAGGACTCACGCACGCACACCAACCCGATACAACCGATACTTACCCCCGTGGCTCGATGGACCACGCCGATAGAATCTCCTACGGAAGAGACCGCGGTAGAATTCCTAGGAGAGAGACCGGTGTTGGAGAAGAAGATCGGGGAGAGAGAGAGAGTGCTCACACTAGAATCTCACTCACAGATCTAGATCAACAACAAGGGTTGCCTTGATTACAGAGGGATGAAACCCTAGGGAGACAAAGCTCAAGTTCATGTTTAAGCTATCATCTTGTCTAAAGAGGTAAGGGGGTGTCTAGGGTCTATATATAGGCCTACAAGACAACACATGGCGAAAAGGTACATAAGTGGGTAACTTAGGCAGTTTGGTGGGTAGTTTCCGTCGGATCCGATGCAGGGCCGGTCAGACCGGGCCTGGGACCGGGCGGTCCGGTTGTGGAGCCGGTTGACCGGTCGCCAACCGGGCAGGTCGGTCTGGGGCCCGGTCGGACCGGACTCTGGGCCGGCTGGGCCTCCTCCTCCCTCTTCCTTCTTCTCTTCTTTCCTTCTTCTTCTTCCTTCTTCCTTCCTTCTTCTTCTTCCTTCTCCCTTGCACCATGATGAATGGCTCCTCTTCTCTTCCCTCGCTTCCTTGCACCATGGGTGTTCCTCCTCTCCGGTTCCTCGATGATTCTTGTACCTAATGATATGTAGCACACCGATATGAGGTAGCATTCCATTCAAGGTATTGACGAGGTCGAGTATCGAGAGGAATGAGTTCACCTTGTCGTGTGTAGCGTGGTTTAGGGTTGAAGGTCCACTTGGGGGACTCTTTGGCCATGGTGTAGCGTCGCCGATAGGCGGGGTTGCACTTGTTGGTCTTGATGTAGCGACGTCGGTGACCGGGGCTACATCATCTCCCCCCCCTTGGGGAAGAGTCGTCCTCGACTCTTGTTCCATCTCATCGATGGTGTAGTCCATGACGATTCTCCCATGTTGTGGTAGAGGGATAAAGTCGCGGTCAAAGAAGAACTTGGAGAAAAACGAGTTGCAAATGGTTCTCCAAGAGGCGAACAAGAGGCTCTCAATCAAATACGAAGCATCAAGTCGTTTCTCCAAGAGGCAATAGGCAAAAATGGGAACCAAAAGAGTGTGTTTGTATCCAAAATGTGGAAGGTCAAAAGTTTGTGCATGTAAGAGTTGTATGGTGTGAAGAATGTGTGGTATGGCCTTGTCCCAAGCAAATGGAACAAACAAAAGGCTAGTATGAGCGGCAAAATTTGGGGCAAAATTGTTATGTGCAATGGCAAAACGATGGAGACTTCGAGCTTGGGAGTGTATGGTTGGCGTGAGCCGGGTATGAGCCTCCTCAAGTGTGAAAGAATCCATTGCAAATGCCAAAGATGAAATGAAAAATCCGAAGAAGGGCAACTTTTTGTGTGACATGTGGCACAAGATGCATAAGGTATCTCTCACATATATGACATGGTCCTTGAGATTCTCGAAGTGTATGATGAAAGCATCAAAACATACAACAATCATTGTGCCAACAAGATGTGTCAAGATATGTTGCAAAAGAGGCAAAAGGGGTGACGAGGAAATGGACCAAACCGGAAGCTCGACAAGACAAGCCGGAAACACACGAGGGCGAAGGCGTTTGGGAACATACCCTTTGGTGTGAATCCCGTGGGTTGGATCATGTATCTCGTCCTTGTTGGGGTAGCTCTCAATTGCGCGTTTCGTCAACTCATGCTCCGTGGCGGTGGAAGTTGATGGTCGGGTACCTACACATGGAATGAGCAAAACAAAGAGCGTATGTGCATGGTAGAGGAACACATCATCCATCATGATGTTCCAAGACTTGTGCACATCACCATTAGTGTCAAGCAAGATAGTATGAGACGCATGGCGATAGTGCATATGGTAAGAAGGTGCATTCATGGCATGTGGCAACTCATGATCATAAAAAGGTGAGAAGGCTATGGGGGCCATCTCATGGACAATGAAATAAGCATTCTTGCATACCAAGCATAGGAAAGAGCAATTGTTCACAATCTTGGATGCAAGGATCATGGAGTAGTGCAAACATTTGGGGCAAAGCATGCGGAAGCTAATGTCATCCTTGTCATTATCATTGCAAGCAATACATGGTAAAGAGCAAGTTGTCGACATATTGCAAGCAATGGTGGAAAAATTAAAGCTTTCATAGCATGGCATGGTCATGGTATCACAAGCACTCAATTCCACATGGTCAACAATGTTATCAAGCAAAGTATCACATGGGAACATGAAAGTAGCATATGATGTATCAAATGTGTCATCAAGATCATGCATGCACTCAATAGTCATCATGTCCACTAGTGGGATCATGGCATCACCAACACCTTTGTCGTTACCTTTGTAGTCCGACTCATTTGAAGTAGGTGTGGTGGAAGTAGGAGGATCCATGTGGTCGACATGTCCATCTTGGAGCAAGCATGGTGAGATATCTTCATCTTCATGCACCATGTACATCGTCTCCATGATCGGGAACTCATCCTCCTCGGAACCTAATGCAACATAAGAAGACACCAAAGAGGGAGAGGTTAATGTGTTAGCAAAATCGATGTCCTCCATGGACCTATCATCTACCTCTCGCAACTCACTCGGTGTATCACTCATGTCCTCCAATTGGAAGCACTCAAACTCACATGTGGAGTAGTAGTCACTCAACTCACTATCACTCTCGCTCAAGTGGGCTAGGTGGCTCTCATGCTCACATGGGCTTGGTACCAACTCATCAATCAAGCATATGGGAATAGGCTCGACTTTCTCATCTCCATGCGCCTCCATAGGTGAAGGGAAAATCCCATGCTCACCCTTCTCAACTCCATCGCCTCCCAAGTCGTCCTCCATCGGTGGCGTCGTAGTGTCGTGGAGAGCTAGGCTCGTATGCACAACATCCTTGAGTTCACCTTGGTGATCTTCATCTTGAAGTGTGGGCGTCGAAGGCTTCTTGGTGGCTTGGGCTTGTAGCTCGTCGAAGTAGAGCGTCTTGGCGCTTGGCGTTGTGCATTGCCATGCCTCATGACCCTTGGCCTTGCACACCTCACATAGGAGATTGGGACATTCCCGTGGAGGGTGGCCTTGTTGCTTGCACTTGTAGCATCGGAGTCCATAGGCACGTGACGAGCTTGAGGCCATTGTGGTGGTGGAACAAGAGGTGGAAGTCGCCGTGGAAGGACGGTATGCGCGATGTGCACTTGCCATCCTTGGAGTGGTAGTCACCATATGATGGTGGTTCTCGTCTCCATGTCGAGGCTCTCGTCTTCGGGCATCCTCACCATGGCTTGAGTGGTGTCGTCGAAGATCCGTGGAAGATGTGTGTCGATGGCGCTCATGGAGTAGCTTGTGTCGGTGGTGATCATGTGGCGACGTATGTCGATGGGATCCATAAGACGATGGTGGTTGGCGACGACGATCATGTGATGGTGTGTGTCGATGACGATCCTCGACATGCCTAGATGATGGCTCATGTGGCGTGGCATGTCGCTTGTGGCGCCTTGTGGAGCTTGGAGAGGAGTGTCGATGACGATCATGTTGGGGACGCTCTTGATGCTCCATATGATGTACTTGAGGTCGACGATCTTGTGCATAAGCACGCTCATGGTGGCGCCTTGTGGAGCTCGAAGAAGTGTGTCGATGACGCTCATGTTGAGGACGCTCTTGGTGATCCAAATGATGGTGCCATCGTGGATGTCCTCCATCTTCATATGTAGCTCCATTGGCGACGTAGGGGTACATGGGAGCATCGGCGTTGTTCAAGGTGGAGTCGAGGTGAGGCTCCGCCATGGTGTCGATGTCGATGGCGTGGCGTTGCTCCACCATGTCGTCCATGAGTGGTGAGCTAGTGTCGATGTAGAGCTCGTCGATGTCGTCCTCGGGGTGGTGCTCCACCATGTCGTCCATGTCGTCCTCGAGGTGGTGCTCCACCATGTCGTCCATGCATGAGGAGCCATTGTCGATGTAGAGCTCCTCGATGTCGGTCATGTCGGTGATGCTTGGGGAGCCATGGTCGTTGTCGAGCTCCTCGATGTCGGACATGCCGATGATGCTTGTGGAGCTAGAGTCGGTGTCGAGCTCCACATGTTCCTCCACATCCGCGGTGCTTGAGGAGGTGTCCTCCTCGAAGTGCTCCATGTACTCCTCCGTGTCGTCTCCGTCGCTATACATGTTAGCACGATGGTATCTATATGGTGTATGTTAGTGGAAGAAGACTACCTCGATATCTTACCGTGGTATGATAAGATCGGGGCGATCCAAAAAGCCGAGGTTAAAATCAATTGTATCGGGTACTCACACAAAAGCACACGCAAAAGCTAGCAAATATGGTGTTAGGTGAGTATGGTGGAAAGCCAAAAGACGAAATCCGAAATCAAGTTTGTTGTTAAGAGTGGGTGAAGTCCAACGAAATCAAATGTCAAAGCGATGATCACTAGAAACACGGAAAAGATATGGAACACACACACGAGATGAACGGGGTTAGTGCGACCAAGGAATGAGCGGAAAAGTGTATGAAGCCCTTAATCAAGGGTGCTCGGTGTCACACTAACACAAGAAGAGATCAAAGCTTGGTTGCAAACGAAGAGACAACAAGATTTACACGCGGCCTCTCTTCTCTTTTTCTCTCTTTTGCTTAAAAGCTTTTCCCTCTTTTGTATTTGGTGGCACTTGCACTCTTTTGTATCTATGGTGGCGCTTTGGACACTTTGGTATGTATGATGGCACTATGCACACTTGTGCTCTTTTTGTATTTTGGCGGCTTTTTCTCGCACTATGTTAGCGTTAGCTCGCTTTTGCTATCTTGCCACACGAGTTTTGCTTAGAAGCTTTACTCCACACGACACACACACCTCACAATCGGGGCCACGTGCAATGTCTCGCAACACTCGATAAGCAATGCTCGTAGGATAGATCGCAAAAGAAGAGGGGTTACAAGGTGGGGTGCAAGTTATACCTAGATGTTAGGCGGTGTCGGAACACACAACTTGCGATGACGAAGGGGTGTCGATGATGGTGGCGATGTTGCGCCGGAAACCGGGGTGCCAACGGTGTCGTCACGGTGTTGATGTAGGCGCGGAAGCGGAATAGACAACCGATGCACTCCAAATCGGAAACCGAGCAAATTAAGTCAATGCCCGAAAAGTTGGGTCAAAACGAGCGGTCGGAAGTTGGGCTCCAAAAATTTCGGAAAAGGTGTCAAAATTAGAGTCAAGATGAAAGGGGATAACTGTGAAAGTTTGGGATCAAACGGGCGCCGGAAAGTTGTCAAAATTTGGAGCAAAAAGTGGAGTCAAAATGGGCGAAAACTGGGTCAAACCCGGTCCAGAACCCGGTCAAACCGGACCTGGGACCGGCCAGCCCGGTCCAGAACCGGATCTGGAACCGGATGGGCCCCTGGACTTGGTCCGGATGGCACCGGTCTGAGACCCGGTTGCCGACCGGACGGCCCGGTTCGTGCTCCGGTCTGACCGGAAATTGCGCTGGCGTGCGAGCAGATTTGGCCTGTGCGAGCGCGCGATGGGGATTGCCAGGCGGCGTGGTGTGCGGGCCTGGAGGCGAGCTGTGGCTGGCGGCGGTGGTGGGCCACGCGGGGGCCTGTGCGCTGCGCGCGGGCGGGAGGAGCTGGGCCCAAGTGGGGCGGTGGCCAGGCGCGGGCGTTGCTCGCGTGGAAGGTGAGCGGAGGCGCTGCGGCCTGGTGGTCGAGCTGGCGTGTGCTGCGGCGAGCGATGGCAATCGAGGCGACGCGAGCGTGGTTGGCGCGATTGGAGCAAGGGCGGAGCGGCAGCTGTGCGGCGGGCTGCTGTGCGCGAAAAATCGAGCGGCGGCGCGGCTTGGTGATGATGAGGCCCAGCGGCGGATGCTTGGCGCGGGGCGCGGCCTAGCTGGTGGAGTGGAGCTGCGCAGTGCAGGGACAGAGGCGGGCTAGGCGGCGGCGTGGTGGGTGGGCCAGGCGGAGGTGGGCCGGCGGGCGTTGACCGGATCGGGATGGTTGGATCTGTTCTTCACCGATGAACTGTTCTTCCGGCCACGAAGAACAATGACGAAAACTGGACCAAAAATGCTCAAATTCGAGCGAAATTGGACGAAATTGATGGGGAAAAGATGGGGAAGTAGTGGATCAATCACTCCAACACCAAATATGGACCAAAACCACTCAAAACGCAACGAAATCGCAGATCGGTCAAGAGGCAAATTAGGGCTATTTTTTTTTTTGGGATTTTTGGGGAAAATTTTCAGAGACGAAATTGGATGGGTGGGGGGTCAAATCCGCGGAAACCAAAGGCTGCTGATACCATATGATGAGGTCTAAGACCCCGTGTGTGGCCCGATCTTGCGGTTGACCCGAAATCCAAAGGGGAAAAGGTGGGAGAGCGCGAAGAACACGATGAACACGAAGAACACGAGGACTCACGCACGCACACCAACCCGATACAACCGATACTTACCCCCGTGGCTCGATGGACCACGCCGATAGAATCTCCTACGGAAGAGACCGCGGTAGAATTCCTAGGAGAGAGACCGGTGTTGGAGAAGAAGATCGGGGAGAGAGAGAGAGTGCTCACACTAGAATCTCACTCACAGATCTAGATCAACAACAAGGGTTGCCTTGATTACAGAGGGATGAAACCCTAGGGAGACAAAGCTCAAGTTCATGTTTAAGCTATCATCTTGTCTAAAGAGGTAAGGGGGTGTCTAGGGTCTATATATAGGCCTACAAGACAACACATGGCGAAAAGGTACATAAGTGGGTAACTTAGGCAGTTTGGTGGGTAGTTTCCGTCGGATCCGGTGCAGGGCCGGTCGGGACCGGAGCACAGGACCGGGCGGTCCGGTTGTGGAGCCGGTTGACCGGTCGCCAACCGGGCAGGTCGGTCTGGGGCCCGGTCGGACCGGACTCTGGGCCGGCTGGGCCTCCTCCTCCCTCTTCCTTCTTCTCTTCTTTCCTTCTTCTTCTTCCTTCTTCCTTCCTTCTTCTTCTTCCTTCTCCCTTGCACCATGATGAATGGCTCCTCTTCTCTTCCCTCGCTTCCTTGCACCATGGGTGTTCCTCCTCTCCGGTTCCTCGATGATTCTTGTACCTAATGATATGTAGCACACCGATATGAGGTAGCATTCCATTCAAGGTATTGACGAGGTCGAGTATCGAGAGGAATGAGTTCACCTTGTCGTGTGTAGCGTGGTTTAGGGTTGAAGGTCCACTTGGGGGACTCTTTGGCCATGGTGTAGCGTCGCCGATAGGCGGGGTTGCACTTGTTGGTCTTGATGTAGCGACGTCGGTGACCGGGGCTACATCAGATAGTGTTGCCAAACTTCAAGAACACGAACCAAAGCGTAGAGCTCCTTGTCATATATAGGATAGTTGAGGCGTGCGCCATCTAACTTCTCACTATAGTATGCCACGGGTTTGCCCTCTTGCATAAGAACACCACCAATACCAAGCCCACTTGCATCACACTCAATCTCAAAAGTTTTGGCAAAATTTGGAAGAACAAGAAGTGGAGCTTCGGTAAGGCGTTTCTTCAACTCATCAAAAGCATTTTGTTGGGCCTTGCCCCAAACAAACGGAACATTCTTCTTGGTAAGCTCATTCAAAGGGCAAGCAATGGTGCTAAAGTCTTTCACAAAGCGGCGGTAAAACCCGGCAAGTCCATGGAAGCTTCGGACTTGACCAACATTTGTAGGGGTAGGCCAATTGTGGATGGCCTCCACCTTGGAAGAATCAACTTCAATCCCATTAGCGGAAACCACGAAACCAAGAAAAACCAATTTGTTTTGAGCAAATGTGCATTTTGGGAGGTTAGCTTAAAGCTTTTCATGACGCAAGATGCACAAGACTTCTCTCACATGTTGCACATGATCCTCGAGGTTTTTGCTATAAATAAGAATATCATCGAAGTAGACAACCACGCTCTTGCCAATGAGAGGACGCAAGATGTGATTCATGAGGCGCATGAAAGTAGAAGGAGCATTGGAAAGACCGAAAGGCATAACGAGCCATTCATAGAGACCGAGTTTGGTCTTGAATGCCGTTTTCCATTCATCACCAATAGCCATGCGGATTTGATGGTAACCACTACGCAAATCGACTTTAGAGAAAATCGTGGCACCACTAAGTTCATCAAGCATGTCATCTAAACGCGGAATGGGATGGCGGTAACGGACGGTAATGGCATTGATGGGGCGACAATCCATACACATCCGTTGCGTCTCATCCGGTTTAGGCACAAGAATCACGGGAACCGCACAAGGGCTAAGGCTTTCTCGGACGTACCCTTTGGCGAGGAGATCTTGAATTTGGCGGTTGATCTCCTTGGTCTCTTCGGGGTTGGTGCGGTAGGCGGCACGGTTTGGAAGCGGAGCGCCGGGTATGAGGTCGATGCGATGTTCTATGCCTCGGAGTGGTGGTAGTCCATGAGGGAGCTCGTCGGGGAAGACGTCTTGAAATTCCTGCAAAAGAGACAACAAAGACGGAGGAATGTTGGTTAAGTCGTTAGCCGCCGACGAGGGTCCCTTGCATATGAGCACATAGTGCAATATGGTGGATGGGTTCTCTTGGAGCTCTCTCCACTCACTCTTGGTGGCTAGAAGGACACTCTTGGACTCACTCATATATGGCTTGTGGCGCTCACTATCTTTGTGGTGGGTCGCTCCCTCTCCTCTTATCTCACTATGGTGGGTGCGAAGTTGTGCCCTCGCTAAAGCCTTCGCATTATCCGCGATGATTTGGCTAGGAGTCATCGGGCGCAACTCGAACTTCTTGTCGTTGACCTTGAAGGTGTATGTGTTGGAGAGTCCATCATGTATAGCCTTCTTGTCATATTGCCAAGGGCGGCCAAGCAACATGTGGCACACCGTCATGGGTACCACGTCACACTCGATGGTGTCCTCATAAGGGCCGATCTTGAAGTTGACGGTGACGGTATGTTGTATCTTGACGTTGCCCTTGTCACTCAACCATTGGATATGGTAAGGATGAGGATGGTTGCGTAGAGTGAGGTGGAGCTTCTCACACAACTCGGTGCTCGCAAGGTTATGGCAACTTCCACCATCTATGATGACCTTGATCGACTTGCCACCAATTCCGGCACGGGTTTGGAAGATGTTACACCGTTGCTCTTCCATAGCATGAGGTTGTGTGGTTAGCACCCTTGTGACCACAAGTGAGGGACTTGGGTCATGCTCACATAAGAGAGGATCTTCTCCACTTCCTTGCTCATAAGCTTCTTCACTTTCCACGGCGGCTTGCACAAGGGCTTCATATTCATCTTCATCAAGAGTCTCGATGTCACCATTCTCCATAGTGATCATGACCTTGGTGTTCTTGCACTCAAACGATTTGTGACCTTGGGTGCCACACTTGAAGCAAGTGACACTAGAGGGTCCCGTGGATGCCTTAGAGGAGGCGGTGGAGGAGACCGTTTGCTTCATGCGACTTTGGATAGTCGGCTTCTTGGAAGGTGTAGAGGATGCGTCGGCCTTGGCACTTGTAGCATAAGGAGTTGATGTAGTAGGAGGAGTCGATGTAGCGAGCTTGGAGGAGAAATAGGACTTGGCCTTGGAGTACTTGATGTCCTCAATCACTTGGCGCTCGGCCTTCGATGCTTGGTGGACTAATTCAACCATGTTGGAGTAGGGTTGGAACTCGACAATCCTCTTGATAGGATAAGTAAGGCCATTGAAGAAACGAGCAATTGTTTGTTCCTCGGACTCTTGGATGTTGGCTCGCATCATAGTGAGCTCCATCTCCTTGTAGAACTCCTCAACGGTCTTGGTGCCTTGCTTCAACTTTTGGAGCTTGTTGAAGAGGTCGGTCATGTAGTGTGCGGGGACAAAGCGAGCATGCATCTCCTTCTTCATATCTTCCCAAGTGTCAATAGGAGGTTCACCCTTTTTGATGTGGACTAAGTCCAAGGATGTGCCCGATCTTCACGGATTTGGGTGGAACTCGTGGGGGTAGGTGGATGAACGCGATGAACACGAAGAACGCGAGGGGAATCGTGGGGATACAACACACACACGCACAAAAACCGGTTTTCCCTCGTAGGCCCGATACACCTACTCGATAGAGGTTGCGAGAAAAGACCTTCCGGTAGAAGTCCCGCAAAGAGATCGACAAATCGAAGCTCGCAAGATCTAGAAGGGTGAAAAGACCGGAAGGTTGATAGAAGTGCAAGCAAAAGACCAAATAGGTAGAAGTGCAAGCAAAAGATCAAACAAATGGTAGAAGTCACCAAAGAGATCTTGACAAGTCGATAAGGAGCCCGGGTGGATACAAGATCATAGATCTAGGTAGGGTTCCCACAAGGGTGAGCTAAGCTCAGGTTTAATTTCACATCAAGTCTAATCTCAGATCTGAGGCAACCAGCCTATTTATAGGTGGGGGCGAAGGGGTAAGTTACAAGCTGAAAAGTGCTGTCGTGCTGAAGTTCGATGGGGCGGAAGTTCCGGTCAACTTGGGCGGAAGTTCCGGCCAGGCGGAAGTTCGATGCGGAGGGGCGGAAGTTCCGGTCGGGGCGGAAGTTCCGGCCAAGTTCCGGCCTTGTTCCGGAATTGCGCCATTGTCCCGCAGTAACATCCAGGGGGGTTTTCGCCGACTTTCGGAACTTGGGCGGAACTTGGGCGGAAGTTCCGGTGGGCGGAAGTTCCGGTCCCTCGGGGCGGAAGTTCCGGTCCCTCGGGGCGGAAGTTCCGGCCTGATCCTGTCTTCTGGGCGCTGGAAGGCATCTGGAGGGAATCTTGAGGGCATCTGGGCGGAAGTTCCGGTCCTGGAGGGCGGAAGTTCCGGCCTGGCAGCTGTAGCTCCATCTTCGTCATTTCCAGCTCTCTCTCCATTGGCTTGGTCTTCATGGCTCGCTTCTTGGTCGATGTACCTGATTGAACATAGGGTATTGGCATGAAGTAGCAAGCCATCCAAAGGGGTGTCAAAAGCATACATGGAGAGGAGCGAATTCACCTCTTGGTGTAGGGCTTGAGCTCGAGCTCGTGTCATTGGACCACGAGGAGGGCTTGTCGGTCTTGATGTAGTATCGACCTTGGGTAGGGCTACATCATCTCCCCCCCCTTGGGAAAGAGTCGTCCTCGACTCTAACGTCTCTTCATCTCCATGGTATGGCGAGAGGTCGGACACATTGAATGTGTTGCTCACCAAGTACTTGGATGTTGGTATGTCGATGACGTAGGCGTTGTCGTTGATTCGCTTGAGGACCTTGAAGGGACCATCACCCCGGGGCTTGAGCTTGGAGTTTCTTTCTTGAGGGAAACGGTCCTTGCGAAGATGTATCCACACTAGGTCCCCTTCGTTGAAGATCCGTGCCTTTTTCTTCATGTTGAGGCGTGTTGCTTGACGAAGAACTTGTTGCTCGATTGTTGCCCTTGTATCTTCATGTAGCTTCTTCACGGCGGCGGTGCGCTTGTCGAAGTCCATGTTCGTCCGCTCATGAAGTGGAAGTGGTAGTATGTCGAGTGCCGTGAGCGGCTCAAACCCGTAGACGACCATGAAGGGACTCCTTGACGTAGTCGTGTGCTTGGCGCGGTTGTAGGCGAACTCCGCGTGTGGGAGGCACTCTTCCCATGACTTCAAGTTTTTCTTCACGAGGATGCGTAGAAGAGAGGATAGGCTTCTATTGACCACTTCCGTTTGGCCGTCCGTTTGCGGGTGCGAGGATGATGAGAATAAGAGCTTCACTCCAAACTTCGCCATGAGCGACTTCCAAAGATAACTCATGAATTTGACGTCTCGATCCGACACAATGCTTTGCGGTACTCCATGTAGGCGAACAATTTCCCTGAAAAACAATGAAGCAATGTGTGAAGCATCATCGCTCTTATGGCAAGGTATGAAATGAGCCATCTTAGAGAATCTATCCACTACCACAAATATAGAATCATGACCATGCTTAGTGCGAGGCAAGCCTAGAATGAAATCCATGCTAATATCGGTCCATGGTGCATATGGAATAGGCAATGGGGTGTAAAGACCATAAGGGTTGGAGGTAGACTTAGCTTGTAAGCATGTTGTACACCGTCAGCAAAGGCGCTCCACATCGCGCTTCATTCTTGGCCAATAATAGTGAGTGGAGAGCATGGCATATGTCTTGTCTCTTCCAAAGTGTCCCATAAGACCACCACCATGCGATTCTTGTAAGAGCAAAAGGCGAAGCGAAGACATAGGAATACAAAGTTTGTTGCTCTTGAACAAGAATCCTTGGTGCAAATAGAAATCATCGATGCCCTTCTCACTAGAACACTTTGCAAAGATTGGGCCAAAGAAAGCATCGGAAGCATATAAATCTTTGATTTCATCAAGACCCAAAACACTAATATCCAAGCGAGTGAGTAAGAGGGTGAGTTTGCGGGAAAGAGCATCCGCCACAACATTGTCCTTGCCCTTCTTGTATTTGATCACATATGGAAAGGACTCAATGAACTCAACCCACTTTGCATGTCTTTTGTTCAAATTGTGTTGACTTTTCAAATATTTCAAAGACTCATGGTCGGAGTGGATAATAAACTCTTTTGGCCAAAGATAGTGTTGCCAAACTTCAAGAACACGAACCAAAGCATAAAGTTCCTTGTCATATATAGGATAGTTGAGGCGTGCGCCATCTAACTTCTCGCTATAGTATGCCACGGGTTTTCCATCTTGCATAAGCACTCCACCAATACCGAGTCCACTTGCATCGCACTCAATCTCAAAAGTTTTGGAAAAGTTTGGAAGAACAAGGAGTGGTGCCTCGGTAAGGCGTTTCTTCAACTCATCAAAAGCATTTTGTTGGGCCTTGCCCCAAAGAAACGGAACATTCTTCTTGGTAAGCTCATTCAAAGGGCAAGCAATGGTGCTAAAATCTTTCACAAAGCGGCGATAGAAACCGGCAAGTCCATGGAAACTTCGGACTTGAGCAACATTGGTAGGAGTAGGCCAATTGTGGATGGCCTCAACCTTAGAAGAATCAACTTCAATACCATTAGCGGAAACCACAAAACCAAGAAAAACCAATTTGTTTTGAGCAAAGGTGCACTTGGGGAGGTTAGCATAAAGCTTTTCATGACGCAAGATGCACAAGACTTCTCTCACATGTTGCACATGGTCCTCGAGGTTTTTGCTATAAATAAGAATATCATCGAAGTAGACAACCACGCTCTTGCCAATGAGAGGACGCAAGATGTGATTCATGAGGCGCATGAAAGTAGAAGGAGCATTGGAAAGACCGAAAGGCATAACGAGCCATTCATAGAGACCGAGTTTGGTCTTGAATGCCGTTTTCCATTCATCACCAATAGCCATGCGGATTTGATGGTAACCACTACGCAAATCAATCTTAGAGAAAATCGTGGCACCACTAAGTTCATCAAGCATGTCATCTAAACGCGGAATGGGATGGCGGTAACGGACGGTAATGGCATTGATGGGGCGACAATCCATACATATCCGTTGCGTCTCATCCGGTTTAGGCAAAAGAATCACGGGAACCGCACAAGGGCTTAGGCTTTCACGAACATACCCTTTTTCGAGGAGGTCTTGTATTTGGCGTTGAATCTCCTTTGTGTCTTCGGGGTTGGTGCGGTAGGCAGCGCGGTTAGGTAGAGGAGCGCCGGGTATGAGGTCGATGTGGTGCTCAATCCCTCGAAGCGGTGGTAGTCCATGAGGAAGCTCGTCGGGGAAGACATCTTGGAACTCCTTCAAAAGAGACAACAAAGACGAAGGAAGTGTTGTTAAGTTGTTAGTCTCCGAAGATGGCCCCTTGCAAATGAGCACGTAGTGCAATATGGTGGATGGGTTGTGGTGCAATTCTCTCATCTCACTCTTGGTAGCTATGAGGACACTCTTCATCTCACTCATATATGGCTTGTGGCGCTCACTTTCCTTTTGGTGGGTCACTCTCTCACCACTCATCTCACTAGTGATGGTAGCTTCCTTAGCCCTCGCTAAAGCCTTTGCATTGTCCGCAATTACTTGGCTAGAAGTCATTGGGCGTAGGATGAACGTCTTGTCGCCGACCTTGAAGCTATAGGCATTTGTGTAGCCATCATGGCTTGCTCTTTTGTCATATTGCCAAGGGCGACCAAGTAGCATGTGGCACACCGTCATGGGCACTACATCACAATCAACGGTGTCTTCATAGGCGCCAATCTTGAAGGATACGGAGACGGTGTGTTGTATCTTGACATTTCCATTGTCACTTAGCCATTGCACATGGTAAGGATGGGGGTGTTTCCGGAGTGTGAGGTTGAGTTTGGAGCATAGTTCGGTGCTTGCAAGATTGTGGCAACTCCCTCCATCAATGATAACCTTTATTGACTTGCCATTGATTCCGGCTCTTGTTTGGAAGATGTTGCACCTTTGATCTTCATTGGGTAGTGCATGGGTTGTCAACACTTTGGTCACCACAAGGGATGGACTTGCATCATGCACACATAAGACTTGCTCTTGGTCTTGCAAGTCATCATCTTCATGATTGGTTGCGGCTTGTACCAAGGCTTCATATTCGCCTTCACTCAAGTACTCCACATCTCCATCATCTCGAGTTATCATAACTCTTGTGTTCTTGCATTCAAAGGATTTATGTCCTTGAGCTCCACACTTGAAGCATGTGATGTTACTAGATCCCGTGGAAGCTTTGGAGGACATAGTTGATTGATCCGGCTTGAAGCTTGTTGTCTTGAAGGCACTCTTCATTTGCTTAGGAGGATCCTTGGGAGCAATAGCACTTGTGTTCTTGATGCTTGGGGAGGTATTTGTTGCATTGCGCGCGGCGAAGAAGGACTTTGTTTTTGCACTTGCTATGTCTTCTCGCACTTGGCGCTCGGCTCTTGTAGCTTGATGAAGCAATTCAACCATGTTGGTGTAAGGCAAGAATTCCACTATCCTCTTGACGGGAATGTTCAATCCATTCAAGAATCTTGCCATTGTTTGCTCTTCTCGCTCGTCCACATTTGCACTCATCATTGTCATGTGCATCTCCTTGTAGTATTCCTCAACGGACTTGTAGCTTTGCTTGAGTTGGGTAAGCTTGTTGAAGAGGTCGCGTTTGTGATGGTTGGGCACAAAGCGTTTGTGCATGACTTCTTGCATCTCTTCCCATGTAGCAATGGGGTCTAGATCTTCCTTGTCACGCTTCTTGTTCACTTCTTCCCACCAAACATTTGCATACCCTTCAAACTCTAGTGATGCCATGGCCACTTTCTTTGCTTCGGAGAAGTTGTGTATGCGGAATATCTTGTCAACCTTGAGAACCCAAGAGAGGTATGCATCGGGGTCTTCTTCTCCGTGGAATTTGGGCATGGTGAACTTGAGCTTCCCAAAGATTTCCTCTTCATTGCGGTCATTGCGCCTAGGAGGTGGTCTTTCTTCACCAAGGTCTTGACGTTGTTGAGGTGGATGTTGTGGACCGGGAGCATCTCTATTGTTGTTGCTATGTTGTTGACGAGGAGGTGGCCTTCCATGACCTTCATCTTGATCATCATTGTTGTGGCGGCGTTGAGGCATCACACTTTCTTCACTTGATGCTTGGTGATGACTTGATTCTTCATCTCTTGCCCTTGGAGGAGGTCTTCTAGCATGAGGGCGATCATCATGATGGCGGCGATTATCTTGACCTTGAGGGCGTTGAGGGCGAACAACATTGATGATTTGGCGCTCTTGGTGCGCTTGCCTTGCTTCTTCATCATGAAGGCGTTGTCTTCTAGCTTGAGCTTCTTGTGCTTGTCGTTGCCGCTCTTGTTCTTCAAGTGCTTGTTGTTCATTGCGGAGGCGCTCTTGTTCCCTTGCTCGAACTAGCTCTTGATCATGGCGAAGGCATTCTTGCTCTTGTTGGAATTGAGCATTGAGGTCCTCTTGGTGAAGGCGCTCTTCTTCAAGGCGTTGACGCTCTTGGACAAGTCGAAGTCGAGCTTGCTCCGCTTCTTGAGCTTGTTGGTGAAGCACTTGGACATCCACATTATGGTGGCGTGGGTCTTCATTAGAATCATGGCGAGACGGTGTAGGAGCTCTTGACCTTGAGCTATGAGAGCGTGAAGACCTTGAGTGGTGTCTTCTCTCTTCTTGACGATTGAGTGTGTGGAGGATATTGTCCAACGCCGTCTTCATTTCCCTTGTCTCTTGACCTTGTATGGCAAGTGTGGCCTTCAACTCATTGCCTTGAGTTTCAATCTTCTCATTGAGGTCTTGCACTTGATTGTTGAGGTCATTCCTTTGCACTTGAGCTCGTTCTTCATAGCGGACATTGGTATCCTTGAGCATGGCTTCAAATTGATTTAGCTTGGCGTGGACGGCTTGAGTAGCTATCCAATGTTGGTGCCGCGTCATCGGTAGTTGGTTCCCTTCTCCACTAGACATGGTTACAACTAAAACAAGAACTATGTGGTGGGTGGTTAGGAAAGACTACCAAGAATGTCAAAACTTGCAAACCAAAATCGAAAAGGTGTTTCAAGACGGAGGGAAACCGATATGTATGCACACACACAAAACAAAAACTCTATATGGTGTTAGGTATGGATGTGGAAAGCCAAATGGAAGAACCAAACGAAAAGTCTATTGTCAAAAGTGGGTAAGATCCAAAAGTCACAAGTCAAAGGCGGTGATCACAAAAGGCATACACAATGAGGAAGACACGCGTGGGACAAAATGGGGTTAGCGCGACTTGGAAAATGAGCAAGAACAAAAAGGTCCTAACGAAGACTACTAGCTCGGTGTCACGCTAACGCAAGAGAGACCGTGGCTTGGTTGCAAAATTGAGAAGCAACAAGATTTGCGCAAGACGCCTCTCTTCTCTTTTCTCTCTTTTGCTTAAAAGCTTTGGACTCTTTTGTGTATAGGTGTCACTCACACACTTTTTCTTTTTCTTTTTGTATTTTTTTTTTCACTATGTAAGGATACTACTATCTATGTAAGTATGTCACACTCTTTTGCTTATCTTTTCCCACGAGCTTGCTTCAAAGCTTTGCTCAACACACGCACACCCTCACGGTCGGGACGCTTGCGCAATGCTTCGCAACACTAGAAAGCCACTCTCGATAGGAAAGGTACGCAAAAGAGGCTAGGGCTACAAGTTAGGAGCAAGTTATACCACTTGATGATGGTGGTCGACGATCTTGAACTTGCTATGGTGGAGGTGTCAAGTGAACCGCTTGGAGCCTCGGGGTGCCGTCGTCGTTGTCGATGTTGCGGAAGCTTTGTGGTAGCTGAAATGGCACTCAAACCGAAGTCCAAACACAAGGAGGTTAGTACCAAAACGAAAAACGAAGGTTGCTGTCAAAATTTCGGCCAGGCGGAACTTCCGGTCCTGAGGGGCGGAACTTCCGGTCCGGGGGCGGAACTTCCGGTCCTTCCGGGCGGAACTTCCGGTCGCAATCAGATCTGCGGGCTGTTCGTCGATTTGGGCGGAAATCCGGGCCGAAATCCTTCGAATTCGAGGAAAATTTGGCACTAGAAGTTGTGGGAAGGTGGGGGAATTGCAGATCAACACCAAAGGCAAGTTTCTATTGGAGCAAAACCACAAATAACTCAACAAATCGAGAGATCGATCCAAGGCCAATTTGGGGCTATTTTTTGGGGAAAATTTTTGGAAATTTTTTTGGGCGAAATTGGTGGAATTGGGGTATGTGGGGGTCAAATCCGTGGCAACCAAAGAGCTGCTGATACCATATGATGTGGACTAAGTCCAAGGATGTGCCCGATCTTCACGGATTTGGGTGGAACTCGTGGGGGTAGGTGGATGAACACGATGAACACGAAGAACGCGAGGGGAATCGTGGGGATACAACACACACACGCACACAAACCGGTTTTCCCTCGTAGGCCCGATACACCTACTCGATAGAGGTTGCGAGAAAAGACCTTCCGGTAGAAGTCCCGCAAAGAGATCGACAAATCGAAGCTCGCAAGATCTAGAAGGGTGAAAAGACCGGAAGGTTGATAGAAGTGCAAGCAAAAGACCAAATAGGTAGAAGTGCAAGCCAAAGATCAAACAAACGGTAGAAGTCACCAAAGAGATCTTGACAAGTCGATAAGGAGCCCGGGTGGATACAAGATCATAGATCTAGGTAGGGTTCCCACAAGGGTGAGCTAAGCTCAGGTTTAATTTCACATCAAGTCTAATCTCAGATCTGAGGCAACCAGCCTATTTATAGGTGGGGGCGAAGGGGTAAGTTACAAGCTGAAAAGTGCTGTCGTGCTGAAGTTCGATGGGGCGGAAGTTCCGGTCAACTTGGGCGGAAGTTCCGGCCAGGGGCGGAAGTTCCGGTCTGGAGGGGCGGAAGTTCCGGTCGGGGCGGAAGTTCCGGCCAATTTCCGGCCTTGTTCCGGAATTGCGCCATTGTCCCGCAGTAACATCCAGGGGGGTTTTCGCCGACTTTCGGAACTTGGGCGGAACTTGGGCGGAAGTTCCGGTGGGCGGAAGTTCCGGTCCCTCGGGGCGGAAGTTCCGGCCTGATCCTGTCTTCTGGGCGCTGGAAGGCATCTGGAGGGAATCTTGAGGGCATCTGGGCGGAAGTTCCGGTCCTGGAGGGCGGAAGTTCCGGCCTGGCAGCTGTAGCTCCATCTTCGTCATTTCCAGCTCTCTCTCCATTGGCTTGGTCTTCATGGCTCGCTTCTTGGTCGATGTACCTGATTGAACATAGGGTATTGGCATGAAGTAGCAAGCCATCCAAAGGGGTGTCAAAAGCATACATGGAGAGGAGCGAATTCACCTCTTGGTGTAGGGCTTGAGCTCGAGCTCGTGTCATTGGACCACGAGGAGGGCTTGTCGGTCTTGATGTAGTATCGACCTTGGGTAGGGCTACATCACTTTTCTTCTCGAAGAGTGAGGACTTGCTCCCACCAAGTGTTGGCGTAGTCTTCAAACTCGAGTGATGCCATAGCCACTTTCTTGGCACCGGAGTAGTTGTGGATGCGGAAGATCTTGTCCACCTTGAGTGCCCATGAGAGGTAAGCTTCGGCGTCGTCTTCACCTTTGAACTTTGGCATGTTGAACTTGAGCTTGCCATACATGTTCTCTTCATCCTCCAAGTTTCTTCTACGAGGAGGGGCGCCTTCATCTCTTGCGGCTAGAGGTGGAATAGGAGGTCTTCTACGGCCAACCATAGCATTGGGTTGGCGTTGGAGTTGAACACTTGCTTCACTTGGTTCACGGTGAGGATGTTGTTGAAGATCTTGTCGCGGTTGAGGACGATGCTCAAGGTTGGGTCTCTCATCTTGATCATGGTGTAGTTCTCCTCGTCCACGTTGGTCATGGCGAGGGTGGCGACGAAGATCTCGCCGAGGTGGATCTTGAGGATCTTGGTCTTGGGGATGGCCATCACGCCCATGGTGGGCATGGCGATCCGCTTGGTGATGATCTTGGTGAAGGACTTGGTCTTGTGGAGGACGCTCATGTGGACGAGCATGGCGATGTATTTCTCCACGCCTAGAGTTGGAGCGGGAGTCTTCATGACGAGCATGTGGGCGATGAGGTCGATGATGGTCTTCACGCCTTGAGGAAGAGCTTGGGGACGAAAGGCCACCATGAGAGTAATAGTCTTGTGATGAGCTTGATGAAGAGGAAGTAGAGCGGTGTCGACGATGACGACCCAAGTTGGTGATGGCGCGCTCGAGGCTATCCATGCGTCGCTCCATGTTTGATGTAGCCCCGGTCACCGACGTAGCTACACCAAGACCAACAAGTCCCCCAAGTGGACCGATGACACGAGCCCGAGTCAAAGCGCTACATGATGAGGTGAACTCGCTCCTCACCGCCCTTGATCTTGGTACCCCTTTGGATGGATTGCTACCTCATGCCGACGTGCTATGTGTCATTAGGTACAAGGCGCGTCAAGACCACGGAGAGGAGAAGACGCCAAGGTCAAGGGAAGGAGAGAAGCAACTGGACATGGAGATGATCATGAAGCCGAAGCCGACGTCGCACGAAGCGCTCCAAGGAAGAGACGGACGCTGGCCGGTCCAGGACCCGGTCAGACCGGACCTACAACCGGACGCCCCGGTCATAGGCCCGGTCGACCGGGCGCAAACCGGGCCAGCTCCCTCGTACCGGACGACGACCGGATCCAGGACCGGAAACTTCGCAGTTTCCCGGTTGGCGCCGGGTCGACCGGACCCATGACCGGACGCCCCGGTCATAGGCCCGGTCGGACCGGCCCCAAACCGGACAGCCCGGTCCCAGGCCCGGTCAGACCGGCCCCAAACCGGACCTGACGAGAATGCCCCACCAAACTGCCTTAACTTATCCATTCGCGTACCTGTTCGCCCTTGCCGGGCCGTGTATGACTATATAAGTAGCTGGAACCCCTCATTAGCTCTTTAGACTTGTTTTGAACTCAAACCTAACTTTGAGCTTAGTCTCCCTTGGGTATCATCCCTCTGTAATCAAGGCACCTTGGTTGTTGATTTGGAACTTGTTGAGTGAGATTCTAGTACAAGATACTCTCTCTCCCTCACCAAGCTCTTCTTCTCCAATCCCAATCTCTCCCCGGGGAATTCTACCGCGTGTCTCTTCCTCGGAGATTCTATTGGCGTGGTCCATCGAGCCACGGAGGTAAGCATCGGGTGTATCGGGTTGTGTGTGTGCGTGAGTCTCGGAGTTCCTCGTGTTCATCGCCGTGTTCTTCGTGTTCCTCGCGTTTTCCCATCTTCCCCCTTGGTTTCGAAGTCAATCCGCGAGATCGGGCCACACACGGGGTCTTAGACCTCATCATATGGTATTAGCAGCTCTTGGTTACCGCGGATTTGACCTCCCACCCACCCGATTTCGTCCCTAGAAAATTTCCCAAAAAAATCCCCAAAAATAGCCCTAAATTGCCTCTTGACCGATCTGTGATTTGGTTGCGTTTTGAGTGGTTTTGGTCCGTGGATCTGGTGTTGTTGTGCTTGATCTACTATTTCCCCAACTTTTAGCCTCCAATTCCATCGTTTCCCTTCGATTTGGTCGATTTGGCTTGGTTTTCGTGAAGAACAGGAGAGAGAAAGCTTCATCCCGCGAAACCCGGTTTCGGCCCCGGTCAACCGGGCCACAGACCGGACGGGCCAGCACAAAACCCGGTCGACCGGGCGGCAACCGGACAGGCCGGTCCAGGAGCCGGTCCAACCGGACCCCAGACCGGACGCCTCCTCGCGCCCTCCTTCGACCTCGTCTTCCGGCGATCTCCACCACCACCACCACCACCATCATCGCAGGTATAACTTGCAGGTCACCTTGTAACCCCTCTTCCTTTTGCGATCTATCCCATCGAGCATTGCTTGTTTAGTGTTGCGAGACATTGCACGTGGCCCCGCATTGTGAGGTGTGTGTGTCGCGTTGAGTAGGCACCCAAGCAAACACTCGTGTGGCAAGATAGCAAAAGCGAGGCTAACGCTAACATAGTGCGTCAAAAAGCCCCAAAAACACAAAAAGAGTGCGAGTAGCACCATACATCCATACATCCATACATCCATACGCCCATACATACAAAGTGTCCACGTGCCACCAAAGATACAAACGAGTGCAAGTGCCGCCATATACAAAAGAGAAAAAGCTTTTAAGCAAAGAGAGATAGGAGAAGAGAGGCCACGTGTGAATCTTGTTGTCTCTTCCTTTGCAACCAAAGCTTTGGCTCTCCTTGTGTTAGTGTGACACCGAGCACTTATACATACACTTTTCCGCTCACTTTTGGTTGCACTAACCCCGCTTATCTCGTGTGTGTGTTCCACATCTTTTTCCGTGTTTATAGTGATCTTCACATTGACATTTGGATTTTTGGACTTTACCCACTCTTAACAACATACTCGATCTTGGATTTGTCTTTTGGCTTTCCACAACACTCGCCTAACACCATATTTGCTAGCTTTTGCGTGTGGTTTTGCGTGTGTTCCCGATACACTTGATCTTGCTTTCGGTTTGGTGGATTGCCTCAATACTATCTTACCTTGGTAAGGGTACGAGGTAGTCTCCTTCCACTAACATACACAACATAGTTCTTGTCTTTCCATCATGGATAGGAACGGAGATACCAATAGGGATGAAGAGATCCTTCGCAACACCGAGAGGTTGGCTACTCAACACAACCTATGGACGCAACGACAAGAGTTCAAGGAGCAACTCTCCCTCTTCGAGACGCGCATCGATGAGCAATACGATGAAGTGGCTCACAACTTCTCCACCGTGAACCACGACTTGGCCCTTCTTCGTGAAGCTACGGACAACTTGAATGGCCAAATGGCGGCCAATGATGCCAACATGGAGCGGCGCATGGATAGCCTCGAGCGCGCCATCACCAACTTGGGTCGCCATCGTCGACACCGCTCTACTTCCTCTTCATCAAGCTCTTCCTCAAGGCATGAAGACAATTACTCTCATGGTGGCATTTCGTCCCCAAGCTCTTCTTCAAGGCGTGAAGACCATCATCGGCCTCATCGCTCACATGCTCGTCATGAAGACTCTCGCTCCAACTCTAGGCGTGGAGAAATACATCGCCATGCTCGTCCACATGAGCGTCCTCCACAAGCTCAAGACCTTCAACAAGATCGTCACCAAGCGGATCGCCATGCTCACCATGAGCGTAATGGCCATCCCCAAGACCAAGACCCTCAAGATCCACCTCGGCGAGATCTTCATCGCCACCCTCACCATGATCAACGTGGACGAGGAGAACTTCACCATGATCAAGATGAGAGACCCAACCTTGAGCATCGTCCTCAACCGCGACAAGATCTTCAACCACATCCTCACCGTGAACCAAGTGAAGCAAGTGTTCAACTCCAACGCCAACCCAATGCTATGGTTGGCCATAGAAGACCTCCTATTCCACCTCTAGCCGCAAGAGTTGACGGCGCCCCTCCTCGTAGAAGAAACTTGGAGGATGAAGAGAACATGTATGGCAAGCTCAAGTTCATCATGCCTAAGTTCAAAGGTGAAGACGACGCCGAAGCTTACCTCTCATGGGCACTCAAGGTGGACAAGATCTTCCGCATCCACAACTACTTCGGTGCCAAGAAAGTGGCTATGGCATCACTCGAGTTTGAAGACTACGCCAACACTTAGTGGGAGCAAGTCCTCACTCTTCGCGAAGAAAAGGGTGAACCTCCAATTGACACTTGGGAAGATATGAAGAAGGAGATGCATGCTCGCTTTGTCCCAAAGCACTACATGAAAGACCTCTTCAACAAGCTACAAAAGTTGAAGCAAGGCACCAATACCGTAGAGGAGTTCTACAAGGAGATGGAGCTCACTATGATGCGAGCCAACATCCAAGAATCCGAGGAGCAAACCATTGCTCGCTTCTTCAATGGCCTTACTTATCCCATCAAGAGGATTGTCGAGTTCCAACCCTACTCCAACATGGTTGAGTTAGTCCACCAAGCATCGAAGGCCGAGCGCCAAGTGATTGAGGACATCAAGTACTCCAAGGCCAAGTCCTATTTCTCCTCCAAGTTCGCTACATCGACTCCTCCTACTACATCAACTCCTCAAGCTACAAGTGCCAAGGCCGATGCATCCTCTACACCTTCCAAGAAACCGACTATCCACAGTCGCATGAAGCAAACGGTCTCCTCCACCGCCTCCTCTAAGGCATCCACGGGTCCCTCTAGTGTCACTTGCTTCAAGTGTGGCACCCAAGGTCACAAATCGTTTGAGTGCAAGAACACCAAGGTCATGATCACTATGGAGAATGGTGACATCGAGACTCTTGATGAAGATGAATATGAAGCCCTTGTGCAAGCCGCCGTGGAAAGTGAAGAAGCTTATGAGCAAGAAAGTGGAGAAGATCCTCTCTTATGTGAGCATGACCCAAGTCCCTCACTTGTGGTCACAAGGGTGCTAACCACACAACCTCATGATATGGAAGAACAACGGTGCAACATCTTCCAAACCCGTGCCGAAATTGGTGGCAAGTCTATCAAGGTCATCATCGATGGTGGAAGTTGCCATAACCGTGCGAGCACCGAGTTGTGTGAGAAGCTCCACCTCACTCTCCGCAAGCATCCTCACCCCTACCATATCCAATGGTTGAGTGACAAGGGCAACGTCAAGATACAACATACCGTCACCGTCAACTTCAAGATCGGCCCTTATGAGGACACCATCGAGTGTGACGTGGTACCCATGACGGTGTGCCACATGTTGCTTGGCCGCCCTTGGCAATATGACAAGAAGGCTATACATGATGGACTCTCCAACACATACACCTTCAAGGTCAACGACAAGAAGTTCGAGTTGCGCCCGATGACTCCTAGCCAAATCATCGTGGATAATGCGAAGGCTTTAGCGAGGGCACAACTCCGCACCCATAGTGAGATGAGAGGAGAGGGAGCGGCCAACCACAAAGATAGTGAGCGCCACAAGCCATACATGAGTGAGCCCAAGAGTGTTCTTCTAGCCACCAAGAGTGAGTGGAGAGAGCTCCAAGAGAACCCATCCACCATATTGCACTATGTGCTCATATGCAAGGGACCCGCGTCGGAGACTAACGACTTAACCAACATTCCTCCGTCTTTGTTGTCTCTTTTGCAGGAATTTCGAGACGTCTTCCCCGACGAGCTTCCTCATGGACTACCACCACTCCGCGGCATAGAACACCGCATCGACCTCATACCCGGTGCTCCGCTCCCAAACCGTGCCGCCTACCGCACCAACCCCGAAGAGACCAAGGAGATCAACCGCCAAATTCAAGATCTCCTCGCCAAAGGGTATGTCCGCGAAAGCCTTAGCCCTTGTGCGGTTCCCGTGATCCTTGTGCCTAAACCGGATGAGACGCAACGGATGTGTATGGATTGTCGCCCCATCAATGCCATTACCGTCCGTTACCGCCATCCCATTCCGCGTTTAGATGATATGCTTGATGAACTTAGTGGTGCCACGATTTTCTCTAAAGTCGATTTGCGTAGTGGTTACCATCAAATCCGCATGGCTATTGGTGATGAATGGAAAACGGCATTCAAGACCAAACTTGGTCTCTATGAATGGCTCGTTATGCCTTTCGGTCTCTCCAATGCACCATCTACTTTCATGCGCCTCATGAATCACATCTTGCGTCCTCTCATTGGCAAGAGCGTGGTTGTCTACTTCGATGATATTCTTATTTATAGCAAAAACCTCGAGGACCATGTGCAACATGTGAGAGAAGTCTTGTGCATCTTGCGCCATGAAAAGCTTTATGCTAACCTCCCCAAGTGCACATTTGCTCAAAACAAATTGGTTTTTCTTGGTTTTGTGGTTTCCGCTAATGGGATTGAAGTTGATTCTTCCAAGGTGGAGGCCATCCATAATTGGCCTACCCCTACAAATGTTGGCCAAGTCCGAAGCTTCCATGGACTTGCCGGGTTTTATCGCCGCTTTGTGAAAGACTTTAGCACCATCGCTTGCCCTTTGAATGAGCTTACCAAGAAGAATGTTCCGTTTGTTTGGGGCAAGGCCCAACAAAATGCTTTTGACGAGTTGAAGAAACGTCTTACCGAAGCTCCACTTCTTGTTCTTCCAAATTTTGCCAAAACTTTTGAGATTGAGTGTGATGCAAGTGGGCTTGGTATTGGCGGTGTTCTTATGCAAGAGGGCAAACCCGTGGCATACTATAGTGAGAAGTTAGATGGCGCACGCCTCAACTATCCTATATATGACAAGGAGCTCTATGCTTTGGTTCGTGTTCTTGAAGTTTGGCAACACTATCTTTGGCCAAAAGAGTTTATCATTCATTCCGACCATGAGTCCTTGAAATATTTGAAAAGCCAACACAACTTGAACAAACGACATGCAAAATGGGTCGAGTTCATTGAGTCCTTCCCATATGTGATCAAATACAAGAAGGGCAAGGACAATGTTGTGGCGGATGCTCTTTCCCGCAAAAACACCCTTTTGCTAACTCGTTTGGATTTTCATGTTTTGGGACTTGAAGAGATCAAAGAACTCTATCCTTCCGATTCTTTCTTTGCTCCCATTTTTGAGAAGTGCTCCGTTGAGCGAGGAGTGGATGATTTCTATTTGCATGATGGCTATTTGTTCAAAGCCAACAAGATTTGCATTCCCGCGTCTTCGCTTCGAAAATTGCTTTTGCAAGAGTCTCATGGAGGAGGTCTTATGGGCCACTTTGGCCGTGACAAGACATATGCCATGCTCTCAACCCACTACTATTGGCCAAAGATGAAGCGAGATGTGGAGCACCTTTGCCGTCGGTGCACAACATGCTTACAAGCTAAGTCTACCTCCAACCCTTATGGTCTTTACATGCCATTGCCTATTCCTTATGCACCATGGACCGATATTAGCATGGATTTCGTTCTAGGCTTGCCTCGCACTAAGCATGGCCATGATTCCATATTTGTTGTAGTGGATAGATTCTCTAAGATGGCTCATTTCATACCTTGCCATAAGAGCGACGATGCTTCACACATTGCTTCATTGTTTTTCAGGGAAATCGTTCGCCTACATGGAGTACCGCAAAGCATTGTGTCGGATCGAGACGTCAAGTTCATGAGCTATCTTTGGAAGTCGATCATGGCAAAGTTTGGAGTCAAGCTCTTGTTCTCATCATCATCGCACCCGCAAACGGACGGCCAAACGGAAGTGGTCAATCGAAGCCTCTCCACCCTCCTACGGGTTCTCGTGAAGAAAAACTTGAGGTCATGGGAGGAGTGCCTTCCTCACGCCGAGTTCGCCTACAACCGCGCCAAGCACAAGACTACATCAAGGAGCCCCTTCATGGTCGTCTACGGCTTCGAACCTTACACGGCACTCGACATACTTCCGCTTCCCCTCCACGAGCGCATCAACATGGACTTCGACAAGCGCGCCGCCGCCGTCAAGAAACTACATGAAGAGACAAGGGCAACCATACAAGCACATGTTCTTCGTCAAGCCAACCACATCAACGCCAAGAAGAAGGCAAGGATATTCGAAGAAGGAGACCTCGTTTGGATCCACCTCCGGAAGGAACGGTTCCCCCGTGAGCGCAACTCCAAGCTCAAGCCAAGAGGAGATGGTCCCTTCAAGGTCCTCAAGCGCATCAACGACAACGCTTACGTCATCGACATACCAACATCCAAGTACTTGGTGAGCAACACGTTCAACGTCTCGGACTTGTCACCCTATCATGGAGATGAGGAAGTGCAAGAGTCGAGGACGACTCTTTCTCAAGGGGGGGGAGATGATGTAGCCCCGGTCACCGACGTAGCTACACCAAGACCAACAAGTCCCCCAAGTGGACCGATGACACGAGCCCGAGTCAAAGCGCTACATGATGAGGTGAACTCGCTCCTCACCGCCCTTGATCTTGGTACCCCTTTGGATGGATTGCTACCTCATGCCGACGTGCTATGTGTCATTAGGTACAAGGCGCGTCAAGACCACGGAGAGGAGAAGACGCCAAGGTCAAGGGAAGGAGAGAAGCAACTGGACATGGAGATGATCATGAAGCCGAAGCCGACGTCGCACGAAGCGCTCCAAGGAAGAGACGGACGCTGGCCGGTCCAGGACCCGGTCAGACCGGACCTACAACCGGACGCCCCGGTCATAGGCCCGGTCGACCGGGCGCAAACCGGGCCAGCTCCCTCGTACCGGACGACGACCGGATCCAGGACCGGAAACTTCGCAGTTTCCCGGTTTGCGCCCGGTCGACCGGACCCATGACCGGACGGCCCGGTCACAGGCCCGGTCGGACCGGCCCCAAACCGGACAGCCCGGTCCCAGGCCCGGTCAGACCGGCCCCAAATCGGACCTGACGAGAATGCCCCACCAAACTGCCTTAACTTATCCATTCGCGTACCTGTTCGCCCTTGCTGGCTGTGTATGACTATATAAGTAGCTGGAACCCCTCATTAGCTCTTTAGACTTGTTTTGAACTCAAACCTAACTTTGAGCTTAGTCTCCCTTGGGTATCATCCCTCTGTAATCAAGGCACCTTGGTTATTGATTTGGAACTTGTTGAGTGAGATTCTAGTACAAGATACTCTCTCTCCCTCACCAAGCTCTTCTTCTCCAATCCCAATCTCTCCCCGGGGAATTCTACCGCGTGTCTCTTCCTCGGAGATTCTATTGGCGTGGTCCATCGAGCCACGGAGGTAAGCATCGGGTGTATCGGGTTATGTGTGTGCGTGAGTCTCGGAGTTCCTCGTGTTCATCGCCGTGTTCTTCGTGTTCCTCGCGTTTTCCCATCTTCCCCCTTGGTTTCGAAGTCAATCCGCGAGATCGGGCCACACACGGGGTCTTAGACCTCATCAATGTTGGCATCATTGGCCGCCATTTGGCCATTCAAGTTGTCCGTAGCTTCACGAAGAAGAACCAAATCTTGGTTCACGGTGGAGAAGTTGTGAGCCACCTCTTCGTATTGCTCATCGATGCGGGTCTCGAAGAGGGAGAGTTGCTCCTTGAACTCTTGTCGTTGCGTCCATAGGTTGTGTTGAGTAGCCAACCTCTCGGTGTTGCGGAGGATCTCTTCATCCCTATTGGTGTCTCCGTTCCTATCCATGATGGAAAGACAAGAACTATGTTGTGTATGTTAGTGGAAGGAGACTACCTCGCACTCTTACCAAGGTAAGATAGTATTGAGGCAATCCACCAAACCGAAAGCAAGATCAAGTGTATCGGGGACACACGCAAAGCCACACGCAAAAGCTAGCAAATATGGTGTTAGGCGAGTGTTGTGGAAAGCCAAAAGACAAATCCAAGATCGAGTATGTTGTCAAAAGTGGGTGAGGTCCAAAAATCCAAATGTCAATGTGAAGATCACTATAAACACGGAAAAAGATGTGGAACACACACACGAGATAAGCGGGGTTAGTGCAACCAAAAGTGAGCGGAAAAGTGTATGTATAAGTGCTCGGTGTCACACTAACACAAAGAGAGCGAAAGCTTTGGTTGCAAAGGAAGAGACAACAAGATTCACACGTGGCCTCTCTTCTCCTATCTCTCTTTGCTTAAAAGCTTTTTCTCTTTTGTATATGGTGGCACTTGCACTCGTTTGTATCTTTGGTGGCACGTGGACACTTTTGTATGTATGCGCGTATGGATGTATGGATGTATGGTGCTACTCGCACTCTTTTTGTGTTTTTGGGGCTTTTTGACGCACTATGTTAGCGTTAGCCTCACTTTTGCTATCTTGCCACACGAGTGTTTGCTTGGGTGCCTTACTCAACGCGACACACACACCTCACAATGCGGGGCCACGTGCAATGTCTCGCAACACTAGACAAGCAATGCTCGATGGGGTAGATCGCAAAAGGAAGAGGGGTTACAAGGTGAAAGCTGCAAGTTATACCTGCGATGATGGTGGTGGTGGTGGTGGTGGTGGTGGTGGAGATCGCCGGAAGACGAGGTCGACGGAGGGGGCGTAGCTGTGCCCGGTCTGGGGCCCGGTTGGACCGGCTGCTGGACCGGCCCGGCCGGTTGTATGGCCGGTCGACCGGATTCTGGACCGGACCGGCCGGTCTGTAGCCCGGTTGACCGGTGCTCAACCGGATCGCATGATTTCTCTCTCTTGTTCTTCACGAAAACCAAGCCAAATCGAAGGGAAACGATGGAATTGGAGGCTAAAAGTTGGGGAAATAGTAGATCAAGCACAACAACACCAGATCCACGGACCAAAACCACTCAAAACGCAACCAAATCACAGATCGGTCAAAAGGCAATTTAGGGCTATTTTTGGGGATTTTTTGGAAAATTTTCTAGGAACGAAATCGGGTGGGTGGGAGGTCAAATCCGCGGTAACCAAGAGCTGCTGATACCATATGATGAGGTCTAAGACCCCGTGTGTGGCCCGATCTCGCGGATTGACTTCGAAACCAAGGGGGAAGATGGGAAAACGCGAGGAACACGAAGAACGCGACGAACACGAGGAACTCCGAGACTCATGCACTCACACAACCCGATACACCCGATGCTTACCTCCGTGGCTCGATGGACCACGCCAATAGAATCTCCGAGGAAGAGACACGCGGTAGAATTCCCCGGGGAGAGATTGGAGTTGGAGAGGAAGAACTTGGTGAGGGAGAGAGAGTAGCTTGTACTAGAATCTCACTCAACAAGTTCAAAGTCAACAACTAAGGTGCCTTGATTACAGAGGGACGATACCCAAGGGAGACTAAGCTCAAAGGTAGGTTTGAGTTCAAAACAAGTCTAAAGAGCTAAAGGGGCGTCCTGGGGGTATTTATAGTCTTACAAGGCGTCATGGGCCGAAAAGGTACAAGTGAAACGGTTCGGGCCGAAATAAGTGACTTAAGTTGTGCAGGCCGGTCAGGGGGCCGGTCAAACCGGGCCTGTGACTGGGCTGGCCGGTTTCAGACCGGGCCTGTGACCGGGCGGCGACCGGACGAGGCTCCAAGTCCCCTGGATGGCGCCCGGATGTCACGAGCGCAAATCCCGGTTTCTGACCGGGCGGCCCGGTCAGGAGGCCGGTCAGACCGGGCTGTGGACCGGGTGATCCGGTCAGGAGGCCGGTCTGACCGGGTTCTGGACCGGCCGTCCATCTTCTCTTCGTTGCGCTCTTCGGGCGACTTCTTGTCCAGCTTCATGTCCATCTTCGTGTCCATCTTCTTGTCCAGCTGCTCCTCCCCTCCCTTTGACCATGGCGTATCCTCCTCTTGGTGACCTTGATGCTCCTTGTACCTAATGACACATAACACGTCGGCATGAGGTAGCAATCCATCCAAAGGGGTACCAAGATCAAGGGTGGTGAGGAGCGAGTTCACCTCATCATGTAGTGCTTTGACTCGGGCTCGTGTCATCGGTCCACTTGGGGGACTAGTTGGTCTTGGTGTAGCGACGTCGGTGACCGGGGCTACATCACTCTCGGGGTGATGTTTCCATTGTATCTTGCAGTACTTAATAGCTCGATTCCTGAGTTGTTTCCAGTTCTCCTCGAGAATCTTTGCTGGCTTCTCGATGTATGTCAAATCTGGCTGTAACTCGAGCTCATCATGTGATACTGGCTCATCTGGGGTCTTTAAGCATTTCCTGAGTTGCGACACATGGAATACGTTGTGAACTTGTGCTAACCTTCCCGGTAGTTCCAATTCAAAGGATAACCCTTGGTTCTGACTCAAAATCTTGAAAGGTCCGATGTATCTAGGGCTTAACTTCCCTTTTACTCCAAATCTCTGAAGACCTTTCATCGGGCTCACCTTGAGATATACCATGTCTCCAACTTGTGGCTCCCATGTCCTTCTCTTTTGATCGGCATAGCTCTTCTGTCGACTTTGAGCTATCTTAAGCCTATCTCTTATAATGTCAATGATTTGTTGCTTTTCCTTGACATAATCAGGATTGAACTCCTTACTTGATCCAGCCTCATACCAGCATATCGGTGATCTACACTTCCATCCATACAGAGCTTCGAATGGTGCCATCTTGATGCTACTTTGATAGCTATTATTGCATGAAAACTCTGCTAGTGGCAAGTGCTCCTCCCATGATCCTCCGAAGTCTAGGGCACAAGCCCTAAGTATGTCCTCTAATATCTGATTTCTTCTCTCTGTTTGCCCACCTGTCTGAGGATGATAGGCGGTGTTATAGTCCAACTTGGATCCTAAAGCTTCATGTAATTGCTTCCAAAATGCTGATGTGAACACGGAACCTCGATCTGACATGATCTTCTTGGGCACTCCATGTTTACTCACGATCTCTTTGATGTAAAGATCGATGAGTTTTTCTCCTTTATCCTGCTGATTTACCGCTAAGAAATGTGCGCTTTTCGTCAACCGGTCCACGATTACCCATATCATGTCCTTCTTTTTATTGGTCATGGGTAGTCCGGTGATGAAATCCATTCCTATCTCCTCCCATTTCCATTCTGGGATTGGTAAGGGTTGTAACTTCCCTGCCGGACTTTGATTTCAGCCTTCACCCTTTGGCAGGTATGGCATTCCGCCACGTATTGTGCTATCTCTCTTTTCATGTTATTCCACCAGAATAACTCCTTAAGATCCATGTACATCTTTGTACTTCCCGGATGTATGGAATATGGTGTTTGATGAGCTTCCCGGAGTATTACTTCCTTGATCTCAGTGATATCCGGAACACAAATCCTCTTCTCAAACCATAGTGATCCTGATTCTCCTCGGTGGGATTCTGATGGTCTTCCTTCATCAATCCTTCTCATCTCCTCCACGATGAATGGATCGTCCAATTGACCCATCATTATCTCATTCTTTAAGTTAACATTTAGCTCATCGGCTACTTGTAAAGACGATAGCCCTTCATGAGCCTCTTTCTCCCAAAGTTGTATTTGGGCTTGGCTTATTTCCTTCCTCAACTCCGGTGATAACTCTTGTTCCACTCCTCCAGTGCTCTTCCTACTCAAGGCATCTGCTACTACATTAGCCTTTCCTGGAGTATAATTGATGGTCAAATCATAATCCTTGATTAGTTCAAGCCATCTTTTCTGCCTAATATTGAGTTCCTTCTGAGTGAAGAAGTACTTGAGACTCTTATGATCCGTGTAGAGCTCACACTTGGCTCCATAGAGAAAATGTCTCCAAGTTTTAAGTGCAAATACGACTGCTGCTAGTTCTAAATCATGTGTTGGATAGTTCACTTCATGAGGTCTGAGTTGCCTCGATCCATAATGATGTAGCCCCGGTCACCGACGTCGCTACACCAAGACCAACAAGTCCCCCTAGTGGACCGATGACACGAGCCCGAGTCAAAGCTCTTCATGATGAGGTGAACTCGCTCCTCACCACCCTTGATCTTGGTACCCCTTTGGATGGATTGCTACCTCATGCCGACGTGCTATGTGTCATTAGGTACAAGGCGCGTCAAGACCACAGAGAGGAGAAGACGCCAAGGTCAAGGGAAGGAGAGAAGCAACTGGACATGGACATGATCATGAAGCCGAAGCCGACGTCGCACGAAGCGCTCCAAGGAAGAGACGGACGCTGGCCGGTCCAGGACCCGGTCAGACCGGACCTACAACCGGACGCCCCGGTCATAGGCCCGGTCGGACCGGCCCCAAACCGGGCCAGCTCCCTCGTACGGACGACGACCGGACCAGGACCGGAAACTCGCAGCTTTCGGTTTGCGCCGGTCGACCGGACCCATGACCGGACGGCCCGGTCACAGGCCCGGTCGGACCGGCCCCAAACCGGACAGCCCGGTCCCAGGCCCGGTCAGACCGGCCCCAAACCGGACCTGACGAGAATGCCCCACCAAACTGCCTTAACTTATCCATTCGCGTACCTGTTCGCCCTTGCTGGCCATGTATGACTATATAAGTAGCTGGAACCCCTCATTAGCTCTTTAGACTTGTTTTGAACTCAAACCTAACTTTGAGCTTAGTCTCCCTTGGGTATCATCCCTCTGTAATCAAGGCACCTTGGTTGTTGATTTGGAACTTGTTGAGTGAGATTCTAGTACAAGATACTCTCTCTCCCTCACCAAGCTCTTCTTCTCCAATCCCAATCTCTCCCCGGGGAATTCTACCGCGTGTCTCTTCCTCGGAGATTCTATTGGCGTGGTCCATCGAGCCACGGAGGTAAGCATCGGGTGTATCGGGTTGTGTGTGTGCGTGAGTCTCGGAGTTCCTCGTGTTCATCGCCGTGTTCTTCGTGTTCCTCGCGTTTTCCCATCTTCCCCCTTGGTTTCGAAGTCAATCCGCGAGATCGGGCCACACACGGGGTCTTAGACCTCATCATATGGTATCAGCAGCTCTTGGTTACCGCGGATTTGACCTCCCACCCACCCGATTTCGTCCCTAGAAAATTTTCCAAAAAATCCCCAAAAATAGCCCTAAATTGCCTCTTGACCGATCTGTGATTTGGTTGCGTTTTGAGTGGTTTTGGTCCGTGGATCTGGTGTTGTTGTGCTTGATCTACTATTTCCCCAACTTTTAGCCTCCAATTCCATCGTTTCCCTTCGATTTGGTCGATTTGGCTTGGTTTTCGTGAAGAACAGGAGAGAGAAAGCTTCGTCCCGCGAAACCCGGTTTCGGCCCCGGTCAACCGGGCCACAGACCGGACGGGCCAGCACAAAACCCGGTCGACCGGGCGGCAACCGGACAGGCCGGTCCAGGAGCCGGTCCAACCGGACCCCAGACCGGACGCATCTTCGCGCCCTCCTTCGACCTCGACTTCCGGCGATCTCCACCACCACCACCACCACCACCATCATCGCAGGTATAACTTGCAGGTCACCTTGTAACCCCTCTTCCTTTTGCGATCTATCCCATCGAGCATTGCTTGTTTAGTGTTGCGAGACATTGCACGTGGCCCCGCATTGTGAGGTGTGTGTGTCGCGTTGAGTAAGGCACCCAAGCAAACACTCGTGTGGCAAGATAGCAAAAGCGAGGCTAACGCTAACATAGTGCGTCAAAAAGCCCAAAAACACAAAAAGAGTGCGAGTAGCACCATACATCCATACATCCATACGCCCATACATACAAAGTGTCCACGTGCCACCAAAGATACAAACGAGTGCAAGTGCCGCCATATACAAAAGAGAAAAAGCTTGTAAGCAAAGAGAGATAGGAGAAGAGAGGCCACGTGTGAATCTTGTTGTCTCTTCCTTTGCAACCAAAGCTTTGGCTCTCCTTGTGTTAGTGTGACACCGAGCACTTATACGTACACTTTTCCGCTCACTTTTGGTTGCACTAACCCCATTTATCTCGTGTGTGTGTTCCACATCTTTTTCCGTGTTTATAGTGATCTTCACATTGACATTTGGATTTTTGGACCTCACCCACTTTTAACAACATACTTGATCTTGGATTTGTCTTTTGGCTTTCCACAACACTCGCCTAACACCATATTTGCTAGCTTTTGCGTGTGGTTTTGCGTGTGTTCCCGATACACTTGATCTTGCTTTCGGTTTGGTGGATTGCCTCAATACTATCTTACCTTGGTAAGAGTGCGAGGTAGTCTCCTTCCACTAACATACACAACATAGTTCTTGTCTTTCCATCATGGATAGGAACGGAGATACCAATAGGGATGAAGAGATCCTTCGCAACACCGAGAGGTTGGCTACTCAACACAACCTATGGACGCAACGACAAGAGTTCAAGGAGCAACTCTCCCTCTTCGAGACGCGCATCGATGAGCAATACGATGAAGTGGCTCACAACTTCTCCACCGTGAACCACGACTTGGCCCTTCTTCGTGAAGCTACGGACAACTTGAATGGGCAAATGGCGGCCAATGATGCCAACATGGAGCGGCGCATGGATAGCCTCGAGCGCGCCATCACCAACTTGGGTCGCCATCGTCGACACCGCTCTACTTCCTCTTCATCAAGCTCTTCCTCAAGGCATGAAGACCACTACTCTCATGGTGGCCTTTCGTCCCCAAGCTCTTCCTCAAGGCATGAAGACCATCATCGACCTCATCGCTCACATGCTCGTCATGAAGACTCTCGCTCCAACTCTAGGCGTGGAGAAATACATCGCCATGCTCGTCCACATGAGCGTCCTCCACAAGCTCAAGACCTTCAACAAGATCGCCACCAAGCGGATCGCCATGCTCACCATGGGCGTGATGGCCATCCCCAAGACCAAGATCCTCAAGATCCACCTCGGCGAGATCTTCGTCGCCACCCTCACCATGACCAACGTGGCCGAGGAGAGCTACACCATGATCAAGATGAGAGACCCAACATTGAGCATCGTCCTCAACCGCGACAAGATCTTCAACCACATCCTCACCGTGAACCAAGTGAAGCAAGCGTTCAACTCCAACGCCAACCCAATGCTATGGTTGGCCGTAGAAGACCTCCTATTCCACCTCTAGCCGCAAGAGTTGACGGCGCCCCTCCTCGTAGAAGAAACTTGGAGGATGAAGAGAACATGTATGGCAAGCTCAAGTTCAACATGCCCAAGTTCAAAGGTGAAGACGACGCCGAAGCTTACCTCTCATGGGCACTCAAGGTGGACAAGATCTTCCGCATCCACAACTACTCGGGTGCCAAGAAAGTGGCTATGGCATCACTCGAGTTTGAAGACTACGCCAACACTTGGTGGGAGCAAGTCCTCACTCTTCGCGAAGAAAAGGGTGAACCTCCAATTGACACTTGGGAAGATATGAAGAAGGAGATGCATGCTCGCTTTGTTCCAAGGCACTACATGAAAGACCTCTTCAACAAGCTCCAAAAGTTGAAGCAAGGCACCAAAACCGTTGAGGAGTTCTACAAGGAGATGGAGCTCACTATGATGCGAGCCAACATCCAAGAATCCGAGGAGCAAACCATTGCTCGCTTCTTCAATGGTCTTACTTATCCTATCAAGAGGATTGTCGAGTTCCAACCTTACTCCAACATGGTTGAGCTAGTCCACCAAGCATCGAAGGCCGAGCGCCAAGTGATTGAGGACATCAAGTACTCCAAGGCCAAGTCCTATTTCTCCTCCAAGCTCGCTACATCGACTCCTCCTACTACATCAACTCCTTATGCTACAAGTGCCAAGGCCGACGCATCCTCTACACCTTCCAAGAAGCCGACTATCCAAAGTCGCATGAAGCAAACGGTCTCCTCCACCGCCTCCTCTAAGGCATCCACGGGACCCTCTAGTGTCACTTGCTTCAAGTGTGGCACCCAAGGTCACAAATCGTTTGAGTGCAAGAACACCAAGGTCATGATCACTATGGAGAATGGTGACATCGAGACTCTTGATGAAGATGAATATGAAGCCCTTGTGCAAGCCGCCGTGGAAAGTGAAGAAGCTTATGAGCAAGAAAGTGGAGAAGATCCTCTCTTATGTGAGCATGACCCAAGTCCCTCACTTGTGGTCACAAGGGTGCTAACCACACAACCTCATGATATGGAAGAACAACGGTGCAACATCTTCCAAACCCGTGCCGGAATTGGTGGCAAGTCTATCAAGGTCATCATCGATGGTGGAAGTTGCCATAACCTTGCGAGCACCGAGTTGTGTGAGAAGCTCCACCTCACTCTCCGCAAGCATCCTCACCCCTACCATATCCAATGGTTGAGTGACAAGGGCAACGTCAAGATACAACATACCGTCACCGTCAACTTCAAGATCGGCCCTTATGAGGACACCATCGAGTGTGACGTGGTACCCATGACGGTGTGCCACATGTTGCTTGGCCGCCCTTGGCAATATGACAAGAAGGCTATACATGATGGACTCTCCAACACATACACCTTCAAGGTCAACGACAAGAAGTTCGAGTTGCGCCCGATGACTCCTAGCCAAATCATCGCGGATAATGCGAAGGCTTTAGCGAGGGCACAACTCCGCACCCATAGTGAGATGAGAGGAGAGGGAGTGACCCACCACAAAGATAGTGAGCGCCACAAGCCATATATGAGTGAGTCCAAGAGTGTTCTTCTAGCCACCAAGAGTGAGTGGAGAGAGCTCCAAGAGAACCCATCCACCATATTGCACTATGTGCTCATATGCAAGGGACCCTCGTCGGAGACTAACGACTTAACCAACATTCCTCCGTCTTTGTTGTCTCTTTTGCAGGAATTTCGAGACGTCTTCCCCGACGAGCTCCCTCATGGACTACCACCACTCCGCGGCATAGAACACCGCATTGACCTCATACCCGGCGCTCCGCTCCCAAACCGTGCCGCCTACCGCACCAACCCCGAAGAGACCAAGGAGATCAACCGCCAAATTCAAGATCTCCTCGCCAAAGGGTATGTCCGCGAAAGCCTTAGCCCTTGTGCGGTTCCCGTGATCCTTGTGCCTAAACCGGATGAGACGCAACGGATGTGTATGGATTGTCGCCCCATCAATGCCATTACCGTCCGTTACCGCCATCCCATTCCGCGTTTAGATGACATGCTAGATGAACTTAGTGGTGCCACGATTTTCTCCAAAGTCGATTTGCGTAGTGGTTACCATCAAATCCGCATGGCTATTGGTGATGAATGGAAAACGGCATTCAAGACCAAACTTGGTCTCTATGAATGGCTCGTTATGCCTTTCGGTCTTTCCAATGCACCATCTACTTTCATGCGCCTCATGAATCACATCTTGCGTCCTCTCATTGGCAAGAGCGTGGTTGTTTACTTCGATGATATTCTTATTTATAGCAAAAACCTCGAGGACCATGTGCAACATGTGAGAGAAGTCTTGTGCATCTTGCGCCATGAAAAGCTTTATGCTAACCTCCCCAAGTGCACATTTGCTCAAAACAAATTGGTTTTTCTTGGTTTTGTGGTTTCCGCTAATGGGATTGAAGTTGATTCTTCCAAGGTGGAGGCCATCCATAATTGGCCTACCCCTACAAATGTTGGCCACGTCCGAAGCTTCCATGGACTTGCCGGGTTTTATCGCCGCTTTGTGAAAGACTTTAGCACCATCGCTTGCCCTTTGAATGAGCTTACCAAGAAGAATGTTCCGTTTGTTTGGGGCAAGGCCCAACAAAATGCTTTTGATGAGTTGAAGAAACGTCTTACCGAAGCTCCACTTCTTGTTCTTCCAAATTTTGCCAAAACTTTTGAGATTGAGTGTGATGCAAGTGGGCTTGGTATTGGCGGTGTTCTTATGCAAGAGGGCAAACCCGTGGCATACTATAGTGAGAAGTTAGATGGCGCACGCCTCAACTATCCTATATATGACAAGGAGCTCTACGCTTTGGTTCGTGTTCTTGAAGTTTGGCAACACTATCTTTGGCCAAAAGAGTTTATCATTCATTCCGATCATGAGTCCTTGAAGTATTTGAAAAGCCAACACAACTTGAACAAATGACATGCAAAATGGGTCGAGTTCATTGAGTCCTTCCCATATGTGATAAAATACAAGAAGGGCAAGGACAATGTTGTGGCGGATGCTCTTTCCCGCAAAAACACCCTATTGCTAACTCGTTTGGATTTTCATGTTTTGGGACTTGAAGAGATCAAAGAACTCTATCCTTCCGATTCTTTCTTTGCTCCCATTTTTGAAAAGTGCTCCGTTGAGCGAGGAGTGGACGATTTCTATTTGCATGATGGCTATTTGTTCAAAGCTAACAAGATTTGCATTCCCGAGTCTTCGCTTCGAAAATTGCTTTTGCAAGAGTCTCATGGAGGAGGTCTTATGGGCCATTTTGGCCGTGACAAGACATATGCCATGCTCTCAACCCACTACTATTGGCCAAAGATGAAGCGAGATGCGGAGCGCCTTTGCCGTCGGTGCACAACATGCTTACAAGCTAAGTCTACCTCCAACCCTTATGGTCTTTACATGCCATTGCCTATACCTTATGCACCATGGACCGATATTAGCATGGATTTCGTTCTAGGCTTGCCTCGCACTAAGCATGGTCATGATTCCATATTTGTTGTAGTGGATCGATTCTCTAAGATGGCTAATTTCATACCTTGCCATAAGAGCGACGATGCTTCACACATTGCTTCATTGTTTTTCAGGGAAATCGTTCGCCTACATGGAGTACCGCAAAGCATTGTGTCGGATCGAGACGTCAAGTTCATGAGTTATCTTTGGAAGTCGATCATGGCGAAGTTTGGCATCAAGCTCTTGTTCTCATCATCATCGCACCCGCAAACGGACGGCCAAACGGAAGTGGTCAATCGAAGCCTCTCCACCCTCCTACGGGTCCTCGTGAAGAAAAACTTGAGGTCATGGGAGGAGTGCCTTCCTCACGCCGAGTTCGCCTACAACCGCGCCAAGCACAAGACTACATCAAGGAGCCCCTTCATGGTCGTCTACGGCTTCGAACCTTACACGGCACTCGACATACTTCCGCTTCCCCTCCACGAGCGCATCAACATGGACTTCGACAAGCGCGCCGCCGCCGTCAAGAAACTACATGAAGAGACAAGGGCAACCATACAAGCACATGTTCTTCGTCAAGCCAACCACATCAATGCCAAGAAGAAGGCAAGGATATTCGAAGAAGGAGACCTCGTTTGGATCCACCTCCGGAAGGACCGGTTTCCCCATGAGCGCAACTCCAAGCTCAAGCCAAGAGGAGATGGCCCCTTCAAGGTCCTCAAGCGCATCAATGACAACGCTTACGTCATCGACATACCAACATCCAAGTACTTGGTGAGCAACACGTTCAACGTCTCGGACTTGTCACCCTATCATGGAGATGAGGAGGTGCAAGAGTCGAGGACGACTCTTTCCCAAGGGGGGGGAGATGATGTAGCCCCGGTCACCGACGTCGCTACACCAAGACCAACAAGTCCCCCTAGTGGACCGATGACACGAGCCCGAGTCAAAGCTCTTCATGATGAGGTGAACTCGCTCCTCACCACCCTTGATCTTGGTACCCCTTTGGATGGATTGCTACCTCATGCCGACGTGCTATGTGTCATTAGGTACAAGGCGCGTCAAGACCACAGAGAGGAGAAGACGCCAAGGTCAAGGGAAGGAGAGAAGCAACTGGACATGGAGATGATCATGAAGCCGAAGCCGACGTCGCACGAAGCGCTCCAAGGAAGAGACGGACGCTGGCCGGTCCAGGACCCGGTCAGACCGGACCTACAACCGGACGCCCCGGACACACGCCCGGTCGACCGGGCGCAACCCGGGCCAGCGCCCTCGTACCGGACGACGACCGGACCCTGGACGGGAAAGTGCGCAGTTTCGTGGTTTGCGCCGGGTCGACCGGACCCATGACCGGACGGCCCGGTCACAGGCCCGGTCGGACCGGCCCCAAACCGGACAGCCCGGTCCCAGGCCCGGTCAGACCGGCCCCAAACCGGACCTGACGAGAATGCCCCACCAAACTGCCTTAACTTATCCATTCGCGTACCTGTTCGCCCTTGCTGGCCATGTATGACTATATAAGTAGCTGGAACCCCTCATTAGCTCTTTAGACTTGTTTTGAACTCAAACCTAACTTTGAGCTTAGTCTCCCTTGGGTATCATCCCTCTGTAATCAAGGCACCTTGGTTGTTGATTTGGAACTTGTTGAGTGAGATTCTAGTACAAGATACTCTCTCTCCCTCACCAAGCTCTTCTTCTCCAATCCCAATCTCTCCCCGGGGAATTCTACCGCGTGTCTCTTCCTCGGAGATTCTATTGGCGTGGTCCATCGAGCCACGGAGGTAAGCATCGGGTGTATCGGGTTGTGTGTGTGTGTGAGTCTCGGAGTTCCTCGTGTTCATCGCCGTGTTCTTCGTGTTCCTCGCGTTTTCCCATCTTCCCCCTTGGTTTCGAAGTCAATCCGCGAGATCGGGCCACACACGGGGTCTTAGACCTCATCACATAAGATATTACTTTCCGATCCTGCATGAGTACGCAACCCAATCCATGTTTGGATGCGTCACAGTACACGGTGTAATCCTTGCCAACTTCCGGAACTACTAACACTGGTGCTGTGGTGAGTTTCTCCTTCAGAGTTTGAAAACTCTCCTCACACTCATCAGTCCACACAAATGGTGTGTTCTTTCTTAACAGCTTGGTCATTGGTCCTGCTATCTTGGAGAATCCTTCAATGAATCTCCGATAGTATCCTGCCATTCCTAGGAATCCTCAGATTTCCTTGACAGTCTTGGGTGCTTCGCAATCTAAAATTGCTGCTACCTTGCTCGGGTTAACAGCTATTCCATCTTTGCTAATAACATGACCAAGAAATTCTACTTGATCTAGCCAAAATTCACACTTGCTGAACTTGGCATAGAGTTGATGTTCTCTTAGTGTTTGCAGCACTAACCTCAGATGTTCAGCATGTTCAGTTTTATCTTTGGAGTATATCAAGATATCATCGATGAATACGATGACAAACTTGTCTAAATATGGCATGAAGATCTTATTCATAAGATTCATGAAGATTGATGGGGCATTGGTTAATCCAAAAGGCACTACAAGGTATTCATGATGTCCATACCTTGAGACAAAGGCTGTTTTGGGAACGTCCTCCTTCTTGATCTTTATCTGATGATAACCGGACCTTAGATCAATCTTGGAAAAGACTCCCGCGCCTCTAACTTGATCAAATAGATCTTGTATTCTAGGAAGTGGATACTTGTTCTTGATAGTAACATTATTCAAATTCCTATAGTCTCCACACATCCTTCTGCCTCCATCTCTTTTATCCACGAAGATCACAGGTGATCCCCATGGTGAGATACTCTCTTGTATGAATCCTTTTTGTTCCAAGTCATCCAATTGCTCCTTAAGTTCTTTCAACTCCTTAGGCCCCATCTTATATGGTGCTTTAGCAATCGGAGTTGTTCCTGGAATTAGGTCGATAGTAAATTCTATCTCCCTATCTGGTGGCATTCCCGGTAATTCCTTAGGAAACACATCCTGGAATTCATTTGCTACAGGTATATCCTCCAACTTTACTTCCTTCATGTTGTTCAGCTGTAACTCGACTTCAATCTGTGTATGCTTATCACCTTGGTAGATCATTCTACTTCCATCGGGGCTTTTCAAAGACACAGTCTTGTTCACACAGTCGATCAATGCTCCGTTAGCTTCTAACCAGTTCATACCAAGAATGACATCAATGTCCTTCATCGGTAAAATGAACAGGTCTGCGTCAAACACGCATTTATTGATCATAATGACTTGTCCTTGTTTGGTATGGGTTACTACTATCGTTCCCCCCGCGGAAAGTATGGTTATAGGTGTATCTAACTTAGTGCAACTAATCCCATGTTTGATGATGAATTGTTGAGAAATGAATGATGTAGTTGCACCAGTATCAAAAAGTACTTTGCCAGGATGAGTAAGTATCTGGAGCGTACCTATCACTGCCTGATCGGAGTTAACCATCTCCTCCAAGCTGGTGCAGTTTAACTTGCCGAAGGGTTTCTTGTTCTTCCAGTTCCCTCCGTTGTTTCCTCCTCGGCTTCCTCCTCCTCCAGATTGACCTCCTCCACTCTTCTTCTTAGGGCAATCCCTAAGCATGTGTCCTTCCTCACGACAACCAAAGCATATTACTCTTGGCTTCTTGCAGTCCTTCGAGTAATGCCCTGTGTATCCACAGCTTCGGCAAACTATTTGCGCCATGTTAGGATTGCTTGGAGCCTTCCTGTTGTTGTTGTTGTTGTAGTTGTTGTTGTTGTACCTCGGTTTGAAACTCAAGCCAGTATTAGGCTTGTTGCTGACATACCTCTTAGGCTCAAATTTAGCCTTCTTCCTCTTCTCCTCCTGCAGCTGTTTGAAGTCATCTTCAAGAGTGATGGCTGCATCCACCAACTCTTGGAACTCGGTCGCTCTCATCATTCTGAGCTGAACCTTGAACTGGGGATTCAATCCCCGCATGAACCTCTTATTCTTCTTGTCCTCGGTGTTGACCTCCTCAACAGCATACCGAGACAGCTTTGAAAACTCCCTGACATAAGTCGGGATGGCCTTATCTTTCTGCTCGAGACTCTCAAATTCTCGACGCTTCAACTCCACAATGCTTTCAGGGACATTGGATTCCCTAAACTTCCTCTTAAACTCCTCCCAGGTGAATACCTTCTCAGCCGGATAAACGGCTACTATATTGTCCCACCATGATGCGGCGGGTCCACACAAGAAGTGTGTTGCATATCTGACCTTCTCCAGGTCATTGCATCCAACGGTATTGAGCTTTCGCTCCGTGTCCATCAGCCAATCCTCCGCGTCCATAGGCTCGGGCGCGTATGCGAAGGATATAGGCTTAGTATTCTGGAAGTCTGACAGAGTGACTCCCTGATTGTCAGGTCTCTCCACCTTATTCTGTTGAAGCAGCTCTTGGAAGAACTTGTTCTACTGCTCCAACGTTATACGTTGCCTTTCCTCCAACATTTGCATGTATTGGAGGAAGTTCTGCTGCGTCATGGGTGGTGGTGGTGGAAACTGATTTCTAGCTGCTTCATCAGCCTCTTCCTTCTGCTTAGCCTTGCGCTCCATGCGCTGCGCTTCACTCTCCTCACCTACCGGTCCCGACATATCCCCCTAGTTCTGCAACACAAAGTGGTACTCATAGTTACTCCATGCGCAAGTTTTCTGAGCTCAACTTTGTGCACAGAACTAGTCACGCAATGGAAATCAAGAAGCAAATCCAAATCATACAAAACATATACCGTGTATATACATACTTAAGTGGTCTTATTACAATACTCAGTGACGATGTGAGTATGCAAACTCACTTATTGAAGTATATGTACAAATTTCTACAATTATTACACACTACAATACATGTGGTACTATTGTATTGTAGTCTCGCCTCCCTTGGTGGTCTCTAGTCGTGCTTCACTCCCGGTACATCCCAGGCTTCCATCCGGTCGAACGTGTCGGCCTTCTGACAGAATCTGGAACGTAGGGTCTTCCCGTTGGCTGGTAGTCGGAATCAGAGGATGATCCGAGGGAGAAATCTGTGTTCATGAATTGATTATTCAAAACATCATAATCCACCCATCGGGTATACTCCCCTGTGACTTCGCCATAGGTATTACCTCCATCAGTATCTGACTCAATCAGTATAGGGTACTCCTCATAGTCTCCCATATTATACTGATAGTCCTGGAACTGGGTTGTGGCGTCCTCATTCATCTCCGCATTATTTCTGACTGAATTGCCAGAATTTCCTGTGTCTGACCCCCAACGCCAACCTGTTGAGTTCTCTATAGGAGTCTCGGAACGCTGATGGTTTCCGGATTCCTCTCCACCCTCATATCCACCACGGGAACTACTAGGATAGTACCTAGGTGTAAGGGGTGTGGTTTGTAGTTCAGGATGGTCGATACTAATGTAATCACCAGCTGAGTAAACTGGTGTGTGCACTTCATTCTCCATGGTTTCCTTCCCCTTAGTCTCCTCCTTGGGCTCAGTGAACTCCTCTAGCATTGTATCAATTGCCCCCGACAGATGTCGGTTCAACTGAAAGAACAATGGCAGTAAGTTGCGGCTATTGTCCATGTACTTAGCGGCTTCTGCTGGTTTGCATTTTGCAAATTTGAAGTGGTTAAGCATAGGATCATCTTCCTCCTCCATATGAGGAATGTGTGAGAATTCGAAACCCATAAGCTCTTTCGTCTTATGCTCCCGAATATCAGTGATGGCTCTCATAATGGCTATGTGGTAGGCTGTTTGGGTAGTTCTAGCCTCACCTGCTGGCATCACTATACTCATTCCTAGGGATTCTGGAAGTCTTAGCCCTACCCTACACTTCGCCAATACAGTACCGTCGTAGTACATGTATTTCTTAACTTGGATCTGGGGATCACACCCAAATTCAAGTAACATGGCACGAAGAATATCTGCGAGTCCTCCTTCATATTCACTCAGTGTTGAATCCATCACTTTCACGTTTCGTCCCGGACGTGAACTTGCCATAGTTGGCTGTAGAATAGAAAGAATATAAGATTAGTAATAATGCATCATAATAGAGATAATAAAGAATTATCGCACTAAAAGATATGATTGTTTTATTCTCAAGTGAATATACACCATATTTTTAGAGAATTCTTTACTAATCCTATTTGACTCCTAACGTTCTGTCCCATTTACTAGGTTCCAACCTAAGGTCAAAGCTTTTTCTCTGATACCAACTGTGGTGACCCTGCATACCACTGCATGTTGTAGTATGCCAGTCGTTGATATAACATTCACGAAGTACCATTCCGCAAATATTACATCCCTCAGAGTTGTACAACAGAACATAGCAGGTCCATAACTCATTCATTTATTATTACAAGCATAATGTACATATCATCTCGGAGCTCCTCTTGGGTCCTAAGAGGAATACTCCTGGGTTCGAGGCGAACCCAACTTAACTTATAATACATGAGTCTTACTAAGTTATACATTTATTCCCTCGAGCAGTAAAGTACTAAGAGTTCGTACTGCTCGGATACTACTACTACTTATCGGTCTAAGCTTGTTCTCCTCCGGATCCCTCACCGGTTCCGTAGACTATAAGGTAGTCTACACCTTCGACACCTCCAGAGAGGTCTGGTTCTTCATAGCCGATGATGTCGGGTCCTTCAGGGTTGTCGTTGTCCTCCTCCAGATGGTTCAGACAATCTAAGCAGGGGATTTAAGAGTGGTATGAGTACGAGCGTACTCAACAAGTTCATTATAGAAAAGAGGTGTTTAATGCACTAGCTACGATATTAGACCAGAAAGTCTAATACCAATGCAAGTTTTGATAAACATTTCTTCAAGAGGTTAATTTTATTTCAAAGAACTATGTCCGTCAGCCTTCACCGGTTTACTAGAACTTCATGGAGTTCCTTTCCGGCCGCGTTCGCAGTTCCATATCCCGGAACAGGGAGTGACAGGTCACAGTTCTTTACACTCTGCAGAGGTGTGTTGCTTTACCCATAAGAGATCTTAACCTTGGTGCCAACCGGGCAGCTTTCCCGTCCACACTTCCTTCGGTGTGAGGCCCGGTATAAGGTCATAGCCAATCAGATTCCTCCGCTACCTCGCACACCCACCCTTTGTTGCAAACCCCGACCCTGGGTCCTCGCCGGTCCTCTTACACCAATTAAGGATGGACCCCGACCGCGACAACAGTTCTGGGCTCTACCATAAACTCCTTCGCCGGCAGCTGCAACCCATCATAGACCGCATTACCGTGGGGAATTAGAATGGGATCCCCACCCTCCGGTTGTTCTCGCAAGATACAACTGCTATGGTAAGCGCATCCGTTGATGTACAAGAGGTGGAAATACGATTGACTATTCCGTCCCACTCCAGATCTTATGGTTAACACGGGTTTTACGGCACAAGAATCAATGGACGACATTTGTTGTTTAATCCTAGATGGATATAAACCCTTGCAATGGAACCTCCACCATATCAACACAATCCATGGTTCCATTGCCCACCACTTAGTCATATTCATAGTTATGAAAATAGTGGTTTTGCTTTTTATGCAGTAGTGATAACCATAGTACTTTGCAAGTAATTTGATAGAAAAATACTCGAATGACATGAGCAAGTGATGAACTTGCCTGAACACTGCAAAGTGTTGCAGTTGGATGGTGTGGACTGGCCCTTGTCCTCTGTTGCTGAAAAATAGCATCATTGTCCGATAAGGGCAATGGTTAAAGAAGCATTGATGCATGATTCCAGTTTTAGGGTTTGTTCCCCCCTTCCGATGTCGTTATTATTTCATGTGAGAGGTTAATACTAAGAATAACTTAGGGATACTCTATTTAGGGCAAAATACAACCTTGAAATGTTGTCAAGGTGTTTTTAGAGTCCAAAGAATTTATGGACTTATTTTCATTATTGAAAATAAAATGTGTGATTTAAATGATTATTTAAATCATAACATTTGAACTTATTCTTGTTTAACTTCAAAAATTCTATTTCATATTTTATTATGATAGAGTTTTTAATACTGAGTGGTTTTCATATTTTTAATTATTTTTTTAGAGCTATTATGATTTTATAAAATTTGGTCAAAGTTTGTGTTTTTAAAGGAATTTGGAAAAGACCAAATTACCCCTGGGCCCACCTGTCGGTGTAACCCGTGGGGTTAGGTCAAACCGACCCACCTGGTCTGGCTCGACCAGCCTCACTTCTCTCTCTCTCTCTCGCGCGCGCGTCCGAAACCCTAACCCTAATCCCCTCTCTGGCGATCCGCGTCGCCTCCGCCGTCGCCGCTCGATTCCGGCGAGCTCCGCCGGACTTGGCCCTCGCCGTGGGGCGCAATCGACTCGCCTCATGACGGCGGTCAATCTCCTCCGCGTCGATCTGGATCAAGCGCTGCTCCCGCTCGTCCTCGACCCCCATCGACATGGCTAGGGTTACGGGATCCGCGCGATCCCGCTGCTCCTGGCGCTCCTGGTGCTATGGCGCCGCCGTGGCTTCGCCGCCGTGGTGCGGGTGATGCCGTGGTGCCGCCATGGCTTGGCTTGGCCTGGCGCCGCCGCGCTCCGGCGTGTGCCGCCGTGGCCGCCATGGCTGCGCCTGTCTGCTCGACCCCGGGTATGTGCGCCTCCCTTCTTTCTCCCTCCTGTGCATGTTCTTCTTCCTCCTCTAGCTCTGGCCATGGCTTGTATCTCTATGTAGAGATGCTCGCCATGCCGATGCTCTACTGTTGCGCCTTGCTAGCCTGCTCATGAGCTGCTGTGCTCTGCTGCGCCATGCTTGCTTACTCATGAGCTGCTGTGCTCTGCTCCTATGCTGTTATGCTGCTGCTGTGTATCTGCTGGCCTTGGCCAACGCTTCTGTGCAAGATTTCTTATCTAATTGCTTGCTATGCTTGCATCTCTTGCTTAATTCTAGCTCCGTGCCTCTGTTCTGGTTATTATGCTTGCCAGAACTCAAGTGTATTCATGTATGCTTACTCATGAGCATCTTGTAATGCTCATGGACTGCTAAGTTGCTACTGGTCATGCTACAATTGATTCAATTGCTTGCTTGCTGGCTCTGGTTGTTGCTATGGCTTATTTATATGTGTATGCCATTCATATATGTATTCCTGATTGGATTACTTGAGTAATTATTGCTTGAGCAAGGTTAGTGATGTGTGCTATTCAAGTCTAGCTTGATCCAGTGGTACATCATGTATTTGATGTGCTTCTGGATACAATTATAAATCATTTATTTGATTATCTGTGAAGCAACTGTTGATGAAATGGTGCTGTGTAAGGTATATGATTCATGAATTGGTGCTAGGTTGGCTCTAGCATGTACTTGCATGCTTTGTTAGGCCCTGATGATCATATGATCTTCAGTGCTTGGTAATTTTCTGCTGTTCTATGGCTTGTGTGGCACTCAAGTCTGTGCTGGTGCATGCTCTTGCTTACCCCAGCACCTGCTGTTGCTTGCAGTGATCATCTGGATCATTTGCAATGGTCTGGTGCACTGTTTAATTATTCATTTCATTTATCTGAGTAGTTTAACTTGATTGATTAGATAAATGAGGTGAACTGCTGAGCAGTAATGATCTCATGGATGGACTTGATGTAGCTAGAGGGATGGCAATCACTGATTGGGTACCCTAGCTCATGCTGAACCCTATTGGGTTATGATGCAGTAGCTTAGTGAGTGTTCTTATGGGTTTGATGTAGCCCTGACAGCACTGTGATGCTGTCAAGGGTAGCTCCCCTCTCTGTGACTTGCTGTGCATGGACAAATGCTCTATGGCTGATCATGTATATTGCCAGAAGCTTTTTGATGTTGACAAAATTGGTAGAAGATTGTATTTATACCATTCTGATGGTGTAGCTAGACAATTAGGTGCTTGGTGTCTTGAAATGGCTACATGGATTGAATCCATGCTGGATTTCTCTGGTTGTGTCACTGTGTTGACACAACCAGTGTTCCCTTGGTTAATTTTCCTTCTAGCCTTTGTTTGATTTACTGGCACCAATTGGTCTTGCAACCAAATGATGATATATCCAGGGTTTCATACCCACTTTGCTTCTGTGATGCAAGTGTATGCTTATTTATGAGCAAGACTTGGTTTTGCTCAGGATAATTTGGTTTATACCTCACTCCAGCTCCTAGATGGTTTTTTGGTGTAGAGGATTGCTTCTGTGTTGAGCTTATGCTTGCCCTTCTCCTCCTTGCAAGCCTATAGTGCTTGATCTGCTACTTGTGATGGTTCTGGGCAGGTTGAACAGCAGTGCTGTTCTTCCTGTTCTTGTGATTTTGATTTTCTAGTGACTTACCAGTGAAGCCTGTCGATGGTTTGCTGGTTCTGGCGGTGGAAAAGGTTTTATACCTCCCTTGCTTTGCTCTCCTGGTCGACAACAAGGCCTGGCCACACTTGGTGACTCATTGCTGGTGTGTGTGTGTTGTGCTCCATGCACACTGCCTTGTGAGCAGGCTGGTTGTGTGTGTGTGCTAAGTGCTTGGTATCTGGCTTGTGCTTGGCTTTGAGTGGATCAGCTCGGCAGAGTTGATCATATCTTCTCTGTTGCCATTTTTCTTCTAACCTGCCAAGTGGCAATGCCACTTAGCATAACTAGTGCTTTTCTTTGTTGTGTGCAGGGAATCAATTAGGATGATCAAGTGAAGATCAAGTGAAGATCAAACTCAAGCCTTAGTGGAAATTAGCTTGTAGTTTTAGGATAGAATATGACATTGTACTTTTCTTTTCTTTTCTTTTTCTATTTTGCCAATTCTTGTAATGTGTTGTAATATTATTTTATTTCAATTGTGAATATTGTAAAGACAATGTATATTGTGTGTTAATCAATAAAGCTCAAGGTTTTCTCTAATGAGCTTTACTTTATTTTAATTGTTCATATTGTTTATTATTTATAATTTACTTAATGAATTTCCTCACAATTGAATTATGAGATATTTTTTTGATGTTTGAATTTGAAATTCAAATTCAACTTAGGTTTGAATTCAATCATGCAACTTAAGTTTTAATTCAATCATGCACTTAAGTTGTGATGCAATACCTCTCCTCTCTTCTCAAAACCCTCATCTAGTTGAATAAGAAACAAGTTCGTCGCACTCTCGAAACCCTAACCCTGTAAGGTGTCGAGAGAGAAACTTGTCCCCCTTCGATGCAGTTTTGTTTTAAAAGCGCGAAATTTCCCCAGAATTTACGATGCAATGCACATCCCTTTCTAAAATCTACCCTTCGATCGTCTCTAAACCTGGGACATTACATTCGGCCACCAACCTCCTCCTTAAGGAGCTTTTGTTCTTTTGATTTCTTTTCTCCTTTTGTTTTTGGTTTTCGTTTCTTCTTTTCTCTTTGTTTCTTCATGGGAGATTCACCCAAGCTTGGCTTTTCTTGCTTTGATTCTTGCAAGCTTGGTTGGGTAGTACCTTAACAGTTCCGTCATCTAATCCTAAGCCACTATCTATCTCTTGAGCCAATTCAGTCTAAAAGCACAAGCCTACACCAAAATCTGAGTGCCTTTGAGATTGGAGGCCGGTACTACCGGATCTCAGGCCGGTACTACCGCTTTGGGGCAGTAATCTGACGAAACTGAAAGGGCAGTAATCTGACGAAACTAAAATTTTGTCCCCAGAGCGGTACTACCGCCCGAGGTACCGGGCAAGTACCGGTAAGCAGTACTACCGCTTTTACGAGCGGTACTACCGCTTGCGTTTTTGACTAGAGGTACAGGGTGGGTCGGGATTCTTCCCAAAACACCACATACCCCCACTCTCCTCAAGCCAACGACGCCCCCAAGCTCAAGACCTCGAGGAGACCGGCCCCGATCTCCTCTTCCAGCCGCCCCCGACCAAATCTCCTCCGTGGAGAAGCTTCCCCATCCTCTTCTCTGCCATGTCCTCCGGTATGAACCCTAATCTCTCTCTCTAGGGTGTGTTGAACTCCCTAGATGCATAGGCTAGGGTTTGATGGGGGTTTGCGGCGGAGATGCCCTCTTGGAAGCTCTACATGTCCGGGGATACTAGCTTGCAACAATGTGTGACACTATGAACTTCGTTGCCATGTCCTCAATCTCGATCTAGGTGTGCAGAGCTTGAGCGGTAGTACCGCTTAGCGGTACTACCGGTCCAAGCGGTACAAACGGGTCAGATTGCGATACTACCGCTTTGACTAGTTTCACCAATGTTGCTTGTTAGTGTCCTCTTTGATATTTAAATTCGTGGCTTGTGCACTTATGATATGGGCACGGAGGCCTATGTGGAGCCCAATTCCAGGACTCCACCAACCTAGGTGGTACGCCATCAAGGATTCAGGAGTGACACGCTAGGACGACCTACGCCATGTAATAATTAAGTCTAAGGTTGTGTCATTCATTCTATGTTAGGAAATAATGTAGCCAGGTCATGCTGTGGGCCATCTAGGGTTTTAATAGAGTCTGTTTGACTTGGGCCTGTCCAAGTCAAACTAGGTTAGGCCCAATAAGGGGGGCCGGCCGGCCAGCTCTCCCTCTCATATAAGGAGATGGCACGGCTAGGGTTTAGGAAGAACAAGTTTAGTCTAAAGTTTAGGTCATACCTAGTTGCGTGTGTTCACGTGTATCATCCCTCCGGGGGTACGGCGCTGCCGTTTATCTATATTATCTGCTGCGAAGGTTCTTGTGTTCATCAAGGATTGTCTAGCTCAGGTTTGAGGCGTTTCGATTCATCGATCCGTTGCTTGCTGGATTCGTTTCCTCTTCTCCAGGCTGCGTTCATCGCGTTGTTGGGAGGAATCTCTATCCCAGGTTCTCGCTGTGAAAGATCGGGCATCAATCTAGGTGGATCGGCTTGGATCCACCGTATCATCTGGTATCAGCTTTCTGGGTTGCTCACGGCGAGGTGTTGTTGATCGATCTCTTTGATCGGTTTGCATCGGAGAAGATTAGCTCTAAGATCGGAGGAGTTTGGCTCTCGGTCGAAGGAGGTTGGTTGGAGGAAGTTTGGCGTTGTTTGGTGTAGTTTGGAGGTCATCCATGGCTGTTTCGGAGGTCAAAATCGCGAAAAATCGCGACCAGACTCGGGAAGAAGACGAAATTTCACGACCAGGAAAAACCTGGTATGAAATCCGGTCAACCGGGCCAGTGACCGGGCTGCCTGGCGTAGAACCCGGTCAACCGGGCGGCAAACCGGGAAGTTCGCAAAAATTTGTCCGGTTGTGTTCCGGTGCGATGCATCCGGTTGGCGATCGGTCAACCGGGCCCATGACCGGGCAGGCCGGTCTGGAGGCCGGTCTAACCGGGCCCTGGGCCGGGTTGGCTCAGACTGCTGCGGTTTTTCCTCCGGCGGTTTCTCCTGTTGCTCCGGTGTTTTCTCCGACGCTTTCGGCTATTGATGCTGTTGATGTTGATTAGTTTCCGGGCGATGTTCTGGGCATGAAGTGTACTCTTCCGAAGAAGTCTAGTAAGGTTTTCAATGACTATCTGGATTGCTTGAAGGGAGAACAGCGTTCGCCGTCCAGTCTTCGTTGGTATCTACACCGTCTTGCGACTGTTCAGGAGTATGAAGATTGGGAGAGGAACATGGAGTTGGGTTTTGCTCGATGTCGCACATACAAGAGGAAGTTCAAAACATCTTATGCATATTATCTTGCTTCACGGCGTGTGGATGAGGCATTGGAACGTTGCTGGCATGATGCAGTGGATCGAGGTGAATTTGTTGAAACTTGGGAGGACTTCAAAATGTTTCTTCGTGGTGGTTTTGGGTTACCATTGCAGCAGCGTAAGCAGTCGTCCAGAGTTGTGCATGCAATAGAGGAAGTGGACAAGTGCATAGTTCCTATTCAGGAGATTGTTCCACTACCAACAGTCACTAAGGTTGAGGTGAAATCTTCAGAGGAGAGGAAACCTGGCTCTGATACCAAGAGTACTACTGTGACTGTTGAGGCGGATGTACCATTGAGCAGGCTGAATATGCAACTCAAGAGGGTACAAGGTGATGCTTGCAAGACAGTTGACAAGGGTCAGCGGTGGAGTTTGTTTCAGACTCAGTGCTTTATCAAGGGCAAGGCTTGCAAGTTGATGGTTGATGGTGGTAGCTGTACTAATGGCATTAGCAAGGCGATGGTGACAGCGTTGGGGTTGTCTACATGGCGTCTTCCTGAACCTAAACGTCTTGAGTGGTTGAATAGCTGTGGTATGCTGAAGATTACTCACAAGGTGCGTGTGCCATTTACAGTTGATGATTATGTTGATGAGATCAATTGCGATGTGTTGCCATTGGAGGTGTGTGGATTGCTACTTGGGCGTCCTTGGCAGTATGATCGTAATGTGACACATGCTGGGCGAGCAAATACATATTCTTTTATGCATGGTGGCAAACAGCGGACTTTGAAGCCTATGGGTGATGATCATATCAAGTCCGATGTGGAGTTAGTGGTGCATAAAGAGAAGTTGCACAAGCCTGATGTGCAGCATAAGGTGCATGATGTTCCGAGCATTGATGTTGGTGATGTTTCAGCCAAGCCTGTAGATGACAAGCAAGTTCTTGTTGGTGACAAGTCGGATGAAGCTACACTTATTGTTGATGTGGATGTTGCAGCATGTGCTACGATTCCGGTTGTGTTGATGCTAGTATGCAGACTGATGATGTTTGTGCTGATGATGTTCCAGTACATATGGCGCAGATGCGCGTGGGAGGAGTGGGAGGCGAGAAGGTTAGCGAAGCCAGTGCTGATGGTGTTTCAGCCCGGTCACAGACCCGGTCCAACCGTACCAGGCGCCGGGTGAGTCCGGTTCAGACCGGCTTATGCGCTGATGCCGACCGGAGCGTGTTCTGTGAGACGTCGCGACGTCCCGGTCAGGGTCCGGTCCCAGACCCGGTCACAATCGGATCGACCGGTCGCATACCCGGTCAACCGGCGTCTAGACCGGCTGTAGCGGAGCGCGTCAGTGGAGATGGTGGGCAGCGGCACTACCGTGCTAGGAGTACTGTCCAGTTTTCCGCGACATCGCGGATGCATCGAGGCAAGGATGGACGTGTGAGACATCTATGTGGCCCAGGAATTACACATCTTGTGCAGGGTCATGTGCAGCGACACAAGGGTCCATCAAAACCTCGCAAGAAGAAGGAATTGGCGCCGAAGGCCAAGCTCATGTGGAGAAGAAAGGAGGCGCCAAGTGCTGTATCAAGTCGAGAAGGCCGCGAGGGAGGATGTGGTGTGGAAGGCAAGCAAGACTTGAGGACGGCGAGGACGTGTCATGTTCATATCACGTCACCTTTTCCAGAAGACCCTCACGCGTTGGGGACAACGCTTCTTGAAGGGGGGGAGGATGATATGGGCACGGAGGCCTATGTGGAGCCCAATTTCAGGACTCCACCAACCTAGGTGGTACGCCATCAAGGATTCAGGAGTGACACGCTAGGACGACCTACGCCATGTAATAATTAAGTCTAAGGTTGTGTCATTCATTCTATGTTAGGAAATAATGTAGCCAGGTCATGCTGTGGGCCATCTAGGGTTTTAATAGAGTCTGTTTGACTTGGGCCTGTCCAAGTCAAACTAGGTTAGGCCCAATAAGGGGGGCCGGCCGGCCAGCTCTCCCTCTCATATAAGGAGATGGCACGGCTAGGGTTTAGGAAGAACAAGTTTAGTCTAAAGTTTAGGTCATACCTAGTTGCGTGTGTTCACGTGTATCATCCCTCCGGGGGTACGGCGCTGCCGTTTATCTATATTATCCGCTGCGAAGGTTCTTGTGTTCATCAAGGATTGTCTAGCTCAGGTTTGAGGCGTTTCGATTCATCGATCCGTTGCTTGCTGGATTCGTTTCCTCTTCTCCAGGCTGCGTTCATCGCGTTGTTGGGAGGAATCTCTATCCCAGGTTCTCGCTGTGAAAGATCGGGCATCAATCTAGGTGGATCGGCTTGGATCCACCGTATCAACTTATCCCCTATTCCCTCCCAAACCTTTGATGTTCACAGGATCATCTAGGCCCCGTGGTGGCGGCAAGGTCAAGTCGTCCTCTCGTCGTCATCGAGATGAGGATGAGCAAGAAGAGATCATTCTGGCGAGAACCGCCAAGCGTCAGAGGGAAGCAGCAGCTGGTAAAAGGGCCCCTCAAAAGTCAATGGTAGATCTTAAGAAAACCCAATTCTTGGAGATACGAGGGGCCAATCCATATTTGCTACCAAGGAGTGCTCGTCAATTCCCCAATCACTTCTTTCATCATGTCAACCAAGAAAGGATCTACAATGAAGTCTATGGAGCCAAGAAATTCATCTGTTGTCCCCAATACTCCATCAGCATGGACAAGCTCAACTCCAACCTCGAGTACTTTGGAGAAGCTCTTGAGATATGTGAAGAACAAGGGCTTACTCCTCTGATGACCTTCTCTCACAACTACTCCAAGGAGGTGATATGCCAATTCTACGCCACGGTTGTTTTCCTTGAGGATGAAGGAGGCTTCCGCTCCTTGAAGTGGATGACAAGGGAACATGTGATGGAGGCCACGTGGGAGAATTTTGCTAGAGGCATTGGATATGAGCTCTCCGACGATGACTCAAACGTCTTCCGGATTCATCTCCAGGCCAAGCCAATGGCCAAGGAGAAAATGGCCGACCTCTACATCCGTGGGAGAATGTTGTGTGGAAGCACCAAAAATCTCCTCCACGTCTACGACATCATGAACCGCATCTACTGCAGCACCATCAACCCCAAGCACACCAATCATGATGAAGTGCATGGGTTCCTTGTGAACCTTCTTGTGCGCACTCATGAGATGAGGGGCCGCGGCAAGCAACTGGACGTCATGGACTACATTTGGCATGAGATGCGTGATTGTTCTTTTCCTCGCAAGCTTCTCAATATGCGCCCTACATCATGAGGCTCATTTGTCTCAAGTGGGAGCGAGAGGGCCATGGAAATCTTCTTGAGCATTGCCGCCCCAACATCACTATCCATAAGGAGAAGAGTCCTCTTATCAAGAACCATGATCTCCCAAGGTTCGGCAAGGGGGCTCCCAAGGACAAGGACGAAGAGGAAGCCGATAGTGATGATTCCGACTTCGTGCCCAACTCCGTCAAGACCAAGGGTCTCTTCGCCAAGCTTACCGCTCGCCTCAAGAAGTCCTTTTGCTTCAAGAGGAACCTTGAAGATAGGATGTATCAAGCTCATCATGACAACAAGAAGATTCGTCAACGCCAAAATGCAATGATGAGGCACATGCAGCTTCCTGTCTCCGAGGGCTCCGAGGACAACATCACTCCTCCCGGTGAATGGAAGTCCAAGCTCGTTTGGTCAAGTTCCGAGGACTCCATCCCCGAGCCACCTCATGGAAAGGGCCATTCTTAAGATGAAGACGACGATGAAGACGAAGATGAAGAGGAGGAGGATGTCGAGGAGGGTGAAGAGGAGGAAGATGATGAGGACGAGGACGATGATGACGAGTGATCCCCTTGGGACGTTAGTATGCTTCTTGTCCCTTTTTGGTGTCTCGATGCCAAAGGAGGAGAAGTTGATCTATTAGGACGGGAATTTGCATGGGGATGCCAAGGGCTTGGTGCTTCATTTTGGTTCTTTTGGCCTTGGCATCAAATCTTTTCCCTAGTTATTTGGAACTCTATTCATATGTGTGCTTGCTACTCTATTTGTGGATCTCCCGATCCCCCAGTTTGTATTAAGACTTAATCATTCGTAGCCTATTGGTCTTCACTATTTATCTCTTGAGTGGCTACATCAATTCTATGGAGGCACTTATTGGGAGTTTGGGTTTTCTCAAGGCAAAGGTATGAAAAGTTCACCCAAAGTCTCTTATATGGTCTTATGTTTGCCTCCATAGTATAGTTGTGCTATATGATCTTGTCATTATTATTCTTAGCACTTGTGCTTGGTTTGTAGAATCTAGGGGGCGTTTCTCTCTAGGATGTGTGCTTTTGTTCACTTATGCTTATTCTAGATATGCACACATCTACGGGGAGCTCCATCTACTCTTGCAAACTATATACCTTATCATAATATCCTATGCTTTATTGCAAATTCGTAGGTTGTCATCAAACACCAAAAAGGGGGAGATTGTTAGAGCAAGATCCATATCCCGTGTTTTGTGTGTTTGATAACAACACTCGAATAATTCTAACCGTGCACAAAGATTGTCTTTAATAGGTTTGCAAGGTGTACGGTGCCCTCGCCGGACACATTATGATCGGAAGACTGAAACGTAGTTCTTAGGTTTCTGGTTTTGTGTGTGTGTCGCAAGGTAACATGGTAGGAGAGGAAAAGAGGAAAAGCAGTTTTAGCCATAGCGGTACTACCAGTACCAGGAGCGGTAGTACCGCTACTCCTACTGGTACCGCTCTGAGCCTTTCCACGAATTTGTCCCACAGTACTCGTTACGGTACCTGTGCGGTACCATGAGCGGTAGTACCGCTTGCAAGTGGTAGTACCGCCCTCGGTACCGCTCAAGTACCGTAACTAGTTACGGCAGTACCGCTTTGGTACCGCTCTGGTACCGCTTTGAGTCCAGTAAGGTTTGGACCCTATTGCGGTACCTCGAGCGGTACCGCGAGCGGTAGTACCGCTATGTGTCCACGTGGACAAGTTCAGTGGGGATTTCGAACTCAGACCGGTAGTACCGCTTCCCAAAAGCGGTAGTACCGCTTAGGCCAAAACTGCACCTAACGGTTGGATTTGAGGAGACCTATATAAAGGCATCTTCTTCCTCAGCTCGTTTTTAGCTCTTCTCTCTCTCTCCTCCATTGTTGCTGAGCTCAAACTGAGTGGATCTCCCTCCCTACCCAATCAATCTTGCTCATACTTTGAGGAGTGGTGGAGGAGACCCCGATCTATCGTTCTACCGAGAGAAAGTTCACCAATTCGTGGTAGTCCTTAGTGGATCTTGGTGGTAGAGTTCCTATTGTGGAATCTTGGAAGAAGTGGGCCTATGGAGGCTAGCTTGGTGTTGTACTAGCCCCATAGGTCGTTGGGAACCTCCTTGTGGTGTGGAGCTCGCCCCAACCTTGTGAAGGAATCACCGCCTCGACCGGTGCCTTAGTGGAGAAGGGGGAGCCCCTTTGTGGAGCTCTCTCGAGGAAGAAGGTGAGGCCTTCCTTCGTGGTGTGGCCGTCTAGTCTCTTGTGTGAGGCTAGCACCTCCTCAACGCAGACGTACTCCCTTTTGTTGGAGGAACTGCGGGAAACAAACCTCGCCTCATCTTCACGCCCTCCGGTTGTCCCGCTCCTTACTCTTACTATCTTGTTTGATTCCTTTGCTTGTTATACTTGTCTAGGATCATAGTAGTAACACCACTATCGCTAAAGCTATCACATTTACCTTCCGTTGCACTAAAAATTGAAAAAGGCTAAAACTTTACGTAGCGTCCATTCACCCCCCTCTTGTTGGCTACGATCCATTCAACTGGTCTCAACCCTTGATTCATTATGAACACTTGCAATAAAATTAACAAGGTAGTAGGTTTTCAGATTTCAAACATTTTTATAAAATCAACCATAATGAATTTTGAGTTGATTCCACCTCTCATAATTTACTTTTCAAAAACTCTAATCGTTTATGCAAAAATATGGCATGGTTGCTTCATGTGATCATGGGCTAGATTTAAATAGTGGCTATGTGGCCATTTCTAGCTCATTTAAATTATTTCAAAAATGATATTTAAAACCTATGAGGTGTAGCATCTCATTTAAATCACATTCCCAAGTAATTCAAGGTGAGGTGATGACATTAATCTTCATGACCCCATATGTTATTACTTGAGAATATTAAATCATTTCCAAAGTAGTATATAAATGGTATGAGGTGAAGTATCTCATTTAAATCATTTTCCCAAATGGATAAATATGAAGTGGTGACTTTGGTCCCCATGAGTTCATATTCTATTATTTGAGGAAATTAAATCTTAGTAATGTACTATTAGAAGAAATTACTTTCAAAGGAAATAAATGGAAACCCTGGTAGGAATTAAATCTTAGTATTTGTTTTTCAATGAGAGGAAATTATTTTCCCAACACTTAATAAGGAAAACCCTAGTAAGAGGTTGAGTGATGATTGTGATGATGATAGATCATCTTTTGTTAGCCATTATGGCTAAAAAGTCTCCTTAAGTATTGTCTGGTGATTGTTACCTCGTATCCGTTTATAGACGCTAGTACCAAAGGCTACGAGGAGGAGGAGGTCTTCTACGAAGAAGAAGAGGAACACTTTGATCAATACACCAACCAAGGCAAGGTATTACCAATGCAAGCTCTACTAGTGCCAAGCTACTAGTGCAAGATACCATGGCACTAGTATTGTTGTTTAAAGTTTTACCTTTCCAAGTCCAAGTTTTTATCTTACAAGATGTTACTTTGTTTACCAAGTCTTACTTGTTGAAGTTAATTCTTGTCTAAGTATAGAGTACCACAAGAGAGTAAAACTTAGCCTAGAGAGCAAAAATGTAATTAGCACCCCTCATGATTAGTTGCTAGTGCTAAAACTAAAACTGACTACTCTAGATGGGAACTTGTGAAACAAATGACTTTGAAAACCTTAGGATGAGGAATCATTCTATTGAAAGTTTTGAAGGTGAATATGAATTTTGAATGACATGGTGAATTTGACAAAAACTGATGGTTGGGTTCGGATGCGATACCATTCCATTTTAGAGTACCCCCACAATACCTGATTATTGGTAAGGCTTTAGCTGGAAATTTATGTATCTTAGTATGGGTTCCCTCTGAACAAGCGTCATAGAGGTTATGCTAAGGCTGCCTCCGTTGAAAGTGAAATGACGTGAAAAAGAGTTGAATATCCTACCCAAGCCCTGTGTAGTTCCTAGGATGGCAGTTGCTATCACTAGGAGGCCAAGCTCATATGAGAGGTGCCTATACTAGAGTATGTAACTGAAAGGTTAATGGTTGATGATCCGCATACTGAGTTATGATGATTCAGGGCTATCCCTGATGGATGTAATCAAAAGTTGTCATGGACAGTTGGATGGCCATACTGTTTCGTTGTCAGATGTTTTCTAAAAATGAATGGTGACTTGAAATGTGACTTTGACTTGAATCACAAGCACAACAGAGTTGTGGGAATGACACTAATGTTCCCACTTGAGTAAGTCTAGGTAAATAAAGAGTCTTGGCTAGTAAGTGCTTATGAAATAAAACTGGTTGTATGCAAATGAACCTAGAGCTTAGAACCCCTTTACTATAGTTGATAGTGCATACACTAATATTAGTTTGCGAGTACTTTAAAAGTACTCATGGCTTTGTCCCTGGCTATTCAAATGTCCAGACTATGAAGAGGAGCGCCAGTACCAGGAAGGTAGACAGCAGGACGTCTATGATAACTAGGACTACCTCCTGACGTCAAGCGTTGCCCGTGGAACAGATGGACCGCTACTACGTTTCTTCCACTTTGTGTTTTGTAATTGATCATTAGATCAACTATTATTGTAATACTGGATCATGTGATCCCTTGTTGTAAGACGATTATGGTTTGTAATGAATGATGTTCTGTGATATCAATTGTTATGTCTCGCAAAAACAATATTCCTGGGATTGCGATGTATGGCATAACAGGCATCTGGAATTAAAAATCCGGGTGTTGACAAGTTGGTATCAGAGCCATTGTTTGACCTTAGGAGGCCCTAGTTAGAATGGTGATGAGGACATCCCTACTACACCACTACCTCCGTCATTACCAAATGAAGATGAACCTGATGTGAAGCTCAAGTCCAATGAAGTTCGGATTGGACCTATTACAAGGGCTCGTGCGAAGCTACTTAAACAACATGTGAACTTGTTCCGAAACGATACCTTGATTGATGAGAACTTTATACTGCCTAAGTCATGTTACTTATGTATCATCAGGTATGAAGAGGAGAGAAGCATCGCACGAGGAGGAGAGAAGCAGTTGGACGTGAAGAAGGACGTGAAGCTGGACATGGAGCTGGACATGAAGATATCTCATGGACGCGCGAGGAAGGAGCGGGAGGCATGCGCGAGAGGAGAAAAAGAAGTCCAGGCCGGCCCAGCACCCGGTCAGACCGGCCGCCATGCAGGCGTGCCGTCCCTGTCCCGGTCCAACCGGGCGGCACGTCGGATGCGTCCCGGCGCCAACCAGATGCGACGCTGATGCCAACCGGGCGGGTTACTGCAGAGCAATTCCCGCGCCTGGTCAGCACCCGGTCACTGGCCCGGTTTGAACCGGCTGGCCCGGTCCCAGGCCCGGTCAACCGGCCGCCACGCTGGCCGTGTCCGAGTCTGTCTCGACCAGATCTATTCTGGGTCGGTTATTTTTGTATCTTTTCGACCAGAAGTCGTCTGGGACGCCTATATAAGTGCCCATGACGCCCCCTAGCTATTTTAGACCACATTTAAGATAAACCCTAGTTCTTAGTTGTTTGCTATGCAAAACTATTGAATCCCAACTCTCCAATTCGTTGCGATCTGGAGTTTTATTGCTACTGAAAGTTTGTGTGATCTGCTATTCCATTGGGGATTAGAAGATTGCAATCTACCGCTTCGTGGTCGGCGGCTACGTGCGCAAGTGTGTGGAGTTGTGAATATCTGGCAGGGTTGAGAGTTGTTGCATTGGCGACAAGAATCAATCGAGAGACTTTGTCGGCGTCATACAAGTTATCCTCCTCAAATCATCGATTCCATCCACTGCTACCATCGCGCGTTCATCACCACCCGTCGCTTACTGAGAAGATTGGGCAATCCCTTATCATCTTGGTATCAGATATCCAGTTTTCCTCGGTAAGCCATCCACAATCCACCCCATAGTTGAGTTTTGAGTGTTTTCCTATCCAGAAAAAGCCATAAAAAGTTAGGGTTAGGGTTTGCCATAGCCTTAGATTGTACTAATTTTGAGTTTTAGTTGCTTTTCGTAGTTGTTTTTGCGTATCTTTTTCTTCCATCTAGTATTGTTAGGGTTTGAGTCCACTATCATCTAGTGTCAGTTTTTGTTATTCCGAGTCCACATAGCGTACAGTGTGCTTGTTCCCAACCATAGACACAGCCTTTCGATATAAAGTGATTAGGAACTTCCCCATAAGAGAGTAGTTTTACCGCTCGACAGGCTGCTCATTAGGTTCTTGGTGCTTTGCAATTTTTGTTGGCCGTGTTATCAAGGAGTTGTGTCATAAAATCAAAAAAAATAGAAAAGAAGCAAAAAGAGCTACATAGCTGCGTGTTATACAAAAAGAAAATCCAAAAGGAAAAGTGAAGTGCCATAAGAATCAAGTGAAGGCCTCAGTTTACTTTACTGCACCCGTAGTTGAGCAATCTTGTGCCTGTTTCGTTGAGCTTTGCTAGCGTCTCTCTAGTGCATTGCAACCTTTCCTACATATAGTTGCATTGCCACATTTATCGCCTTGTGTGAGTATCATTGGTTGTCTACGGTCAGCGTTAGAGCTTGTTATTGGTGCAAATAGGTAGCCCACCTACAACCCCACATATATCCTGCTTTGTCGTGTGATTTGTTCTTCTACCCTTGATATTCGCTTCGCTACATCCGTGCACTAGTTCGTTAATCCACGTTGGTAAGAAATACTAATTCACTTTGGAGCGGTAAGATTTACCTTTCTTATCAGTTTTGAGTGAGTTGTGAGAGTACCACCAAAGATGTTTGTTTAGTGCACTAACCTACTAATCATGTCTTCTGAGGATGTTGATATGATGCAGAAAAAGGATCCAGCTGCAACAGTTACTTGGGTGGAATATGAGGCACTTCGTGATCATCTACAAAGAGAAATCTGTGTTGCTAATAAAGCATTGGATAAAGATATTCAGAGTGTCCACTTGAAGGTCGATGAAGCTACTACAGCGGTTAACACCGTTCAAACATCGATGACGACTCTTCAAGCATCTATACAAACGTTGACTAACACCGTTGGTGAAATACGTACTATGGTACAACCACAACAACCACCACCTGATGAAGATGGCAATGTGCAAGGTGACAATGCGGACGCTACTAATGCTCAAGGACGTGGTATGGGTCGTGGTATTGGCCGTGGTGTTGGTGATAATTTCTGTGGTCGTGGTTTTGTCCCCGTCGGAGCCCAACGTATTCCACAACAACAAGAAGATGATTTGGGTAAGCCCAAGTTCTCAATTCCCAGATTTGAAGGAGGTACTGATGTTGAAGAATATCTCACATGGGAACTGAAGATTGAGAGATTATGGCGTTTACATCCTGACTATACTAAAGATAGGAAGAACAAGCTTTCTTCCTCTGAATTTGATGGCTATGCATTGCGTTGGTGGGATGGACTTGTTCGTGCTCGAGAAGATGATGGTGAGCTGCCAATTATCACCTGGCGTGTTATGAAGGCGTCAATGAGAGCTCATTTTGTGCCTACCAATTACTTGTGTTCCGTCTTTGACAAGTTGACCCAATTGAAACAAGGTGTCATGACGGTTGATGTTTACTACATGGAGATGGAGATGCTTATGCAACGTGCCCGTGTCCCTGAGTCTCTTGAGATGACACTACAACGTTTTCTGCATGGTCTCAGGTTTAACATCAAAGGTATTGTGCGTCATCACAATTAAGCTACTATGAATGAGCTACTACATCATGCAAGAGAAGCTGAGTCACAGTTGGCTGAAGAACTGCAAATGAAGGGCCGTGATACAGGCGCTGGGCGTTACATGCCTCGGATGTCGCCCTCCATAGAGCCATCATCGCGTCCTGCGGATGTTTCTACTTCGTCTAGCAAGCCGGTTTCCAATGTGTCAACCACAAAGAAGCCCGTTCCTGCAACAAGTGGAACTAGTTCTAACATGTCGACATCGCGCAATCGCGATATGGCTTGTCATACATGTGGTGGCAAGGGTCACTTCAAGCGATATTGTCCTAACCGCAAAGTTATGATCATTAATGAGGACAATGAGTATGAAACTGGAGATGATGTTGATCCCAATGCTCCAGATGAGGATGATTACGACAGTGATGGTTATGATGCTTTTCCTTCAGAAGCTCAAACTATTGTTGTCTCGCAGTGTGTTCTTAATGTGCAGTCAATTGCATCTACACAGCGCTGTAATTTGTTCCAAACAAAGGCACTACTTGGTCCTGACAAGGCTTGCAAGGTCATTATTGATGGCGGGAGTTGTCGTAATTTAGCAAGCAAAGAGTTATGTGCCAAGCTGAAACTGAAGTATCTATCGCACCCGCATCCATATTATATTCAGTGGTTGAGCAATAATGGTGAGATGAAGGTGGGCCACATGGTGCGTGTTGATTTTGAGATTGGGCCGTATAAGGATTCCATTGACTTTGATGTGGTTCCTATGACGGTATGTCACCTGCTGTTGGGCCGGCCATGGCTCTTTGACCGTTCTGTGCAACACAATGGCCGCGCCATTACATATCACTTGGAGTTCAAGGGCAAGAAAATTAACTTACATCCTATGTCACCGCAGCAAATTGTCAATGAGTCTCGTCAGAAAATTGAAGTAAACTTGGAGGATGCATCTATAGATAGGAGAGAGAATTGTAATGCCGTGAGTGATATAACAAAAAGTGAGAGAGTGAATTCCTTAGTCTCATTAGCCACCAAACAAGACATGAGAGAATTTAGTGAGGACCCTACAGCCATGCCTATTGTGCTCATGTACAAGGGTACGGTTTTGGTTTCTAACGACATGACCCCTCTTCCTCTTGGTGTTTCTAATGTTTTGCAGGAATTCCATGACGTGTTTCCGGAGGAGGTACCCGCGGGACTACCACCATTGCGTGGTACTGAGCATCAAATAGACTTGATCCCCGGCGCCTCGCTGCCCAATAGGGCGCCATATGGAACGAATCCCGAAGATACGAAGGAGATACAGAAGCAAGTACAAGCGCTACTCGACAAAGGTTATATCCGCATAAGCCTTAGTCCTTGTGTTGTTCCTGTTATTCTAGTTCCTAAGAAAGATGGTACATGGCGTATGTGCGTAGATTGTAGAGCGATAAACAACATTACTATTCGATATCGTCAAACTATTCCCCGTTTAGAGGATATGGTAGATGAATTGACTGGTTCTTCTATTTTCACTAAAATTGATTTGCGTAGTGGTTATCATCAAATTAGGATGAAAGAAGAGGATGAGTGGAAAACAGCCTTTAAAACAAAATTTGGTTTATATGAGTGGTTAGTAATGCCTTTTGGTTTAACTAATGCACCTAGCACTTTCATGAGACTGATGAACCATGTTTTGCGTTATTTTATTGGCAAGTTTGTGGTTGTGTATTTTGATGACATATTAATCTACAGCCGTAATGAATCTGATCATACTATACATATTCGACATGTTTTGCAAGTGTTGCGTGATAGTAAACTCTATGGTAATCTTGAGAAGTGCACATTTTGCAAAGATAACGTCATATTTCTGGGTTATGTTGTCTCTAAGCATGGAGTAGAAGTAGATGTGTCTAAAATTGAAGCTATTCAAAATTGGCCTACTCCCATGAATGTGAGTCAAGTAAGAAATTTTCATGGTCTTGCTGGGTTTTATAGAAGATTTGTGCCCAATTTTAGTACTTTTGCTGCACCTTTGAATGAATTGACTAAAAAGGGTGTTGCATTTGAGTGGGGCATTGCCCAAGATCATGCTTTTGATGAACTAAAACGATTGTTAACTTCTGCGTCGTTGCTTGCACTTCCTGATTTCAATAAGCAATTTGAGATTGAATGTGATGCTAGTGGTATTGGAATTGGTGGTGTGTTGATGCAAGAGGGTCGCCCAATTGCATATTTTTCTGAGAAACTTTCTGGTGCTAAGTTGAACTATCCTATATATGATAAAGAATTGTATGCTTTAATTAGAGTTCTTGAGGTTTGGCAACATTATTTGGGGCCAAAGGAATTTATCATACATTCTGATCATGAAGCTTTGAAATATCTGAAAGCCCAATCTACTTTGCATAGGCATCTTGCTAAGTGGGTTGAGTTCATTGAGTCTTTTCCATACATTATTAAGCATAAGAAGGGAAAAGATAATATTGTTGCTGATGCTCTATCTAGGAAAACTATGCTATTAACTCATCTTGATGTTAAAAACCTGGATTAGAAGTACTATGTGATTTGTATGCCACTGATCATGATATTGCTGAACCATACCGCTTGTGTGTTTTGGTAAAGCATGCGAAAAATATCACATACATGATGGGTTCTTGTTTAGAGCTAACAAACTATGTGTTCCAGAATCGTCTGTGCGTTTGCTCTTATTGCAGGAATCACATGCTGGAGGTTTGATGGGTCACTTTGGGCGTGATAAGACGCTACTCATGCTAGCTGACAAGTTTTATTGGCCAAAGATGAGGCGGGATGTGGACAGGTATGTGAAGAGGTGCATTACTTGCAACAAGTCCAAGTGCAAGCTGAAGCCTCACGGTTTGTATACTCCTTTACCGGCACCTACTACACCTTGGGAGGATATTAGTATGGATTTTGTGTTGGGTTTTTCGCGTACTAAAAGAGGCCATGATTCTATATTTGTGGTAGTGGACAGATTGTACGACTACATATTGCTAACCTGTTTTTCAGGGAGATTGTACGACTACATGGAGTCCCGAAGACTATTGTTTCTGATCGTGATGTGAAGTTCATGAGCTACTTCTGGAAGACACTTTGGGGAAAGCTGGGGACAAAAGTTACTTTTCAATACTACTTTTCATCCCCAAACTGATGGTCAAACTGAGGTGGTGAATCGAACCTTGTCACAACTGTTGAGATCCATGATCAAGAAGAACCTGAAGGAGTGGGAAGAGTGTTTGCCGCATGTGGAGTTTGCTTACAACAGGGCGGTACATTCTACCACGGAGCTGTGTCCTTTTGAGGTGGTGTATGGTTTCAAACCCATTACTCCACTTGATTTGTTGCCTTTGCCCATACATAAGCGAGTTAATATGGAGGCATCCAAGAGGGCAGATTTTGTGCGAAAGATTCATGTGAAGAGTAAAGAGTTGATAGAGAAGAAAGGCAAGAGCAATGCTGCAAGGATGAACAAGAAGCTCAAGGAGATGTTGTTCAAGCCTGGTGATATGGTCTGGGTACATTTTCGCAAGAATAGGTTCCCGAAGCTGCGGAAGTCCAAGTTGCTTCCTCGTGGTGCTGGTCCTTACAAAGTGATTGCCAAGATCAACGATAATGCATACTCGATAGATCTTCCACTTGATGAGTTTGGTGTCAGTAATTCTTTCAATGTTGCTGATTTGACACCATATGACGGAGAAGACCTTGGAGCATCGAGGTCGATGCGTTTTGAAGGGGGGAGATGATGAGGACATCCCTACTACACCACTACCTCCGTCATTACCAAATGAAGATGAACCTGCTGTGAAGCTCAAGTACAATGAAGTTCGGATTGGACCTATTACAAGGGCTCGTGCGAAGCTACTTAAACAACAGGTGAACTTTGTGGCACCCCCGGGATCAGGGTTAGACAAATACCAGATCTTCGTCTGATATAAGCGTAACCTAGAGCTCGAGAGACTACAGTGAGAGAATCGGTAACACAACAGTGACTGTACGACTTAAGAACTAATACTAGCCCATAACTGAGCGAAAAAAAACCAAAGTATTACAAGCAGAGGTCACTAACCTGACATACATCAATCAACGGAAGCAAAGTTATGCTATTAGACATAGCAAGATAGCCAAAAAGGCCTAAGAGGCCAGTAGCTTAACGGTGACGTCCCAGCCCATAGATTCCAGGCTGACACCTGGGAACCCCAAGCTACTCGTCGATGTTGACTAGAAACCACCATCTGTCTGAGCGACTTCTTCTGAAACAAAAGCATGCAAAGCTGAGTACAGGGACTCAACAAGACTTAGTACAACCTTTTAGCAAAGCGGGTATGCGGGCTTTCTGTAGAGCTTCTTTTGCATAAAGCCAGTTTTCCTTTGTAAGATAAGAGAGAAGAGAAGCTCGACTACTCAGAACCTTTAAAAGGGGATAAGAGAGCGATATCTCTATCTCTATTAATCAACATATTGTATCCACCAATCTTCATCATCTTGAACCACTATCCTCGGATCACCCCCTCAACACCGGGAGAAGGTATCCGTAAACACACATTGATTGCCAAGTTTTACGAATAGGTTCAAGTTGTCTATGATCACAGAATCCATTCCCAAGTCGTCTGTAACCGTGGACACGGCTTTTCGAAAAGATTTAACCCTGCAGGGGTGCACAACTTTACCCACACGTGCCAACCGACTCTTAATTCCAAGCTATTAGCTCTCTTCCTTGGAAAGCTGGCAGAGGGTGGTCGACCACGACTTTTACCTTGCTGTCGCCGAGACCATGAGTCACGCGCTAAGGATTGTTCCGCCGTAACGGGTCAAGTCCCGAAGTCGGTCCTTAACGATGTGAGGCGAGGTGGGTTTCACCAGGGAATCTAACCCAAGCCACCTCGGCCACGCTTACCTATCTGTATGCTATGCACCTTTTCACAAACCTTTTCGATGCATATGTCCAAATAACACGCAAATTATGTGACTCATGGAATCTACTAGGCAAGTTAGTGAGTCGAGAGGGTACCATAATAGGGCCTCGTGTGGTGATACGTCCAAAACGTATCTACTTTCCCGAACACTTTTGCTATTGTTTTGCCTCTAATTTGTGTATTTTGGATACAACTAACACGGACTAACGCTGTTTTCAGCAGAATTGTTCTGGTGTCTCGTTTTTGTGCAGAAATTCAACTTTCAGGAAAAACCCCGGAATTAATGTCAAAGGGCCTATTTTCCCAGAAGATTCACGGAGCCAGAAGGGCAGGCCTGGGGGAGGCCCAGGGCCCCCACACCATAGGCCAGCGCGGCCTGGGGGGGCGCGCCGCCCTACTGTGAGGCCGCCTTGGCCAGCCTCTGATGCCCCCCTCTGGACTATTTAAGGGTTTCGATCTAAAAACACGAGGGGGGAAATCGAAGTCGCCAGAAGCCATCCAGAACGCCGCCACCATCGCGAAACTCCGTCTCGGGCCAGAAACTCCGTTCTGGCACTCCACCGGGACGGGGAATTGGAGGAGATCATCGCCATCATCACCACCGACGCCTCTCCATCGACCAGCAATGTTTCCCCCATCCATGTGTGAGTAATTCCCCCGCTGTAGGCTGAAGGGGATGGTAGGGATTGGATGAGATTGGTCATGTAATAGCATAAGATTGTTAGGGCATAGTGCCTAGTGTCCGTAATTGGTACTTTGATTATATTGTTGCAACTTGTTATGCTTAATGCTTGTCACTAGGGCCCGAGTGCCATGATCTCAGATCTGAACATGTTATTGTTTCATGATGATATTCATTGTTTTATGATCTTACCTGCAAGTTGTATACACATGTCGCTGTCTGAAACCCGAGGCCCCAAAGTGACAGAAATTGGGATAACCGGAGGGGAAGGCGGTGATGTGAGGATCACATGTGTTCATGGAGTGTTAATTCTTTGCTCCGGTGCTCTATTAAAAGGAGTACCTTAATTTCCAGTAGATTCCCTAGAGGCCCGGCTGCCACCGGCTGGTAGGACAAAAGATGTTGTGCAAGTTTCTCATTGCGAGCACGTACGACTATATATGGAACACATCCTATTGATTGATTAGTACTTGGATACCGTTTTATTACTATATGCAAATGCCCTGCTTTGATTGTTACATGAGTTTCTCTCATCCATGCAACGCCCGTTCATCCATCCCTGTGCCTACAGTATTTTAATCCTGCTGTTTACTATAATCACTACTGCTGTCTTTGTTACACTGCTGCTGTTATTTCACTACTGCTACTGCTATGAAACTGTTACTACTGATAAACTCTTGCGAGCAAGTCTGTTTCTAGGTGCAGCTGAATTGACAACTCCGCTGTTAAGGCTTTCAAGTATTCTTTGTCTCCCCTTGTGTCGAATCAATAAATTGGGTTTTACTTCCCGTGAAGACTGTTGCGATCCCCTATACTTGTGGGTCATCAAGACTATTTTCTGGCGCCGTTGCTGGGGAGCATAGCTTTATTTGGAAGTTCTGGATTGATATTGTTCGCTGCAAATTCTCCATCATGGGTAAATCTCGCGATCCTAAAGTCGCCATATTACCATCCACTATAAGAAAAGGTACAACTCTGAGTACCTCTGCTGCTCTTGATTCACCTTCTGTGATAAGTCAACTTGTTTCACCACCACAAGCTTCACATGCTGGTACTTCTGTTGAATCTGAAAACTATTATAATTTTGATGATGCTTCTGCTGTGCTTGATGATAGTAGTTCATTGGGATCTTTTCTAGATGCTACAATTGCTAGGTCTAGACAAATTGAAAATACTGAAACTCCTAATGAAAATGCTGCTACACCTGTTAATTCACCTGAGTCTGTTGAATACTCTAGTGATGATCCTGATGAGGATTATGTGGAACTTGATAAGGGCTAAGCCCAAGGGTGTGCCCGATCTTCACGGATTCGGATGGGATTCGTGGGGGTGGTGGATGAACACGAAGAACACGGGTGGATTTCGGGATGGATCGAAGATACAAACGCAACACACACACACAACCGGTTGTTCTTCGTTGGCCCGATACACCAACCCAATGGAATTGCAAGAAAAAGACCCACAAGGAGTAGAATCCCTCACAAAAGATTGGCAATAGCAATGGATAGAGTTCCAAAGAGGAAAAGAGTGCAAATAGATAGAATTGCAAAAGCAAAAGATCCACAAACACCAGAATTCCTAGAATGGAAGAGATCCATCACCTAGAAGAATAGATAGCTTCATAGATTGGTAGATCTAGAAGGGTTTCCCACATGGGTAAGAGCAAAGCTCAAGTTTCTTCTTAGTTCATCTCTAACCCTAATCTGGAGGAAGGGGTGAGGTATTTATAGGCCCAGATTCGTACAGGGGTAAAGTCGGCATTACATAAATTATCCTGGTGCATAGATGCGAAATCAACGGTTGAGATGGAGTCAACCGGGATGGGGTCGGCAGTGCCGGTGGGGCCGGCAGTGCCGCTGGTTCGAGGCCGGTAGTGCCGGTCTTGGCTCTCGTCGCGTCTTCAGCTGGAGGGGCCGGCAGTGCCGGGGTGAGCAGGCCGGCAAGGAGCTTGAGGCCGGCGAGGCCGGGTGAGCAGCCGGCAAGCAGCTGGTGCCTGGAGGCCGGCAGTGCCGGCCCTGAGGGGCGTCCTTCAGCTGGAACTCTTCTTCTCCTTCTTCCTTGTCCAGCTTCGGGTCTGCTGCAGCGTCCTTCTCTCGAGGTTCGTATCTGATAACACAGAGTATCGGCCTGAGGTAGCAGTCCATCCAATGGGGTATCGAGATCAAGGGTAGTGAGGATTGAGTTCACCTTATCATGTAGCGCTTTGACTCGAGCCCGTGTCATCGGTCCACTTGGGGGACTTGTTGGTCTTGAGGCGGTGGTGTCCGAAGGCCACCCCGTATCATCTCCCCCCCCCTTGGGAAAGAGTCGTCCTCGACTCGATGTTCTCCTCATCGCCATGATAGGGTGATAGGTCGGACACATTGAATGTGTTGCTCACCAAGTACTTGGAGGTGGGGATGTCGATGACGTAAGCGTTGTTGTTGATGCGTTTGAGGACCTTGAAGGGGCCATCTCCTCTTGGCTTGAGCTTCGAGTTGCGTTCATGAGGGAATCGTTCCTTCCGGAGGTGGATCCAAACGAGGTCTCCTTCTTGGAATATGCGTTCCTTCTTCTTGGTGTTGAGGCGGTTAGCTTGACGAAGCACATGTTTTTGAATGGTAGCTCTTGTTTCTTCATGTAGTTTCTTCACGGCGGCGGTGCGCTTGTCGAAGTCCATGTTCGTCCGCTCATGAAGGGGAAGTGGTAGTATGTCGAGTGCCGTGAGCGGCTCAAACCCGTAGACGACCATGAAGGGACTCCTTGATGTTGTCGAGTGCTTGGCGCGGTTGTAGGCGAACTCCGCGTGTGGAAGGCACTCCTCCCATGACTTCAAGTTCTTCTTCACGAGGATGCGTAGGAGAGAGGAGAGGCTTCGATTGACCACTTCCGTTTGTCCGTCCGTTTGCGGGTGCGAGGATGATGAGAATAAGAGCTTCACTCCAAACTTTGCCATGAGCGACTTCCAAAGATAACTCATGAACTTGACATCTCGATCCGACACAATGCTTTGCGGTACTCCATGTAGGCGAACAATTTCCCTGAAAAACAATGAAGCAATGTGTGAAGCATCGTCGCTCTTATGGCAAGGTATGAAATGAGCCATCTTAGAGAATCTATCCACTACCACAAATGTAGAATCATGACCATGCTTAGTGCGAGGCAAGCCTAGAACGAAATCCATGCTAATATCGGTCCATGGTGCATATGGAACAGGCAATGGAGTGTAAAGACCATAGGGGTTGGAGGTAGACTTAGCTTGTAAGCATGTTGTACACCGTCGGCAAAGGCGCTCCACGTCGTGGTACATTCTTGGCCAATAATAGTGAGTGGAGAGCATGGCATATGTCTTCTCTCGTCCAAAGTGTCCCATAAGACCACCACCATGCGATTCTTGTAAGAGCAAAAGGCGAAGCGAAGACATAGGAATACAAAGTTTGTTGCCCTTGAACAAGAATCCTTGGTGCAAATAGAAATCATCGATGCCCTTCTCACTAGAACACTTTGCAAAGATTGGGCCAAAGAAGGTATCGGAAGCATATAAGTCTTTAATTTCATCAAGACCCAAAACACTAATATCCAAACGAGTGAGTAAGAGGGTGAGTTTGCGGGAAAGAGCATCCGCCACAACATTGTCCTTGCCCTTTTTGTATTTGATTACATATGGAAAGGACTCAATGAACTCAACCCACTTTGCATGTCTTTTGTTCAAGTTGTGTTGACTTTTCAAATATTTCAAAGACTCATGGTCGGAGTGGATAATAAACTCTTTTGGCCAAAGATAGTGTTGCCAAACTTCAAGAACACGAACAAAAGCATAAAGTTCCTTGTCATATATAGGATAGTTGAGGCATGCGCCATCCAACTTCTCGCTATAGTATGCCACGGGTTTTCCATCTTGCATAAGCACTCCACCAATACTGAGTCCACTCGCATCACATTCAATCTCAAAAGTTTTGGAAAAGTTTGGAAGAACAAGAAGTGGTGCCTCGGTAAGTCTCTTCTTCAACTCATCAAAAGCTTTTTGTTGTGCCTTGCCCCACACAAATGGAACATTCTTTTTCGTAAGCTCATTCAAAGGGCAAGCAATGGTGCTAAAATCTTTCACAAAGCGGCGGTAGAAACCGGCAAGTCCATGAAAACTTCGAACTTGACCAACATTGGTAGGAGTGGGCCAATTGTGGATGGCCTCAACCTTGGAAGAATCAACTTCAATCCCATTAGCGGAAATCACAAAGCCAAGGAAAACCAACTTGTTTTGAGCAAAGGTGCACTTGGGGAGGTTAGCATAAAGCTTTTCATGACGCAAGATGCACAAGACCTCTCTCACATGTTGCACATGGTCCTCGAGGTTTTTGCTATAAATGAGAATATCATCGAAATAGACAACCACACTCTTGCCAATGAGAGGACGCAAGATGTGATTCATGAGTCGCATGAAAGTAGATGGAGCATTTGAAAGACCAAATGGCATGACAAGCCATTCATAGAGACCAAGTTTGGTCTTGAATGCCGTCTTCCATTCATCACCTATTGCCATGCGGATTTGGTGGTAGCCACTACGCAAATCAATCTTAGAGAAAATCGTGGCACCACTCAATTCATCAAGCATGTCATCTAAACGCGGAATGGGATGGCGGTATCGAACGGTAATGGCATTGATGGGGCGACAATCCATACACATTCGTTGCGTCTCATCCGGTTTAGGCACAAGAATCATGGGAACCGCACAAGGGCTTAAGCTTTCACGAACATACCCTTTTTTGAGGAGGTCTTGTATTTGACGTTGGATCTCCTTTGTGTCTTCGGGGTTGGTGCGGTAGGCGGCGCGGTTTGGTAGTGGTGCGCCGGGTATGAGGTCGATGCGGTGCTCAATCCCTCGAAGCGGTGGTAGTCCATGAGGAAGCTCGTCGGGGAAGACATCGTGGAATTCCTTCAAAAGAGACAACAAAGATGAAGGAAGTGTTGTTAAGTTGTTAGTCTCCGAGGATGGCCCCTTGCAAATGAGCACGTAGTGCAATATGGTGGATGGGTTGTGGTGCAATTCTCTCATCTCACTTTTGGTAGCTATGAGGACACTCTTCATCTCACTCATATATGGCTTGTGGCGCTCACTTTCCTTTTGGTGGGTCACTCTCTCACCACTCATCGCACTAGTGATGGTAGCTTCCTTAGCCCTCGCTAAAGCCTTTGCATTGTCCGCAATTACTTGGCTAGGAGTCATTGGGCCGGCGTAGGATGAATGTCTTGTCGCCGACCTTGAAGCTATAGGCATTTGTGTAGCCATCATGGCTTGCTCTTTTGTCATATTGCCAAGGGCGACCAAGTAGCATGTGGCACACCGTCATGGGCACTACATCACAATCAACGGTGTCTTCATAGGCGCCAATCTTGAAGGATACGGAGACGGTGTGTTGTATCTTGACATTTCCATTGTCACTTAGCCATTGCACATGGTAAGGGTGGGGGTGTTTCCGGAGTGTGAGGTTGAGCTTGGAGCATAGTTCGGTGCTTGCAAGATTGTGGCAACTCCCTCCATCGATTATAACCTTTATTGACTTGCCATTGATTCCGGCTCTTGTTTGGAAGATGGTGCACCTTTGATCTTCATTGGGTAGTGCATGGGTTGTCAACACTTTGGTCACCACAAGGGATGGACTTGCATCATGCACACATAGGACTTGCTCTTGGTCTTCCAAGTCATCATCCTCAAGATTGGTTGCGGCTTGTACCAAGGCTTCATTTTCTCCTTCACTCAAGTACTCCACATCTCCATCATCTCGAGTTATCATAACTCTTGTGTTCTTGCATTCAAAGGATTTGTGTCCTTGAGCTCCACACTTGAAGCAAGTGATGTTACTAGATCCCGTGGAAGCTTTGGAGGACATAGTTGGTTGATCCGGCTTGAAGCTTGTTGTCTTGAAGGCACTTTTCGTTTGCTTAGGAGGATCCTTGGGAGCAATAGCACTTGTGTTCTTGATGCTTGAGGAGGTGGTTGTTGCATATCTTGCGGCGAAGAAGGACTTTGTTTTTTCACTTGCTAAGTCTTCTCGCACTTGGCGCTCGGCTCTTGTTGCTTGATGAAGCAATTCAACCATGTTGGTGTAAGGTAAGAATTCCACTATCCTCTTGACGGGAATGTTCAATCCATTCAAGAATCTTGCCATTGTTTGCTCTTCTCGCTCATCCACATTGGCACTCATCATGGTCATGTGCATCTCCTTGTAGTATTCCTCAACGGACTTGAAGCTTTGCTTGAGTTGAGTAAGCTTGTTGAAGAGGTCGCGTTGATGGTGGTTGGGCACAAAGCGCTTGTGCATGACTTCTTGCATCTCTTCCCATGTGTCAATGGGCTCTAGATCTTCCTTGTCACGCTTCTTGTTCACTTCTTCCCACCAAACATTTGCATATCCTTCAAACTCGAGTGATGCCATGGACACTTTCTTTGCTTCGGAGAAGTTGTGGATGCGGAAAATCTTGTCAACCTTGAGAACCCAAGAGAGGTATGCATCGGGGTCTTCTTCTCCGTGGAATTTGGGCATGGTGAATTTGAGCTTCCCAAAGATTTCCTCTTCATTGCGGTCATTGCGTCTAGGAGGTGGTCTTGCATCATCTTCATCCTCATTATGGTTGCGAGGTTGTTGAGGTTGTTGAGGTGGATCCTCGTTTCCATGGCGGCGGTTTGGAAGAGGAGGACGCCTTCCATGAGGTTGCCGGGGGTGTGGCATGACACTAGCTTCACTTGAGGCGTCTTCTTCATTTTGGTTCCTTGCTTCACCTTGGTGAGCATGAAGTGCTTGATGAGCTCGATAATTGAGAGGGTTGTGTCTTCTATTGTCCCTATTGTTCCTTCTTGCGCCATCATCTTGCGGAGCATCAATATTGATGATTTGGCGTTCTTGGATCACTTCTTGGTCGACGTCATGAGGTGGGTTCCTTTGAGCATTGGCCACTTGAGATGGGCGCGGTTGCCCTTGTTGTTGACGTGTCTCTTGCTCATGGCGAAGACGTTCTTGCTCACTTGCATGAAGGAGAGCTTGATCATGACGAAGACGTTGTTGTTCCTCTTCGAATTGAGCTTGGCGATGTGCTTGTTGTAGTCTCTCTTGTTCAAGTTGAGCACGTGCTTGCTCCACATCTCGAGCTTGTTGTTGAAGTACTTGAGCATCCACATTATGGTGGTGTGGGTCTTCATTAGAAGCATGGTAAGACGATGATGAAGCTCGGTGTCTTGAACTATGAGAGCGCGAAGACCTTGAGTGTTGGCTTCGGTTGTTGGCGATGTTGGCAATAGCTTGCTCAAGGCGTGCCATCCTTTCTTCTTGCCTTCTCATGCTCGCCATGTTTTGTTGACCTTGAGTAGCAAGTGTGGCCCTCATATCATGGGCTTGAGCATCAAGCTTGTCATGGATGTCTTGCACTTGGACATTGAGGTCCCGTCTTTGCACTTGAGCTCGTTCTTCATAGCGTGCAACGGTCTCATCGATCCTTGCCGTGAGGTCATGGATACTCTTGTTGACGGCTTGAGTAGCTATCCAATGTTGGTGCCGTGTCATCGGTAGTTGGTTCCCCTCTCCACTAGACATGGTTACTACTAAAACAAGAACTATGTTGTGGGGTTATAGGAAAGCTCACAAGTAAGTCAAAGACTCACAACAAAATTGGAAAGGTGTATCAAGGTGAGGAACAACTGGTTACACACACAAAAACAAAACTCTATATGGTGTTAGGTACGGATGTGGAAAGCCAAATGGAAGAACCAAACGAAAAGTCTATTGTCAAAAGTGGGTAAGATCCAAAAGTCACAAGTCAAAGGCGGTGATCACAAAAGGCATACACAATGAGGAACACACGCGTGGGACAAAATGGGGTTAGCGCGACTTGGAAAATGAGCAAGAACAAAATGGTCCTAACGAAGACTACTAGCTCGGTGTCACGCTAACGAAAGAGAGACCGTGGCTTGGTTGCAAAATTGAGAAGCAACAAGATTTGCGCAAGACGCATCTCTTCTCTTTTCTCTCTTTTGCTTAAAAGCTTTGGACTCTTTTTTGTATAGGTGTCACTCACACACTTTCCTTTTTGTATTTCCTTTTCCCTTTTCTCTTTTTTTTCTATGTAAGTATGTCACACTTCTTTTGCTTATCTTTTCACACGAGCTTGCTTCGAAGCTTTGCTCAACACACGCACACCCTCACGGTCGGGACGCTTGCGCAATGCTTTGCAACTCTAGAAAGCCACTCTCGATAGGAAAGATACGCAAAAGACGCTAGGGCTACAAGTTAGGAGCAAGTTATACCACTTGATGATGGTGGCCGACGATCTTGAACTTGCTATGGTGGTGAAGGTGTCAAATGAACCGCTTGAATCCTCGGGGTGCCGTCGTCGTTGTCGATGTTGCGGAAGCTTGTGGTAGCTGAAATGGCACTCAAAACCGAAGACCAAACAAAAATGGGAAGTGCCAAAACGAAAACGAAGAAAGTGTGAAAAATTTCGGGGCCAGCGGCAGTGCCGGCGTTTGGGCGGCGGCAGTGCCGGCCTGACCGGCAGTGCCGGCGATTTTGGGGCGGCAGTGCCGGCCTCAGCTGCTGTTCGTCGATTTGGCGGAAAACTGACCCGAAAATCTTCGATTTCGTGGGAAAATTGGCACAAACTGGTGGGAAAAGATGGGGGAATAGTAGATCAACACCAAAGACAAGTTTCTATTGGAACAAAACCACAAATAACTCAACAAATCGAGAGATCGATCCAAGGCCAATTTGGGGCTATTTTTTGGGAAAAAAATTTTGGATTTTTTTTGTGTGGGCGAAATTGGTGGAATTGGGGGATGTGGGGGTCAAATCCGTGGCAACCAAGGAGCTCTTGATACCATATGATAAGGGCTAAGCCCAAGGGTGTGCCCGATCTTCACGGATTCGGATGGGATTCGTGGGGGTGGTGGATGAACACGAAGAACACGGGTGGATTTCGGGATGGATCGAAGATACAAACGCAACACACACACAACCGGTTGTTCTTCGTTGGCCCGATACACCAACCCAATGGAATTGCAAGAAAAAGACCCACAAGGAGTAGAATCCCTCACAAAAGATTGGCAATAGCAATGGATAGAGTTCCAAAGAGGAAAAGAGTGCAAATAGATAGAATTGCAAAAGCAAAAGATCCACAAACACCAGAATTCCTAGAATGGAAGAGATCCATCACCTAGAAGAGTAGATAGCTTCATAGATTGGTAGATCTAGAAGGGTTTCCCACATGGGTAAGTGATATGGGGTGGCCCGATCTTCTCAGTAAGCTTGCGGTAATGGTGATGATGGTGATAGATAACTTGGTGTCGCCGATGATCTCTCCTCGCTAGATCCCTGATGCCAATGCAGCAGCTCTCTACCCTTCGGATATTCACGACTTCACACACTTGCGCAACGCAGCCGTCGACCACGAAACGGTATAATTGCAATTCACTTATTCCCAATGGAACAGCAGATCACACTTAACTTGCAGTATATAATCTCCAGATCGAAACGAATTGGAGACAGGATTCAAGATGAATGCTTGCAGCAGTCTCAAGAACTAGGGTTTATCTAAAACGTGGTCTAACCCCTCTATGGCGCATCAGGCGCTTATTATATGGGGGGTGCGGCTGGCCAAAGGCAAACCGACCTGACCTGGTCCTCTAACTTGGTTCGACTCAACCAAACGTGATACAAACTGACCCAATGGTTGGGTGCAGCCAACTAGGCGCGCAGGCCTTATGTGTATGGCGCACAAACATGTGGTGGTGCGCCATATGCAGCCTCCTGCGTGATGTCCTCCTCCTCATGCTGGTCGCCGGCCTCCCTCTCCTCCCTCGCGTCCATGTGCATGATCATCACGTCTTGCTCCAGCTCCTCGCTCCCTCGTGCTATGCCTTCTTCTCCCATGAACCTGAGTATGCAAACACACAAAGACTTAGGCAGTAAACAATTCTCATTAACAAAATAATCAGATTCTATTAGGAGCAAATTCACCTGTTGTTCTATTAACTTTGCACGAGCTCTTGTGATAGGTCCAATTCTGATTTCATCATTGGACTTCTTCTTTGCAGCAACTTGCTTGTCATCATCATGAAGTGGAGATGGAACAATAGTAGGGATGTCCTCATCATCTCCCCCCCCTTCAAAAGGCGTCGACCTCGACGCTCCAAGGTCTTCTCCATCATATGGTGACAAATCAGCAACGTTGAAGCTGTTGCTAACGCCACCAAACTCAGCAATAGGAATATCAATTGAGTAGGCATTGTCATTTATCTTGGCTAGCACCTTGTAAGGACCAGCACCACGCGGCCTCAACTTGGACCTTCGCAGCTGTGGGAACCTATCCTTGCGCGAGATGCACCCAAACCATATCTCCAGGCTGAAACAAAACTTGCTTTCTTGATTGGTTTCGTGTAGCAGCAATGGTCTTGCCTTTCTTCTCAATGGCCTCTCGTGTCTTCTCATGAATTTTCTTCACATAATCTGCTCTTTTTGATGCCTCCATATTAACTCTCTCATGCAATGGAAGAGGCAGCAAATCTAGTGGTGTGATTGGCTTGAAACCATACACCACCTCGAAAGGACAAAGCTGAGTAGTAGTGTGCACCGCTCTGTTATATGCAAACTCAACATGTGGCAAACACTCCTCCCACTCACGCAGATTTTTCTTGATCATAGCTCGCAGCAATTGTGACAATGTTCTATTCACCACCTCCGTTTGACCATCTCTGTTTGGGGATGACATGTTGTGCTGAACAGTAATTTCGTTCCCAGCTTGCCCCATAGTGTCTTCCGAAGTAGCTCATAAACTTCACATCCCTGTCGAAACAATTGTCTTGGGCACTCCATGCAAGCGAACAATGTCCCCGAAAAACAGATTAGCTATGTGCGACGCATCGTCGCTTTTGTGGCATGCAATAAAGTGTGCCATCTTAGAGAATCTATCCACTACCACAAATATACTATCATGACCTCTTTTAGTGCGTGGCAAACCTAACACAAAATCCATACTTATATCTTCCCATGGTGTGGTAGGTGCAGTAGTGGAGTATACAAACCGTGAGGCTTCATCTTGGACTTGGACGTGTTGCATACAATGCAGCGCCTAACAAATCTGTCCACGTCACGCCTCATCTTGGGCCAATAAAAATGATCAGCGAGCATGAGAAGCGTCTTCTCACGCCCAAAGTGACCCATCAATCCGCCGACATGTGATTCCTGCAACAATAGCAAACGTACCGACGATTCTCTGGAACACATATTTTGTTAGCACGAAACAAAAATCTATCATGTATGTGGTACTTGTCCCATGCAGTTCTAAGCATACACAAACGATATGGTTCAGCAAAATCATGATCAGTGGCATACAAATCACACAAGCTCTCTAAACCAGGAATTTTAACATCAAGATGTGTCAATAGCATGTTCTTCCTAGATAGAGCATCAGCAACAACATTTTCTTTCCCTTTCTTATACTTGATTATGTAGGGAAACGACTCAATGAACTCAACCCACTTAGCTAGGCGCCTATGCAAGTTAGATTGAGCTTTCAGATATTTTAAAGCTTCATGATCAGAATGTATGATAAATTCTTTTGGCCACAAATAATGTTGCCAAACCTCAAGAACTCGAACAAGCGCATACAATTCTTTATCATACACAGGATAATTCAGTCTAGCACCAGAAAGTTTCTCGCTGAAATAAGCAATAGGTCTACCTTCTTGCATCAACACACCACCAATTCCTATACCACTAGCATCACATTCAACTTCAAATTGCTTAGAAAAATCTGGTAGTGCAAGCAATGGTGCAGAAGTAAGCAAACGTTTCAGCTCATCAAATGCATGATCTTGTGCAGCGCCCCATACAAAAGGCACTCCTTTCTTAGTTAATTCATTCAATGGTGCAGCAATAGTACTAAAGTCTTTCACAAAACGCCGATAGAAACCAGCAAGACCGTGAAAACTGCGTACTTGACTAACATTCATGGGAGTAGGCCAATTTTGAATTGCTTCAATTTTAGATGAATCTACCTCTACCCCATGCGCAGATACAACATATCCCAGAAATATCACTGATGAGGACATCCCTACCTCACTACTACCTCCGTCATTGCAAGATGAAGATGAAGCTGTGAAGCTCAAGTCCAATGAAGTTAGGATTGGACCAATGACACGAGCTCGTGCGAAGCTACTTAAACAACAGGTGAACTTGTTTCTAAACGATACTTTGATCGACGAGAACTTTATACTACCTAAGTCGTATTACTTATGTATGATCAGGTATGAGGAGGAACCAAGCATCGCACGAGGAGGAGAGGAGCAGCTGGACAAGAAGCTGGACGTGAAGCTGGACATGGAGCCGGACATGAAGACATCCCATGGACGCGCGAGGGAGGAGCGGGAGGCATGCGCGAGAGGAGGAGTTCTTCAGGCCGATCCCAGGCCCGGTCAGACCGGCCGTGGCGCCGGGCCACCCGGTCACAAACCGGATTTTGAACCGGTGCCATCCGGGCCACATCCAGGGAACACGGACCCTTCGTCCGGTTTCCGCCCGGTCACAGACCCGGTTTAGGACCGGACCACCCGGTCCCAGGCCCGGTTGACCGGCCCCCAGACCGGCCGAGTCCGAGTCTGTCTCGACCAGATCTATTCTGGGTCGGTTATTTCCGTACTTTTTCGACCTGAGGTCGTCCCGAACGCCTATATAAGTCCCTGGGACGCCCCCAAAGTTGCTTGAGACCACGTTTAAGATAAACCCTAGTTCATAGTTGTTTGCTAAGCAAAACTATTGTTCCCCAACTCTCCAATTCGTTGCGATCTGGAGTTTTATGCTACTGAAAGTTTGTGTGATCTGCTGTTCCATTGGGGATTAGAAGATTGCAATCTACCGCTTCGTGGTCGGCGGCTACGTGCGCAAGTGTGTGGAGTTGCGAATATCTTGCAGGGTTGAGAGCTATTGCATTGGCATCAGGAATCAATCGAGAGACTTCGTCGGCGTCATACAAGTTATCCTCCTCATCATCATCGATTCCATCCGCTGCTACCATCGTGTGTTCATCACCACCCGTCGCCATCGAGAAGATCGGGCCACCCCTTATCATCTTGGTATCAGATTTCCAGTTTTCCTCGGTAAGCCATCCACAATCCACCCCATAGTTGAGTTGTGAGTGTTTCCTATCCAGAAAAAGCCATAAAAAAAGTTAGGGTTAGGGTTTGCCATAGCCTTAGATTGCACTAATTTCGAGTTTTAGTTGCTTTTCGTAGTTGTTTTTGCGTATCTTTATCTTTCATCTAGTAGAATTGTTAGGGTTTGTGTTTTCTCTATCATCTAGTTTATCATATCGTGTCATTTTTTTGTTACTCCAAGTCCACATAGCGTACAGTGTGTTTGTTCCCAACCATAGACACAGCCTATCGATATAAAGTGACTAGGAACTTCCCCAGAAGAGACTAGTTTTACCGCTCGACAGGCTGCTCGTTAGGGTTTTGGTGCTTTGCATTTTCTGTTGGCCGTGTTATCAAGGAGTTGTGTCAAAAAATCAAAAAATCTAAAAAAAAAGAGAAAATTGAAAAGAAGCAAAAAGAGCTACATAGCTGCGTGTGTTATACAAAAAGAAAAATCCAAAAAGAAAAGTGTTGTGCTAGTTGAATCAAGTGAAGGCCTAAGTTTACTTTACTGCACCCGTAGTTGAGCAATCTTGTGCCTGTCTCGTTGAGCTTTGCTAGCGTCTCTCTAGTGCATTGCAACTTTTCCAACATATAGTTGCATTGCCCCATTATATCGCCTTGGGTGAGTATCATTGGTTGTCTACGGTCAGCGCTAGAGCTTGTTATTGGTGCAAATAGGTAGCCCACCTACAGCCCCACATATATCCTGCTTTGTCGTGTGATTTGTTCTTATACCCTTGATATTCGCTTCGCTACATCCGTGCACTAGTCCGTCAATCCAAGTTGGTAAGCAATACTAATTCACTTTGGAGCGGTAAGATTTACCTTTCTTATCAATTTTGAGTGAGTTGTGAGAGTACCACCAAAGATCTTTGTTTAGTGCACTAACCTACTAATCATGTCTTCTACCGAGAATGTTGATGTGATGCAGAAAAAGGACGCCGCTACACCAGTTACTTGGCGTGAATTTGAGGCACTTCGTGATCACATGCAACGTGAAATACGAGTTGCTAGTGATGTGTTGGACAAGGATATTCAGAGTGTTCACTTGAAGGTCGATGAGACTACTACAGCGGTTAACACCGTTCAAACGTCGGTGACGACTCTTCAAGCATCTATACAAGCTTTGACAACCGCCGTTGGTGAGATACGTACAATGGTGCAACAACAACCACCACTTGATGACGATGGCAGTGTGCAAGGTGACAATGCTGAAGCTGCTAATGCTCAAGGGCGTGGTGTTGGTCGTGGTCTTGGACGTGGCGTTGGAGATGCGTTCCGTGGTCGTGGTTTTGTCCCCGTCGGAGCCCAACGTGTTCCTCAACAACAAGACGATGGTTTGGGTAAGCCCAAGTTCTCAATTCCCAGATTTGAAGGAGGTACTGATGTTGAAGAATATCTTACATGGGAGCTGAAGATTGAGAGATTATGGCGTTTACATCCCGACTATATCAAGATAGGAAGATCAAGCTTGCTTCCTCTGAATTTGATGGCTATGCATTGCGTTGGTGGGATGGACTTGTTCGTGCTCGTGAAGAAGATGGTGAGCTGCCTATTATCACATGGCGTGCTATGAAGGCGGCAATGAGAGCTCGTTTTGTGCCTACCAATTACTTGCGTTCCGTCTTTGACAAGTTGACCCAATTGAAACAAGGTGTGTTGACGGTTGATGCTTACTACATGGAGATGGAGATGCTTATGCAGCGTGCCCGTGTCCGTGAGTCTCTTGAGATGACACTACAGCGTTTTCTGAATGGTCTGCGGTTTAATATCAAGGGAATTGTGCGTCATCACAGCTACGCTACTATGAATGAGCTACTACATCATGCAAGAGAAGCTGAGTCACAGTTGGCTGAAGAACTGCAAATGAAGGGCCGTGCTACGTGCGCCGGGCGCTACACACCCAGCGCGCCGCCCTCCATGGCGCCGTCTTCGCGCCCTGCAGATGTTCCTACTTCGTCTAGCAAGCCGGTCTCTAGTGTCACCAACACAAAGAAGCCCGCTTCTGCAGCAAGTGGAACTAGTTCTAACATGTCGACAGCGCGCAACCGTGATATGGTTTGTCATACATGTGGTGGCAAGGGTCACTTCAAGAAGGATTGTCCTAATCGCAAAGTTATGATCATTAATGAGGACAATGAGTATGAAACTGGAGATGATGCTGATCCAAATGCTCCAGATGACGATGATTATGACAAGTGATGGGTTTGATGCTTTCCTTCGAAGCTCAAACTATTGTTGTCTCGCAGCGTGTTCTTAATGTGCGATCAAGTGCATCTACACAGCGCTGTAATTTGTTTCAAACAAAGGCACTAGTTGGTCCTGATAAAGCTTGCAAGGTCATTATTGATGGCGGGAGTTGTCGCAATCTAGCAAGCAAAGAGTTATGTGCCAAGCTAAAACTGAAGTATCTACCGCACCCGCATCCCTATTATATTCAGTGGTTGAGCAATAATGGTGAGATGAAGGTGAGCCACATGGTGCGTGTTGATTTTGAGATTGGACCGTATAAGGATTCCATTGACTTTGATGTGGTTCCTATGACGGTTTGCCATCTACTGTTGGGCCGGCCATGGCTCTATGACCGATCTGTGCAACACAATGGCCGCGCCAATACATATCACTTGGAGTTCAAGGGCAAGAAAATTAACTTACAGCCTATGTCACCGCAGCAAATTGTCAATGAGTCTCGTCAGAAGATTGAAGTAAACTTGGAGGATGCATCCATAGATAGGCGAGAGAATTGTAATGCCGTGAGTGATATAACGAAAAGTGAGAGAGTGAATTCCTTAGTCTCATTAGCCACCAAACAAGACATGAGAGAATTTTGTGAGGATCCTACAGCCATGCCTATTGTGCTCATGTACAAGGGTACGGTTTTGGTTTCTAACGACATGACCCCTCTTCCTCTTGGTGTTTCTAATGTTTTGCAGGAATTCAGCGACGTGTTTCCGGAAAAGGTACCCGCAGGACTTCCACCATTGCGAGGTATTGAGCATCAAATTGACTTGATCCCCGGAGCATCGCTGCCCAATAGGGCGCCATATAGAACGAATCCCGAAGAAACGAAGGAGATACAGAAGCAAGTACAAGCGCTACTCGACAAAGGTTATATCCGCATAAGCCTTAGTCCTTGTGCTGTTCCTGTTATTCTTGTTCCTAAGAAAGATGGTACATGGCGTATGTGCGTAGATTGTAGAGCGATAAACAACATTACTATTCGATATCGTCATCCTATTCCCCGTTTAGAGGATATGCTAGATGAATTGAGTGGTGCTGCTGTTTTCACTAAAATTGATTTGCGTAGTGGTTATCATCAAATTAGGATGAAAGAAGGGGATGAGTGGAAAACCGCCTTTAAAACAAAATTTGGTTTATATGAGTGGTTAGTAATGCCTTTTGGTTTAACTAATGCACCTAGCACTTTCATGAGACCGATGAACCATGTTTTGCGTGATTTTATTGGCAAGTTTGTGCGTGTGTATTATGATGACATAATAATCTACAGCAGCAATGAATCTGATCATATTATACATATTCGACATGTTTTGCAAGTGTTGCGTGATAGTAAACTCTATGGTAATCTTGAGAAGTGCACATTTTGCAAAGATAAGGTCATATTTCTGGGTTATGTTGTCTCTAAGCATGGAGTTGAAGTAGATGTGTCTAAAATTGAAGCTATTCAAAATTGGCCTACTCCCATGAATGTGAGTCAAGTTAGAAGTTTTCATGGTCTAGCTGGGTTTTATCGCCGTTTTGTGCCCAATTTTTCTACTATTGCTGCACCTTTGAATGAATTGACTAAAAAGGGTGTTGTCTTTGATTGGGGCGTTGCCCAAGATCATGCTTTTGATGAACTGAAACGATTGTTAACTTCTGCACCGTTGCTTGCACTTCCTGATTTCAATAAGCAATTTGAGATTGAATGTGATGCTAGTGGTATTGGAATTGGTGGTGTGTTGATGCAAGAGGGTCGGCCAATTGCATATTTTTCTGAGAAACTTTCTGGTGCTAAGTTGAACTATCCAATATATGATAAAGAATTGTATGCTTTAATTAGAGTTCTTGAAGTTTGGCAACATTATTTGTGGCCAAAAGAATTTATCATACATTCTGATCATGAAGCTTTGAAATATCTGAAAGCCCAATCTACTTTGCATAGGCGTCTTGCTAAGTGGGTTGAGTTCATTGAGTCTTTTCCGTACATTATTAAGCATAAGAAGGGAAAAGATAATATTGTTGCTGATGCTCTATCTAGGAAGACTATGCTATTAACCCATCTTGATGTTAAAATTCCTGGATTAGAGGTGTTATGTGATTTATATGCGACTGATCATGATTTTGCTGAACCATACCGCTTATGTGTTATTGGTAAAGCATGGGAAAAATATCACATACACGATGGGTTCTTGTTTAGAGCTAACAAACTATGTGTTCCGAGAATCGTGCGTGCGTTTGCTCTTATTGCAGGAATCTCATGTCGGAGGTTTGATGGGTCACTTTGGGCGTGAGAAGACGCTACTCATGCTCGCTGATCACTTTTATTGGCCAAAGATGAGGCGGGACGTGGACGGGTATGTCAAGAGGTGCATTACTTGCAACAAGTCCAAGTCCAAGCTGAAGCCTCACGGTTTGTATACTCCTTTACCGGCACCTACTACACCTTGGGAAGATATTAGTATGGATTTTGTGTTGGGTTTGCCGCGTACTAAGAGAGGCCATGATTCTATATTTGTGGTAGTGGACAGATTTTCTAAAATGTCACACTTTATTGCCTGCCACAAAAGCGACGATGCGTCGCATATTGCTAACCTGTTTTTCAGGGAGATTGTTCGACTACATGGAGTCCCGAAGACTATTGTTTCTGATCGTGATGTGAAGTTCATGAGCTACTTCTGGAAGACACTTTGGGGAAAGCTGGGACAAAGCTACTGTTCGGTACTACTTGTCATCCCCAAACCGATGGTCAAACCGAGGTGGTGAATCGAACCTTGTCACAACCGTTGAGATCCATGATCAAGAAGAACCTGAAGGAGTGGGAAGAGTGTTTGCCGCATGTGGAGTTTGCTTACAACAGGGCGGTACACTCTACCACAGAGCTGTGTCCTTTTGAGGTGGTGTATGGTTTCAAACCCATTACTCCACTTGACTTGTTGCCTTTGCCCATACATGAGAGAGTTAATATGGAGGCATCCAAGAGGGCAGATTTTGTGAAGAAAATACATGTGAAGACTAAAGAGTTGATAGAAAAGAAAGGCAAGAGCAATGCTGCAAGAATGAACAAGAAGCGCAAAGAGATGTTGTTCAAGCCTGGTGATATGGTCTGGGTACATTTTCGCAAGGATAGGTTCCCGAAGCTGCGGAAGTCTAAGTTGAAGCCTCGTGGTGCTGGTCCTTACAAAGTACTTGCCAAGATCAATGATAATGCATACTCGATAGATCTTCCAGCTTGATGAGTTTGGTGTCGGTAATTCTTTCAATGTTGCTGATTTGACACCATATGACGGAGAAGACCTTGGAGCGTCGGGTCGACGCCTTTTGAAGGGGGGAGATGATGACGACATCCCTACCTCACTACTACCTCCGTCATTGCAAGATGAAGATGAAGTCATGAAGCTCAAGTACAATGAAGTTAGGATTGGACCAATGACACGAGCTCGTGCGAAGCTACTTAAACAACAGGTGAACTTGTTTCTAAACGATACTTTGATCGACGAGAACTTTATACTACCTAAGTCGTATTACTTATGTATGATCAGGTATGAGGAGGAACCAAGCATCGCACGAGGAGGAGAGGAGCAGCTGGACAAGAAGCTGGACGTGAAGCTGGACATGGAGCCGGACATGAAGACATCCCATGGACGCGCGAGGGAGGAGCGGGAGGCATGCGCGAGAGGAGGAGTTCTTCAGGCCGGTCCCAGGCCCGGTCAGACCGGCCGTGGCGCCGGGCCACCCGGTCACAAACCGGATTTTGAACCGGTGCCATCCGGGCCACATCCAGGGAACACGGACCCTTCGTCCGGTTTCCGCGCCCGGTCCTGGAACCCGGTTTAGGACCGGACCACCCGGTCCCAGGCCCGGTTGACCGGCCCCCAGACCGGCCGAGTCCGAGTCTGTCTCGACCAGATCTATTCTGGGTCGGTTATTTCCGTACTTTTTCGACCTGAGGTCGTCCCGAACGCCTATATAAGTCCCTGGGACGCCCCCAAAGTTGCTTGAGACCACGTTTAAGATAAACCCTAGTTCATAGTTGTTTGCTAAGCAAAACTATTGTTCCCCAACTCTCCAATTCGTTGCGATCTGGAGTTTTATGCTACTGAAAGTTTGTGTGATCTGCTGTTCCATTGGGGATTAGAAGATTGCAATCTACCGCTTCGTGGTCGGCGGCTACGTGCGCAAGTGTGTGGAGTTGCGAATATCTTGCAGGGTTGAGAGCTGTTGCATTGGCATCAGGAATCAATCGAGAGACTTCGTCGGCGTCATACAAGTTATCCTCCTCATCATCATCGATTCCATCCGCTGCTACCATCATGTGTTCATCACCACCCGTCGCTTACTGAGAAGATCGGGCCACCCCATATCAATCACTTTATCTTTTGCAAATGTGCACTTCTCAAGGTTAGCATACAATTTAGCATCACGCAGCACTTGCAAAACTTGTCTAATATGCGCACAATGTTCAGATTCAGTGCGGCTATAAATAAGTATATCATCAAAATATACAACCACAAAACGACCAATAAACTCTCGCAAAACATGATTCATTAAGCGCATGAATGTGCTAGGTGCATTAGTAAGACCAAAAGGCATAACTAGCCACTCATATAAACCAAATTTAGTTTTGAAAGCAGTTTTCCATTCATCCCCTTCTTTCATCCTAATTTGATGGTATCCACTACGCAAATCAATCTTAGAGAAAATAGCAGCACCACTCAATTCATCTAGCATATCCTCTAAGCGTGGAATAGGATGACGATATCGAATAGTGATGTTATTAATAGCTCTACAATCTACGCACATGCGCCATGTACCATCTTTCTTAGGCACCAAAATAACAGGAACAACACAAGGGCTAAGAGAAACACGAATATACCCCTTGTCCAGAAGCGCTTGTACTTGTTGCTGTATTTCCTTTGTCTCTTCGGGGTTGGTCCTGTACGGAGCACGGTTTGGAAGAGTGGCACCAGGAATCAAATCAATTTGATGCTCAATTCCACGCAATGGTGGCAGTCCTGCGGGCACCTCCTCCGGAAACACATCGTCGTACTCCTGCAATACATTAGAAACACCAAGAGAAACAGGTTGCATATCATTAGAAACTAACACCTCGCCTTTGTACATAAGCACAAGTGGCATGGCTGTAGGATCCTCTCTAAATTCTACCATGTCTTCTTTGGTGGCTAATATAAGCAAACTAGGCACTCTCTCACTTTTCGTTATATTTTCACTCACAGCTATTACATTATTTTCTCGTGTAGGTGGCTGTTCTAGCTTCACTTCTGTTTTCTGACGAGACTCATTGACAATTTGCTGCGGTGACATAGGCTGTAGATTAATTTTCTTGTCCTTAAACTCCAAGTGATAGGTATTGGCTCGGCCATTGTGTTGCACATGGCGATCATACAGCCATGGCCGACCCAAAGTAGGTGACAAACAATCATAGGAACGACATCAAACTCAATGGAATCCTTGTATGGTCCTATCTCAAAATTCACACGCACCATATGATTTACCTTCATCTCTCCATTATCACTCAGCCATTGGATGTAGTAGGGATTTGGATGAGGTAAATATTTCAGGTTTAGCTTGGCACATAACTCCTTGCTTGCTAGATTGCGGCAGCTACCTCCATCAATGATTACTTTGCAAGCTTTGTTTGGGCCAACTAGTGCTTTTGTTTGGAACAAATTGCAGCGCTGGAATCAGCATGTGGCGTGACACTCAAAGCACGCTGCGAGACAACAATGGTAGGCGCCGGGAAGCAAAGGCATCCATGCCGCCCTCACTTGTGTAACCATCATCATTGGAATCATACGGATCAGCGTCATCTCCAGTCTCATACTCATTATCATCATTAACAATCATCACCTTTCTGTTTGGACACTCTCGCTTGAAGTGCCCCTTGCCACCACATGTATGGCATTGCATATCTCTATTACGAGCTGTAGACATGTTGGAACCAGAGCTAGGCGCAGGAGCTGCTGGTTTCTTTGCATGAGAAACATTGGAGGCTGGGTGAGAATGTGAAGAAGAGGGGCCTCTGGTGGCACCCTCCATAGGCGCTGCAGATTGGTGTGGCGCCCGCTAGAGAACCTCCCGGAAGAAGTATATCGTGCCTTGATTTGAGCCTCTTGACTAGCTGCGATTCAGCCTCCCTTGCATGATGCAAAAGCTCGTTCATATTGTTGTAGGAATGATGCCTAACAATACCTTTGATGTTGTACTTCAGCCCATGAAGAAATCGCTGCATGGTCATCTCAATAGATTCTCGAACACGTGCACGCTGCAGCAACATCTCCATCTCCATGTAATAAGCATCAACAGTCATGGTTCCTTGCTTCAACTGTGTCAATTTATCATAAACAGTACGCAGGTAATTAGTGGGAACAAAACGAGCTCGCATGATCTCCTTCATATTGCGCCATGTAAGAACAGGAAGCTCGTTGTTATCTCGTCTTTCCGTCACAATGCTATCCCACCAACGCAAGGCATAACCATCAAATTCTGAAGAAGCAAGCTTGATCTTCCTATCTTCAGTGTAATCATGCAAACGCCATAATTTTTCAATCTTGAGCTCCCAAGTAAGGTACTCCTCCGCATCAGTGGAACCTTCAAATCTGGGAATCGTGAACTTGGGCTTGCCCAATCCATCATCCTCCTGAAATGGCACACGCCGAGCACCAGGTGGTGGTGGTCGACCCTGTCCTGGAAAACCACGCCCACGTCCATTGTTGCCCATCATGTTTTCATTATCTCCATGGACACTATCAACATCGCCATGGTCCTCATGGTGGCGTTGCTCAACAGTTACACGCAGCCCATTGACGGAAGTTGTCAATTGTTGTATGCTTGTCTGGAGAGCAGTGACTTGCGCTTGCATAGCATTGACTGTAGTTTCAGTGGCATCTACTTTCATTTGCACAGCTTGAATATCAGCGTCAATGTTTTCAGTGGATCTAGTAATAACCCCTTGCAAATGATCACGGAGAGCTTCATATTCCCTCCATGTAACAGTAGCATCATCAGCCTTTTTCTGCATCACATCATCAACACCACTAACAGACATGATTAGTAGGTTAGTGCACTAAATCAAAAATCTTTATGGTGGCACACTCACAACTCACTCAAAACTGACAAGAAAAGGAAATCTTACCGTTCCAAAGTGAATAGCAAATGCGTACCCATTCGGATAAAGGACTAATGCACTGATGTGATGAAGTGAATTCCAGGGTATAAGAGCAATCACACGACAAAGCAGGAGTATATGGTGGAGCTGTAGGTATGGAATCCTAACTACACCAAAGACAAGTCCTAGTGCTGATCGTGTGAACAAAACACCCAAGGGAAACACACACGTGGAGATAAACGTGGCAAAGCAACTATAAAACAGGGAATGTTGCAATGCACAAGAGAGACACTAGCAATGCTCAATGTAACAGGCACAAGATTGCTCAATCTACGAGTGCAGCAACTTAGATGTATGCTTCGGCCGGCTTCTCACTTTTCTGTTTTTGATTCTTTTCTCTTTTCTCTTTTTTTTTCACTTGTTTTTGACTCTCTTTATAAAACCAATTCACGGAGTACTGTAGCTACAGTAAATTTGCACTCAAAAACCCTAAACAGAGCAGCCCGTGGAGCACAAATATGCTAGTCTCAAATAGGTAAGCTCCTACACAATTATATAGTAGAAAGGCTGTGGCTATGTTTATCAAAAGATGCAGAAAGGTACGCTATGTGGACTCGGTTTTGAAGGAAAACGAGAAAAACTCGGATTTGTACCACGGCAGAAGAACGCACGTAACTCGTGCCGCGGCAGACTCGGAGCAAGCTTGCCAACGCTGGACCGGACCAGACAAAACGTGGCGCGGTGTCTGATCGGGAGCGTTCGCTTCCTACGCGCGAGACCAGACAGATCGCGTCTTTTGTCTGATGGCGAGCGATCGAAGTGGACTCGAAACCTAAAACCGACTAGAACCTAGACTCCTACGGAACAAGAAATAGATCGGATCAAAGAAGGAAAACGACCAGCAACTAAAACCAATCTACGATGCAATCTAGGCTATGGCAAAACTATGAACCCTAATTTTTTTTTTTGGCTTTTCTGGATAGGACGAAAATCAAAACTAAACTACGGATGATCTGGTGGATTGCTTACCGAGGAAACACTGGAAATCTGATACCAAGATGATATGGGGTGGCCCGATCTTCTCAGTAAGCTTGCGGTAATGGTGATGATGGTGATAGATAACTTGGTGTCGCCGATGATCTCTCCTCGCTAGATCCCTGATGCCAATGCAGCAGCTCTCTACCCTTCGGATATTCACGACTTCACACACTTGCGCAACGCAGCCGTCGACCACGAAACGGTATAATTGCAATTCACTTATTCCCAATGGAACAGCAGATCACACTTAACTTGCAGTATATAATCTCCAGATCGAAACGAATTGGAGACAGGATTCAAGATGAATGCTTGCAGCAGTCTCAAGAACTAGGGTTTATCTAAAACGTGGTCTAACCCCTCTATGGCGCATCAGGCGCTTATTATATGGGGGGTGCGGCTGGCCAAAGGCAAACCGACCTGACCTGGTCCTCTAACTTGGTTCGACTCAACCAAACGTGATACAAACTGACCCAATGGTTGGGTGCAGCCAACTAGGCGCGCAGGCCTTATGTGTATGGCGCACAAACATGTGGTGGTGCGCCATATGCAGCCTCCTGCGTGATGTCCTCCTCCTCATGCTGGTCGCCGGCCTCCCTCTCCTCCCTCGCGTCCATGTGCATGATCATCACGTCTTGCTCCAGCTCCTCGCTCCCTCGTGCTATGCCTTCTTCTCCCATGAACCTGAGTATGCAAACACACAAGGACTTAGGCAGTAAACAATTCTCATTAACAAAATAATCAGATTCTATTAGGAGCAAATTCACCTGTTGTTCTATTAACTTTGCACGAGCTCTTGTGATAGGTCCAATTCTGATTTCATCATTGGACTTCTTCTTTGCAGCAACTTGCTTGTCATCATCATGAAGTGGAGATGGAACAATAGTAGGGATGTCCTCATCAGTAAGAGCAAAGCTCAAGTTTCTTCTTAGTTCATCTCTAACCCTAATCTGGAGGAAGGGGTGAGGTATTTATAGGCCCAGATTCGTACAGGGGTAAAGTCGGCATTACATAAATTATCCTGGTCCATAGATGCGAAATCAACGGTTGAGATGGAGTTAACCGGGTGGGGCCAGTAGTGCCGGTAAGGCTTGGCCGGCAGTGCCGCTGGTTCGATGCCGGCAGTGCCGGTCTTGGCTCTCGTCGCGTCTTCAGCTGGAGGGGCCGGCAGTGCCGGGGTCTGGAGGCCGGCAGTGCCGGGGTGAGCAGGCCGGCAGTGCCGGGGGCTTGAGGCCGGTAGTGCCGGGGTGAGCAGGCCGGCAGTGCCGGTGCCTGGAGGCCGGCAGTGCCGGCCCTGAGGGGCGTCCTTCAGCTGGAACTCTTCTTCTCCTTCTTCCTTGTCCAGCTTCGGGTCTGCTGCAGCGTCCTTCTCTCGAGGTTCGTATCTGATAACACACAGAGTATCGGCCTGAGGTAGCAGTCCATCCAATGGGGTATCGAGATCAAGGGTAGTGAGGATTGAGTTCACCTTATCATTTAGCGCTTTGACTCGAGCCCGTGTCATCGGTCCACTTGGGGGACTTGTTGGTCTTGAGGCGGTGGTGTCCGAAGGCCACCCCGTATCAGAACTTGATGATGATTTTATTGATAAATGCAATGCTACTACTTATGCAAGAAAAATTAAAAAGTTTCTTGCACAACATACTGTTAGATATAAGTTGTCTCCTGATCCTAAATTTGCCACATCTCCTATAAACATTAAGGGTAAGGATTATGATTTTTCTCTTGATCTATCTCATATAGCTATTGTTGAGAAAACACCCTTTTGTGGTACTGAAAAAGAAAGTGGTGTAGAACACATGAATGAGCTTTCTACTTTGAGTAGCTTGTTTTCTGATGATGTCAAGATGCGTACTTATTTTGTTGCTAAAAATTTTCCTTTCTCATTAAAGGATGATGCTAAAACTTGGTATAATAGTTTGCCTCCTGGTTCTATTGATAGTCCAAGTGGTTTGCTTGATGTTTTCTTTCGGAAATACTTTCCTGCTAGTGCTCAACATATTGCTTTGCAGAAAATTTATAGCTTTGACCAGGAAGATGGAGAGAAATTGCCTGAAGCGTGGACAAGATTTTGCTCTCTTATTCGAGCTCGACCTGGACATGATTTGGAAAAGCATGATTTACTTGATATATTTTATAGTGGACTAACTATTGAGTCTAGGGCATATTTTTATAGTTGTGCTGGTTGTGTTTTCAGGAAAAGAACTCCAGACGAAGCTGAAGAATTATTGGCTAAAATAGGATGGAATCATGATGATTGGGCTACACCTGAACCAGCCCCGACGCCGATATTAAAGAAGAGGGGTTTGATTAAATTAAATGATGAAGATATGAGGGAAGCCAAGAAATCTCTTAAGGAGAAAGGTATTAAATCTGAAGATGTGAAGAATTTACCTCCCATAGAAGATTTATGCAAGATAATTCCCCCTTCATCCATGATTGAGGCAAACTCTCTTCAACGTTTTACTAGGGTAGATATTCCGTATTCAAAACCTCCTGCTCAATGCTTAGATGAGTTTGATAATTATATTGTTAAGCAAGAAAATTTTAATATGAGAGTAGAGAATCATTTAATGGAAAATTCTCAAGCTATTAGTAATTTGCATGATATTGTGGAGAGAACCTCCAATGATGTTAAGATGTTTGTTAAACATTTTCATATGGTTCAAACTCAAATTGATCAACTCACTAAAGTGCAAAATGACTTGTTAAAAAATAGTTCTAGAGAAAAACATGCTTATGAAGTAACAAACTAGAGGCGGTGTTTCCACTGAGGATCCTCTATATCCTGAGGGGCATCCCAAAAGAGTTGAACAAGATTCTCAATGAATTGAACCTAGTGCTCCTTCTAAGAAAAAGAAGAAGAAGAAAAATAAAAATGTTGTAGAATTCTCTGAACCTGTTAATGATCCTAATAGTATTTCTATTTCTGATGCTGAAACTGAAAGTGGTAATGAACATGATAAAGATAATGATAAGAATGATGCTTCTGATAAAGAAGAAGTTGAAGATGAACCTGAAAAGCATGCTAAAAATAAAAAGTATACTAAAGAAGATTTTATTGCTAAGAAACATGGTAATGAAAGGGAACCGTGGGTTCAAAAGCAAATACCTTTTCCTGCTAATTAAGAAATTAAAATCAAAGGAAGAAGAACACTATAATAAATTTTGCGATTGGATGAAACCTTTATTCTTGCAAATCCCTTTGACTGATGCTATTAAATTGCCTCCTTATTCAAAGTATCTGAAAGATAGTGTCTCTAACAAAAGGAAAATTCCTAATGAGGAGATTTCCACTATGCTTGCTAATTACACTTTCAATGGCAAAGTTCCAAAGAAGCTGGGCGACCCAGGTATACCGACTATTCCTTGTTCTATTAAGAATAATTATGTTAGAACTGCTCTATGTGATTTGGGAGCAGGTGTTAGTGTTATGCCTTTTTCTCTTTATAAGAGACTTTATTTAGATAAGTTGATACCGACTGATATATCTTTGCAAATGGCTGATAAATCTACTGCTATTCCTGTTGGTATATGTGAGGATGTTCCTGTTCAAGTTACTAATAACTGCTTGATATTAACTGATTTTGTTGTGTTGGAAATGCCTGAAGATGATAATATGTCTATTATTCTTGGGAGACCTTTTCTTAACACCGCAGGGGCTGTTATTGATTGCAATAAAGGAAAAGTTACTTTCAATGTCGATGATAAGGAGCATACCGTTTATTTCCCCAAGAGGATTGATAAAGTATGTGGAGTTAATACCATTTCTAATGTGAGAACTATCAAAGTGGGAGCTATTGATTGTCCTATATATGAGCCTAAAGAAGGATATCAAAATATTATGATTGGATCCATATCAATACAATTCAAGGTAACATGATTGATTTGAGGTTTATTTCTTCTTATGCTATGTAAAATTTATTTGGTGGCAAGACTTGATCAACCTTGTTAACAAATACATTTTATATGCATAGAGGAGCAAAACAACATTTCTTTCTTCCTCCACTTGTTCTACTTGCTGTAGCACTACTTGTTTTGCAAAGTTCTTTAGTCAATTAGAGATTTCAAAATCTTTTCCTGCTCAGTAATAATAAATTTAATACCCAGAAATGTGCATTTTTCAAAGTTTTCAAAAATTCACAAAAATTATACCGTTGGTCTTATTTTTCGAAGAGGCATCTGGGAGCACCTGGGGATGACCAGTGGGGCACCCCAGGGCTGCACCCCACCAGCCGGCGCGGCCAGCATGGGGGGCGCGCCACCCTGTGGTGTGGGCCTCTCCTTGCCCCACTACTTCATCTCTTTCTCCCATCTCATTCTCTCTCCCGAAAAAACTCGCACCAGCTTTCTCTCACTCGCGTTTCTGCTCAAGAGCTCAAGATTTCTCGATCTCTTTGCTCAGCCCAGATTTCTGTCTGAAATTTGGCACATTTGCTCTCAGGTATGTGACTCCTCCGATTATCCAAGTAGAATTTTGTTTGGTTGAGTATATCTTGAATATTTTGCTACTGTAGGTAACATGTTTAGTGAGCTTGCATGCTTGTTCTAAGTTGTAAAAACTAGTTTTGATGCATGTTTAGTACTCTAGCAAGTTCCTATAGTAGTTTCCCTCAATTATATGTCACCAAATCAAATTTTATAATGTTTGTTGAAAAATTTAAGAAAATGGAGTGGAATAGTCATCAACTAAACAAACAAGAATTGGAGGTGCAACAAGTTATGAGAGTTCACCGCGAAGAGGGAGTATACGCTTCTTACTACCCATGCGTTGATTTTATAAGGAGTGCAGGAATCTTGCAAGATGTTCAAAATTTGATTTCCAATGCAGGGTTGGGAAGTTTTATTGTTGGTGAACCATACCAATATGCAAAACTGACCATGTCTGTAGTGCAAGATTTTGAATTCAATTGGTCTCAATCTAACCCCATGGTTCGATACAAAATTTATAATAAAACTGTCAACTTGCCTTTTGATGATTTTTGTGCAGCAATTAGAGTGCCACAATGGGGATCATGTGAGAAGATAAGGGGACTACCACAAGAGCTCTTGAGTCTTGTCGTTGTGGTGAACGAGCAGATGCCATGGGATGGCTTAAATTGGGGCCGAATGGGCGCAAGAGGATTCGGGGGAGGGTTTGTGATTAGATGGGATGAACTTCCGGATGCTTTCCTCAAGAACTCAGCCAAAGGCAGTGATACAAGAAGAAACACACAAGGAAGAACTCTGCTCTAGATCACTCTCTTCATTGATCTCCACAGGACACAGGTTTTTGGATACAAGGTTCATCTAGAGATCGACCATCCCGGATACGGGTGTGCCCCCTCTCCTTATATAGGGGAGAGGGTGGCTTACAGAGCAAGAAACCCTAATGGCATCTTTGACTGGACAAACTACTTTACAAAGTAACTTTAATCATAGATGACGCCGGGGTCTTCTTTAATCAGGGAGGCTGACGTCCTCCGGCTTCTTTCAGCGTCATCTTCCTCTTTGGCGCCAGGGCTTCGTTTAAAGCTACTTTGCTTAGCTCATCTTTGTCCTCTAGCTCTGAAGAGAATCTTTGACCAGTCCTGCCGACATGCTTTTCTTACCGGTAGCCCGGTGTCTTCTTTATCCGGTTCCGGTATACCCCTCTTGGGAATACCGACTTAGCTTTACTTAGCCAAACTCTTATCTTTGTGCTCCGGTATAAACATTAAACCGGTATCTTGATGGCTCAAACCATCCGGTTTGGCATGCCTTTGGCATACCGGGTGATGAGGTCTAAGACCCCGTGTGTGGCCCGATCTCGCGGATTGACTTCGAAACCAAGGGGGAAGATGGGAAAACGCGAGGAACACGAAGAACACGGCGATGAACACGAGGAACTCCGAGACTCACGCACACACACACCCCGATACACCCGATGCTTACCTCCGTGGCTCGATGGACCACGCCAATAGAATCTCCGAGGAAGAGACACGCGGTAGAATTCCTCGGGGAGAGATTGGGATTGGAGAAGAAGAGCTTGGTGAGGGAGAGAGAGTATCTTGTACTAGAATCTCACTCAACAAGTTCCAAATCAACAACCAAGGTGCCTTGATTACAGAGGGATGATACCCAAGGGAGACTAAGCTCAAATTTAGGTTTGAGTTCAAAACAAGTCTAAAGAGCTAAAGGGGCGTCCTGGGGGTATTTATAGGCTTACAAGGCATCACAGGCCGAAAAGGTAAGTTCGGGCCGAAAATATAACTTAAGTCGTGCAGGCCGGTCAGGAGGCCGGTCAGACCGGGCCTGTGACCGGGCAGGCCGGTCGAGGCCGGTCAACTGGCTTAGACCGGGCCGGCCGGTTTCAGACCGGGCCTGTGACCGGGCGGCGACCGGAGGAGGCTCCGGGTCCCGGGGATGGCGCCCGGATGTCACGAGCGCGAATCCGGTTCTTGACCGGCGGCGGGCGGTCAGAGGCCGGTCAGACCGGGTGATCCGGTCGAGGAGCCGGTCGACCGGGTTCGGACCGGCCGACCCTCTTCACTTCCTTGCGCGCAACGGGCGACTTCCAGTCCAGCTCCATGTCCATCTTCGTGTCCATCTTCTTGTCCAGCTGCTCCTCTCCTCCCTTTGACCATGGCGTATCCTCCTCTTGGTAACCTTGATGCTCCTTGTACCTAATGACACATAACACGTCGGCATGAGGTAGCAATCCATCCAAAGGTGTACCAAGATCAAGGGTGGTGAGGAGCGAGTTCACCTCATCATGGAGTGCCTTTACTCGGGCTCGTGTCATCGGTCCACTTGGGGGACTTGTTGTTCTTGGTGTGGAGGTGACCGAAGGCCACCCCGCATCATCTCCCCCCCCTTGGGAAAGAGTCGTCCTCGACTCTTGCTCCTCTCCATCTTCATGATATGGCGACAAGTCCGCAACGTTGAAGGTGTTGCTCACCAAGTACTTGGAGGTGGGAATGTCGATGACGTAAGCGTTGTTGTTGATGCGTTTGAGAACCTTGAAGGGGCCATCTCCTCTTGGCTTGAGCTTGGAGTTGCGCTCACGAGGGAACCGTTCCTTCCGGAGGTGGATCCAAACGAGGTCTCCTTCTTGAAATATCCTTTCCTTCTTCTTGGCGTTGAGGCGGGTAGCTTGACGAAGCACATGTTCTTGTATGGTTGCCCTTGTCTCTTCATGTAGTTTCTTCACGTCGGCGGCGCGCTTGGCGAAGTCCATGTTCGTCCGCTCATGAAGGGGAAGTGGAAGTATGTCGAGTGGCGTGAGCGGCTCGAACCCGTAGACGACCATGAATGGACTCCTTGATGTAGTCGAGTGCTTGGCGCGGTTGTAGGCGAACTCCGCGTGTGGGATGCATTCCTCCCATGACTTCAAGTTTTTCTTCACGAGGATGCGTAGGAGGGTGGAGAGGCTTCGATTGACCACTTCCGTTTGGCCGTCCGTTTGCGGGTGCGATGATGATGAGAATAAGAGCTTCACTCCAAACTTTGCCATGAGCGTCTTCCAAAGATAACTCATGAACTTGACGTCTCGATCCGACACAATGCTTTGTGGTACTCCATGTAGGCGAACGATTTCCCTGAAAAACAATGAAGCAATGTGTGAAGCATCGTCGCTCTTATGGCAAGGTATGAAATGAGCCATCTTAGAGAATCTATCCACTACCACAAATATAGAGTCATGACCATGCTTAGTGCGAGGCAAGCCTAAAACGAAATCCATGCTAATATCGGTCCATGGTGCATGTGGAATAGGCAATGGGGTATAAAGACCATAGGGATTGGAGGTAGACTTAGCTTGTAAGCATGTGGTGCACCGGCGGCAAAGGCGTTCGACGTCGCGGTACATTCTTGGCCAATAGTAGTGGGTTGAGAGCATGGCATATGTCTTCTCTCGACCAAAGTGACCCATAAGACCTCCTCCATGTGATTCTTGCAAAAGCAATTTTCGAAGCGAAGACTCGGGAATGCAAATCTTGTTAGCTTTGAACAAATAGCCATCATGCAAATAGAAATCATCCACTCCTCGCTCAACGGAGCACTTCTCAAAAATGGGAGCAAAGAAAGAATCGGAAGTATAGAGTTCTTTGATCTCTTCAAGTCCCAAAACATGAAAATCCAAACGAGTTAGCAAAAGGGTGTTTTTGCGGGAAAGAGCATCCGCCACAACATTGTCCTTGCCCTTCTTGTATTTTATCACATATGGGAAGGACTCAATGAACTCGACCCATTTTGCATGTCGTTTGTTCAAGTTGTGTTGGCTTTTCAAATATTTCAAGGACTCATGGTCGGAATGAATGATAAACTCTTTTGGCCAAAGATAGTGTTGCCAAACTTCAAGAACACGAACCAAAGCGTAGAGCTCCTTGTCATATATAGGATAGTTGAGGCGTGCGCCATCCAACTTCTCACTATAGTATGCCACGGGTTTGCCCTCTTGCATAAGGACACCACCAATACCAAGCCCACTAGCATCACATTCAATCTCAAAAGTTTTGGCAAAATTTGGAAGAACAAGAAGTGGAGCTTCGGTAAGGCGTTTCTTCAACTCATCAAAAGCATTTTGTTGGGCCTTGCCCCAAACAAACGGAACATTCTTCTTGGTAAGCTCATTCAAAGGGCAAGCAATGGTGCTAAAGTCTTTGACAAAGCGGCGGTAAAACCCGGCAAGTCCATGGAAGCTTCGGACTTGGCCAACATTTGTAGGGGTAGGCCAATTATGGATGGCCTCCACCTTGGAAGAATCAACTTCAATCCCATTAGCGGAAACCACGAAACCAAGAAAAACCAACTTGTTTTGAGCAAATGTGCATTTAGGGAGGTTAGCATAAAGCTTTTCATTTCGCAAGATGCACAAGACTTCTCTCACATGTTGCACATGGTCCTCGAGGTTTTTGCTATAAATAAGAATATCATCGAAGTAGACAACCACGCTCTTGCCAATGAGAGGACGCAAGATGTGATTCATGAGGCGCATGAAAGTAGATGGTGCATTGGACAGACCGAAAGGCATAACGAGCCATTCATAGAGACCGAGTTTGGTCTTGAATGCCGTTTTCCATTCATCACCAATAGCCATGCGGATTTGATGGTAACCACTACGCAAATCGACTTTAGAGAAAATCGTGGCACCACTAAGTTCATCTAGCATGTCATCTAAACGCGGAATGGGATGGCGGTAACGGACGGTAATGGCATTGATGGGGCGACAATCCATACACATCCGTTGCGTCTCATCCGGTTTAGGCACAAGGATCACGGGAACCGCACAAGGGCTAAGGCTTTCGCGGACATACCCTTTGGCGAGGAGATCTTGAATTTGGCGGTTGATCTCCTTGGTCTCTTCGGGGTTGGTGCGGTAGGCGGCACGGTTTGGGAGCGGAGCGCCGGGTATGAGGTCGATGCGGTGTTCTATGCCGCGGAGTGGTGGTAGTCCATGAGGGAGCTCGTCGGGGAAGACGTCTCGAAATTCCTGCAAAAGAGACAACAAAGACGGAGGAATGTTGGTTAAGTCGTTAGTCTCCGACGCGGGTCCCTTGCATATGAGCACATAGTGCAATATGGTGGATGGGTTCTCTTGGAGCTCTCTCCACTCACTCTTGGTGGCTAGAAGGACACTCTTGGGCTCACTCATGTATGGCTTGTGGCGCTCACTATCTTTGTGGTGGGTCGCTCCCTCTCCTCTCATCTCACTATGGTGGGTGTGGAGTTGTGCCCTCGCTAAAGCCTTCGCATTGTCCGCGATGATTTGGCTAGGAGTCATCGGGCGCAACTCGAACTTCTTGTCGTTGACCTTGAAGGTGTATGTGTTGGAGAGTCCATCATGTATAGCCTTCTTGTCATATTGCCAAGGGCGGCCAAGCAACATGTGGCACACCGTCATGGGTACCACGTCACACTCGATGGTGTCCTCATAAGGGCCGATCTTGAAGTTGACGGTGACGGTATGTTGTATCTTGACGTTGCCCTTGTCACTCAACCATTGGATATGGTAGGGGTGAGGATGCTTGCGGAGAGTAAGGTGGAGCTTCTCACACAACTCGGTGCTTGCAAGGTTATGGCAACTTCCACCATCTATGATGACCTTGATCGACTTGCCACCAATTCCGGCACGGGTTTGGAAGATGTTGCACCTTTGGTCTTCCATAGCATGAGGTTGTGTGGTTAGCACCCTTGTGACCACAAGTGAGGGACTTGGGTCATGCTCACATAAGAGAGGATCTTCTCCACTATCTTGTTCATAAGCTTCTTCACTTGCCACGGCGGCTTGCACAAGGGCTTCATATTCATCCTCATCAAGAGTCTCGATGTCACCATTCTCCATAGTGATCATGACCTTGGTGTTCTTGCACTCAAACGATTTGTGACCTTGGGTGCCACACTTGAAGCAAGTGACACTAGAGGGTCCCGTGGATGCCTTAGAGGAGGCGGTGGAGGAGACCGTTTGCTTCATGCGACTTTGGATAGTCGGTTTCTTGGAAGGTGTAGAGGATGCGTCGGCCTTGGCACTTGTAGCATAAGGAGTTGATGTAGTAGGAGGAGTCGATGTAGCGAGCTTGGATGAGAAATAGGACTTGGCCTTGGAGTACTTGATGTCCTCAATCACTTGGCGCTCGGCCTTCGATGCTTGGTGGACTAGCTCAACCATGTTGGAGTAAGGTTGGAACTCGACAATCCTCTTGATGGGATAAGTAAGGCCATTGAAGAAGCGAGCAATGGTTTGCTCCTCGGATTCTTGGATGTTGGCTCGCATCATAGTGAGCTCCATCTCCTTGTAGAACTCCTCAACGGTTTGGGTGCCTTGCTTCAACTTTTGGAGCTTGTTGAAGAGGTCTTTCATGTAGTGCTTTGGGACAAAGCGAGCATGCATCTCCTTCTTCATATCTTCCCAAGTGTCAATTGGAGGTTCACCCTTTTCTTCGCGAAGAGTGAGGACTTGCTCCCACCAAGTGTTGGCGTAGTCGTCAAACTCGAGTGATGCCATAGCCACTTTCTTGGCCCCGGAGTAGTTGTGGATGCGGAAGATCTTGTCCACCTTGAGTGCCCATGAGAGGTAAGCTTCGGCGTCGTCTTCACCTTTGAACTTGGGCATGTTGAACTTGAGCTTGCCATACATGTTCTCTTCATCCTCCAAGTTTCTTCTACGAGGAGGGGCGCCGTCAACTCGTGCGGCTAGAGGTGGAATAGGAGGTCTTCTATGGCCAACCATAGCATTGGGTTGGCGTTGGAGTTGAACACTTGCTTCACTTGGTTCACGGTGAGGATGTGGTTGAAGATCTTGTCGCGGTTGAGGACGATGCTCAATGTTGGGTCTCTCATCTTGATCATGGTGTAGTTCTCCTCGTCCACGTTGATCATGGTGAGGGTGGCGACGAAGATCTCGCCGAGGTGGATCTTGAGGATCTTGGTCTTGGGGATGGCCATCACGCCCATGGTGGGCATGGCGATCCGCTTGGTGACGATCTTGGTGAAGGCCTTGAGCTTGTGGAGGACGCTCATGTGGACGAGCATGGCGATGTATTTCTCCACGCCTAGAGTTGGAGTGAGAGTCTTCATGACGAGCATGTTGGCGATGAGGTCGATGATGGTCTTCACGCCTTGAGGAAGAGCTTGGGGATGAAATGCCACCATGAGAGTAATGGTCTTCATGCCTTGAGGAAGAGCTTGATGAAGAGGAAGTAGAACGGTGTCGACGATGGCGACCCAAGTTGGTGATGGCGCGCTCGAGGCTATCCATGCGCCGCTCCATGTTGGCATCATTGGCCGCCATTTGGCCATTCAAGTTGTCCGTAGCTTCACGAAGAAGGGCCAAGTCTTGGTTGACGGTGGAGAAGTTGTGAGCCACCTCATTGTATTGCTCATCGATGCGCGTCTCGAAGAGAGAGAGTTGCTCCTTGAACTCTTGTCGTTGCGTCCATAGGTTGTGTTGAGTAGCCAACCTCTCGGTGTTGCGGAGGATCTCTTCATCCCTATTGGTATCTCCGTTCCTATCCATGATGGAAAGACAAGAACTATGTTGTGTATGTTAGTGGAAGGAGACTACCTCGCACTCTTACCACGGTAAGATAGTATTGAGGCAATCCACCAAACCGAAAACAAGATCAAGTGTATCGAACACACGCAAAACCACACGCAAAAGCTAGCAAATATGGTGTTAGGCGAGTGTTGTGGAAAGCCAAAAGACAAATCCAAGATCAAGTATGTTGTTAAAAGTGGGTGAGGTCCAAAAATCCAAATGTCAATGTGAAGATCACTATAAACACGGAAAAAGATGTGGAACACACACACGAGATAAATGGGGTTAGTGCAACCAAAAGTGAGCGGAAAAGTGTATGTATAAGTGCTCGGTGTCACACTAACACAAGGAGAGCCAAAGCTTTGGTTGCAAAGGAAGAGACAACAAGATTCACACGTGGCCTCTCTTCTCCTATCTCTCTTTGCTTAAAAGCTTTTTCTCTTTTGTATATGGCGGCACTTGCACTCGTTTGTATCTTTGGTGGCACGTGGACACTTTTGTGTATATGGGCGTATGGATGTATGGATGTATGGATGTATGGTGCTACTCGCACTCTTTTTGTGTTTTTGGGGCTTTTTGACGCAGTATGTTAGCGTTAGCCTCGCTTTTGCTATCTTGCCACACGAGTGTTTGCTTGGGTGCCTTACTCAACGCGACACACACACCTCACAATGCGGGGCCACGTGCAATGTCTCGCAACACTAAACAAGCAATGCTCGATGGGATAGATCGCAAAAGGAAGAGGGGTTACAAGGTGACCTGCAAGTTATACCTGCGATGGTGGTGGTGGTGGTGGTGGTGGTGGTGGTGGAGATCGCCGGATGTCGAGGTCGAAGGGGGCGTTGCGTCGCCCGGTCGGAGGCCCGGTTGGACCGGGTTCGGACCGGCTTGCCCGGCTGCCGCCCGGTTGACCGGGTCTTGGGCCGGCTCGGCCGGTCGAGGGCCCGGTTGACCGGCTGCTCAACCGGATTTCGCGGGATGAGCTTTCTCTCTCTGTTCTTCACGAAAACCAAGCCAAATCGACCAAATCGAAGGGAAACGATGGAATTGGAGGCTAAAAGTTGGGGAAATAGTAGATCAAGCACAACAACACCAGATCCACGGACCAAAACCACTCAAAACGCAACCAAATCACAGATCGGTCAAGAGGCAATTTAGGGCTATTTTTGGGGATTTTTTGGAAATTTTCTAGGAACGAAATCGGGTGGGTGGGGGGTCAAATCCGCGGTAACCAAGAGCTGCTGATACCATATGATGAGGTCTAAGACCCCGTGTGTGGCCCGATCTCGCGGATTGACTTCGAAACCAAGGGGGAAGATGGGAAAACGCGAGGAACACGAAGAACACGGCGATGAACACGAGGAACTCCGAGACTCACGCACACACACACCCCGATACACCCGATGCTTACCTCCGTGGCTCGATGGACCACGCCAATAGAATCTCCGAGGAAGAGACACGCGGTAGAATTCCTCGGGAGAGATTGGGATTGGAGAAGAAGAGCTTGGTGAGGGAGAGAGAGTATCTTGTACTAGAATCTCACTCAACAAGTTCCAAATCAACAACCAAGGTGCCTTGATTACAGAGGGATGATACCCAAGGGAGACTAAGCTCAAATTTAGGTTTGAGTTCAAAACAAGTCTAAAGAGCTAATGGGGCGTCCTGGGGGTATTTATAGGCTTACAAGGCATCACAGGCCGAAAAGGTAAGTTCGGGCCGAAAATATAACTTAAGTCGTGCAGGCCGGTCGGAGGCCGGTCAGGCCGGGCTGTGACCGGGCAGGCCGGTCGAGGGCCGGTCAACCGGGCTTGTGACCGGGCCGGCCGGTTTCAGACCGGGCCTGTGACCGGGCGGAGACCGGACGAGGCTCCAAGTCCCCTGGATGGCGCCCGGATGTCACGAGCGCGAATCCCGGTTGCTGACCGGGCGGGCCGGTCAGGAGGCCGGTCAGACCGGGTGATCCGGTCAGGGAGCCGGTCGACCGGGTTCTGGACCGGCCGTCCGTCTTCTCTTCCTTGCGCTCTTCGGGCGACTTCCTGTCCAGCTCCATGTCCATCTTCGTGTCCATCTTCTTGTCCAGCTGCTCCTCTCCTCCCTTTGACCATGGCGTATCCTCCTCTTGGTAACCTTGATGCTCCTTGTACCTAATGACACATAACACGTCGGCATGAGGTAGCAATCCATCCAAAGGTGTACCAAGATCAAGGGTGGTGAGGAGCGAGTTCACCTCATCATGGAGTGCCTTTACTCGGGCTCGTGTCATCGGTCCACTTGGGGGACTTGTTGTTCTTGGTGTGGAGGTGACCGAAGGCCACCCCGCATCACCGGGGGTCATTCCCCCAACATTAGTCTCCGAAGCTGGTATAGTCTGGTGGATTCTATCCAACAGACCATGCCAGGTTCTCACATCTTAAGGTACCGGTTTAATCTTTCCGGTGGTTAGCTTGGATCCGGCATCTTTGCCCGGACTCACGTCTTCTCTCCTTGCAAGGTATTTTCCGGTATCTTATTCTCCGGTATCTTAGTCATTAAACCTCTCCTCGGCGAAGTCGAGAATTTCTCGGGTACAGTGCCTGTCAGTGACATGCGCACTGTACCTGACGCGCCAGTGTCAGGGGTCACTTCCCTTCGGCTTCTGCGCCCGCAATAACTGCGGCACACCGGATCCTGGCTGCCGCTCCGGATCCGTGTGGCTTCCATGTGGCTTTCCGTGTTCCGCGCGTGTATCGTTGCGCCACGTGGCGGCCCAAGGAGCGAACCGCCGCGGCCCAGCGGTTTTTGGCCCACTACCTCCTCTTCCTTTATAAGGGGAAACCGCTCCTTCTTCTTCCTTTCTTCGCATTTCCAACCTCCTCGCACACAGAGCTCTTCGCCCTCTCGCGTCTTCGCCGCTTCCGTTCGCCGCCCGAGCTTCGCCGCCCGGCGAACCTCCGCCGCTGCTCCGCCGGTCCTTGCCGAGCTTCGCCGCGCGGAGAATCCTCGCGGTGCTTTCCTCGCGGCCGCGGCATTGGTGCTTCGTCAAGCTCTTCTCCGCCTCTCCGTCACCGGACTCCCTCGGCCACTGCGAGCTCGCCGCTCCACCGGCGAACTTCTTCCTCAGCAACTCCATCGCCTCAGGTTAGGCTCAACTCGCTATTACCCCTCTTTTCCTTGCTTTCCAGATCTTAGGCCGGTAGAATATTTACTTCCTCTTTTCTTTTGCTTTTTCTCTTACTCGTAGACCTTCGCGCAAGGGTGGATCTTGGGGATTCTGTTTTTGGGTCGATTCTCATGTCTAGCGAAGAGTCTTCCTCCGCGTCATCTTCTAGTAGTCACCATAGCGAATCTTCCGACGGGCTAACTGCCGATCTTGCCCGGATGGATGCCGATGCCGTGTAATATCCCAGGTATTGGGGTTACAAAAATAGAGGAAACAGATGTGTGCATTGCATTCATGCATAGAAAATCTGGGGAATTTTCGCGCTTTAAAGTAAAACAGTCACAGTAACTGAAGTTTCACTTGACCTTGGTGGAATTGAAGTAGCTCATCAAGTCAAGCGCTATAAACCTCAATATGACTTTGTCAAAACTTTGTTTTGGGAAGAGATGATTTGATCTAAGGGGTTAGATCAAATAGAACTAATAATCAACACAACAACACTTTACTCAATGATCAACTACTTGATCTTATAACAGATCATAATATGGTAATCATTGCCACAACACATGAACACCAATTCAATTGTAAATCCAGTAACAATAATTGGAGAAACTATTCTTCACTCATCTCCTCCATGTCTTAAACTAATCCATGCTCTTATCATAAACCCTATGATATCCATTCTACTTTAATCTTGGAAACAAGACAAGGAGATCCAACTAAGGAATACAACTCTTCTCTATTCCAAATTATTAAGCATCAAACCTAGAGAGGTGAGAGTTCTATTAATTATTAGAGAAGCAATAACAAACCTTGAGTTAAACCCTGGATATACATCTGGTTGCAAAAAAAAAAAACCCTGGATATACATCCATGTAAACAAAACCTCATCTTAAGAACATAACCTTAGGATACTAATCAAGACCATCCCTAGAAAGAGAACCTTTTATGTTGAACATAGATATTGATGATCACATCATTATCTATGGAACCAAATCTTAAGATGGTATTAAAAGTCCTTTCCTAGATGAGAGAGAGACCACTCATACCAATTTTAGCTTTACCTATTTAAGAATAAAGGACAACCTTTGAATTAAAGTATTAGGTTGAAAACCATTTCTCTTGGAGTGGTGGGATAACCTAATATCACATGGAATAATACCATACCCCTTAATTGATAAGGTGAGGAAGAGACTAACCCAATTAAGCTAGACAAATGAAACCTTAGCCTAGATACCTAAGGAGATATTAGGAGTACCCCATAAACCCTAGAATAAACATTCTTAAATGAGAAAGCTCAATCTATGGTGTTATACTCAAGATAATTGAGACAACCCTAACCATGCCCATTCAAGAAACTATAAAAGAAGGTATATATTTAATTGATCAAGACAACACTTGATCTTGGGAGTGAGAAAACCATTCAAGGAGAGATACCTTAGGAAGTCCAACCTTGATCATTATAAATTGTGTAATGATCATAAACCCTAAGAATTTTAAGTAAAGATATTAAGAACAAGATAATCATATGTAATATATGATCATGCTTTGAAGATATGTGAGGATAAGTTAAACCCTACTAGTATAAGTAGATCCCCTTTCCACATGAAATTATAGGGAGATCACTAGTAAGAAACCCTAGGCTTATATCTCAATCCCAACTTGTGAACCACTTAGTGATCATAAGTAGAATCTTACCACATCCCTACTTCATTTGTTCCTCAATTAGAGAACTTAAGAAACCTTAGTGCCAAACCCTATAATTAATATAGTGAGGAACCATTATCCTTATAACTAGACCAAACAATGATGAGAGTAGTACCTATATTTCATTGTGCTATTAAAATATGATAATAATGCTAACCTTGAAATAGGATAAACCTTACAATATCTTAGAAATAATTCTTCACATAAAATCATGGTCCAATCCCTCCTCATTACCATTCATCTTAAAAACCTAGCCTTAATCCAAATATATGTGAACCAACAATAATGCTAAGTACTAGCAAACACTAATAATGTGTTCACCATGCACATGTTAGAAATTTCAAATCATTTAAATAGATCTGGTTCCCAAATTAAAAAGGGAATTGAAATAAACACCCAACTCATGTTTATTTTCCATTTGGCATAACTCTCACACCAATCCCAATTTAATTAAACGATAGATACTCGTTGAGCAAAACACTTATGCAATAAGCATTACTATTAAATCTTATGGAGATTCAAATATTTTAGAACCTGCAAGCATAACCTGAATTCAAATTTGAATTCAAACAATAAAATTAGAAACCAGAAAATAAATGAAATAGAAAACAAGAAAATAGAAAAGGACTTACCAGACCTTACCTGGCCGTGGAGCAACCCAGCAGCAGCCCACCAACGAGGCCTAGCCCAAAATCAAAGCCAACCCAACTCTCTGTACCGATTCGATAAGAAGCAGAAAAAAAAATAGAGAGCCATCGTCTTCGTTCTCCTCTGAGAGGTCGACACCGCGGCGAGCTCCGTCATCGTCGCCATTCCTGACCACCGCGGACGCCAACGACTAGCCCAGAAACAATTACAATGCTCTCCATGTCCGAGTATATCCTAAAGCGTCCAGATTCGTGCACCGAACCTTGCCGACATCGCCGGCGCATCTGAGCCACCGCCGGTGATGGAAAAGACGATTCCGTCCTCGCCAAGCCCTATAAAAGCATCACCAACACCGCCTGGAAACCCTAGAACCTTTAAGCCTCTTCATTTCTCCCCAATCCACCTCTATCTCTCGAACTCATCCGTGAACTGTCGCCGGAGTCGGAGAAGAACCCGACGATTGGAGCCATTGCAGCAACCTAGAAGAGGCCGGGGAGGTGCGCCTCGACATTTACATCAATCTGGCGGAGTAAAGCATCCAGGGGAGCTTGGTGGTGGGCTAATTTTGAAGCCCCCTTCTGCTCGGGATCGCCGGCAATCGCGACCTCACCACCATCTCCGACTACCCCAGGCTTCACCGAGCTCGCCAACAGCCTCAGGTTGATCTTGCGCATCTTATGCACCTATTTACGCGTCTTAGGATCAAACGTAGCCCAATCCCGATAGTTGGCCGGAGTTTGCCGCCGCAGGGACGCTCGCCGGAGCTGTCTCCGGTGACCATTTCCTGGCGGCGAGACCACCATCGTCCTCAGCGCGGCAAGGCGAGTCTAGCGGAACTAATTGGCCATCCTCCCGTGGCCTAAAACATCGTCGCCGTCGTTCGCTGACCCGACCGGCGGAGTTCGACCGGCGAGGCGACGTGGTCAGAGACCCCACCGTGGTGTTGACTTGGTCAGGCCACCGTGGCGGCTGACCTGGCAGCAGCCCCACCAGTCAGTGACTGGATGGGTGATGTAGCCCCGCCTAACGACGACGCTACACCATGGCCACGGAATCCCCCAAGTGGACCGACAACCCGAACCTATGCGATACATGAGAAGGTGAACTCATTCCTTTCGACACTCGACGTCGACAATACATTGGATGGTATACTACCTCATGGATATGTGTTATGTGTCATTAGGTACGAGGGTCGACAAGGAAGGGAAGAGGAGCCACTCACTTGGTGCAAGGGAGAAGAAGAGAAGAAGAAAGGAAGAGCAAAGGAGAAGAAAGAAGAGAAGAAGAGAAGAGGAGAAGAAGAGAAGAAGAGAAGAGAGAAAGAGAGAAGGGGGCGGAGCCTCCACCCATGGGGGGGCCGGAGCCTCCAGGCTCCTTCTTGGCCGCGCGGGAATGAAGGGGAGACCGGTACCTCCGGGTGGAGGCTCCACCCGAGGTACCGCTCAGCCCTTTTTCCTCCCAGTACATGCTGATTTGCTCCCCGGTACCTCGGGTGGAGCCTCCGGCCGAGGTACCGCTCGCGCGCCCGAGCCCCCTGGATACTTTGCTTCGTTTGATGCATTTTCCGGTACCTCGACCGGTACCTCCGCCCGTGGTACCGCTCGCATGCGTTTTAGCTCAGATCTGAACCGTTGATTGTAATCGAGTGGCTGTAACTTATTTAGCTCTTTCCCCAAACTGCCCTTGACTTGAATCTGGCTATATGTATCTCGTGTACTCCTCATTTGTAAGGTTAGACAAGATTTGGCTTAGAATAGGATTTGAGCTATGTCTCCCTAGGGTATCATCCCTCTGTAATCAAGGCCACCCTTGTTGTTGATTGAGTTTGTGAGTGAGATTCTAGTGTGTGCACTCTCTCTCCCTCACCGATTCCGTCTCCAACACCGTATCTCTCACCTCGGAATTCTACCGCGGTCTCTTCCGTGGGTGATTCTATTCGGCGTGGTCCATCGAGCCACGAGGGTAAGCATCGTTGTATCGGGTTGGTGTGCGTGTGTGTGTCCCCGTGTTCATCGTGTTCATCGCGTTCGTCGTGTTCTTCGTGTTCTTCCGCTTTTCCCCTTTCGTTTCCGGGTCAATTCGCAAGATCGGGCCACAAACGGGGTCTTAGACCTCATCATATGGTATCAGAGCCAGAGATACCGCATCATATGGTATCAGCAGCCTTTGGTTTCCGCGAATTTGACCCCCCACCCACCCAATTTCATCTCTGAAAAATTTCCCAAAAAAATCCCAAAAAAATAGCCCTAATTTGCCTTTTGATGGATCTGCGATTTTGTTGCGTTTTGAGTGGTTTTGGTCCATGGATTTGGTGTCTCTAGTGTTGATCTACTATTTCCCCCACTTCTTAGCCTCCAATTCCATCAATTTTCGAGATTTGGGTCGATTTGGCTTGCTTGTGGGGAAGAACAGGAGAGAGGAAGTGTGCACGCGTGCTGCCAGGGAAGAAGAAGGCACGAGCGGTACCTCCGGGTAGAGCCTCCAGCCACGCACGGGTGGAGCCTCTACCCCAGGTACCGCCCGTGGTACCGCTCATGCGTCCAAGCTCCCTGGACAAATTCGGCTGAAACAAACGAATTAGCGGTACCTCTGTCCGGTACCTCCACCCGGCACTACCGCCCGCCCTAGGCCACCACCGGTACCTCCACCCTTCACCACCGGCCATCACCACTACCCCCTCACCGCCGGCCATCACCACCACCCTCTCCACCGCCGGCTATCACCGCAGCTCCTCCCCAACTCCGGTAAACACCGCCGCTGCCCCACCACCACCACTCCTATCCGCAGCCGACAAGCACCGCCACCCCCCTTGATCACCGGCAAGCACCGCCACCCCCCTTGATCACCGGAAAGCACCGCCACCCTCCCAAACCATCGGGAAACACCATCGCGGCAAACCACCACCACCGCCGCCACCGCAAGCTCACCGATACCGCCATCGGCATACCACCGGCAAACACCGTCATTGCCCCACCACCACCACCACCGCCGCTAGCTCACCGATATCACCACCGGCATACCACCGCCATCGACGCCAAGCTACTTTGACCCGACTTTTCTTCCGCTAACTTGTGTTTGCTTGTTACGGTTTGAGTGCCTTGTTTGTGAAACTAACCCGCAGCTCCGAAGCAAGCGACGACATCCTCGGCACCCCGGACTTGCAACCGTACTCTTGACATCACCACCTTCATCGCAAGTTGTGTGTTCCGACACCGCCTAACATTTTCATCTAGGTATAACTTGCTCCCCACCTTGTAACCCCTCTTCTTTTGCGATCTATCCTATCGAGCATTGCTTATTGAGTGTTGCGAGACATTGCACGTGGCCCCGATTGTGAGGTGTGTGTGTAGTGTGGAGTCAAGCTTCTAAGCAAAACTCGTGTGGCAAGATAGCAAAAGCGAGGCTAACGCTAACATAGTGCGTGAAAAAGCCCCAAAAATACAAAAAGAGTGCGAGTAGCACCATACATCCATACATCCATACATCCATATACCCATACATACAAAAGTGTACAAAGTGCCACCATAGATACAAAAGAGTGCAAGTGCCACCATATACAAAAGAGAAAAAGCTTTTAAGCAAAAGAGAGATAAGAGAAGAGAGGCCGCGTGTAAATCTTGTTGTCTCCTCGTTTGCAACCAAAGCTTTGATCTCTTCTTGTGTTAGTGTGACACCGAGCACCCTTGCTTAAGGGCTTCTTACACTTTTCCGCTCATTCCTTGGTCGCACTAACCCCGTTCATCTCGTGTGTGCGTTCCATATACTTTCCGTGTTTATAGTGATCTTCACATTGACATTTGGATTTTTGGACCTCACCCACTTTTAACAACATACTCGATCTTGGATTTCGTCTTTTGGCTTTCCACCATACTCACCTAACACCATATTTGCTAGCTTTTGCGTGTGTTTTTGCGTGAGTACCCGATACAATTGTTCTAACTCTCGGTTTTTTTGGATCGCCCCGATCTTATCATACCACGGTAAGATTGCGAGGTAGTCTTCTTCCACTAACATACACCATATAGATACCATCGTGCTAACATGTATAGCGACGGAGACGACACGGAGGAGTACATGGAGTACTTCGAGGAGGACACCTCCTCAAGCACCGCGGATGTGGAGGAACATGTGGAGCTCGACACCGACTATGGCTCCACAACCATCATCGACGTGTCCGACCGCGAGGAGCTCTACACCGACTATGGCTCCGCGAGCATCGCCGACATCTCCGACATCGAGGAGCTCGCCAACGACCATAGCTCCCCAAGCATCATCGACATGGACGATATGGTCGAGCACCACCTTGAGGATGACATCGAGGAGCTCTACATCGACAATGGCTCCTCACACACGGACGACATGGTGGAGAACCACCTCGAGGACGACATCGACGAGCTCTACATCGACAATGGCTCGCCTCTCATGGACGACATGGTGGAGCAACGCCACGACTTCGACATCGACACCACGGCGGAGCCTCACCTAGTCTCCACATGGAGCAAAGACGATGCGCCCTCGCATCCATACTTGGCCAAGGGAGCTACATATGAAGATGGAGGACATCCACGATGGCGCCATCATATGGTTCACCAAGAGCGTCCTCAACATGAGCGTCATCGACACACTACTCCGAGCTCCACAAGGCACCACCATGAGAGTGCTTATCCACAAGATCGTCGACTTCAAGTACATCATATGGAGCATCAAGAGCGTCCCCAACATGATCGTCATCGACACTCTTCTCCAAGCTCCACAAGGCGCCACAAGCAACATGCCAAGTCGCATGAGCCATCATCTAGGCATGGCAAGGACCGTCATCGACATACGTCACCACATGAGCTTCGCCGGCACAAGCCACTTCATGATCGCCATCGACCAACATCTTCCACGAGTCTTCGACGACACCACTCAAGCCATGGTGATGATGCACGAAGACGAGAGCCTCGACATGAAGGCGACAAACACCATGATAGGGTGCCTACCACTCCAAGGATAGCAAGTGCACATCGAGCATACCTTCCTCATAAGGCGACTTCCACCTCTTGTGCCACCACCACAATGGCCTCTACCTCGTCACGTGCCTATGGACTCCGATGCTACAAATGCAAGCAACAAGGCCACCCTCCACGGGAATGTCCCAATCTCCTATGTGAGGTGTGCAAGGCCAAGGGTCACGTGGCATGGCAATGCACAACGCCAAGCGCCAAGAAGCTCTACTTCGACGAGCTCAATGCACAAGTCTCCAAGATGCCTATCGCGCCCACACTTCAAGATGAAGATCGCCAAAGTCAACTCAAGGTTGATGTGGATCCGAGCCTAGCTCTCTACTACACCACGACGCCACCGCTTGAGGATGACTTGGGAGGCGATGGAGTTGAGCATGGTGACCATGGGATTCTCCCTTCACCTATGGAGGCGCATGGAGTTGAGATGGTTGAGCATGGGAATTTCCCTTCAACCAAGGAGGCGCATGGAGATGAGAAAGTCGAGCCTACTCCCCTATGCTTCATTGATGAGTTGGTACCAAACCCATGTGAGCATGAGAGCCACCTAGCCCACTTGAGCGAAAGTGATAGTGAGTTGAGTGACTACTACTCCACATGTGAGTTTGAGTGTTTCCAATTGGAGGACATGAGTGATACACCGAGTGAGTTGCGAGAGGTAGATGATAGGTCCATGGAGGACATCGCATTTGCTAACACATTAACCTCTCCCTCGTTTGTGTCTTCTTATGTTGCACTAGGTTCCACGGAGGACGAGTTCCCGCTCATGGAGACGATGTACATGGTGCATGAAGATGATGATATCTCACCATGCTTTCTTCAAGACGGACATGTCGACCACATGGATCCTCCTACTTCCACAACACCTACCTCAAATGAGTCGGACTACAAAGGTAACAACATAGGTGTTGATGATGCCATGATCCCACTAGTGGACATGATGAATTTTGAGTGCATGCATGATCTCGATGATCCATTTGCTACTTCACATGCTACTTTCACTTTCCCATGTGATGCTTTGCTTGATAACATTGTTGATCATGTGAAATTGAGTGCTTGTGATACCATGAACATGCCATGCTATGAGAGCTTCAATTTTTCCACCATTGCTTGCAATATGCCGACCACTTGCTCTTTACCATGTATTGCTTGCAATGATAATGACAAGGATGACATTAGCTTCCGCATGCTTTGCCCCAAATGTTTACACTCTTCCATGATCCTTGCATCCAAGATTGCGAACAATTGCTCTTTCTTATGCTTGGTATGCAAGAATGCTTATTTCATTGTCCACGAGATGGCCCCCATAGCCTTCTCACTTTTTGATGCTCATGAGTTACCACATACCATGAATGCACCTACTTGCCATTTGCACCATCGCCATGCATTCCATACTATGTTGATTGACACTAATGGTGATGTGCACAAGACTTGGACCATCATGATGGATGATGTGTTCATCTACCATGCACACACGCTCTTTGTCTTGTTTATTCCATGTGTAGGTAAACGGACGACCACTTCCACCGCTACGGAGCATGAGCTCACGAAACGCGCAATTGAGAGCTACCCCATCAAGGACCTAACCCGCGGGATTCATGCCAAAGGGTATGTTCCCAAACGCCTTCGCCCTCGTGTGTTTCCAATTTTTCTTGTCGAGCTTCCGGTTTGGTGCCATTCCTCGTCACCCCTTTTGCTTCTTATGCAACATATCTTGAAACATCTTGTTGGCACAATGGTTGTTGTATGTATTGATGATATCACCATACACTCCGAGAATCTCAAGGACCATGTCATACATGAGAGAGACACCTTATGCATCTTGTGCCACATGTCTCACAAAAAGTTGCTCTCCTTTGGATTTCTCATTTCATCTTTGGCAATTGCAATGGATTCTTTGACACTTGAGGATACCCATACTCGGCTCACGCCAACCACACTTTCCCAAGCTAGAAGTCTCCATAACTTTGCCATTGCACATAACAATTTTGCCCCAAATTTTGCCGCCGATACTTGCCTTTTGATTGTTCCATTTGTGTGGGACAATGCTACACACCACATTTTTGACACTTTACAAAGCAAACCTTTACTTGCACAAACTTTTGCCCCACCAAATTTTGGATACATCGACACTCTTTTGGTTCCCATTTTTGCAAAATGCCTCTTGGAGAAACGACTTGATGCTTCGTATTTGATTGAGAGCCTCTTGTTCGCCGATCACCAAATTGGCATCCACAAGCTTTCCATTTGCAAGTTGCTTTTCCCCAAGTGCTTCTTTGACCGCTTCTTCGACAAACAAACTCCAAACTACTTGGTGAGCAAGACGTTCACCCTCTCGGACCTCTCGCCACACCATGGAGATGAGGAGGAACAAGAGTCGAGGACGACTCTTCCCCAAGGGGGGGGAGATGATGTAGCCCCGCCTAACGACGACGCTACACCATGGCCACGGAATCCCCCAAGTGGACCGACAACCCGAACCTATGCGATACATGAGAAGGTGAACTCATTCCTTTCGACACTCGACGTCGACAATACATTGGATGGTATACTACCTCATGGATATGTGTTATGTGTCATTAGGTACGAGGGTCGACAAGGAAGGGAAGAGGAGCCACTCACTTGGTGCAAGGGAGAAGAAGAGAAGAAGAAAGGAAGAGCAAAGGAGAAGAAAGAAGAGAAGAAGAGAAGAGGAGAAGAAGAGAAGAAGAGAAGAGAGAAAGAGAGAAGGGGGCGGAGCCTCCACCCATGGGGGGGCCGGAGCCTCCAGGCTCCTTCTTGGCCGCGCGGGAATGAAGGGGAGACCGGTACCTCCGGGTGGAGGCTCCACCCGAGGTACCGCTCAGCCCTTTTTCCTCCCAGTACATGCTGATTTGCTCCCCGGTACCTCGGGTGGAGCCTCCGGCCGAGGTACCGCTCGCGCGCCCGAGCCCCCTGGATACTTTGCTTCGTTTGATGCATTTTCCGGTACCTCGACCGGTACCTCCGCCCGTGGTACCGCTCGCATGCGTTTTAGCTCAGATCTGAACCGTTGATTGTAATCGAGTGGCTGTAACTTATTTAGCTCTTTCCCCAAACTGCCCTTGACTTGAATCTGGCTATATGTATCTCGTGTACTCCTCATTTGTAAGGTTAGACAAGATTTGGCTTAGAATAGGATTTGAGCTATGTCTCCCTAGGGTATCATCCCTCTGTAATCAAGGCCACCCTTGTTGTTGATTGAGTTTGTGAGTGAGATTCTAGTGTGTGCACTCTCTCTCCCTCACCGATTCCGTCTCCAACACCGTATCTCTCACCTCGGAATTCTACCGCGGTCTCTTCCGTGGGTGATTCTATTCGGCGTGGTCCATCGAGCCACGAGGGTAAGCATCGTTGTATCGGGTTGGTGTGCGTGTGTGTGTCCCCGTGTTCATCGTGTTCATCGCGTTCGTCGTGTTCTTCGTGTTCTTCCGCTTTTCCCCTTTCGTTTCCGGGTCAATTCGCAAGATCGGGCCACAAACGGGGTCTTAGACCTCATCAATGGGTAGATTAACCGGGTGTGTTTAGGATTTTCCATTTTTAGTTTTAAATCCATTAATTACTGCAACTTTGCAAATTCATATAAAATTCAATATAGCTCAGAAAAATATAAATGATACATCAGAATTCACAGAAAAGGAAACTCTACCCAATAAAAATATAATATGAAATTTTTATTTTTAATAAAAATTTAATTGTTTTATACTTAATAATTAAATCTTTTCTTTTATTCCGAATTAAATTAAAATTCAATAAATAGGAAAACCTTCTAAAATGAAATAAAAACCAGTAAGAAAATAAAGAAAACATTAAAGCTAATTTTCTTTATTATTTGTTAAATCATTATTAGAGAGATTTAAACCCTAATTAATAATTACCTTAATTATTAAATTCATTAAAAATAATAAAATGTCAAATCCAGTATTATTTTTATTTCAAACTCATTAATAACTCCAACTTGATAATGAAGTTATTAATCCAAGAATTATAGGGTAATTAGAAAACCCTAGTTCCATATGGTAGAAAAACAGGAATTCATCATTTCATGTGTAATCCTAAACCCTAGGTTCATTTAGAACCCTAGCTTTATTATTACATGAGAACCTTAATTTGCCTCCAACCTAAACCCTAGGTTGAAACTTATGATCATAATACTTACTTTGTATTCAGGGATACATAGTAGCAACTAAATACTTGCCTTGCCACATAAAATGTAGAAGACCTAACACTAATATATGGGTATCCCATGTGTTCATCAGACCTAAATAATCAAGTAGGGTTAACCAAGTGAAAACCCTAGATCCAGTTACCAAAGCCATCATCATTAATTATCCCTATTTAGCATCACACCATTGTGATGAACTCCATCAGCAACCATGCTAATATTGACATCATATCCCATACACAGTAAACCCTATTAGTGTGAGATAATTATTAAACATCCTATTTAGGAAACCACCATTCCTTACTTAGTGAATCCAATAACAAAACCTAGACCACCTCAACCTTAATTGTAATACTTCTTATTAATTTAGAAGTATGTTCTTCAAAAGTTATTCTTTTAAAGAAAATAAGGAATCATCATCAACCCTGCTTATAAGGACCTATAAACCCTAGCCAGCTATCACCAGCAAGATAAACCAACCTTGACAACAACCATGTATAATGAATTGCTTAGGATACCTAGGTTTATCTTAACCTTACAAGCCCTAGGTGTTGATGAATCCAACTTTGTTGGGATCCATCTACTACTTACTCCAGCAACCAATTAGAACCATAGAAAACCATAGAACTCCACAACCCTAATTATCATACTTGTTCTTTATCAAAGAACATGTTCTTCAAAAGTTATTCTTTTGAAGTATATGATAATTAATCATTAACCATGCCATATAGTGCTAAAACCAACCACTATTCAATACATGTTAGGATTATACCAAATGTTATTGTTATGTGCTATTGGTGTTATTATTATGATTTATTTCAACACCTGTTTATGATAACAAGCAACCAATTCTTAATAAACACCTTGTTTGTGAATCACTCTAAAAGTGCAACACACCCTGAACCAATCATTACAACTCACTAATCCTAAATCATCAGGGTTAGGTCACGCTTAGAGCGATTGCATCTCATTCTTATGCATTATTGCATCCTTGCCAATCTTTTAAACATCATCCTTACCGGACGATGATGCTATTTCAGAATTTGGAGTTATCACAGATCGAAGACCTTGTCTGCATAATCTTGCAGTCAAGAAAGGCAAGTTCATCACTTGCTCATGTCATTTGAGTATTTCTATCAAATTACTTGCAAAGTACTATGGTTATCACTATTGCATAAAAACCAAAACCACTATTTTCATAACTATGAATATGACTATGTGGTGGGCAATGGAACCATGGATTGTGTTGATATGGTGGAGGTTCCATTGCAAGGGTTTATATCCATCTAGGATTAAACAACAAATGTCGCCAGTGATTCTTGTGCCGTAATACCCGTGTTAACCATAAGATCCGGAGTGGGACGGAGTAGTCAAAAGTGTTTCCACCTCTCGTTCATCAACGGATGCGCTTTACCGTAGACACTTGTATCTGTCGGTGGCAAGCGGTAGGTCGGGAAGCCTTAAGTCCCCACGGCATAGTCTCAGACACTTGTCACTCGAAGAACAAGCGGTAGGCTGGGGAAGCCTTAAGTCCCCACGGTATTGCGGTCTATGATGGGTTGCAGCTACCGGCGTAGGAGTGTATGGTAGAGCCCAGCACTGTCGTCGTGGTCGGGGTCCACCTTGAAATCTACAGGAATAATGGGACCGGCGTGGACCCAGGGTCGGCGCATGCAACAACGGGTGGGTGTTCGAGGTAGCGGAGGAACATGATTGGCTAGACCTTATACCGGGCCTCACACCATAGGAAGTGTGGACGGGTTGCGCGCCCGGTTGGCACCAAGGATTAAGATCTCTTATGGGTAAAGCAACACACCTCTGCAGAGTGTAAAGAACCGTGACCTGTCACTCCCTGTTCCGGGATATGGAACTGCGAACGCGGCCGGAAAGGAGCTCCATGAAGTTCTAGTAAACCGGTGAAGGCTGACGGACATAGCTCTTCTGAATAAAAACAACCTTTTGAAGAAATGGTTATGAAAACTTGCATTGGTATTAGACTTTCTGGTCTAATGCTGTAGCTAGTGCATTAAACACCTCTTTCCTATAATGAACTTGTTGAGTACGCTCGTACTCATCCCACTCTTAAATCCCCTGCTTAGGTATGGAGGCATCAAAGGAGGATCTACAGTGCAACTCGAAGGCCGAGGAGTCAACAACTACCTCAAAAGACAGGAACCTGTCAAGAGAGACAGATACCGCATCCACAAGGAGAAAACTTAGTTTAGCCATAGAAGGGAACTAGTTCCCTAAACCTAGCTCCTATTTAGCTAGAATCTATTTATAGCCTCTATAGCTAGTTAAATACTCTACAAATAGAGTTCGTGATAGGCTTAGACCATGAGTCGTTCTTCTGGAGTTTATTTGCAGTTTTACCTCATTGTAAAGTAGGAGGCGGTGCTGATCTTTTGTAACAGAGTCTGTATGTAATTCTATAGACATACCTTGGACCCGCATATGTTTCTGTTGTACCACTCTGAGCGATATAATACTAGTGGAACGGTGTTTCATTGGTGTTATATCAGACTTGCATACTACACCATGCAGTGGTATGCCGGGTCACCACAGTTGGTATCAGAGCAAATGCTTTGACCCTAGGATTAAAACCCTTTAAAGGAGACCTATAGGATTGGTAGTGTCTATAGGAAGCTGTCTTAGTTAAACCAAATATTCTTATGACTTGAGATGGATATTCACTTGAGAATAATCCTGACACACTTGAGTCAACATTTCTTACCTATCTTTCCTAAGTGAAGTTAGTTAGCTAATCCTAAACATGTAGCACATCAATAAGTTCTTAAAACAATAGATGGGTAGATTACAGTTGGTATACAATACATGGTAGTCCAAAGAGAGGATACAACCATAAGGAAGATATCCTATTGAAGATGTGTACCAACACAAGTTATGATTAAGTAAGAATTATTCAGACATGTAATAAGAGTAAATCAAGTGATGAAGATAATTAAGAAATCCTAATAGAAGATGAAGACCAAGTTAAGTAATGAGTAATTAAAATTATCTAGACATGTGAAACAATTGATAGTAAGTGATAACTCTGAGTTATATGAGGTAGTATAGACCATGATGAGTCAATCATGGGAGGCAAGGAAGAGAGATAGAAATAATATATGTCTACTTACATAGTAGAGTTGCTAATCATATATGATTCATCTGAGGATCATTATGTGATGAATATCTAAAGTATTTAGGAGGAGTACAATAGGAAGCCAAGTGCTAAACAAATAGTGCAAGAGCTGTGTTCCAAAAATATGGGAAGTGTGCCAAGCACATCATGACCATAGTCTCATGTTAAGTACAAACACTTGGAAGTATAGGAGTTATATTCCAATAGTTATGTGTTTAGAGTAGCAATGTTAGAACCCAGACATATCATGTGAGATAATCCTCAATAAAATAAAAGTTAAGTCGTACTTCCAAAGAAAACTAGATTAACTTCCACTATTCTAGACCACTTTGTCTCAAGTTTATCTCATTGCAATTGTGCAATTCAGGTAAATGTCAAGACAAATAGTAGAATGCCAACTATATGTGCTAAGTATCACGATATAAACCTATAATATGTGGTGTTATATACTACACATCAGAGCCTGATGTTTAGAGATGTCTTACTCAACTAGTATATTCAGTGATACGGGGTGGCCTTCGGACACCACCGCCTCAAGACCGACAAGCCCTCCTCGTGGTCCAATGACACGAGCTCGAGCCCAAGCACTACGCCAAGAGGTGAATTCGCTCCTCTCCACGTACTCCTTTGACACCCCTTTGGATGGCTTGCTACTTCATGCCAATACCCTATGTTCAATCAGGTACATCGACCAAGAAGCGAGCCATGAAGACCAAGCCAATGGAGAGAGAGCTGGAAACGATGAAGATGGAGCTACAGCTTCCAGGCCGGAACTTCCGCCCCCCAGGACCGGAACTTCCGGCCAGATGCCCCCCAGATGCCCTCCAGATGCCTTCCAGCGCCCAGCGAAGTGGAGCAGGCCGGAACTTCCGCCCCGAGGGACCGGAACTTCCGCCCACCGGAACTTCCGCCCAAGTTCCGCCCAAGTTCCGAAAGTCGGCGAAAACGCCCCTGGATGTTACTGCGGGACAATGGCGCAATTCCGGAACAAGGCCGGAACTTGGCCGGAACTTCCGCCCCGACCGGAACTTCCGCTGTCAGGACCGGAACTTCCGCCCCTGGCCGGAACTTCCGCCCAAGTTGACCGGAACTTCCGCCCCATCGAACTTCAGCACAACAGCACTTTTAGTTGTAACTTGCCCCTTCGCCCCACCTACTATAAATAGCCTTGTTGGCTCAGATCTGAGATTTAGACTTGATGTAAGAGAAAACATGAGTTATGCTCCTTCCCGCGGGAAACCCTTCTAGATCTACGAATCTACGAAGTTATCTACTCTTCTAGGCGATTGACCTCTTCCATTCTAGGAATTCTAGTGTTTTGGATCTTTTGCTTTTGCAATTCTATCTATTTGCACTCTTTTCCTCTTTGGAACTCTATCGATTGCTATTGCCAACCTTTTGTGAGGGATTCTACTCCTTGTGGGTCTTTTTCTTGCAATTCCGTTGGGTTGGTGTATCGGGCCAACGAAGAACAACCGGTTGTGTGTGTGTGTGTTGCGTTTGTATCTTCGATCCACCCCGCCATCCACCCACGTTCTTCGTGTTCATCCACCTCCCCCACGAATCCCATCCAAATCCGTGAAGATCGGGCACATCCAAGGACTTAGTCCTCATCATTCAGGCTTATGATGGTGTGTATTATATGCACAAAGCTGAAATCTTCTTGGATTTTGTTGGGTTTTCATTGTTTGACTAGATCCATACATGAAGTTTGACTTTGATATGCAAATGCATGTTGCAATATCAAGTTCTTACTTGATGCTATAGATCCAGAGGGTAATGGTATTCGTGTGAGGAAGTGACGAACTCTGAAGATCTTAAGGACAAGATGAAGGTTCATCAGAAAAAGGAAGTAAAGTTGTGGGAAGTAACCACAATACTCTGAAGATAGTACCAATCAGAAACTCATGCTTTTCCTCAATAGAGGAGTACTTTAGTACATAAGAAGCATGAAGGTGAGAAATATTATGATTATGGAGAAGTAGAAGTAGAACCATAATCATTATGGAAGAGGGAATGCATGGGAAATCACTTAGGATACTATATTCATAGTGTCAGCTAGTGGTTTTTCTGCAAAATAAACCCTGAATGAAGGAAGATGATTTATGAAACCATAGCAGATATAAGAAGACCATAGTTGATATCAGAAGACCACAATTGGTATAGGATCAATACTGCGAGATAGAGTAGAAGATGTCTCGTCCAATTGATCAAAACCTATAATAGAATCCAATTTTTTATAACAAATAGCCATAATTGGTATCAAGTAGTCCACCATTGGATTATTTGTACCAAGAAATTGTGAACAAATAAAAAACTTTGTTAGCCAAATAACACGGACCTATAATCATTTAGACGAAGGATTCACATTGGATGTCCATAATTGAGTGGATACACCACAGATATTCTTCACAAGACCTAGAAAAGTACAAACCATAAGCTAGACCTAGACCAATATTCTAATCATAAGTCTAATAGTTGGAAGAAAAGGAGTTGAAGAGCAAAAGAAAACTCTAAGGGGTAGAGTAAAGATTGAGTTGGATGTACAATGACTCAATACTTTAAGCTTAATAGGAGCAGAATGTCTGAACCGAGAGGAAGTTCGATCTTATTTTCATAAGATTGTTGAACATTAATTTCAGATGGATGTCGGACCAGAAGCCGAGGTTTATACCTCGAGGAAGTAAGAAGTGGACTATAACTTGAGAAAGTGAGTAATATTTACTCAGAAGTACGGAAGCTCAAGTAAGTCAAGCATAAAGAAGTTAGACGAAGAAATTACCGTAGATCAAATAAAGGTCAAGAAGGCCTAAGACCGAAGGAGATTGACCATACCAAAACTAAAGTCTATTTGAATGATTCCTTTCATGGAACCTAAATAACCCAAAAGAGTTATAGGTATCAACTATAAACCATGATCTGATTGCGACCGGAAGTTCCGCCTGGAAATACCGGAAGTTCCGCCCCCGGACCGGAAGTTCCGCCCCTCAGGACCGGAAGTTCCGCCTGGCCGAAATTTTGACAGCAACCTTCGTTTTTCGTTTTGGTACTAACCCCCTTGTGTTTGGACTTCGGTTTGCGTGCCATTTCAGCTACCACAAAGCTTCCGCAACATCGACAACGACGACGGCACCCCGAAGATTCAAGCGGTTCACTTGACACCTCCACCATAGCAAGTTCAAGATCGTCGGCCACCATCATCAAGTGGTATAACTTGCTCCTAACTTGTAGCCCTAGCCTCTTTTGCGTACCTTTCCTATCGAGAGTGGCTTTCTAGTGTTGCGAAGCATTGCGCAAGCGTCCCGACCGTGAGGGTGTGCGTGTGTTGAGCAAAGCTTCGAAGCAAGCTCGTGTGAAAAGATAAGCAAAAGAAGTGTGACATACTTACATAGATAGTAGTATCCTTACATAGTGAGAAAAAGAAAAAGAAAGAAAAATACAAAAAGAAAAAGAAAAAGTGTGTGAGTGACACCTATACACAAAAGAGTCCAAAGCTTTTAAGCAAAAGAGAGAAAAGAGAAGAGAGGCGTCTTGCGCAAATCTTGTTGCTTCTCAATTTTGCAACCAAGCCACGGTCTCTCTTGCGTTAGCGTGACACCGAGCTAGTAGTCTTCGTTAGGACCATTTTGTTCTTGCTCATTTTCCAAGTCGCGCTAACCCCATTTTGTCCCACGCGTGTGTTCCTCATTGTGTATGCCTTTTGTGATCACCGCCTTTGACTTGTGACTTTTGGATCTTCCCCACTTTTGACAATAGACTTTTCGTTTGGTTCTTCCATTTGGCTTTCCACATCCGTACCTAACACCATATAGAGTTTTGTTTTTGTGTGTGTAACCGGTTGTTCCTCACCTTAATACACCTTTCCAATTTCGTTGTGAGTCTTTGACTTACTTGTGAGCTTTCCTCTAACCCCACAACATAGTTCTTGTTTTAGTTGTAACCATGTCTAGTGGAGAGGGGAACCAACTACCGATGACGCGGCACCAACATTGGATCGCTACTCAAGCCGTCAACAAGAGTATCCATGACCTCATGGCAAGGATCGATGAGACCGTTGCACGCTATGAAGAACGAGCTCAAGTGCAAAGACGGGACCTCAATGTCCAAGTGCAAGACATCCATGACAAGCTCGATGCTCAAGCTCATGATATGAGAGCCACACTTGCTACTCAAGGTCAACAAAACATGGCGAGCATGAGAAGGCAAGAAGAAAGGATGGCACGCCTTGAGCAAGCTATTGCCAACATCGCCAACAACCGAAGCCAACACTCAAGGTCTTCGCGCTCTCATAGTTCAAGGTCAAGAGCTCCTACACCGTCTCGCCATGATTCTAATGAAGACCCACGCCATCATAATGTGGATGCTCAAGTACTTCAACAACAAGCTTGAGATGTGGAGCAAGCACGTGCTCAACTTGAACAAGAGAGACTACAACAAGCTCATCGCCAAGCTCAATTCGAAGAGGAACAACAACGTCTTCGTCATGATCAAGATCTCCTTCATGCACGTGAGCAAGAACCTCTTCGCCATGAGCAAGAGGCACGTCAACAACAAGGGCAACCGCGCCCATCTCAAGTGGCCAATGCTCCAAGGAACCCACCTCATGACGTCGACCACGAAGTGAACCAAGAAAGCCAAATCATCAATATTGATGCTCCGCAAGATGATGGCGCAAGAAGAAACAATAGGGACAATAGAAGACACAACCCTCTCAATTATCGAGCTCATCAAGCACTTCATGCTCATCAAGAGGAAGCAAGGCACCAAAATGAAGAAGACGCCTCAAGTGAAGCTAGTGTCATGCCACATCCCCGGCAACCTCATGGAAGGCGTCCTCCTCTTCCAAACCGCCGCCATGGAATTGAGGATCCACCTCAACAACCTCAACAACCTCACAACCATAATGAGGATGAAGATGAAGAAAGACCACCTCCTAGGCGCAATGACCGCAATGAAGAGGAAATCTTTGGGAAGCTTAAATTCACCATGCCCAAATTCCACGGAGAAGAAGACCCCGATGCATACCTCTCTTGGGTTCTCAAGGTTGACAAGATTTTCCGCATCCACAACTTCTCCGAAGCAAAGAAAGTGGCTATGGCATCACTAGAGTTTGAAGGGTATGCAAATGTTTGGTGGGAAGAAGTGAACAAGAAGCGTGATAAGGAAGATCTAGACCCCATTGCTACATGGGAAGAGATGCAAGAAGTCATGCACAAACGCTTTGTGCCCAACCATCACAAATGCGACCTCTTCAACAAGCTTACCCAACTCAAGCAAAGCTACAAGTCCGTTGAGGAGTACTACAAGGAGATGCACATGACCATGATGAGTGCAAATGTGGACGAGCGAGAAGAGCAAACAATGGCAAGATTCTTGAATGGATTGAACATTCCCGTCAAGAGGATAGTGGAATTCTTGCCTTACACCAACATGGTTGAATTGCTTCATCAAGCTACAAGAGCCGAGCGCCAAGTGCGAGAAGACATAGCAAGTGCAAAAACAAAGTCCTTCTTCGCCGCAAGAAATGCAACAAATACCTCCTCAAGCATCAAGAACACAAGTGCTATTGCTCCCAAGGATCCTCCTAAGCAAATGAAGAGTGCCTTCAAGACAACAAGCTTCAAGCCGGATCAATCAACTATGTCCTCCAAAGCTTCCACGGGATCTAGTAACATCACTTGCTTCAAGTGTGGAGCTCAAGGACATAAATCCTTTGAATGCAAGAACACAAGAGTTATGATAACTCGAGATGATGGAGATGTGGAGTACTTGAGTGAAGGTGAATATGAAGCCTTGGTACAAGCCGCAACCAATCATGAAGATGATGACTTGGAAGACCAAGAGCAAGTCCTATGTGTGCATGATGGAAGCCCGTCCCTTGTGGTGACCAAAGTGTTGACAACCCATGCACTTCCCAATGAAGATCAAAGGTGCAACATCTTCCAAACAAGAGCCGGAATCAATGGCAAGTCAATAAAGGTTATCATGGATGGAGGGAGTTGCCACAATCTTGCAAGCACCGAACTATGCTCCAAGCTCAACCTCACACTCCGGAAACACCCCCATCCTTACCATGTGCAATGGCTAAGTGACAATGGAAATGTCAAGATACAACACACCGTCTCCGTATCCTTCAAGATTGGCGCCTATGAAGACACCGTTGATTGTGATGTAGTGCCCATGACGGTGTGCCACATGCTACTTGGTCGCCCTTGGCAATATGACAAAAGAGCAAGCCATGATGGCTACACAAATGCCTATAGCTTCAAGGTCGGCGACAAGACATTCATCCTACGCCCCATGACTCCTAGCCAAGTAATTGCGGACAATGCAAAGGCTTTAGCGAGGGCTAAGGAAGCTACCATCACTAGTGAGATGAGTGGTGAGAGAGTGACCCACCAAAAGGAAAGTGAGCGCCACAAGCCATATATGAGTGAGATGAAGAGTGTCCTCATAGCTACCAAGAGTGAGATGAGAGAATTGCACCACAACCCATCCACCATATTGCACTACGTGCTCATTTGCAAGGGGCCATCTTCGGAGACTAACAACTTAACAACCCTTCCTTCGTCTTTGTTGTCTCTTTTGAAGGAGTTCCAAGATGTCTTCCCCGACGAGCTTCCTCATGGACTACCACCAGCCGAGGGATTGAGCACCGCATCGACCTCATACCCGGCGCTCCTCTACCAAACCGCGCCGCCTACCGCACCAACCCCGAAGACACAAAGGAGATCCAACGACAAATACAAGACCTCCTCGAAAAAGGGTATGTTCGTGAAAGCTTAAGCCCTTGTGCGGTTCCCGTGATTCTTGTGCCTAAACCGGATGAGACGCAACGGATGTGTATGGATTGTCGCCCCATCAATGCCATTACCGTCCGTTACCGCCATCCCATTCCGCGTTTAGATGACATGCTTGATGAACTTAGTGGTGCCACAATTTTCTCTAAGATTGATTTGCGTAGTGGTTACCATCAAATCCGCATGGCTATTGGTGATGAATGGAAAACGGCATTCAAGACCAAACTCGGTCTCTATGAATGGCTCGTAATGCCTTTCGGTCTTTCCAACGCTCCATCTACTTTCATGCGCCTCATGAATCACATCTTGCGTCCTCTCATTGGCAAGAGCGTGGTTGTCTACTTCGATGATATTCTTATTTATAGAAAAACCTCGAGGACCATGTGCAACATGTGAGAGAAGTCTTGTGCATCTTGCGACATGAAAAGCTTTATGCTAACCTCCCTAAATGCACATTTGCTCAAAACAAATTGGTTTTCCTTGGCTTTGTGGTTTCCGCTAGTGGTATTGAAGTTGATTCTTCTAAGGTTGAGGCCATCCACAATTGGCCCACTCCTACCAATGTTGCTCAAGTCCGAAGTTTCCATGGACTTGCCGGTTTTTACCGCCGCTTTGTGAAAGATTTTAGCACCATTGCTTGCCCTTTGAATGAGCTTACCAAGAAGAATGTTCCGTTTGTTTGGGGCAAGGCCCAACAAAATGCTTTTGATGAGTTGAAGAAACGCCTTACCGAGGCACCACTCCTTGTTCTTCCAAACTTTTCCAAAACTTTTGAGATTGAGTGCGATGCAAGTGGACTCGGTATTGGTGGAGTGCTTATGCAAGATGGAAAACCCGTGGCATACTATAGCGAGAAGTTAGATGGCGCACGCCTCAACTATCCTATATATGACAAGGAACTTTACGCTTTGGTTCGTGTTCTTGAAGTTTGGCAACACTATCTTTGGCCAAAAGAGTTTATTATCCACTCCGACCATGAATCTTTGAAATATTTGAAAAGTCAACACAATTTGAACAAAAGACATGCAAAGTGGGTTGAGTTCATTGAGTCCTTTCCATATGTGATCAAATACAAGAAGGGCAAGGACAATGTTGTGGCGGATGCTCTTTCCCGCAAACTCACCCTCTTACTCACTCGCTTGGATATTAGTATTTTGGGTCTTGATGAAATCAAAGATTTATATGCTTCCGATGCTTTCTTTGGCCCAATCTTTGCAAAGTGTTCTAGTGAGAAGGGCATCGATGATTTCTATTTGCACCAAGGATTCTTGTTCAAGGGCAACAAACTTTGTATTCCTATGTCTTCGCTTCGCCTTTTGCTCTTACAAGAATCGCATGGTGGTGGTCTTATGGGACACTTTGGACGAGAGAAGACATATGCCATGCTCTCCACTCACTATTATTGGCCAAGAATGTACCGCGACGTGGAGCGCCTTTGCCGACGGTGTACAACATGCTTACAAGCTAAGTCTACCTCCAACCCTTATGGTCTTTACACCCCTTTGCCTATTCCATATGCACCATGGACCGATATTAGCATGGATTTCGTTCTAGGCTTGCCTCGCACTAAGCATGGTCATGATTCTATATTTGTGGTAGTGGATAGATTCTCTAAGATGGCTCATTTCATACCTTGCCATAAGAGCGACGATGCTTCACACATTGCTTCATTGTTTTTCAGGGAAATTGTTCGCCTACATGGAGTACCGCAAAGCATTGTGTCGGATCGAGACGTCAAGTTCATGAGTTATCTTTGGAAGTCGCTCATGGCAAAGTTTGGAGTGAAGCTCTTATTCTCATCATCCTCGCACCCGCAAACGGACGGCCAAACGGAAGTGGTCAATAGAAGCCTATCCTCTCTTCTACGCATCCTCGTGAAGAAAAACTTGAAGTCATGGGAAGAGTGCCTTCCACACGCGGAGTTCGCCTACAACCGCGCCAAGCACTCGACAACATCAAGGAGTCCCTTCATGGTCGTCTACGGGTTTGAGCCGCTCACGGCACTCGACATACTACCACTTCCACTTCATGAGCGGACAAACATGGACTTCGACAAGCGCACCGCCGCCGTGAAGAAGCTACATGAAGATACAAGGGCAACAATCGAGCAACAAGTTCTTCGTCAAGCAACACGCCTCAACATGAAGAAAAAGGCACGGATTTTCAACGAAGGGGACCTAGTGTGGATACATCTTCGCAAGGACCGTTTCCCTCAAGAAAGAAACTCCAAGCTCAAGCCCCGAGGTGATGGTCCCTTCAAGGTCCTCAAGCGAATCAACGACAACGCCTACGTCATCGACATACCAACATCCAAGTACTTGGTGAGCAACACATTCAATGTGTCCGACCTCTCGCCATACCATGGAGATGAAGAGACGTTAGAGTCGAGGGCGACTCTTTCCCAAGGGGGGGGAGATGATACGGGGTGGCCTTCGGACACCACCGCCTCAAGACCGACAAGCCCTCCTCGTGGTCCAATGACACGAGCTTGAGCCCAAGCACTACGCCAAGAGGTGAATTCGCTCCTCTCCACGTACTCCTTTGACACCCCTTTGGATGGCTTGCTACTTCATGCCAATACCCTATGTTCAATCAGGTACATCGACCAAGAAGCGAGCCATGAAGACCAAGCCAATGGAGAGAGAGCTGGAAACGATGAAGATGGAGCTACAGCTTCCAGGCCGGAACTTCCGCCCCCCAGGACCGGAACTTCCGGCCAGATGCCCCCCAGATGCCCTCCAGATGCCTTCCAGCGCCCAGCGAAGTGGAGCAGGCCGGAACTTCCGCCCCGAGGGACCGGAACTTCCGCCCAAGTTCCGCCCAAGTTCTGAAAGTCGGCGAAAACGCCCCTGGATGTTACTGCGGGACAATGGCGCAATTCCGGAACAAGGCCGGAACTTGGCCGGAACTTCCGCCCCGACCGGAACTTCCGCCTGTCCAGACCGGAACTTCCGCCCCTGGCCGGAACTTCCGCCCAAGTTGACCGGAACTTCCGCCCCATCGAACTTCAGCACAACAGCACTTTTAGTTGTAACTTGCCCCTTCGCCCCACCTACTATAAATAGCCTTGTTGGCTCAGATCTGAGATTTAGACTTGATGTAAGAGAAAACATGAGCTATGCTCCTTCCCGCGGGAAACCCTTCTAGATCTACGAATCTACGAAGTTATCTACTCTTCTAGGCGATTGACCTCTTCCATTCTAGGAATTCTAGTGTTTTGGATCTTTTGCTTTTGCAATTCTATCTATTTGCACTCTTTTCCTCTTTGGAACTCTATCGATTGCTATTGCCAACCTTTTGTGAGGGATTCTACTCCTTGTGGGTCTTTTTCTTGCAATTCCGTTGGGTTGGTGTATCGGGCCAACGAAGAACAACCGGTTGTGTGTGTGTGTGTTGCGTTTGTATCTTCGATCCACCCCGCCATCCACCCACGTTCTTCGTGTTCATCCACCTCCCCCACGAATCCGATCCAAATCCGTGAAGATCGGGCACATCCAAGGACTTAGTCCTCATCATTCAGGCTTATGATGGTGTGTATTATATGCACAAAGCTGAAATCTTCTTGGATTTTGTTGGGTTTTCATTGTTTGACTAGATCCATACATGAAGTTTGACTTTGATATGCAAATGCATGTTGCAATATCAAGTTCTTACTTGATGCTATAGATCCAGAGGGTAATGGTATTCGTGTGAGGAAGTGACGAACTCTGAAGATCTTAAGGACAAGATGAAGGTTCATCAGAAAAAGGAAGTAAAGTTGTGGGAAGTAACCACAATACTCTGAAGATAGTAACAATCAGAAACTCATGCTTTTCCTCAATAGAGGAGTACTTTAGTACATAAGAAGCATGAAGGTGAGAAATATTATGATTATGGAGAAGTAGAAGTAGAACCATAATCATTATGGAAGAGGGAATGCATGGGAAATCACTTAGGATACTATATTCATAGTGTCAGCTAGTGGTTTTTCTGCAAAATAAACCCTGAATGAAGGAAGATGATTTATGAAACCATAGCAGATATAAGAAGACCATAGTTGATATCAGAAGACCACAATTGGTATAGGATCAATACTGCGAGATAGAGTAGAAGATGTCTCGTCCAATTGATCAAAACCTATAATAGAATCCATTTTTTTGATAACAAATAGCCATAATTGGTATCAAGTAGTCCACCATTGGATTATTTGTACCAAGAAATTGTGAACAAATAAAAAACTTTGTTAGCCAAATAACACGGACCTATAATCATTTAGACGAAGGATTCACATTGGATGTCCATAATTGAGTGGATACACCACAGATATTCTTCACAAGACCTAGAAAAGTACAAACCATAAGCTAGACCTAGACCAATATTCTAATCATAAGTCTAATAGTTGGAAGAAAAGGAGTTGAAGAGCATAAGAAAACTCTAAGGGGTAGAGTAAAGATTGAGTTGGATGTACAATGACTCAATACTTTAAGCTTAATAGGAGCAGAATGTCTGAACTGAGAGGAAGTTCGATCTTATTTTCATAAGATTGTTGAACATTAATTTCAGATGGATGTCGGACCAGAAGCCGAGGTTTATACCTCGAGGAAGTAAGAAGTGGACTATAACTTGAGAAAGTGAGTAATATTTACTCAGAAGTACGGAAGCTCAAGTAAGTCAAGCATAAAGAAGTTAGACGAAGAAATTACCGTAGATCAAATAAAGCTCAAGAAGGCCTAAGACCGAAGGAGATTGACCATACCAAAACTAAAGTCTATTTGAATGATTCCTTTCATGGAACCTAAATAACCCAAAATAGTTATAGGTATCAACTATAAACCATGATTGGATGGACTAAATGAGTCTAATCCATTCTTAGGGAAATAAACCATCATGACCATTTCCATGGTAAGTACCTTACCAAGTACCATTATTGCACTTTTGGTAGTAAGGGAAAACATCTGGACAAGGGATATATTCAGAATATCCACCAAGATCACCACGGAGTTCGAGACAAGTCGTGGTCTGCATAAGTCAGTTTCACACTCCGAAACGTGAGAGAGATCAAACTTCGAGGACGAAGTTTAGTTTAAGGGGTAGAGACTGTAATATCCCAGGTATTGGGGTTACAAAAATAGAGGAAACAGATGTGTGCATTGCATTCATGCATAGAAAATCTGGGGAATTTTCGCGCTTTAAAGTAAAACAAGTCCACGATGGCGAAGTTTCACTTGACCTTGGTGGAATTGAAGTAGCTCATCAAGTCAAGCGCTATAAACCTCAATATGACTTTGTTAAAACTTTGTTTTGGGAAGAGATGATTTGATCTAAGGGGTTAGATCAAATAGAACTAATAATCAACACAACAACACTTTACTCAATGATCAACTACTTGATCTTATAACAGATCATAATATGGTAATCATTGCCACAACACATGAACACCAATTCAATTGTAAATCCAGTAACAATAATTGGAGAAACTATTCTTCACTCATCTCCTCCATGTCTTAAACTAATCCATGCTCTTATCATAAACCCTATGATATCCATTCTACTTTAATCTTGGAAACAAGACAAGGAGATCCAACTAAGGAATACAACTCTTCTCTATTCCAAATTATTAAGCATCAAACCTAGAGAGGTGAGAGTTCTATTAATTATTAGAGAAGCAATAACAAACCTTGAGTTAAACCCTGGATATACATCCATGTAAACAAAACCTCATCTTAAGAACATAACCTTAGGATACTAATCAAGACCATCCCTAGAAAGAGAACCTTTTATGTTGAACATAGATATTGATGATCACATCATTATCTATGGAACCAAATCTTAAGATGGTATTAAAAGTCCTTTCCTAGATGAGAGAGAGACCACTCATACCAATTTTAGCTTTACCTATTTAAGAATAAAGGACAACCTTTGAATTAAAGTATTAGGTTGAAAACCATTTCTCTTGGAGTGGTGGGATAACCTAATATCACATGGAATAATACCATACCCCTTAATTGATAAGGTGAGGAAGAGACTAACCCAATTAAGCTAGACAAATGAAACCTTAGCCTAGATACCTAAGGAGATATTAGGAGTACCCCATAAACCCTAGAATAAACATTCTTAAATGAGAAAGCTCAATCTATGGTGTTATACTCAAGATAATTGAGACAACCCTAACCATGCCCATTCAAGAAACTATAAAAGAAGGTATATATTTAATTGATCAAGACAACACTTGATCTTGGGAGTGAGAAAACCATTCAAGGAGAGATACCTTAGGAAGTCCAACCTTGATCATTATAAATTGTGTAATGATCATAAACCCTAAGAATTTTAAGTAAAGATATTAAGAACAAGATGATCATATGTAATATATGATCATGCTTTGGAGATATGTGAGGATAAGTTAAACCCTACTAGTATAAGTAGATCCCCTTTCCACATGAAATTATAGGGAGATCACTAGTAAGAAACCCTAGGCTTATATCTCAATCCCAACTTGTGAACCACTTAGTGATCATAAGTAGAATCTTACCACATCCCTACTTCATTTGTTCCTCAATTAGAGAACTTAAGAAACCTTAGTGCCAAACCCTATAATTAATATAGTGAGGAACCATTATCCTTATAACTAGACCAAACAATGATGAGAGTAGTACCTATATTTCATTGTGCTATTAAAATATGATAATAATGCTAACCTTGAAATAGGATAAACCTTACAATATCTTAGAAATAATTCTTCACATAAAATCATGGTCCAATCCCTCCTCATTACCATTCATCTTAAAAACCTAGCCTTAATCCAAATATATGTGAACCATCAATAATGCTAAGTACTAGCAAACCCTAATAATGTGTTCACCATGCACATGTTAGAAATTTCAAATCATTTAAATAGATCTGGTTCCCAAATTAAAAAGGGAATTGAAATAAACACCCAACTCATGTTTATTTTCCATTTGGCATAACTCTCACACCAATCCCAATTTAATTAAACGATAGATACTCGTTGAGCAAAACACTTATGCAATAAGCATTACTATTAAATCTTATGGAGATTCAAATATTTTAGAACCTGCAAGCATAACCTGAATTCAAATTTGAATTCAAACAATAAAATTAGAAACCAGAAAATAAATGAAATAGAAAACAAGAAAATAGAAAAGGACTTACCGGACCTTACCTGGCCGTGGAGCAACCCAGCAGCAGCCCACCAACGAGGCCCAGCCCAAAATCAAAGCCAACCCAACTCTCTGTACCGATTCGATAAGAAGAAGAAAAAAATAGAGAGCCATCGTCTTCGTTCTCCTCTGAGAGGTCGACACCGCGGCGAGCTCCATCATCGTCGCCATTCCTGACCGCCGCGGACGCCAACGACTAGCCCAGAAACAATTACAATGCTCTCCATGTCCGAGTATATCCTAAAGCGTCCAGATTCGTGCACCGAACCTTGCCGACATCGCCGGCGCATCTGAGCCACCGCCGGTGATGGAAAAGACGATTCCGTCCTCGCCAAGCCCTATAAAAGCATCACCAACACCGCCTGGAAACCCTAGAACCTTTAAGCCTCTTCATTTCTCCCCAATCCACCTCTATCTCTCGAACTCATCCGTGAACTGTCGCCGGAGTCGGAGAAGAACCCGACGATTGGAGCCATTGCAGCAACCTAGAAGAGGTCGGGGAGGTGCGCCTCGACATTTACATCAATCTGGCGGAGTAAAGCATCCAGGGGAGCTTGGTGGTGGGCTAATTTTGAAGCCCCCTTCTGCTCGGGATCGCCGGCAATCGCGACCTCACCACCATCTCCGACTACCCCAGGCTTCACCGAGCTCGCCAACAGCCTCAGGTTGATCTTGCGCATCTTATGCACCTATTTACGCGTCTTAGGATCAAACGTAGCCCAATCCCGATAGTTGGCCGGAGTTTGCCGCCGCAGGGACGCTCGCCGGAGCTGTCTCCGGTGACCATTTCCTGGCGGCGAGACCACCATCGTCCTCAGCGCGGCAAGGCGAGTCTAGCGGAACTAATTGGCCATCCTCCCGTGGCCTAAAACGTCGTCGCCGTCGTTCGCTGACCCGACCGGCGGCGTTCGACCGGCGAGGCGACGTGGTCAGAGACCCCACCGTGGTGTTGACTTGGTCAGGCCACCGTGGCGGCTGACCTGGCAGCAGCCCCACCAGTCAGTGACTGGATGGGTAGATTAACCGGGTGTGTTTAGGATTTTCCATTTTTAATTTTAAATCCATTAATTACTGCAACTTTGCAAATTCATATAAAATTCAATATAGCTCAGAAAAATATAAATGATACATCAAAATTCATAGAAAAGGAAACTCTACCCAATAAAAATATAATATGAAATTTTTATTTTTAATAAAAATTTAATTGTTTTATACTTAATAATTAAATCTTTTCTTTTATTCCGAATTAAATTAAAATTCAATAAATAGGAAAACCTTCTAAAATTAAATAAAAACCAGTAAGAAAATAAAGAAAACATTAAAGCTAATTTTCTTTATTTATTATTTGTTAAATCATTATTAGAGAGATTTAAACCCTAATTAATAATTACCTTAATTATTAAATTCATTAAAAATAATAAAATGTCAAATCCAATATTATTTTTATTTCAAACTCATTAATAACTCCAACTTGATAATGAAGTTATTAATCCAAGGATTATAGGGTAATTAGAAAACCCTAGTTCCATATGGTAGAAAAACAGGAATTCATCATTTCATGTGTAATCCTAAACCCTAGGTTCATTTAGAACCCTAGCTTTATTATTACATGAGAACCTTAATTTGCCTCCAACCTAAACCCTAGGTTGAAACTTATGATCATAATACTTACTTTGTATTCAGGGATACATAGTAGCAACTAAATACTTGCCTTGCCACATAAAATGTAGAAGACCTAACACTAATATATGGGTATCCCATGTGTTCATCAGACCTAAATAATCAAGTAGGGTTAACCAAGTGAAAACCCTAGATCCAGTTACCAAAGCCATCATCATTAATTATCCCTATTTAGCATCACACCATTGTGATGAACTCCATCAGCAACCATGCTAATATTGACATCATATCCCATACACAGTAAACCCTATTAGTGTGAGATAATTATTAAACATCCTATTTAGGAAACCACCATTCCTTACTTAGTGAATCCAATAACAAAACCTAGACCACCTCAACCTTAATTGTAATACTTCTTATTAATTTAGAAGTATGTTCTTCAAAAGTTATTCTTTTAAAGAAAATAAGGAATCATCATCAACCCTGCTTATAAGGACCTATAAACCCTAGCCAGCCTATCACCAAAGAAGATAAACCAACCTTGACAACAACCATGTATAATGAATTGCTTAGGATACCTAGGTTTATCTTAACCTTACAAGCCCTAGGTGTTGATGAATCCAACTTTGTTGGGATCCATCTACTACTTACTCCAGCAACCAATTAGAACCATAGAAAACCATAGAACTCCACAACCCTAATTATCATACTTGTTCTTTATCAAAGAACATGTTCTTCAAAAGTTATTCTTTTGAAGTATATGATAATTAATCATTAACCATGCCATATAGTGCTAAAACCAACCACTATTCAATACATGTTAGGATTATACCAAATGTTATTGTTATGTGCTATTGGTGTTATTATTATGATTTATTTCAACACCTGTTTATGATAACAAGCAACCAATTCTTAATAAACACCTTGTTTGTGAATCACTCTAAAAGTGCAACACACCCTGAACCAATCATTACAACTCACTAATCCTAAATCATCAGGGTTAGGTCACGCTTAGAGCGATTGCATCTCATTCTTATGCATTATTGCATCCTTGCCAATCTTTTAAACATCGTCCTTACCGGACGATGATGCTATTTCAGAATTTGGAGTTATCACAGATCGAAGACCTTGTCTGCATAATCTTGCAGTCAAGAAAGGCAAGTTCATCACTTGCTCATGTCATTTGAGTATTTCTATCAAATTACTTGCAAAGTACTATGGTTATCACTATTGCATAAAAACCAAAACCACTATTTTCATAACTATCAATATGACTATGTGGTGGGCAATGGAACCATGGATTGTGTTGATATGGTGGAGGTTCCATTGCAAGGGTTTATATCCATCTAGGATTAAACAACAAATGTCGCCAGTGATTCTTGTGCCGTAATACCCGTGTTAACCATAAGATCCGGAGTGGGACGGAGTAGTCAAAAGTGTTTCCACCTCTCGTTCATCAACGGATGCGCTTTACCGTAGACACTTGTATCTGTCGGTGGCAAGCGGTAGGCTGGGGAAGCCTTAAGTCCCCACGGCATAGTCCGTAGACACTTGTCACTCGAAGAACAAGCGGTAGGCTGGGGAAGCCTTAAGTCCCCACGGTATTGCGGTCTATGATGGGTTGCAGCTACCGGCGTAGGAGTGTATGGTAGAGCCCAGCACTGTCGTCGTGGTCGGGGTCCACCTTGAAATCTACAGGAATAATGGGACCGGCGTGGACCCAGGGTCGGCGCATGCAACAACGGGTGGGTGTTCGAGGTAGCGGAGGAACATGATTGGCTAGACCTTATACCGGGCCTCACACCATAGGAAGTGTGGACGGGTTGCGCGCCCGGTTGGCACCAAGGATTAAGATCTCTTATGGGTAAAGCAACACACCTCTGCAGAGTGTAAAGAACCGTGACCTGTCACTCCCTGTTCCGGGATATGGAACTGCGAACGCGGCCGGAAAGGAGCTCCATGAAGTTCTAGTAAACCGGTGAAGGCTGACGGACATAGCTCTTCTGAATAAAAACAACCTTTTGAAGAAATGGTTATGAAAACTTGCATTGGTATTAGACTTTCTGGTCTAATGCTGTAGCTAGTGCATTAAACACCTCTTTCCTATAACGAACTTGTTGAGTACGCTCGTACTCATCCCACTCTTAAATCCCCTGCTTAGGTATGGAGGCATCAATGGAGGATCTACAGTGCAACTCGAAGGCCGAGGAGTCAACAACTACCTCAAAAGACAGGAACCTGTCAAGAGAGACAGATACCGCATCCACAAGGAGAAAACTTAGTTTAGCCATAGAAGGGAACTAGTTCCCTAAACCTAGCTCCTATTTAGCTAGAATCTATTTATAGCCTCTATAGCTAGTTAAATACTCTACAAATAGAGTTCGTGATAGGCTTAGACCACGAGTCGTTCTTCTGGAGTTTATTTGCAGTTTTACCTCATTGTAAAGTTGATGTAGCCCCGGTCACCGACGTCGCTACACCAAGACCATCAAGTGCAACCCCGCCTATCGTCGACGCTACACCATGGCCAAAGAGTCCCCCAAGTGGACCTTCAACCCTCACCCACGCTACACGCGACAAGGTGAACTCCTTCCTCTCGATACTTGACCTCGTAGATACCTTGAATGGAATGCTACCTCATGTCGACATGTTATATGTCATTAGGTACAAGAGTCATCGAGGACCGGAGAGGAGGAACACCCATGGTGCACGTAAGCGAGGGAAGGGAAGAGGAGCCATTCATCATGGTGCAAGGAAGAGAGAAGAAGAAGAGAAGAAGAAGAAGAAGAAGAAGAAGAAGAAGAAGAAGAAGAAGGAAAGAGGAGAAGAAGGCTGGCCGGCCCAGAACCCGGTTGGACCGGCCCCACGACCGGACTGTCCGGTTGCCGCCCGGTCGACCGGCCCCAGGACCGGACCACCCGGTCCCAGGCCCGGTCTGACCGGCCCCAAACCGGATCCGACGGGAATGACTCCCCAAGCTGCCTAAGTTATCCACTTGCGTACCTTTTCGGCCCAAGCTGGCTTGTACCTCTATATAAGCACCTAGGACCCCTCCTTTACCCTTTAGACAAGATGATAGCTTAAACATGAAGATGAGCTTTGTCTCCCTAGGGTTTCATCCCCTTTGTATCAAGGCAACCCATGTTGGATGATTGGATTTGGTGTGTGAGATTCTAGTGTTACCCACTCTCTCTCCCACTCCTAGATTCATCTCCCTCACCAATCTCTCCGCTCGGAATTCTACCGCGTGTCTCTTCCGGGTTGATTCTATTGGCGTGGTCCATCGAGCCACGGGGTAAGTATCGATTGTATCGGGTTGGTGTGCGTGCGTGAGTCTCGGAGTCCCTCGTGTTCATCGTGTTCTTCGTGTTCCTCGCGTTTTCCCATCTCCCCTCTTGGTTTCGAAGTCAATCCGCGAGATCGGGCCACACACGGGGTCTTAGACCTCATCATATGGTATCAGCAGCCTTTGGTTTCCGCGGATTTGACCCCCCACCCGTCCAATTTCGTCTCTAAAAAATTTCCCCAAAAATCCCCAAAAATAGCCCTAATTTGCCTCTTGACCGATCTGTGATTTGGTTGCGTTTTGAGTGGTTTTGGTCCATGGATTTGGTGTTGGAGTGCTTGATCTACTATCTCCCCAACTTTTAGCCCCCAATTCCATCTTTTTCCTTCGTTTTGGTCGATTTGGCTTGGTTTTCGCTCAAGAACAGGAGAGAGAAAATCTGCGCCCCGCGAAATCCGGTCGACCGGGCGCCAACCGGGCCAGTGACCGGACAGCCTGGCACCAGGGCCGGTCAACCGGGCGCCGCACTGGCGCCAACCGGGCGCAAACCGAGCGCCAACCGGGCGCCAACCGGGCCAGAACCCGGTCAACCGGGCTGTAGACCGGGCAGGCCGGTCCAGGGCCTGGTCAACCGGGCGCCAACCGGGCGCCACCTCCACCACCACCTCCGCCAACCACCGCCACCCTCTCCGCCGCCGGCAAGCACCGCCATCATCCCCAACCACCGGCAAACACCACCGCGGCCCCAACAAACACCGCCGCATCCGCAAGAGCATCGACACCACCACCACCGGCTTACCACCGCCACCACCGCCAAGCTACTTTGACCGATTTCTTCCGCTAACTTGTGTTTGCTTGTTCCGGTTTGAGTGCCTTGTTTGTGAAACTAACCCGCAGCTCCGAAGCAAGCGACGACATCCTCGGCACCCCGGGCTTGCAACCGTACTCTTGACACCACCACCTTCATCGCAAGTTGTGTGTTCATCACCGCCTAACATCTTAGGTATAACTTGCATTCCCCTTGTAACCCCTCTTCTTTTGCGATCTATCCTATCGAGCATTGCTTATTGAGTGTTGCGAGACATTGCACGTGGCCCCGATTGTGAGGTGTGTGTAGTGTGGAGTCAAGCTTCTAAGCAAAACTCGTGTGGCAAGATAGCAAGTGTGAGCTAACGCTAACATAGAGCGTGAAAAATAAAGAAAAGCACAAAAAGAGTGCAAGTAGCACCATACACCCATACATACAAAAGTGTGAAAGTGCCACCATAGGTACAAAAGAGTGCAAGTGCCACCATATACAAAAGAGTGTCATAAGCTTTTAAGCAAAAGAGAGATAAGAGAAGAGAGGCCACGTGTGAATCTTGTTGTCTCTTCCTTGCAACCGAAGCTTTGATCTCTTCTTGTGTTAGTGTGACACCGAGCACCCTTGCTTAAGGGCTTCATACACTTTTCCGCTCATTCCTTGGTCGCACTAACCCCGTTCATCTCGTGTGTGTGTTCCACATCTTTTCCGTGTTTATAGTGATCATCGCTTTAACATTTGATTTTTGGATTTCCACCACTCTTGACAATACACTTGATTTCGGATTTCGTCTTTTGGCTTTCCACCACACTCACCTACCACCATATTTGCTAGCTTTTGCGTGTGTCTTTGTGTGAGTGCCCGATACAATTGTTCTAACTCTCGGTTTGTTGGATCACCCCAATCTTGTCATACCACGGTAAGATTGCGAGGTAGTCTCCTTCCACTAACATACACCATATAGATACCATCGTGCTAACATGGATAGCGAAGATGAAGATACGGAGGAGTACATGGAGCACTTCGAGGAAGATACCTCCTCAAGCAACGCGGATGTGGAGGAACATGTGGAGCTCTACTCCGACCATGGCTCCCCAAGCATCACCGACATCTCCGACATCGAGGAGCTCTACATCGACAATGGCTCCTCAAGCATGGATGACATGGTGGAGCACCACTTTGAGGATGACTTCGACGAGCTCTACATCGACAATGGCTCATCAAGCATGGACGACATGGTGGAGCAACGACACACCTACGACATCGACACCATGGCGGAGCCTCACCTAGTCACCTACTTGGCCAATGGAGCTACATATGAAGATAGAGGACCTCAACGATGGCACCATCATATGGATCATAGAGAGCGTCCCCAACATGATCACCATCGACACACTTCTTCGAGCTCCACGAGGCGCCACCATGAGAGTGCTTATGCACATGATCATCTACGGCGAGTTCATCATATGGAGCATCAAGAGCGTCCTCATCATGATCGTCATCGACACTCGTCTACGAGCTCCACAAGGCGCCACCATGAGAGTGCTTATGCACAAGATCGTCGACTTCAAGTACACCATATGGAGCATCAAGAGCGTCCCCATCATGAGCGTCATCGACACCCTTCTCCAAGCTCCACAAGGCGCCGCAAGCAACATGCCAAGTCGCATGAGCCATCATCTCGACATGGCAAGGAGCGTCATCGACACTCTTCTCCAAGCTCCACAAGGCGCCGCAAGCAACATGCCAAGTCGCATGAGCCATCATCTCGGCATGGCAAGGACCGTCATCGACTCACACCATCTCATGATAGTCGTCGACCACGACCACCTCATGGTCTACATCGACATACGTCACCACATGAGCTTCGCCGCCACAAGCCACTTCACGATCGTCATCGACCAACATCTTCCACGAGTCTTCGACGACACCACTCAAGCCATGGTGATGATGCACGAAGACGAGAGCCTCGACATGAAGGCGACAAACACCTTGATAGGGTGCCTACCACTCCAAGGATGGCAAGTGCACCTCGAGCATACCTTCCTCATAAGGCGACTTCCACCTCTTGTGCCACCACCACAATGGCCTCTACCTCGTCACGTGCCTATGGACTCCGATGCTACAAGTGCAAGCAACAAGGCCACCCTCCACGGGAATGTCCCAATCTCCTATGTGAGGTGTGCAAGGCCAAGGGTCACGTGGCATGGCAATGCACAACGCCAAGTGCCAAGACGCTCTACTTCGACAAGCTACAAGCACAAGCCCCCAAGATGCCTATTGCGCCAACACTTCAAGATGAAGATCGCCAAGATGAACTCAAGGGTGAAATTGCGACGAGCCTAGCTCTCATCAACACTACGGCGCCACCGCTTGAGGATGACTTGGGAGGCGATGGAGTTGAGCATGGTGACCATGGGATTCTCCCTTTACCTATGGAGGCGCATGGAGTTGAGATGGTTGAGCATGGGATTTTCCCTTCAACCAAGGAGGCGCATGGAGATGAGAAAGTCGAGCCTACTCCCATATGCTTCATTGATGAGTTGGTACCAATCCCATGTGAGAATGATAGCCATTTAGCCCACTTGAGTGAGAGTGATAGTGAGTTGAGTGACTTCCACCCCATATGTGAGTTTGAGTGCTTCCATTTGGAGGACATGAGTGATACACAAAGCGAGTTGAGAGAGGTAGATGATAGGTCCATGGAGGACATCGCATTTGCTAACACATTAACCTCTCCCTCGTTTGTGTCTTCTTATGTTACACTAGGTTCCACGGAGGACGAGTTCCCGCTCATGGAGACGATGTACATGGTGCATGACGATGATGATATCTCACCATGCTTGCTCCAAGATGGATACGTCGACCACATGGATCCTCCTACTTCCACCACACCTACTTCAAATGAGTCGGCCTACAAAGGTAACAACATAGGCGTTGGTGATGCCATGATCCCACTAGTGGACATGATGACTTATGAGTGCATGCATGATCTTGATGACCCATTTGCTACGTCACATGCTACTTTCACTTTCCCATGTGATGCTTTGCTTGATAACATTGTTGATCATGTGGAATTGAGTGCTTGTGATACCATGACCATGCCATGCTATGAGAGCTTCAATTTTCCTACAATTGCTTGCAATATGTTACCTACTTGCTCTTTCACATGTATTGCTTGCAATGACAATGATGAGATTAGCTTCCGCATGCTTTGCCCAAAATGTTTGCACTACTCCATGATCGTTGCATCCAAGATTGTGAACAATTCCCCTTTCTTATGCTTGGTATGCAAACATGCTTAATTCATTGTCCACGAGATGGCCCCCATAGCCTTCTCCATTTTTGATGATCATGAGTACCCACATACCACCCATGCACCTTCATGCCATTTGCACTATCGCCATGCATTTCATACTATCTTGCTTGACACTAATGGTGATGTGCACAAGTCTTGGAACATCATGATGGATGATGTGTTCCTTTACCATGCACACACGCTTTTTGTTCTCTCTATTGTGTGTATAGGTACCCGCACGACAACTTCCACCGCCACGGAGCATGAGCTCACGAAACGCGCAATTGAGAGCTACCCCAACAAGGACCTAAACCGCGGGAATCACACCAAAGGGTATGTTCCCACAAGCCTTCGCCCTCATGTGTTTCCGACTTGGTTTGTCGAGTTTCCGGTTTGGTCCAATTCCTCGTCACATCTTTTGCTTCTTATGCAACATATCTTGAAACATCTTGTTGGCACAATGGTTGTTGTATGTATTGATGATATCATCATACACTCCGAGAATCTCAAGGACCATGTCATACATGTGAGAGACACCTTATGCATCATGTGCCACATGTCACTCATAAAGTTGCTCTTCTTTGAATTTCTCATTTCATCTTTGGCAATTGAAATGGATTCTTTGACACTTGAGGATACCCATACTTGGCTCACGCCAACCATACTTTCCCAAGCTAGAAGTTTCCATCTCTTTGCCATTGCACATAACAATTTTGCCCAAAATTTTGCCGCCGATACTTGCCTTTTGATTGTTCCATTTGTGTGGGACAATGCTACACATCACATTTTTGACACTTTACAAACCAAACTTTTACATGCACAAACTTTTGCCCCACCAAATTTTGGATATATCGACACTCTTTTGGTTCCCATTTTTGCCAAATGCCTCTTGGAGCTTTCCCTTCGCAAGTGGTTTTTCTCCAAGTTCTTCTTCGACCGCGACTACCCAACTCTACATGGGACATCCGTCATGGACTACCTCTTCGATGAGGAGAAACAAGAGTCGAGGACGACTCTTCCCGAAGGGGGGGGGGAGATGATGTAGCCCCGGTCACCGACGTCGCTACACCAAGACCATCAAGTGCAACCCCGCCTATCGTCGACGCTACACCATGGCCAAAGAGTCCCCCAAGTGGACCTTCAACCCTCACCCACGCTACACGCGACAAGGTGAACTCCTTCCTCTCGATACTTGACCTCGTAGATACCTTGAATGGAATGCTACCTCATGTCGACATGTTATATGTCATTAGGTACAAGAGTCATCGAGGACCGGAGAGGAGGAACACCCATGGTGCACGTAAGCGAGGGAAGGGAAGAGGAGCCATTCATCATGGTGCAAGGAAGAGAGAAGAAGAAGAGAAGAAGAAGAAGAAGAAGAAGAAGAAGAAGAAGAAGAAGAAGAAGGAAAGAGGAGAAGAAGGCTGGCCGGCCCAGAACCCGGTTGGACCGGCCCCACGACCGGACTGTCCGGTTGCCGCCCGGTACCGGACCACCCGGTCCCAGGCCCGGTCTGACCGGCCCCAAACCGGATCCGACGGGAATGACTCCCCAAGCTGCCTAAGTTATCCACTTGCGTACCTTTTCGGCCCAAGCTGGCTTGTACCTCTATATAAGCACCTAGGACCCCTCCTTTACCCTTTAGACAAGATGATAGCTTAAACATGAAGATGAGCTTTGTCTCCCTAGGGTTTCATCCCCTTTGTATCAAGGCAACCCATGTTGGATGATTGGATTTGGTGTGTGAGATTCTAGTGTTACCCACTCTCTCTCCCACTCCTAGATTCATCTCCCTCACCAATCTCTCCGCTCGGAATTCTACCGCGTGTCTCTTCCGGGTTGATTCTATTGGCGTGGTCCATCGAGCCACGGGGTAAGTATCGATTGTATCGGGTTGGTGTGCGTGCGTGAGTCTCGGAGTCCCACGTGTTCATCGTGTTCTTCGTGTTCCTCGCGTTTTCCCATCTCCCCTCTTGGTTTCGAAGTCAATCCGCGAGATCGGGCCACACACGGGGTCTTAGACCTCATCAAAAGTAGGAGGCGGTGCTGATCTTTTGTAACAGAGTCTGTATGTAATTCTATAGACATACCTTGGACCCGCATATGTTTCTGTTGTACCACTCTGAGCGATATAATACTAGTGGAACGGTGTTTCATTGGTGTTATATCAGACTTGCATACTACACCATGCAGTGGTATGCCGGGTCACCACATGCCGGCAACAATCAAGAGGCCGGCAGCTCTAACCGAACCTCCGGAGTAGATCTTTCCGGTATCACACGCGGAGCCTGGATAGGCTCCGACGTCACCCAACACGAGATCGACTGGCTTTACCGGTCCAGAAGGATACCGGAAGGGGTATCCTGCCGGCGTCCCGGCGACGAGATCGAACCGGTACTCCGACCCGGTGAGTTCGTCGTCTTTCTTGCTCACTTCGAGCGCGGCTTCGGCCTTCCTGCCTCCGATTTCTTCCGCAGCTTTCTTGATTTTTACCAACTCCAGCCTCACCATCTCCCCGGCAACGCCGTTTTCTATCTTTCTTGTTATGCCACCTTAATGGAGGCCTACATCGGCATTCGTCCCACTCGTGAGACATTTGCCCGCTTCTTTGCTCTTCGGATTAATTCCGTTCAGGGCAAGGAAATTCCTAAACCCAAACCCCCCGTACAATGCGGGTCTTGCATCATTGGCTCCCGCCAAGGGAGCCCCTTCTTCAAATTCTCTGGTCTCGAGTCATGCCGGTTATGGCAAGGGACCTTCTTCTACGTGAAGAACGACGGCACCGCAGATCTCATTAATCTGCTGGCTTTTAATCCGGCGCCGCCCAAAAAGGTCAACTGGAGCTTCTATCCGGGGACGAATCACATCGAAACGAACCGGGTAGTACGCTTCATGGAGAAGCTGATGAAGGAGACCAACATCTACTCCGACGACATCATCCGCGCCTTCATTTCACTCCGGGTGCTTCCTCTTAAGCGTCGGGCTCACAAGATGAGCGAGATGTACGGTCCCGGCGATCCTACCAAGATCACCGGTTTTCCTCTCAGCAAGGAGGATATAGTCCTCAAGGCTAGGCAGATCTGCCAGACTGCCATGCCAGATGACTGGGAATGGGGCTTCCTGCCTCTCAGTTCCACTAACCCTCCGACCCAAGAAGTAAGAGATTACGCAACTCGGGTCGGCTTACCGGTAACTTTTATGCTGCGGCTAACTTTCTTTTCTTTTGTTTCAGGCCAAAGACCGCTTCCCCCGCATCGAAGCAGATCGGCGAGGCCCTTGCCGGAAGCGCCCTCTGGACGCGGTGGACCCGGACCCCTACATCCATTGGACCGATCTGAAGATGGGCCGGACGCACACCTCGCGCCCCGGTAACTCCTCTGAAGCTCCCGGTTCCACCGATGATCTCACAGTACTTGAGGTAGCTCTCTTTTCTGGTCTATTATACTTTACTGTTATTCTTCCTCTGTAGATGCTCCCTCAGCCAGCACCAAACCGCAGGTCCATGAGCACGTTGCTCCCCTGCGGGCTGAGGCCGGTCGCGAGTTTCTGGAGAAGCTCGTGCCTAGGGCCAGAAGAACAAGGCTCCGGCATCTAATGCCGGCTCAAGCCAAGCTCCTTCCGCCAAGCGCTTCCGGACGGAAGCCTTTGCGGGGAAAGTAGCGGGCAAGAGGCGCTACAAGGGCAAGCATATGCCGGTCTCTTCCGGGTAAGCTTTCATTTCTCTGTTTGTTTTGTTTTTGCCAACTTCTCTTCCGGTTGTTTTTTCCAATCCTTTCTCTTTCTCTCGCTGCGCTCAAGCTCGGCCCAAGGCCTGAGGGCTCTGAGGGAACCGCAAGGACCTCAACCCCTCCTCCTCAGTCAAGCCCGGCACCATCTGGTGCCGGCAACGCTTCTGCCTCCCCTCTGGGAGGCACCTCAAGTGCGGGGCGCGCGGCCCCTACACCTCCTGATCACCGCGCGGAGGAGGACCTCGTCTCCCCTCCAGAGAAAGAAGATACCGGCGCCAGCAACATTGGCGCTGATGAAGAAGCTGCCGGGCGGGCGGAACCTCTGGTTCCTCCCGTCCCGAAAAGAAAGAAGAAGAAGACCAAGGAGTCTTCCCCCTCCAAAGCCGCGCCGGACTCCTCCGCGCCGGCCAGCTCTAACTTGGGTCAGGACGCGCCTCACGCTCCTCCCTCGCCCAAGACCACGCCTGCGCCACCGCCGGAAGCTCCCAGCGCCAAACCAGCCGGGGCCACGCCTACGCCGCCGCCAACAGCCTTGAAGATCGTCAAGGGGAAGGCGACGGCTTCCAGCACTTCCTCCGCCGGCCCGCAGTCCTTGGTGCTGCACGCCGCCCGCGCTGCTGTCGTAGCCGGCGAGAAGGCCACCGGCCTGCTTGGCCGGATTACCGAGTTCAAGCGCGAAGGCCGCGAGCTGGGGCATCTGCTGCTGATGAGGTCTAAGACCCCGTTTGTGGCCCGATCTTGCGGTTGACCCGAAATCCAAAGGAGGAAGAGAGGGAGAGCGCGAAGAACACGAAGAACACGATGAACTCATGCACGCACACCAACCCGATACAATCGATACTTACCCCGTGGCTCGATGGACCACGCCAATAGAATCAACCCGGAAGAGACACGCGGTAGAATTCCGAGCGGAGAGATTGTTGAGGGAGATGAATCTAGGAGCGGGAGAGAGAGTGGGTAGCACTAGAATCTCACACTCACGAATCCATACATCCAACAAGGGTAGCCTTGATACAAAGGGGATGAAACCCTAGGGAGACAAAGCTCAACTTCATGTCTAAGCCTAAATCTTGTCTAAGGTGTAAAGGGGATGACCTAGGTGCTTATATAGAGGTACAAGGCAACTTGGGCCGAAAAGGTATGCGGTTGATTGACTCGGGCCGTTTCCGGTCGAGTCAGTCCAGTGAAATCCGGTCCAACCGGGCGCCAACCGGGAAGTTCAAAAAAGTTTCCCTGTTTGGCGTCGGTACGATGCTGGTTGTCGCCCGGGTGGTTCCGGTCTGGGGCCCGGTCTGACCGGCCCTGGGACCGGCCTGGCCGGCCTGGGGCCCGGTTTGGCCGGCTTCTGGGCCGGCTGGGCCTCTTCCTCCCGCCTCTTCTTCCTCTTCCTTCTTCTCGTCTTCTTCTCTCTTCCTTGCACCATGGGAGTTTCTTCTCTCTTGGTCCTTGTCGATGTTGGCACCTATGGACACCATGATGATAGGCATGAGGTAGCATACCATTCAAGTTGGTGTTGAGGTCGATCATAGAGAGGAAAGAGTTCACCTTGACATATATGGCGGGGGTTTGTGTTGTTGGTCCACTTGGGGGACTCCTTGGCCATGGTGTGGCGTCGACGATAGGCGGGGCTACATCATCTCCCCCCCTTGGGGAAGAGTCGTCCTCGACTCTTGTTCCTCCTCACCGACAGTGTAGTCCATGATGGTTGTCCCATGTTGTGGGAGAGGGATAAAGTCGCGGTCGAAGAAGAGCTTGGGGAAAAACAACTTGCAAATGGAAAGCTTGTGGATGCCAATTTTGTGATCGGCGAACAAGAGGCTCTCAATCAAATACGAAGCATCAAGTCATTTCTCCAAGAGGCATGTGGCAAAAATGGGAACCAAAAGAGTGTCGTATCCAAAGTTTGGTGGGGAAAAAGTTTGTGCAAGTAAAGGTTTTCTTTGTAAAGTGTCAAAAATGTGATGTGTAGCATTGTCCCAAACAAATGGAACAATCAAAAGGCAAGTATCGGCGGCAAAATTTTGGGAAAAATTGTTATGTGCAATGGCAAAGAGATGGAAACTTCTAGCTTGGGAAAGTATGGTTGGCGTGAGCCGAGTATGAATATCCTCAAGTGTCAAAGAATCACTTTCAATTGCCATAGATGAAATGAGAAATCCAAAGAAAAACAACTTTTTGTGTGGCATGCGGCACAAGATGTATAAGGTGTCTCTCACATGTATGACATGGTCCTTGAGATTCTCGGAGTGTATGATGATAACATCAAGGCATACAACAACCATTGTGCCAACAAGATGTGTGAAGATATGTTGCATAAGAAGCAAAAGAGGTGACGAGGCATTGGTCCAAACCGGAAGCTCGATAAGACAAGCCGGAAACACACGAGGGCGAAGGCGTTTGGGAACATACCCTTTGGCGTGAATCCCATGGGTTGGATCATGTATCTTATCCGTGTTGGGGTAGCTCTCAATTGCGCGTTTCGTGAGCTCATGCTCCGTAGCGGTGGAAGTTGTCATTCGGGTACCTATACACACAAAAGAGAAAACAAAAAGTGTGTGTGCATGGTAGAGGAACACATCATCCATCATGATGTTCCATGTCTTGTGCACATCACCATTAGTGTCAATCAAGATAGTATGAAATGCATGACGATGGTGCATATGGCAAGAAGGTGCATTCATGGCATGTGGGAACTCATGATCATCAAAAAGTGAGAAGGCTATGGGGGCCATCTCGTGGACAATGAAATAAGCATTCTTGCATACCAAGCATAAGAAAGAGCAATTGTTCACAATCTTGGATGCAAGGATCATGGAATGGTGTAAACATTTGGGCAAAGCATGCGGAAGCTAATGTCATCCTTATCATTATCATTGCAAGCAATACATGGGAAAGAGCAAGTGGTCGACATATTGCAAGCAATGGTAGAAAAATTGAAGCTCTCATAGCATGGCATGGTCATGGTATCACAAGCATTCACTTCCACATGATCAACAATGTTAAAAAGCAAAGTATTGCATGGGAAAATGAAAGTAGCATGTGACGTAGCAAATGTATCACCAAGATCATGCATGCACTCAAAAGTCATCATGTCCACGAGTGGGATCATGGCATCATCAACACCTATGTTGTTACCTTTGTAGGCCGACTCATTTGAAGTAGGTGTTGTGGAAGTAGGAGGATCCATGTGGTCGACATGTCCATCTTGGAGCAAGCATGGTGGAATATCATCATCTTCATGCACCATGTACATCGTCTCCTCCATGATCGGGAACTCGTCCTCCGTGGAACCTAGTGCAACATAAGAAGACACCAAAGAGGGAGAGGTTAATGTGTTAGCCAAAGCGATGTCCTCCATGGATCTATCATCTACCTCTCTCAACTCACTTTGTGTATCACTCATGTCCTCCAAACGGAAGCACTCAAACTCACATATGGGGTGGAAGTCACTCAACTCACTATCACTCTCACTCAAGTGGGCTAAGTGGCTCTCATGCTCACATGGGATTGGTACCAACTCATCAATGAAGCATAGGGGAGTAGGCTCGACTTTCTCATCTCCATGCGCCTCCTTGGTTGAAGGGAACGTCCCATGCTCAACCATCTCAACTCCATCTCCTCCCAAGTCGTCCTCCATCGGTGGCGCCGTAGTGTCGTGGAGAGCTAGGCTCGGATCCACATCATCCTTGCGATGGCCTTGGAGGTCTTCATCTTGAAGTGTGGGCGCCGTAGGCTTCTTGGTGGCTTGGGCTTGTAGCTCGTCGAAGTAGAGCGTCTTGGCGCTTGGCTTTGTGCATTGCCATGCCTCGTGACCCTTGGCCTTGCATACCTCACATAGGACATTGGGACATTCCCGTGGAGGGTGGCCTTGTTGCTTGCAATTGTAGCATCGGAGTCCATAGGCATGTGACGAGGTAGGGGCCATTGTGGTGGTGGCACAAGAGGGAGAAGTCGCCTTATGAGGAAGGTCCTCGTGATGTGCCCTCTCCATCGTTGGAGTGATAGACACCCTATGATGGTGTTTGTCGCCTTCATATCGAGGCTCTCGTAGTCGTGCTTCATCACCATGTCTTGATGAGTGTCATCGAAGATCCTTGGGGGATGTTGGTCGATGGCGATCATGAAGTGGCTTGTGGCGGCGAAGCTCATGTGGTGACGTATGTCGATGTAGACCATGAGGTGGTAGTGGTCGACGACTATCATGAGATGGTGTGAGTCGATGACGATCCTTTCCATGCCTAGATGATGGCTCATGCGACTTGGCATATTTCTTGGGGCGCCTTGTGGAGCTTGTAGAAGAGTGTCGATGACGATCATGTTGGGGACGCCCTTGAAGCTCCATATGATGTCCTTGATGTCGATGATCTTGTGCATAAGCACTCTCATGGTGGCGCCTAGTGGAGCTCGGAGAAGTGTGTCGATGGCGATCATGTTGGGGACGCTCTTGATGCTTCATATGATGGTGCCATCTTGGAGGTCCTCTATCTTCATATGTAGCTCCATTGGCGACGTAGGTGTACTTGGGAGCATCGTCTTTGCTCATCGTGGAGCGTAGGTGAGGCTCCGCCATGGTGTCGATGTCATACTCGTGGTGTTGCTCCACCATGTCGTCGATGTCGTACTCGTGGCGTTGCTCCACCATGTCGTCCATGAGTGGTGAGCCATTATCGATGTAGAGCTCGTCGATGTCGTCCTCAAGGTGGTGCTCCACCATGTCGTCCATGCTTGAGGAGCCATTGTCGATGTAGAGCTCGTCAAAGTCGAACATGTCGATGATGCTTGCGGAGCTAGAGTCGGTGTCGAGCTCCACATGTTCCTCCACATCCGCGGTGCTTGAAGAGGTATCCTCCTCGAAGTGCTCCGTGTACTCCTCCGTATCTTCTTCGTCGCTATACATGTTAGCACGACAAGATCTATATGGTGTATGTTAGTGGAAGAACACTACCTCGCAACCTTACCGTGGTATGACAAGATTGGGGCGATCCAACAAACCGAGAGTTAGAACAATTGTATCGGGCACTCACACAAAGACACACGCAAAAGCTAGCAAATATGGTGTTAGGTGGGTATGGTGGAAAGCCAAAAGACAAAATCTAAGATCGAGTATGTTGTTAAAAGTGGATGAGGTCCAAAAATCCAAATGTCAATGTGAAGATCACTATAAACACGGAAAAGTTGTGGAACACACACACGGGATAAGCGGGGTTAGTGCAACCAAAAGTGAGCGGAAAAGTGTATGTAAAGGTGCTCGGTGTCACACTAACACAAGGAGAGCCAAAGCGTTGGTTGCAAATGAAGAGACAACAAGATTCACACGCGACCTCTCTTCTCTTCTCTCGTTTGCTTAAAAGCTTATGACTCTTTTGTACACGGTGGCACTTGCACTCTTTTGTATGTATGGATGTATGGTGCGACTTGCACTCTTTTTGTGTTTTTGGGTCTTTTTGACGCACTATGTTAGCGTTAGCCTCGCTTTTGCTATTTTGCCACACGAGTGTTTGCTTGTATGATTTACTCCACACGACACACACACCTCACAATCGGGGCCACGTGCAATGTCTCGCAACACTTGATAAGCAATGCTCGATAGGATAGATCGCAAAAGAAGAGGGGTTACAAGGGGAACGCAAGTTATACCTAAGATGTTAGGCGGTGATGAACACACAACTTGCGATGATGGCGGTGGTGTCAAGAGTACGGTTGCAAGTTCGGTGATGAGGTCTAAGACCCCGTGTGTGGCCCGATCTCGCGGATTGACTTCGAAACCAAGGGGGAAGATGGGAAAACGCGAGGAACACGATGAACACGGCGATGAACACGAGGAACTCCGAGACTCACGCACACACACAACCCGATACACCCGATGCTTACCTCCGTGGCTCGATGGACCACGCCAATAGAATCTCCGAGGAAGAGACACGCGGTAGAATTCCCCGGGGAGAGATTGGGATTGGAGAAGAAGAGCTTGGTGAGGGAGAGAGAGTATCTTGTACTAGAATCTCACTCAACAAGTTCCAAATCAACAACCAAGGTGCCTTGATTACAGAGGGATGATACCCAAGGGAGACTAAGCTCAAAGTTAGGTTTGAGTTCTAAACAAGTCTAAAGAGGTAAGGGGGGTGTCTTGGGTCTATATATAGGCCTACAGGACAACACATGGCGAAAAGGTACATAAGTGGGTAACTTAGGCAGTTTGGTGGGTAGTTCCCGTCGGATCCGGTCTGAGGCCGGTCAGACCGGGCCTGGGACCGGGCGGTCCGGTTGTGGAGCCGGTCGACCGGTCGCCAACCGGGCGGGTCGGTCTGGGGCCCGGTCGGACCGGACTCTGGGCCGGCTGGGCCTCCTCCTCCCTCTTCCTTCTTCTTTTCTTCTTCTTCCTTCTTCCTTCTTCCTTGCACCATGATGAATGGCTCCTCTTCCCTTCCCTCGCTTCCTTGCGCCATGGGTGTTCCTCCTCTCCGGTTCCTCGATGATTCTTGTACCTAATGATATGTAGCACACCGATATGAGGTAGCATTCCATTCAAGGTATTGACGAGGTCGAGTATCGAGAGGAAGGAGTTCACCTTGTCGCGTGTAGCGTGGTTTAGGGTTGAAGGTCCACTTGGGGGACTCTTTGGCCATGGTGTAGCGTCGACGATAGGCGGGGTTGCACTTGACGGTCTTGAGGCGGAGGTGTCCGAAAGCCACCCCGCATCATCTCCCCCCCCCCTTGGGGAAGAGTCGTCCTCGACTCTTGTTTCTCCTCATCGAAGAGGTCGTCCATGACGGTTGTCCCAAGTAGAGTTGGGTAGTCGCGGTCGAAGAAGAACTTGGAGAAAAACCACTTGCGAAGGGAAAGCTCCAAGAGGCATTTGGCAAAAATGGGAACCAAAAGAGTGTGGGTGTATCCAACATGTGGAAAGGCAAAAAATTGTGCATGTAAGAGTTGTATGGTGTCAAAAATGTGTGGTGTAGCATTGTCCCAAACAAGTGGAACAAACAAAAGGCAAGTGTTGGCGGCAAAATTTGGGGCAAAATTGTTATGTGCAATGGCAAAGCGATGGAGACTTCGAACTTGGGAGAGTATGGTTGGCTTGAGCCGAGTATGGGTGTCCTCAAGTGTGAAAGAATCCATTGCAAATGCCAAAGATGAAATGAGAAATCCAAAGAAGAGCAACTTTTTGTGTGACATGTGGCACAAGATGCATAAGGTGTCTTTCACATGTATGACATGGTCCTTGAGATTCTCGGAGTGTATGATGAAAACATCAAGGCATACAACAATCATTGTGCCAACAAGATGTTTCAAGATAAGTTGCATAAGAGGCAAAAGGGGCGACGAGGAGTTGGACCAAACCGGAAACTCGACAAGGCAAGTCGGAAACACATGAGGGCGAAGGCTTGTGGGAACATACCCTTTGGTGTGATTCTCAAGGGTTAGGTCCTTGTTGGGGTAGCTCTCAATTGCGCGTTTCGTGAGCTCATGTTCCGTAGCGGTGGAAGTTGTCATTCGGGTACCTATACACACAATGAATAGAACAAAAAGCGTGTGTGCATGGTAAAGGAACACATCATCCATTATGATGTTCCAAGGCTTGTGCACATCACCATTAGTGTCAAGCAAGGTAGTATGAAAAGCATGGCGATAGTGCAAATGGCATGAAGGTGCATGTGTGGTATGTGGGTACTCATGATCATCAAAAATGGAGAAGGCTATGGGGGCCATCTCATGGACAATGAAATAAGCATTCTTGCATACCAAGCATAAGAAAGAGCAATTGTTCACAATCTTGGATGCAATGATCATGGAATGGTGTAAACATTTGGGGCAAAGCATGCGGAACATGTTATCATTGTCATTATCATTGCAAGCAATACATGGTAAAGAGCAAGTGGTCGACATATTGCAAGCAATGGTGGAAAAATTGAAACTCTCATAGCATGGCATGGTCATGGTATCACAAACACTCAATTCCACATGATCAACAATGTTATCAAGCAAAGCATCACATGGGAAAGTGAAAGTAGCATGTGACGTAGCAAATGGGTCATCAAGATCATGCATGCATTCATGAGTCATCATGTCCACTAGTTGGATCATGGCATCACCAACACCTATGTTGTTACCTTTGTAGGCCGACTCATGTGAAGTAGGTGTGGTGGAAGTAGGAGGAACCATGTGGTCGACATGTCCATCTTGGAGCAAGCATGGTGAGATATCATCATCGTCATGCACCATGTACATCTTCTCCATGATTGGGAACTCGTCCTCCGTGGAACCTAGAGCAACATAAGAAGACACAATAGAGGGAGAGGTTAATGTGTTAGCAAATGCAATGTCCTCCATGGACCTATCTTCTACCTCTCTCAACTCACTTAGTGTATCACTCATGTCCTCCAAATGGAAGCACTCAAACTCACATATGGGGTGGAAGTCGCTCAACTCACTATCACTCTCACTCAAGTGGGCTAAGTGGCTCTCATTCTCACATGGGATTGGTACCAACTCATCAATGAAGCATAGGGGAGTAGGCTCGACTTTCTCATCTCCATGCGCCTCCTTGGTTGAAGGGAAATTCCCATGCTCAACCATCTCAACTCCATGCGCCTCCGTAGGTGAAGGGAGAATCCCATGCTCACCATGCTCAACTCCATCGCCTCCCAAGTCATCCTCAAGCGGTGGCGTCGTGGTGTAGTAGAGAGCTAGGCTCGGATCCACATCAACCTTGAGTTGACCTTGGCGATCTTCATCTTGAAGTGTGGGCGCGATAGGCATCTTGGAGACTTGTGCATTGAGCTCGTCGAAGTAGAGCTTCTTGGCGCTTGGCGTTGTGCATTGCCATGCCACGTGACCCTTGGCCTTGCACACCTCACATAGGAGATTGGGACATTCCCGTGGAGGGTGGTCTTGTTGCTTGCACTTGTAGCATCGGAGTCCATAGGCATGTGACGCGGTAGGGGCCATTGTGGTGGTGGCGCAAGAGGTAGAAGTCGCCTCATGAGGAAGGTATGCGCGATGTGCACTTGCCGTCCTTGTAGTGGTGGACACCCTATCATGGTGTTTGTCGCCTTCATGTCGAGGCTCTCGTCTTCGGGCATCATCACCATGGCTTGAGTGGTGTCGTCGAAGACTCGTGGAAGATGTTGGTCGATGGCGATCATGAAGTGGCTTGTGGCGGCGAAGCTCATGTGGTGACGTATGTCGATGACGGTCCTTGCCATGCCTAGATGATGGCTTATGCGACTTGGCATGTTGCTTGTGGCGTCTTGTGGAGCTTGGAGAAGAGTGTCGATGACGCTCATGATGGGGGCGCTCTTGATGCTCCATATGGTGTACTTGAAGTCGACGATCTTGTGCATAAGCACTCTTATGGTGGCGTCTTGTGGAGCATGGAGAAGTATGTCGATGACGCTCATGATGGGGACGCCCTTGACGATCCATATGATGGTGCCCTCGTGGAGGTCCTCCATCTTCATATGTAGCTCCATTTGCCAAGTAGGGGTATGTAGGAGCATCGTCTTTGCTCATCGTGGAGCGTATGTGAGGCTCCGCCATGGTGTCGATGTCGTACTCGTGGTGTTGCTCCACCATGTCGTCCATGAGTGGTGAGCCATTGTCGATGTAGAGCTCGTCGACGTCGTCCTCAAGGTGGTGCTCCACCATGTCATCCATGCTTGAGGAGCCATTGTCGATGTAGAGCTCCTCGATGTCGGTCATGTCGGTGATGCTCGCGGAGCCATAGTCGGTGTCGAGCTCCACATGTTCCTCCACATCCGCGGTGCTTGAAGAGGTATCCTCCTCGAAGTGCTCCGTGTACTCCTCCGTTTCTTCTTCGTCGCTATACATGTTAGCATGACAAGATCTATATGGTGTATGTTAGTGGAAGGAGACTACCTCGCACTCTTACCAAGGTAAGATAGTATTGAGGCAATCCACCAAACCGAAAGCAAGATCAAGTGTATCGGGAACACACGCAAAACCACACACAAAAGCTAGCAAATATGGTGTTAGGCGAGTGTTGTGGAAAGCCAAAAGACGAAATCCGAAATCAAGTTTGTTGTTAAGAGTGGGTGAAGTCCAACGAAATCGAATGTCAAAGCGATGATCACTAGAAACACGGAAAAGATATGGAACACACACACGAGATGAACGGGGTTAGTGCAACCAAAAGTGAGCGGAAAAGTGTATGTATAAGTGCTCGGTGTCACACTAACACAAGGAGAGCCAAAGCTTTGGTTGCAAAGGAAGAGACAACAAGATTCACACGTGGCCTCTCTTCTCCTATCTCTCTTTGCTTAAAAGCTTTTTCTCTTTTGTATATGGCGGCACTTGCACTCGTTTGTATCTTTGGTGGCACGTGGATACTTTGTATGTATGGGCGTATGGACGTATGGATGTATGGATGTATTGTGCTACTCGCACTCTTTTTGTGTTTTTGGGGCTTTTTCACACACTATGATGGTGTTAGCCTCGCTTTTGCTATCTTGCCACACGAGTGTTTGCTTGGGTTCCTTACTCAACGCGACACACACACCTCACAATGCGGGGCCACGTGCAATGTCTCGCAACACTAAACAAGCAATGCTCGATGGGATCGATCGCAAAAGGAAGAGGGGTTACAAGGTGACCTGCAAGTTATACCTGCGAAGATGGTGGTGGTGGTGGTGGTGGTGGTGGTGTAGATCGCCGGAAGTCGAGGTCGAAGGAGGACGCGAGGAGGCGTCCGGTCTGGGGCCCGGTTGGACCGGCTCCTGGACCGGCCTGTCCGGTTGCCGCCCGGTCGACCGGGTTCTGTGCTGGCCCGTCCGGTCTGTGGCCCGGTTGACCGGGGCCGAAACCGGGTTTCGCGGGATGAAGCTTTCTCTCTCCTGTTCTTCACGAAAACCAAGCCAAATCGACCAAATCGAAGGGAAACGATGGAATTGGAGGCTAAAAGTTGGGGAAATAGTAGATCAAGCACAACAACACCAGATCCACGGACCAAAACCACTCAAAACGCAACCAAATCACAGATCGGTCAAGAGGCAATTTAGGGCTATTTTTGGGGATTTTTTGGAAAATTTTCTAGGGACGAAATCGGGTGGGTGGGAGGTCAAATCCGCGGTAACCAAAGGCTGCTGATACCATATGATGAGGTCTAAGACCCCGTGTGTGGCCCGATCTCGCGGATTGACTTCGAAACCAAGGGGGAAGATGGGAAAACGCGAGGAACACGAAGAACACGGCGATGAACACGAGGAACTCCGAGACTCACGCACACACACAACCCGATACACCCGATGCTTACCTCCGTGGCTCGATGGACCACGCCAATAGAATCTCCGAGGAAGAGACACGCGGTAGAATTCCCCGGGGAGAGATTGGGATTGGAGAAGAAGAGCTTGGTGAGGGAGAGAGAGTATCTTGTACTAGAATCTCACTCAACAAGTTCCAAATCAACAACCAAGGTGCGTTGATTACGTAGGATGATACCCAAGGGAGACTAAGCTCAAAGTTAGGTTTGAGTTCTAAACAAGTCTAAAGAGGTAAGGGGGGTGTCTTGGGTCTATATATAGGCCTACAAGACAACACATGGCGAAAAGGTACATAAGTGGGTAACTTAGGCAGTTTGGTGGGTAGTTCCCGTCGGATCCGGTCTGAGGCCGGTCGACCGGAGCACTGGGACCGGGCGGTCCGGTTGTGGAGCCGGTCGACCGGTCGCCAACCGGGCGGGTCGGTCTGGGGCCCGGTCGGACCGGACTCTGGGCCGGCTGGGCCTCCTCCTCCCTCTTCCTTCTTCTTTTCTTCTTCTTCCTTCTTCCTTCTTCCTTGCACCATGATGAATGGCTCCTCTTCCCTTCCCTCGCTTCCTTGCGCCATGGGTGTTCCTCCTCTCCGGTTCCTCGATGATTCTTGTACCTAATGATATGTAGCACACCGATATGAGGTAGCATTCCATTCAAGGTATTGACGAGGTCGAGTATCGAGAGGAAGGAGTTCACCTTATCGCGTGTAGCGTGGTTTAGGGTTGAAGGTCCACTTGGGGGACTCTTTGGCCATGGTGTAGCATCGACGATAGGCGGGGTTGCACTTGACGGTCTTGAGGCGGAGGTGTCCGAAAGCCACCCCGCATCATTCGGGGTGCCTCGGATGTCGTCGTTTGCTTCGGAGCTGCGGGTTAGTTTCACAAACAAGGCACTCAAACCGAAACAAGCAAACACAAGTTAGCGGAAGATAACGGTCAAAGTAGCTTGGCGGTGGTGGCGGTGGTAAGCCGGTGGTGGGTGGTGTCGATGCTCTTGCGGTTGCGGCGGTGAATATGGGACCGCGGTGGTGTGTACCGGTGGTTTGGGAGGGTGACGGAGCTTGCCGGTGGTGGAGAGGAGTGGCGGTGGTCGGCGGCGGAGGTGGGAGTGGTGGCGCCCGGTCTGGCGCCCGGTTGACCGGCTCTGGCGCCGGCTAGCCCGGTCTCGCGCCCGGTTGACCGGGTTCTTGCCCGGTTGGCGCCCGGTCTGACCGGCCCTGGCGCCGGCTGGCCCGGTCTGCAGCCCGGTTGACCGGATTTCTCAACCGGGTTTCGCGGTTTCTCTCTCCTGTTCTTCCCCAAACCAAAACCAAAAGAGCAAATCGACGGGAAACGATGGAATTGGAGGCTACAAGTTGGGGAAATAGTAGATCAAGCACAACAACAACGAATCCACGGACCAAAACCACTCAAAACGCAACCAAATCACAGATCGGTCAAGAGGCAATTTAGGGCTATTTTTGGGGATTTTGTGGAAAATTTTCTAGAAATGAAATTGGGTGGGTGGGGGGTCAAATCCGCGGAAACCAAAGGCTGCTGATACCATATGATGAGGTCTAAGACCCCGGTTGTGGCCCGATCTTGCGGTTGACCCGAAATCCAAAGGAGGAAGAGAGGGAGAGCGCGAAGAACACGAAGAACACGAAGAACACGATGAACTCACGGACGCACACCAACCCGATACAATCGATACTTACCCCGTGGCTCGATGGACCACGCCAATAGAATCAACCCGGAAGAGACACGCGGTAGAATTCCGAGCGGAGAGATTGGTGAGGGAGATGAATCTAGGAGTGGGAGAGAGAGTGGGTAGCACTAGAATCTCACACTCACAAATCCATACATCCAACAAGGGTAGCCTTGATACAAAGGGGATGAAACCCTAGGGAGACAAAGGTCAACTTCATGTCTAAGCCTAAATCTTGTCTAAGGGGTAAAGGGGATGACCTAGGTGCTTATATAGAGGTACAAGGCAACTTGGGCCGAAAAGGTATGTGGTTGATTGACTCGGGCCGTTTCCGGTCGAGTCAGTCCAGTGAAATCCGGTCCAACCGGGCGCCAACCGGGCCTGGGACCGGACGGCCTGGTGCCAGGGCCGGTCAACCGGGCGCCCGACCGGGAAGTTCGCAAAAGTTTCCCGGTTTGGCGTCGGTACGATGCTGGTTGTCGCCGGGGTGGTTCCGGTCTGGGGCCCGGTCTGACCGGCCCTGGGACCGGCCTGGCCGGCCTGGGGCCCGGTTTGGCCGGCTTCTGGGCCGGCTGGGCCTCTTCCTCCCGCCTCTTCTTTCTCTTCCTTCTTCTCGTCTTCTTCTCTCTTCCTTGCACCATGGGAGTTCCTTCTCTCTTGGTCCTTGTCGATGTCGGCACCTATGGACACCATGATGATAGGCATGAGGTAGCATACCATTCAAGTTGGTGTTGAGGTCGATCATAGAGAGGAAAGAGTTCACCTTGACATATATGGCGGGGGTTTGTGTTGTTGGTCCACTTGGGGGACTCCTTGGCCATGGTGTGGCGTCGACGATAGGCGGGGCTACATCAGCTGCCCTACGCTGAAAAGTGGAATGCCGCGGATGTGTCCGAGGCAACCCGCGGCCTGGGAAAGGACCGGCTTCCGGCGCCCGACCCCGCTGGCCCTCGGTGCTCTGAGGAGCACTTCATGCGGCTGCGCCGCGCCGTGAAGGAGCTGGATAGCGCGTGGTACGACGCCACGAACAACATGATGGTAAGTCTCACCAAACTTTTTCCAATTTTTCAATTCATGCCGGTTTCTCTTTTTTTGGATCTTGTCTATCTTCCCTTCAATTTTTAGATCTATGCCGGTTTCTCTTTTCCTGGATCTTATCTATCTTCCCAGTCCCCAAGTTTCGTGTTGAGAGCGCAGCTCTTAGCGCGAAACTTAAGTAAAAAAATGCGCGAAGCCGGCATAGCCAGTCCCCGAGTTTCGGGTTAAGAACATAGCTCTTAGCGCGAAACTTAGTTAACACTTTTTCTTGAACAAACCACGGCCGACGCCCAGAAGATCCTCTTTGAGGAGCTTCTCTGGGAGCACCGGGACCTTGCTGAGGCGCACAGCAAGTGCCAAGGTAAGCTTCTGCGCCTCCGGCATCTTCTTACCAGAAGGCTTCCTCTTTCTTAGTACTTATGATTCTCTGCTTAACAGCTATCCCGGAAGCTTCCATCGAAGCCCTCAGGACTCAGCTCACCGCACTCCAAGGTACTGCTCCCTTTTTTCCGGTTGACTTGCTTCCTCTTCATTTTACCAGTACAATCTCGCTAACATTTTCTTTCCGGGCTCCAGATGAAAAAGATCAGCTCATCCGGCAGCACCACGAGGCTCTGAACGCTCAGAAGACCATCTCCAAGGAGCTGAAGGACCAGCTCATCCAGCTCGGGCTCGAGCATAGCAAGGCGCTGAAGGCCGCCCAGGCCACCGCTGAAGCCAAGCTGGACGAGGCGTTGGAGGATGCCAGCAACTCCACTGTGGTGTTGCAGGCTGAGTTGGAGGAGGCAGCCAAGGCGCGGAAAGCAGCCGAGGACCAGGCCACGCGTTTGGAGGCAGAGCAGAAGGTGTATGACCTTCTGGTCACGCAAACCGACGCGCTCGCCTTCCGTAAGTTTTTCCTTCTTTCTTTTCCGGTTTTTGATTATAAGCTTATCTCTTCCGGTAGCATGTGCTTAGCTTTTTTCCTTTGTCTTGTAGGACTCTTTCCGGATTCCCAGGCGTACGCGCAGAAGAAGGTCGGAGAGCGCCGGGTCGCACAGGCATACAAGAACCTGGATGCGCCCTGGGACCCCTATGACCACTTGGTCGCGCTGAACGCGCGGGTTTCCCACATGCGCGCTATGGACCGGAACCTCTCCGACATTCCCGAGGTAGCCATCCAGCTCTTCAAGATACTCTGGCCCGGGGAGGAGGTGCCGGCTAACTTGTCGCTCACCAACGACCGCCTGAAAGGTGCCGGTCGGAGGATCCGGGAGTGGCAATGTTCAGCAGCTCGTGCCGGAGCGGACTCGGCGCTACGCGTCGCCTGCTCCTGGTACCCAGACTTGGACCTAGACGCCCTCATTGGCGTGCGCGAGCAAGCTCCTACTGACCTGGATCCGGTCCTCACCGCTAAGCGGCAGGATCGAGCTTACGGGATTGCTGAGTACGCCGAGATGCGCACCTTCATCCCCCCTCCTCCAGACGTCAAGGATTATCTGAGCGACGAGGAGGAAGATGAAGAAGATGAAGGTGCCGGAGCTGGTGACGCGCCTCCGGAAGGCCCTAACGCCGGCGATGCTCCTCCTGATGCCCCTGCTGCCTAGATATTTCATGTGATATGTTTGCTTGTCCTGCTTGACTTTAAAACAATGCTCGTCAAATTCTACCCCGATATGCCGGGGTCTATGATGTAATATAAAACTTGTTTGTCCTTTTGGGTGTGCTACAACGACTTATGCCGGTATGATATACCGGTAGCCTATTAAGTTGTGTTTGTCTGTTGTTTTAGCATTTTTGCTTGTTGTGTTGTTTTTATCTTGCACTGCAAAGATTCCGGAATTGTTTCCGCATTCAATCCGATGCACACTTGGCTCTTTTGCTCTGGCTCTGCCTGCCTTCTCTAGGCGTTTTTGGCGTATGAGCACAAAGTTCTTTTACCAAGCAAGCACTTTCTTGAACTTAGAAATAACTCAAAATTTTCACAAAAAACCGGTTTAACCTGGGTTAGTTAAACTTTTCCAGATTGTTCGTGCCCATTCTCTCTTTTCGCAGTTCACGTGCTTAATTGCTACCGGTTTATCTTGCTTGCCATGAAGCCGGGTTGCGGACAGCAGCAGAGTCAAAGACTCCGGTAGGTTTAGCACGCTACTAAACCGGAAAGAAAAAATGTTTACTAAGCAACCGGTAAACTGAAAAAAATAAACATATTGCATCCAATTTAGGTAGAGGTAGTCCCCGAGATTCATTCGAGGTCCCGACATCTTTTATTCATAGCATATAAGGTACAAAAAGGAACTTCTTACACCACAACTTCAAGAGTAGAAGGGACGCAACAGGGCTACGTTCCATGGACGCTTGCTCTCCTCTCCGGACCTGTCCGCCTTTCCTTTTTTCCATTCCTGTGCATCGATCAAGTAATAGGCATCATTGTGGAGAGCTTTGCTCACAATGAAGGGTCCTTCCCATGGGGGTGAAAGCTTATGCCGGCCTTGATTACCTTTGCACTAGGCGTAGCACCAGATCTCCTTCCGGAATACTCTCGGGTTAACCTTCCGGCTATGATAGCGTACGAGGTTTCTTTGGTAAATGGCTGTTCTTGCCAATGCCAATTCTCTTGCTTCTTCTAGCAAGTCCACATCGTTTTCTCTGGCCTCTTTTACCTCTTGCTCGGTATAGAGCTGCACTCTTGGTGAGTCATGGAGAATGTCGGTTGGTATGACCGCTTCTGCTCCATAAACCATAAAGAATGGAGTGTATCTGGTGGACCGGTTTGGAGTTGTTCTTATGCTCCATAGCACTGATGGTAGCTCATCGAGCCAACACCCTGGTGACTTTTCCACTGCCTCGATGAGTCTCGGTTTGATACCGGAAAGCACCAAAGCATTTGTTCTTTCCACCTGGCAAATGCCTTGTGGGTGTGCCACCGAGCACAAATCCAACCGGATATTGTTATCCTCACAAAATCTTTTGAACTCACCTTGAGCAAAATTGGTTCCATTGTCAGTGATGATGCTATGTGGGTAGCCATACCGCAAGATAACATCTTTTAAGAACTTCACCGCTGTGCGCCCATCACACTTTGCGATAGGTTTCACTTCTAGCCATTTGGTGAATTTGTCTACCATAACCAAGATGTGGGTCATATTGCCCCTTGCAGTTTTGAATGGGCCAACCATGTCAAGGCACCAAACAGCAAACGGCCAAGTTAGCGGTAAGGTTTTTAAACCGGATGTTGGGGTATGATTTTGCTTGGCGTACCTCTGGCACCCATTGCATTTTCTTACCAAATCCTCAGCATTTTCCAAAGCAGTGGGCCAATAGAACCCGTGCCGGAACACTTTTGCTACCAGCGCTCTTGATGAAGCGTGGTGCCCGCATTCTCCTTGGTGAATCTCCTCAAGCATTTCTTTTCCCTCTTCCGGTTCCACACATCTTTGAAGGACACCGGTGACACTTCTCTTGTACACCTCACCATTGATGATGGTGTATGCTTTGGACCTCCTCTGGATCCTTCTGGATTCGTTTTTGTCATCCGGCAAGGTGCCGTTGATCAGGAATTCCTTAATAGGTTTAACCCACGATGGTGCCTCTCGAACCAGAAATACCGGTACGTCTATCTCCATGTTATCCGCCATCATGGTTTCTTCCGGTATGGACGCAGCAGTCCCCAAACTTACCGGAACAGTCCCCGAATTTGCCGGAACAATCCCCGAGCTTGCCGGAACAATCCCCGAGCTTGCCGGAATAGTCCCCGAGCTTGTCGGAACAGTCCCCGGGTTCCCTTCATCGATATCCATGGGTACCACATGTGATTCCGGTACGAAAATTGATTCCGATTCCGGGCTTGGTTTGATCGATGGTACTCTTAAGTGTGCCAAGGCTATTCCGGGAGGAATTTCTTGCCTAGATGAGCCCAGCTTGGACAACGCATCCGCGGCCTCATTTTCCGCTCGTGGCACATGGTGAAATTCACAGCCCTCAAAGAAGCCGGCAATCTTTTGCACGTGAAACCGGTACGAAGCCATGTTGGCATCTTTTGCGTCCCAATCTCCGGAACACTGTTGCACCACTAGATCTGAATCTCCGTAGCAAATGATCCTGTGCACACCGATTTCTTTTGCGACCTTAAGCCCATGTATCAGAGCCTCGTACTCAGCGACATTGTTTGATGCCCTGAAATGTACTTGCAAAACATACCGGAGATGATCTCCCTTAGGTGAGGTAAGCACCACACCGGTACCTAGACCCTCTTTGAGTTTGGATCCGTCAAAGTGCATCTTCCAGTATTCTATTTTTTGATCCGGCGGCTTGTATTGCATTTCCTCCCAATCAACAAGGAAATCAGCCAAAGCTTGTGATTTTATGGCATCCCTTCTTTCGTACACCGGTACATATGGTGATATCTGGATTGCCCACTTTGCAATCCTTCTGCTTGCATCTTTGTTGCACATGATATCGGAAATGGGTGCCTCGCTCACCACTTTCATGGGGTGCTCCTCAAAGTAATGCTTAAGCTTTGTGGCGGCCATGAACACGCCATAAGTCATTTTCTAGAAGTGAGGGTAGTTTTGTTTTGAGACGGAGAGCACCTCGCTCAGGTAGTATACCGGCCTCTGGACGGTTTTTCCTTCCTCTTCTCTTTCAACTACAACCACTACACTCACAACCCGGTTTGTTGCAGCTATGTATAATAGCATAGGCTCCCTTTCTAGAGGTGAAGCCAATATAGGCGCTGTGGGCAGCATTGTTTTTAGCTCTTTAAACGCCGCGTCTGCCTGAGGGGTCCAGACGAACGTATCGGATTTTTTCATGAGAGCATAGAGTGGTAGAGCTTTTTCTCCCAACCTGCTTATGAACCGGCTTAGCGATGCCAAGCTTCCGGTAAACTTTTGCACGTCCTTGAGATCGCGCGGTATCGTCATTCTTTCGATTGCCCGGATTTTTACCGGATTGACCTCAATGCCCCGGCTTGACACGAGAAAGCCTAGCAGTTTGCCGGCTGGGATACCAAAAGTGCATTTTGCCGGATTGAGTTTCATCCGGAATCTTCTCAAGTTATCAAATGTTTGCCGGAGGTCATTGATTAAGGTTTCCTTTACCTTAGTTTTTACTACGACATCGTCCACATAGACTTGCACATTCTTTCCTATTTGATCAAACAAGCATTTTTGCATACAGCGCTGGTACGTTGCACCAGCGTTGCGCAAACCAAAAGGCATAGTGACATAGCAGTAAGCCCCGTGCGGGGTAATGAACGCAGTTTTTATTTGATCTTCCTTTTTCAGGGGGATTTGGTGGAAACTGGAATAAGCATCCAGGAAAGACAACAGTTCACAACCAGCAGTGGAATCAATCACCTGATCGATCCGGGGTGGAAACCTGATTTGGTGGAAACCGGAATAAGCATCCAGGAAAGACAACAGTTCACAACCAGCAGTGGAATCAATCACCTGATCGATCCGGGGTAAAGGGAAAGGGTCTTTCGGGCAAGCTTTGTTCAAGTTGGTGTAATCGATGCACATGCGCCACACCTTGGAGCTTTTGCTTCCAGGTTCTCTTCTTTCTTCTTTTCGACCAGCACCGGATTGGCTAGCCACTCAGTGTGCAGTACTTCCACGATGAAGCCGGCAACCAGCAACTTTGTTACCTCTTCTCCAATGATCTTTCTCCTATCTTCAGCAAACCGGCGCAGCGGCTGCCTCACCGGCTTCGCATCCTTCCGGACATTTAAAGAGTGCTCAGCCAGCTCCCTCGGAACACCTACCAAGTCATCAGTAGACCAGGCAAAAATATTCCGATTCTCACGGAGGAAGCTGACGAGCGCGCTTTCCTATGCCTCATTCATGCCGGCACCAATACGAACGGTGCGCTCAGGGTAAGCCGGGTCCAGCACAATGTCCTTTGTTTCTTCTGTCGGCTTGAATGCCGGTGTGCCCAGGTTTGCACTCATTGCCGCTAAGCTCAGCTGTGAGGACTGAGCCAGCGCAACTGCAGTTTGCATTCTCCTTTTTTCCTCTGCAATCACCAGTGATTCTGCCAGATTTGATCCGGCTGAAGCGGTTTCCAGTGAGACTTTGTAGTTTCCCACCACAGTTAAGGGTCCACGAGGTGCCAGCATCTTCATCTTGAGATATGCCGTGTGAGTTGAAGCCATGAAAGCAGCCAATGCCGGTCTTCCCAGCAACGCGTGGTAAGGACTATCTAAGTCCACCACCTCGAACTCAAGGTTTTCAACCCGGCAATTGTCACGTCCTCCAAACGACACATCCACCCGGACTTTTCCAACCGGCGCGCAGGACAGGCCCGGAACGATTCCGTGGAAAGTTGTACGAGTTGGTTGAAGCATGTTTTCTATTATACCCAGCATATTCATGGTGTGCCGGTACATGATGTTTATGCTGCTTCCATTGTCTATCAGCACCTTGCTGAATTTGACTCGAGTGTTTGGCCCTTGCATGATTGGGTCCAAGACAAGAGCATAACCACCTGGGTTAGGCATTATCTTGGGGTGATCCTTGAACGACCAGGAGATCTCTTGATCTGACCACAGCATGTATTTTGGTACCGCCGGCATCACCGCGTTCACTTCCATAGAACGGCGATGCAGGCTCTGTCTGTCGGTTGGCTCAGTGACGAACACAACGCAGCACATATCTGGGTCATGGTAAACATTCCGGCCCAAAGGTGCCGGTGGAGGCGGTTGGTCATTGCCTTCTCCCACCTGGTTAACTTGCTGGTACTGCTGTTGCCGGTTTGGCTGAGGCTGTACCGGTAGAGCATTCGCCCCGATAAGCGGCGGTGGTGGTGGTAGTTGATGCTGTCGCAGCATATCTTGAGATGGTGGCTGCATGGTGGAGCACCCTTGTGCTTGCGCATCTTTTACTGCTCCCTTAAGCATCAAGTACTTGGTCCAAGTACAATCCTTCGTCAGATGATTTGACGGGTGAGCCGGATTTGGTGTGTGCCACCGGCAAGGTTGATCCATGGCAGCTTCCATGGTGTACTTCACAGGTTCTTGCCAGTTCTTTTTCTGGCCCCAGGGTTTCTTTTCGACCCACTGTTTCTTAGGACCCGCCCATGGCTGCGATCCGGTTCTTTGCCTCCGATCGCCGCTGGCCTCGTAGTTCTCTTGTCTGGCTGACAACTTGCTGCAGACCGTACCTTCGATCCGGGAAATCTTCCCTTCTTTTGTTGTTCCGGTTATCCCGGTGTTGCTCTTGGCGTTGCTGAGGCGGGTTTGATTGTTCCGGCTCAGCTTGAATTGCCGGTTGCATTGGGCTCCCAATGCATAGTTATCCGCCACACGTATCATTTCCGCCAGCGTTGTCGGCATGTTCCGCTGCAGCTTTTGCCACAACGGCGAACCTCTTCTGCACCCACTGCTAAACCAAGCAATGGCTTGCGCCTCTATCACCCCTTCACAGGAGTTCCTTGTGGTGTTCCACCGGGCCAGATAATCCCGGTCTGTTTCATTTGGGCGCTGTACGCACAGGGCGAGCTGCTGTGGCCTGTTTGGCCTCCGGTATGTGCTGCTGAAGTTACTCACAAAAGCTTCCTCAAAGTCCAACCAACCGTTTATGCTCCCTGCCGGCAAGTTGTTCAGCCAAATTCGAGCCGGTCCCACCAAGAATGATGGTATGATTCTCACGGCCCAACGCCGGTTTCCTCCTCCAGCTACAGTTCCTCCGCCACCAGCGACGTATACCGCGATCACGTAATCCGCGAGCCAGTCTTCCGGCTTAGTGGTGCCATCATACGTTTTTGTGTCACGGGGCAACTGGAAGTTGCGAACCGGTGGTCCCTCTTTCATGATCCTTGGACCAAAACACTTTGGGCCCGGAGGACCTTCTACCTCGATCATTTCTGACAAGTATACTCTATCCAGACGGTGCCTCGCATCCCGTTCTGGCAGGTATCTTTCTCCCAGGCGTTCTCCCAATGGGTTCCGGTATGCTGCCGGTCTTGTTGAATCAACCTCGTCATCATGCTCCGGTACCGCGGCCCTTGCCTGCCGGTACCTTGGGGGATCCATTTCCTCCTCATCGTATGCTGCCCTTGCAGCTCGATAATTTTGCCCGGTTTCGTGTCTACCGGCATGATTGTTTCCGGCATAGCCTCCTTTGGCGTAGCCTCTGTCTGCCCCTTGGCTTTTTCTACCGGCATCGTGTTGCCCGGCTTGTTGTTTTCCGGCAAGAACCGGATCATACACAGTCATCTGCTGTGCATTCATCTCTTTTTCTCTTCTTCTGTCCGGATGGGGGGATGAGGCCTGCCCATGGGACTTGCTACCGGCGTTCTTTGTTGAACGCGCGGATTTTGAAGCCACTGCCTTGTTCAGCTTAGCAAGCTGCTCAGCGTTTTGCTTCTCGATGGTTTCAAGCAGTTCCCGGACACGCTCTTGTTGTTTCGCCAGAGCGTCCCCGGAAAGCGATTCACACAGCTCTACCGCAGCCTTAGCAGCTTTTATAGTTTTATCCGGGCTACTGTACTTAGGCTTCTCTACGATGCTCACAGATGCAGAGGTACTTTTGCCGGCAAGAATTTCCTTACGCAAATCCTGATCTAGATTGCGAGCCTTGAGCCTGTTTTCCGGCATCCTAGCAGCATGAGCGCTAACAGAAGCAAAGCCATGGGCAGCGTTATACTCACGTATGGTTAGGTTCAGCTCGCGCTGCGCCCTGATGACGTCCTTGCCGTTCTCAAGCAGCTTCTGGCGCTGCGCCTCCAGCTCCGCCTGAGCCGCTGCCGGGTTGATGTTCTACGCGATGGGCGTGGCGAGGACGCTCATCGCCGCTTGGAGCGGTGTCTCCGGTAGCGCGGATGATGCTCCCGCAGCGCCTGCGTCGCGCTCCAGCGGTGGCTTGGCCGCACGGGTTGAAGCCGCACGCCCAGCACCTTCTTCAACAGCTTCCTTGCCGGCGCCGACCACGCCAGCCATCATCACCTCCACGCTGCCGGGTGCGCGGCCAGCATGTAGCCACCTTGGCGGATCCGGCGCCACCAGCACCGGCGAGGGGCGCTGGCGCACAGGGACAGTGCCGAAGTAGACGCGGTGGCTGCCGAACTCGATGATGCGGCCGTTCTTGGGGAAGATACCGCCGTTGGCGAAGCAGCCTGCGTTGTCGTTGATGAAGTCCATGGCGTAGATGCGCTGCACCAGCGCGGACACCGTACGCTGGCCGGCGACGTCGAGGATGCCCGCCCGAATGTGAACTCTAGCAAGCGCCACTTCATGCCCCACGGTGGGCGCCAACTGTCGTCGTGGTGAATGAGCAGATGCCATGGGATGGCTTAAGTTGGGGCCGAATGGGCGCAAGAGGATTCGGGGGAGGGTTTGTGATTAGATGGGATGAACTTCCGGATGCTTTCCTCAAGAACTCAGCCAAAGGCAGTGATACAAGAAGAAACACACAAGGAAGAACTCTGCTCTAGATCACTCTCTTCATTGATCTCCACAGGACACAGGTTTTTGGGTACAAGGTTCATCTAGAGATCGACCATCCCGGATACGGGTGTGCCCCCTATCCTTATATAGGGGAGAGGGTGGCTTACAGAGCAAGAAACCCTAATGGCATCTTTGACTGGACAAACTACTTTACAAAGTAACTTTAATCATAGATGACGCTGGGGTCTTCTTTAATCAGGGAGGCTGACGTCCTCCAGCTTCTTTCAGCGTCATCTTCCTCTTTGGCGCCAGGGCTTCGTTTGAAGCTACTTTGCTTAACTCATCTTTGTCCTCTAGCTCTGAAGAGAATCTTTGACCAGTCCTGCCGACATGCTTTTCTTACCGGTAGCCCGGTGTCTTCTTTATCCGGTTCCGGTATACCCCTCTTGGGAATACCGGCTTAGCTTTACTTAGCCAAACTCTTATCTTTGTGCTCCGGTATAAACATTAAACTGGTATCTTGATGGCTCAAACCATCCGGTTTGGCATGCTGATGAGGTCTAAGACCCCGTGTGTGGCCCGATCTCGCGGATTGACTTCGAAACCAAGGGGGAAGATGGGAAAACGCGAGGAACACGAAGAACACGGCGATGAACACGAGGAACTCCGAGACTCACGCACACACACACCCCGATACACCCGATGCTTACCTCCGTGGCTCGATGGACCACGCCAATAGAATCTCCGAGGAAGAGACACGCGGTAGAATTCCCCGGGGAGAGATTGGGATTGGAGAAGAAGAGCTTGGTGAGGGAGAGAGAGTATCTTGTACTAGAATCTCACTCAACAAGTTCCAAATCAACAACCAAGGTGCCTTGATTACAGAGGGATGATACCCAAGGGAGACTAAGCTCAAGTTTAGGTTTGAGTTCAAAACAAGTCTAAAGAGCTAAAGGGGCGTCCTGGGGGTATTTATAGTCTTACAAGGCGTCAAGGGCCGAAAAGGTAAGTTCGGGCCGAAAATATAACTTAAGTCGTGCAGGCCGGTCAGGAGGCCGGTCAGACCGAACTGTGGACCGGGCGGGCAGTCGAGGGGGCGGTCGGCCGGGCTGTGACCGGGCGGTCCGGTTTCAGACCGGAGCACTGGGACCGGCGGCGACCGGACGAGGCTCCAAGTCCCTGGATGGCGCCCGGATGTCACGAGCGCAAATCCGGTTCTTGGCCGGGCGGTCGGTCGGGAGGCCGGTCGAGACCGGGCTGTGGACCGGGTGGTCCGGTCGAGAGCCGGTCGACCGGGTTCTGGGCCGGCCGTCCGTCTTCTCTTCCTTGCGCTCTTCGGGCGACTTCTGTCCAGCTCCATGTCCATCTTCATGTCCATCTTCTTGTCCAACTGCTCCTCTCCTCCCTTTGACCATGGCGTATCCTCCTCTTGGTGACCTTGATGCTCCTTGTACCTAATGACACATAACACGTCGGCATGAGGTAGCAATCCATCCAAAGGTGTACCAAGATCAAGGGTGGTGAGGAGCGAGTTCACCTCATCATGTAGTGCTTTGACTCGGGCTCGTGTCATCGGTCCACTTGGGGGACTTGTTGGTCTTGGTGTAGCGACGTCGGTGACCGGGGCTACATCATCTCCCCCCTTGGGAAAGAGTCGTCCTCGACTCTTGCACCTCCTCATCTCCATGATAGGGTGACAAGTCCGAGACGTTGAACGTGTTGCTCACCAAGTACTTAGATGTTGGTATGTCGATGACGTAGCGTTGTCATTGATGCGCTTGAGGACCTTGAAGGGGCCATCTCCTCTTGGCTTGAGCTTGGAGTTGCGCTCATGAGGGAACCTTTCCTTTCGGAGGTGGATCCAAACGAGGTCTCCTTCTTCGAATATCCTTGCCTTCTTCTTGGCGTTGAGGCGGTTGGCTTGACGAAGAACATGTTCTTGTATGGTTGCCCTTGTCTCTTCATGTAGTTTCTTGACGGCGGCGGCGCGCTTGTCGAAGTCCATGTTGATGCGCTCGTGGAGAGGAAGCGGAAGTATGTCGAGTGCCGTGTAAGGTTCGAAGCCATAGACGACCATGAAGGGGCTCCTTGATGTAGTCTTGTGCTTGGCGCGGTTGTAGGCGAACTCGGCGTGGGAAGGCACTCCTCCCATGACCTCAAGTTTTTCTTCCACGAGGACCCGTAGGAGGGTGGAGAGGCTTCGATTGACCACTTCCGTTTGGCCGTCCGTTTGCGGGTGCGATGATGATGAGAACAAGAGCTTGACTCCAAACTTCGCCATGATCGACTTCCAAAGATAACTCATGAACTTGACGTCTCGATCCGACACAATGCTTTGTGGTACTCCATGTAGGCGAACGATTTCCACTGAAAAACAATGAAGCAATGTGTGAAGCATCGTCGCTCTTATGGCAAGGTATGAAATGAGCCATCTTAGAGAATCTATCCACTACAACAAATATGGAATCATGACCATGCTTAGTGCGAGGCAAGCCTAGAACGAAATCCATGCTAATATCGGTCCATGGTGCATAAGGAATAGGCAATGGCATGTAAAGACCATAAGGGTTGGAGGTAGACTTAGCTTGTAAGCATGTTGTGCACCGACGGCAAAGGCGCTCCACATCTCGCTTCATCTTTGGCCAATAGTAGTGGGTTGAGAGCATGGCATATGTCTTGTCACGGCCAAAGTGGCCCATAAGACCTCCTCCATGAGACTCTTGCAAAAGCAATTTTCGAAGCGAAGACGCGGGAATGCAAATCTTGTTGGCTTTGAACAAATAGCCATCATGCAAATAGAAATCATCCACTCCTCGCTCAACGGAGCACTTCTCAAAAATGGAAGCAAAGAAAGAATCGGAAGGATAGAGTTCTTTGATCTCTTCAGAGTCCCAAAACATGAAAATCCAAACGAGTTAGCAAAAGGGTGTTTTTGCGGGAAAGAGCATCCGCTACAACATTGTCCTTGCCCTTCTTGTATTTGATCACATATGGGAAGGACTCAATGAACTCGACCCATTTTGCATGTCGTTTGTTCAAGTTGTGTTGGCTTTTCAAATATTTCAAGGACTCGTGGTCGGAATGAATGATAAACTCTTTTGGCCAAAGATAGTGTTGCCAAACTTCAAGAACACGAACCAAAGCGTAGAGCTCCTTGTCATATATAGGATAGTTGAGGCGTGCGCCATCTAACTTCTCACTATAGTATGCCACGGGTTTGCCCTCTTGCATAAGAACACCACCAATACCAAGCCCACTTGCATCACACTCAATCTCAAAAGTTTTTGCAAAATTTGGAAGAACAAGAAGTGGAGCTTCGGTAAGGCGTTTCTTCAACTCATCAAAAGCATTTTGTTGGGCCTTGCCCCAAACAAACGGAACATTCTTCTTGGTAAGCTCATTCAAAGGGCAAGCAATGGTGCTAAAGTCTTTGACAAAGCGGCGGTAAAACCCGGCAAGTCCATGGAAGCTTCGGACTTGGCCAACATTTGTAGGGGTAGGCCAATTATGGATGGCCTCCACCTTGGAAGAATCAACTTCAATCCCATTAGCGGAAACCACAAAACCAAGAAAAACCAATTTGTTTTGAGCAAATGTGCACTTGGGGAGGTTAGCATAAAGCTTTTCATGGCGCAAGATGCACAAGACTTCTCTCACATGTTGCACATGGTCCTCGAGGTTTTGCTATAAATAAGAATATCATCGAAGTAAACAACCACGCTCTTGCCAATGAGAGGACGCAAGATGTGATTCATGAGGCGCATGAAAGTAGATGGTGCATTGGAAAGACCGAAAGGCATAACGAGCCATTCATAGAGACCAAGTTTGGTCTTGAATGCCGTTTTCCATTCATCACCAATAGCCATGCGGATTTGATGGTAACCACTACGCAAATCGACTTTAGAGAAAATCGTGGCACCACTAAGTTCATCTAGCATGTCATCTAAACGCGGAATGGGATGGCGGTAACGGACGGTAATGGCATTGATGGGGCGACAATCCATACACATCCGTTGCGTCTCATCCGGTTTAGGCACAAGGATCACGGGAACCGCACAAGGGCTAAGGCTTTCACGGACATACCCTTTGGCGAGGAGATCTTGAATTTGACGGTTGATCTCCTTGGTCTCTTCGGGGTTGGTGCGGTAGGCGGCACGGTTTGGGAGCGGAGCGCCGGAGTATGAGGTCGATGCGGTGTTCTATGCCGCGGAGTGGTGGTAGTCCATGAGGGAGCTCGTCGGGGAAGACGTCTTGAAATTCCTGCAAAAGAGACAACAAAGACGGAGGAATGTTGATTAAGTCGTTAGTCTCCGACGGGTCCCTTGCATATGAGCACATAGTGCAATATGGTGGATGGGTTTTCTTGGAGCTCTCTCCACTCACTCTTGGTGGCTAGAAGGACACTCTTGGACTCACTCATATATGGCTTGTGGCGCTCACTCTCTTTGTGGTGGGTCGCTCCCTCTCCTCTCATCTCACTATGGTGGGTGTGGAGTTGTGCCCTCGCTAAAGCCTTCGCATTGTCCGCGATGATTTGGCTAGGAGTCATCGGGCGCAACTCGAACTTCTTGTCGTTGACCTTGAAGGTGTATGTGTTGGAGAGTCCATCATGTATAGCCTTCTTGTCATATTGCCAAGGGCGGCCAAGCAACATGTGGCACACCGTCATGGGTACCACGTCACACTCGATGGTGTCCTCATAAGGGCCGATCTTGAAGTTGACGGTGACGGTATGTTGTATCTTGACGTTGCCCTTGTCACTCAACCATTGGATATGGTAGGGGTGAGGATGCTTGCGGAGAGTAAGGTGGAGCTTCTCACACAACTCGGTGCTTGCAAGGTTATGGCAACTTCCACCATCTATGATGACCTTGATCGACTTGCCACCAATTCCGGCACGGGTTTGGAAGATGTTGCACCGTTGGTCTTCCATAGCATGAGGTTGTGTGGTTAGCACCCTTGTGACCACAAGTGAGGGACTTGGGTCATGCTCACATAAGAGAGGATCTTCTCCACTATCTTGTTCATAAGCTTCTTCACTTGCCACGGCGGCTTGCACAAGGGCTTCATATTCATCCTCATCAAGAGTCTCGATGTCACCATTCTCCATAGTGATCATGACCTTGGTGTTCTTGCACTCAAACGATTTGTGACCTTGGGTGCCACACTTGAAGCAAGTGACACTAGAGGGTCCCGTGGATGCCTTAGAGGAGGCGGTGGAGGAGACCGTTTGCTTCATGCGACTTTGGATAGTCGGTTTCTTGGAAGGTGTAGAGGATGCGTCGGCCTTGGCACTTGTAGCATAAGGAGTTGATGTAGTAGGAGGAGTCGATGTAGCGAGCTTGGAGGAGAAATAGGACTTGGCCTTGGAGTACTTGATGTCCTCAATCACTTGGCGCTCGGCCTTCGATGCTTGGTGGACTAGCTCAACCATGTTGGAGTAAGGTTGGAACTCGACAATCCTCTTGATGGGATAAGTAAGGCCATTGAAGAAGCGAGCAATGGTTTGCTCCTCGGATTCTTGGATGTTGGCTCGCATCATAGTGAGCTCCATCTCCTTGTAGAACTCCTCAACGGTTTGGGTGCCTTGCTTCAACTTTTGGAGCTTGTTGAAGAGGTCTTTCATGTAGTGCTTTGGGACGAAGCGAGCATGCATCTCCTTCTTCATATCTTCCCAAGTGTCAATTGGAGGTTCACCCTTTTCTTCGCGAAGAGTGAGGACTTGCTCCCACCAAGTGTTGGCGTAGTCTTCAAACTCGAGTGATGCCATAGCCACTTTCTTGGCACCGGAGTAGTTGTGGATGCGGAAGATCTTGTCCACCTTGAGTGCCCATGAGAGGTAAGCTTCGGCGTCGTCTTCACCTTTGAACTTGGGCATGTTGAACTTGAGCTTGCCATACATGTTCTCTTCATCCTCCCGAGTTTCTTCTACGAGGAGGGCGCCGTCAACTCGTGCGGCTAGAGGTGGAATAGGAGGTCTTCTATGGCCAACCATAGCATTGGGTTGGCGTTGGAGTTGAACACTTGCTTCACTTGGTTCACGGTGAGGATGTGGTTGAAGATCTTGTCGCGGTTGAGGACGATGCTCAATGTTGGGTCTCTCATCTTGATCATGGTGTAGTTCTCCTCGTCCACGTTGATCATGGTGAGGGTGGCGACGAAGATCTCGCCGAGGTGGATCTTGAGGATCTTGGTCTTGGGGATGGCCATCACGCCCATGGTGGGCATGGCGATCCGCTTGGTGACGATCTTGGTGAAGGCCTTGAGCTTGTGGAGGACGCTCATGTGGACGAGCATGGCGATGTATTTCTCCACGCCTAGAGTTGGAGTGAGAGTCTTCATGACGAGCATGTTGGCGATGAGGTCGATGATGGTCTTCACGCCTTGAGGAAGAGCTTGGGGATGAAATGCCACCATGAGAGTAATGGTCTTCATGCCTTGAGGAAGAGCTTGATGAAGAGGAAGTAGAACGGTGTCGACGATGGCGACCCAAGTTGGTGATGGCGCGCTCGAGGCTATCCATGCGCCGCTCCATGTTGGCATCATTGGCCGCCATTTGGCCATTCAAGTTGTCCGTAGCTTCACGAAGAAGGGCCAAGTCTTGGTTGACGGTGGAGAAGTTGTGAGCCACCTCATTGTATTGCTCATCGATGCGCGTCTCGAAGAGAGAGAGTTGCTCCTTGAACTCTTGTCGTTGCGTCCATAGGTTGTGTTGAGTAGCCAACCTCTCGGTGTTGCGAAGGATCTCTTCATCCCTATTGGTATCTCCGGTCCTATCCATGATGCAAAGACAAGAACTATGTTGTGTATGTTAGTGGAAGGAGACTACCTCGTACCCTTACCAAGGTAAGATAGTATTGAGGCAATCCACCAAACCGAAAGCAAGATCAAGTGTATCGGGTACACACGCAAAACCACACGCAAAAGCTAGCAAATATGGTGTTAGGCGAGTGTTGTGGAAAGCCAAAAGACAAATCCAAGATCGAGTATGTTGTTAAAAGTGGGTAAAGTCCAAAAATCCAAATGTCAATGTGAAGATCACTATAAACACGGAAGAAGTTGCGGAACACACACACGAGATAAGCGGGGTTAGTGCAACCAAAAGTGAGCGGAAAAGTGTATGTATAAGTGCTCGGTGTCACACTAACACAAGGAGAGCCAAAGCTTTGGTTGCAAAGGAAGAGACAACAAGATTCACACGTGGCCTCTCTTCTCCTATCTCTCTTTGCTTAAAAGCTTTTTCTCTTTTGTATATGGCGGCACTTGCACTCGTTTGTATCTTTGGTGGCACGTGGACACTTTTGTGTATATGGGCGTATGGATGTATGGATGTATGGATGTATGGTGCTACTCGCACTCTTTTTGTGTTTTTGGGGCTTTTTGACGCACTATGTTAGCGTTAGCCTCGCTTTTGCTATCTTGCCACACGAGTGTTTGCTTGGGTGCCTTACTCAACGCGACATACACACCTCACAATGCGGGGCCACGTGCAATGTCTCGCAACACTAAACAAGCAATGCTCGATGGGATAGATCGCAAAAGGAAGAGGGGTTACAAGGTGACCTGCAAGTTATACCTGCGATGGTGGTGGTGGTGGTGGTGGTTGTGGTGGTGGTGGAGATCGCCGGATGTCGAGGTCGAAGGGGCGTTGCGTCGCCGGTCGGAGGCCCGGTTGGACCGGGTTCGGGACCGGCTTGCCCGGTTTGCCGCCCGGTTGACCGGGTCTTGGGCCGGCTCGGCCGGTCGTGGGCCCGATTGACCGGCTGCTCAACCGGATTTCGCGGGATGAACTTTCTCTCTCCTGTTCTTCACGAAAACCAAACCAAATCGACCAAATCGAGGGGAAACGATGGAATTGGAGGCTAAAAGTTGGGGAAATAGTAGATCAAGCACAACAACACCAGATCCACGGACCAAAACCACTCAAAACGCAACCAAATCACAGATCGGTCAAGAGGCAATTTAGGGCTATTTTTGGGGATTTTTTGGAAATTTTCTAGGAACGAAATCGGGTGGGTGGGAGGTCAAATCCGCGGTAACCAAGAGCTGCTGATACCATATGATGAGGTCTAAGACCCCGTGTGTGGCCCGATCTCGCGGATTGACTTGAAACCAAGGGGGAAGATGGGAAAACGCGAGGAACACGAAGAACACGGCGATGAACACGAGGAACTCCGAGACTCACGCACACACACACCCCGATACACCCGATGCTTACCTCCGTGGCTCGATGGACCACGCCAATAGAATCTCCGAGGAAGAGACACGCGGTAGAATTCCCCGGGGAGAGATTGGGATTGGAGAAGAAGAGCTTGGTGAGGGAGAGAGAGTATCTTGTACTAGAATCTCACTCAACAAGTTCCAAATCAACAAACATGGTGTCTTGATTACAGAGGGATGATACCCAAGGGAGACTAAGCTCAAGTTTAGGTTTGAGTTCAAAACAAGTCTAAAGAGCTAAAGGGGTGTCCTGGGGGTATTTATAGTCTTACAAGGCGTCAAGGGCCGAAAAGGTAAGTTCGGGCCGAAAATATAACTTAAGTCGTGCAGGCCGGTCAGGAGGCCGGTCGGACCGGGCCCGTGGACCGGGCGGGCCGGTCAGGGGCCGGTCGACCGGGCTGTGACCGGGCGGTCCGGTTTCAGACCGGGCCTGGGACCGGGCGGCGACCGGACGAGGCTCCAAGTCCCCTGGATGGCGCCCGGATGTCACGAGCGCAAATCCCGGTTGCTGACCGGGCGGTCCGGTCAGGAGGCCGGTCAGACCGGGCTGTGGACCGGGTGGTCCGGTCAGGGAGCCGGTCGACCGGGTTCTGGGCCGGCCGTCCGTCTTCTCTTCCTTGCGCTCTTCGGGCGACTTCCTGTCCAGCTCCATGTCCATCTTCATGTCCATCTTCTTGTCCAGCTGCTCCTCTCCTCCCTTTGACCATGGCGTATCCTCCTCTTGGTGACCTTGATGCTCCTTGTACCTAATGACACATAACACGTCGGCATGAGGTAGCAATCCATCCAAAGGTGTACCAAGATCAAGGGTGGTGAGGAGCGAGTTCACCTCATCATGTAGTGCTTTGACTCGGGCTCGTGTCATCGGTCCACTTGGGGGACTTGTTGGTCTTGGTGTAGCGACGTCGGTGACCGGGGCTACATCACATGCCTTTGGCATACCGGGGGTCATTCCCCCAACAAGTCTCTACAAGATGATTTGTCAAGGAAGAAGCTTCTCAGAGGATAGTGGTAAAATCAGTAGTATTCAACTCCCAGCTATTCGCTACTTTGCTTATTTCATCACCAAGTGCGTTCTTGCTAGGAAGAATGCAAGTAAGTAATCTATCCAGGATTTAGCTTTCCTAGCTGCTGCATTACAAGGTGATAGGACTTACAATTTGGGTGCTTTGATAGCCTATAGACTTGCTACTAACCGTGAGAAGGGAGGAATTTGCGGAGGTCTCATCGCCTCTCGTTTATTAGCTATGCATGGTGTAGAACCTCACCATCTTGATATTCCGCTCTCCATAGATAAACTTGACATAGTCTCCATGATTAAACATGAATTTGTTTCTGATTTGTCTAATTTAAGTAACCTGTCTTACAAGATAACATTTTACAAGAAAACTTGGAGAACAACTAAGAAAACTGAAAGACTAGTAGGATTGCCTGCACCTGTTCTGTTTAACCTTGATTCCAGGAAGGATTGGTCAGTCACGGAAGGTGAACTGAATGCATACATGGAGGGGGATGGCCATCATGCAAGAGACGGCACGGAGGAGGCCGAGGAACACCTCGACTCGTCATCCGATGCAGCAAGTTCTTCGCATCAACATTTTGGGCATGTGGAGCCTTCACCCTTTTCTTCTGCACCGGGACCTTATTATGACTACGCCATGTATGATCCACCGGCGTGGAACCCCAACCCTCGTTGGGATTGATCTCCACTTAGGCCAAAAGCCTAAGCTTGGGGGGAGGTATACCGGCATCACTCATTCTTTGCATATTATAGTTGCTGGATACTTTTACATACTTGTTTAGCTTCTTAAAGTGGTTTTCTAATAAGAGGGAGATGATATTTGGGGAAGAGCTGCCTGAAAACAGATTTTGGACTGATACCAAAAATATTCTCAAAGACAGCCAGAACGTTATTTTGCGAAGACAATTTTTGTGCATGTTCCCCAGGTTGTTATCTAACTTTCATTAGTTGAACACTTTTCGAGTTGAGCAGCGGAAGAATTTCTTAAAAATCGATTACTGTACTGCTGTCAAGTTTGAAGAATTCCTGCTGCTTTGTGTTTATGTGACTCTTTTAGTTTCCATTTTCTTGTTTTTGCTTTGTTTCCTTCCTAAAACACAAAAAGACCAAAAATATTTCTGTTGTTTCTCTTCATCATTTGTTTATTTTGGTTTCTTGCTCTTATTTTGCTTTATTTGCTATCGTTGGTTTGCTATAAGAAAATCCAAAAAGAGTTTGCTTTGTTTGCTTGTTTCCTTTTGTTCTTGTTTCCAATTCGAAAACACCAAAAATATTTGCTGTTCTTCTTTGGTTTTGTAAAGTTCATTATGGATTTCAATGGTCTTCGGTGGCTGGAGCATGGTTTTCATTTCATATTATTCAAGCTACACAAGTGAAAGGCAATAATGACGATCTACGACAATTCGACTGTGGTGAGAGGCTGGTATGAACTCTATTTGTTTTCATTTTTGTACATATACTCATCCATGTGAGCATGCTTAGTTGGTTCATGTGAGGTATATGTCATTTAAGAAAGTCTAGTAGTTCATGATCTCTCATGTTTAGCTCCAGTTTATTAATATGAGTAGCATGTCATAGATATTTGCTTGCATTGTTTTATTCATAAATATGTATGACATTGTGGTATCCTCCTCTGAATAATTTATTTGAATTGACTTGGCACATGCTCACGCATGCATATGACTGAACAAAAGTCAATTAAGCCTCGATGATTTACTTTGCCTCAGAGTTCTTGTATCACTTTTATGCCTCCGTTAATTTATTTTGCCGCAAGCATGATTATGACGATGGCTTGCTCTCTTGATTGTCGCTCCCCAGTCTATTGCTAGCCTTCACTTGTACTGAGCGGGAACGCTGCTTGTGCTTCCAAACCCCTGAAAACCAAGTTATTCCAAAGTGTCCACCATAAATACCTATGCATGGCATTTCAAACCATTCCAAGTAAATTCTCATGCGCTACCTATAAACCTTCAAAATGCTTCTCAATTTGTGTCAATGTTTTATAGCTCATGAGGAAGTATGTGGTGTTTATCTTTCAACCTTGTCATTTACTTTTGACAGACTTTCATAATAAGAGCTGGCAACGGGGTTCCCAGCCCCAATTAATCAAACTTAATTCTCTTCACATGTTTTGCCCTAATTCATCAGTAAGCAACTTAATTTTGCAAATAGACACTCCTCCATGGTATGAGATTGATGGAAGGCACCCGAGGATTCGGTTAGCCATGGCTTGTGTAAGCAAAGGTTGGGGGAGTGTCACCATAATAAAACTAAAGTACGTGTGTAAACAAAAGAGAAGAGGGATGATCTACCTTGCTGGTAGAAATAACGTCCTTCATGGGAGCCGCTCTTGAAAGTCTGGTTGACGAGGTAGTTGGAGTACCCATTACCATTCGTTGACAACAACAAACACCTCTCAAAATAACTTTACTCCTGTTTTAAAAATGAAAAGCTCTAGCGCATGTTAATCCCTGCTTCCCTCTGCGAAGGGTCAATCTTTTACTTTTATGTTGAGTCACCATCCTTTCTTTGAGCACTTTCTTGAGAGCACAACTGTCATTCTTAGTATAATATGCTTGTCCCAAAATGTGATTGATTGTGGTATAACTTTGATGCTTTTATCTTTGACAATCTCTACTTCTAGTCTTTCCATGAACTTCAGAGGTGCCCGAGCATTTATGTTTTGCTGTACAAATACGGGCAAGCGAGATACCACTTTATCATATCCTTTTATGAACATTGCAATCCTGCTGATAGACATGATTCATGATGCTTATTATTAATTTGTTGGTACCTTTTCCATGATTGACATAGCTATTAGATGATTTTATTTGCGTGTATCTTATTATGAATTGCCTAAGTACTTGTCCATATCATGAGAATATTTACATCATATGAACAAATGTGTCCGTGAAAGTTCTTTTATCGCACTCAGTTGTTAATTGAATTGCTTGAGGACAAGCAATAAGCTAAGCTTGGGGGGAGTTGATACGTCCAAAACGTATCTACTTTCCCGAACACTTTTGCTATTGTTTTGCCTCTAATTTGTGTATTTTGGATACAACTAACACGGACTAACGCTGTTTTCAGCAGAATTGCTCTGGTGTCTCGTTTTTGTGCAGAAATTCAACTTTCAGGAAAAACCCCGGAATTAATGTCAAAGGGCCTATTTTCCCAGAAGATTCACGGAGCCAGAAGGGCAGGCCTGGGGGAGGCCCAGGGCCCCCACACCATAGGCCGGCGCGGCCTGGGGGGGCGCCGCCCTACTGTGAGGCCGCCTCGGCCAGCCTCTGACGCCCCCCTCTGGACTATTTAAGGGTTTCGATCTAAAAACGCGAGGGGGGAAGTCGAAGTCGCCAGAAGCCATCCAGAACGCCGCAACCATCGTGAAACTCCGTCTCGGGACCAGAAACTCCGTTCTGGCACTCCGCCGGGACGGGGAATTGGAGGAGATCATCGCCATCATCACCACCGACGCCTCTCCATCGACCAGCAATGTTTCCCCCATCCATGTGTGAGTAATTCCCCCGCTGTAGGCTGAAGGGGATGGTAGGGATTGGATGAGATTGGTCATGTAATAGCATAAGATTGTTAGGGCATAGTGCCTAGTGTCCGTAATTGGTACTTTGATGATATTGTTGCAACTTGTTATGCTTAATGCTTGTCACTAGGGCCCGAGTGCCATGATCTTAGATCTGAACATGTTATTGTTTCATGATGATATTCATTGTTTTATGATCTTACCTGCAAGTTGTATACACATGTCGCTGTCCGGAACCCGAGGCCCCAAAGTGACAGAAATTGGGATAACCGGAGGGGAAGGCGGTGATGTGAGGATCACATGTGTTCATGGAGTGTTAATGCTTTGCTCCGGTGCTCTATTAAAAGGAGTACCTTAATTTCCAGTAGATTCCCTAGAGGCCCGGCTGCCACCGGCTGGTAGGACAAAAGATGTTGTGCAAGTTTCTCATTGCGAGCACGTACGACTATATATGGAACACATGCCTATTGATTGATTAGTACTTGGATACCGTTTTATTACTATCTGCAAATGCCCTGCTTTGATTGTTACATGAGTTTCTCTCATCCATGCAACGCCCGTTCATCCATCCCTGTGCCTACATTATTTTAATCCTGTTGTTTACTATAATCACTACTGCTGTCTTTGTTACACTGCTGCTGTTATTTCACTACTGCTACTGCTATAAAACTGTTACTACTGATAAACTCTTGCGAGCAAGTCTGTTTCCAGGTGCAGCTGAATTGACAACTCCGCTGTTAAGGCTTTCAAGTATTCTTTGTCTCCCCTTGTGTCGAATCAATAAATTGGGTTTTACTTCCCGTGAAGACTGTTGCGATCCCCTATACTTGTGGGTCATCACGTGGTTGTACGCTCGATCTTGGTTCAAGAAGCGAGAACTCGGTTCCTAGGGTCGACAGAAACGAAAGAACCCACCACATCCCAATGTGGCCTCTTTTCTGAGCCTTTAATCATGTTTATCAACATCTCTATACTTACCACGTCAACCTGTCATGCTAGTTTCATTCATTGTATGGCTCCAGTCCGAAGACCGGAGTAGTAGCGTAACAAACTAAGCATGGCTAAGCATAAAGAGATAAAGGCTCTAGGGACGCACACATGCCCAACCTAGTTATGCTAGGTGCAGTGGATCAGGTATTTGAGGCTACAAGGGTGGAACATGCAATAGATACGAGGAGGAGAGAAGCAGCTGGACGTGAAGAAGAACGTGAAGCTGGACATGGAGCTGGACATGAAGATATCTCATGGACGCGCGAGGGAGGAGCGGGAGGCATGCGCGAGAGGAGAAGAAGAAGTCCAGGCCGGCCCAGCACCCGGTCAGACCAGCCGCCATGCCGGCGCGCCCGGTCCCTGGCCCGGTCCAATCGGGCGGCACGCCGGATGCGTCCCGGCGCCAACCGGACGCGACGCTGATGCCAACCGGGCGGGTTACTGCAGAGCAATTCCCGCGCCCGGTCAGCACCCGGTCACTGGCCCGGTTTGAACCGGCCGGCCTGGTCCCAGGCCCGGTCAACCGGCCGCCACGCCGGCCATGTCCGAGTCTGTCTCGACCAGATCTATTCTAGGTCGGTTATTTTTGTATCTTTTCGAACAAAAGTCGTCCCGGACGCCTATATAAGTGCCCAGGACGCCCCCTAGCTGTTTCAGACCACATTTAAGATAAACCCTAGTTCTTAGTTGTTTGCTATGCAAAACTATTGAATCCCAACTCTCCAATTTGTTGCGATCTGGAGTTTTATTGCTACTGAAAGTTTGTGTGATCTGCTATTCCATTGGGGATTAGAAGATTGCAATCTACCGCTTCGTGGTCGGCGGCTACGTGCGCAAATGTGTGGAGTTGCGAATATCTTGCAGGGTTGAGAGCTGTTGCATTAGCGACATGAATCAATCGAGAGACTTCGTCGGCGTCATACAAGTTATCCTCCTCATATCGATTCCATCCGCTGCTACCATCGCGTGTTCATCACCACCCGTCGCTTACTGAGAAGATCGGGCAACCCCTTATCAAATGGACGTCTGAAAAACTGAGTTTCAAAACAAAGGAAGTGAATATTTATGAAAACTTATTCTCACTCTTATCCTTAAGATCTTTTCAAAATGAGAAATTCATGCCCTACTTTTCCTTGTAATCCTACATAAAAAGTTGAACACTTGATGACTTCACTAACTTACCCATCCTAAATTATTCACAGATGGAGTACCACTATGAGTCCTATCAACTTGGCCACGGAGGAGACCTAATGTTCGAGAAGGATTGGGAACGACTAGTGGACTATCTAGGACGCCCGTATCCCGAGTTCTTTGGAGTGCCACTCAATAATCAGTCGGGAAGACAACCTCAGTGGGAAGTTACTGCAAATCTGAGAGGAAAGCTGGGAGCCCCTATTTGGGAAACCATATGGTTTTCTGTAAGGGGAAACACTTGGAAGGATGGAATAGCCAAAGCCATGCAAGAAGCACTTGCCCGTCTGTGTGGACAGAATGTGAACAATATCAAGAACACTCGCTTCTTCTACTACCCAAGACATGATCCCAGGGGAAGGCCAATAACCATGCCACCACACCCGGAGATGAACCACTATGTTGCATACCTGGACTTCATGTTGTACAAGACCCGCAAGGAGTTGGACAACACCCACGCCTTTCGCCAAGCACATTACCCATGAAGACGAAGAACCCACCATTCCGGAGGAAGAGTAGTGATGTAGCCCCGGTCACCGACGTCGCTACACCAAGACCAACAAGTCCCCCAAGTGGACCGATGACACGAGCCCGAGTCAAAGCACTACATGATGAGGTGAACTCGCTCCTCACCACCCTTGATCTTGGTACACCTTTGGATGGATTGCTACCTCATGCCGACGTGTTATGTGTCATTAGGTACAAGGAGCATCAAGGTCACCAAGAGGAGGATACGCCATGGTCAAAGGGGGGAGAGGAGCAGCTGGACAAGAGGATGGACATGAAGATGGACGTGGAGCTGGACAGGAAGTCGCCCGAAGAGCGCAAGGAAGAGAAGACGGACGGCCGGTCCAGAACCCGGTCAACCGGCTCACCGACCGGACCACCCGGTCCACAGCCCGGTCTGACCGGCCTCCTGACCGGACCGCCGGTCAGCAACCGGGAATTGCGCTCGTGACATCCGGCGCCATCCAGGGGACTTGGAGCCTCGTCCGGCCGCCGCCGGTCCCGAGCCCGGTTGCCGCCGGTCGACCGGCCCTGACCGGCCCGCCCGGTCATCGGCCCGGTCTGACCGGCCTCCTGACCGGCCTGCACGACTTAAGTTATAATTTCGGCCCGAACTTACCTTTTCGGCCCATGACGCCTTGTAAGACTATAAATACCCCCAGGACGCCCCTTTAGCTCTTTAGACTTGTTTTGAACTCAAACCTAACTTTGAGCTTAGTCTCCCTTGGGTATCATCCCTCTGTAATCAAGGCAACCTTGGTTGTTGATTTGGAACTTGTTGAGTGAGATTCTAGTACAAGATACTCTCTCTCCCTCACCAAGCTCTTCTTCTCCAATCCCAATCTCTCCCCGGGGAATTCTACCGCGTGTCTCTTCCTCGGAGATTCTATTGGCGTGGTCCATCGAGCCACGGAGGTAAGCATCGGGTGTATCGGGTTGTGTGTGTGCGTGAGTCTCGGAGTTCCTCGTGTTCATCGCCGTGTTCTTCGTGTTCCTCGCGTTTTCCCATCTTCCCCCTTGGTTTCGAAGTCAATCCGCGAGATCGGGCCACACACGGGGTCTTAGACCTCATCATATGGTATCAGCAGCTCTTGGTTACCGCGGATTTGACCTCCCACCCACCCGATTTCGTTCCTAGAAAATTTTCCAAAAAATCCCCAAAAATAGCCCTAAATTGCCTCTTGACCGATCTGTGATTTGGTTGCGTTTTGAGTGGTTTTGGTCCGTGGATCTGGTGTTGTTGTGCTTGATCTACTATTTCCCCAACTTTTAGCCTCCAATTCCATCGTTTCCCTTCGATTTGGTCGATTTGGTTTGGTTTTCGTGAAGAACAGGAGAGAGAAAGCTTCATCCCGCGAAATCCGGTTGAGCAGCCGGTCAACCGGGCCCACGACCGGCCGAGCCGGCCCAGAACCCGGTCAACCGGGCGGCAAACCGGGCAAGCCGGTCCACAACCCGGTCCAACCGGGCCTCCGACCGGGCGACGCAACGCCACTCCTTCGACCTCGTCTTCCGGCGATCTACACCACCACCACCACCACCACCACCATCTTCGCAGGTATAACTTGCAGGTCACCTTGTAACCCCTCTTCCTTTTGCGATCTATCCCATCGAGCATTGCTTGTCTAGTGTTGCGAGACATTGCACGTGGCCCCGCATTGTGAGGTGTGTGTGTCGCGTTGAGTAAGGCACCCAAGCAAACACTCGTGTGGCAAGATAGCAAAAGCGAGGCTAACGCTAACATAGTGCGTCAAAAAGCCCCAAAAACACAAAAAGAGTGCGAGTAGCACCATACATCCATACATCCATACGCCCATACATACAAAGTGTCCACGTGCCACCAAAGATACAAACGAGTGCAAGTGCCGCCATATACAAAAGAGAAAAAGCTTGTAAGCAAAGAGAGATAGGAGAAGAGAGGCCACGTGTGAATCTTGTTGTCTCTTCCTTTGCAACCAAAGCTTTGGCTCTCCTTGTGTTAGTGTGACACCGAGCACTTATACATACACTTTTCCGCTCACTTTTGGTTGCACTAACCCCGTTTATCTCGTGTGTGTGTTCCACATCTTTTTCCGTGTTTATAGTGATCTTCACATTGACATTTGGATTTTTGGACCTCACCCACTTTTGACAACATACTCGATCTTGGATTTGTCTTTTGGCTTTCCACAACACTCGCCTAACACCATATTTGCTAGCTTTTGCGTGTGGTTTTGCGTGTGTTCCCGATACACTTGATCTTGCTTCCGGTTTGGTGGATTGCCTCAATACTATCTTACCTTGGTAAGAGTGCGAGGTAGTCTCCTTCCACTAACATACACAACATAGTTCTTGTCTTTCCATCATGGATAGGAACGGAGATACCAATAGGGATGAAGAGATCCTTCGCAACACCGAGAGGTTGGCTACTCAACACAACCTATGGACGCAACGACAAGAGTTCAAGGAGCAACTCTCCCTCTTCGAGACGCGCATCGATGAGCAATACAATGAAGTGGCTCACAACTTCTCCACCGTGAACCACGACTTGGCCCTTCTTCGTGAAGCTACGGACAACTTGAATGGCCAAATGGCGGCCAATGATGCCAACATGGAGCGGCGCATGGATAGCCTCGAGCGCGCCATCACCAACTTGGGTCGCCATCGTCGACACCGCTCTACTTCCTCTTCATCAAGCTCTTCCTCAAGGCATGAAGACCATTACTCTCATGGTGGCATTTCGTCCCCAAGCTCTTCTTCAAGGCATGAAGACCATCATCGACCTCATCGCTCACATGCTCGTCATGAAGACTCCCGCTCCAACTCTAGGCGTGGAGAAATACATCGCCATGCTCGTCCACATGAGCGTCCTCCACAAGCTCAAGACCTTCCACAAGATCGACACCAAGCGGATCGCCATGCCCACCATGGGCGTGATGGCCATCCACAAGACCAAGACCCTCAAGATCCACCTCGGCGAGATCTTCGTCGCCACCCTCACCATGATCAACGTGGACGAGGAGAACTACACCATGATCAAGATGAGAGACCCAACATTGAGCATCGTCCTCAACCGCGACAAGATCTTCAACCACATCCTCACCGTGAACCAAGTGAAGCAAGTGTTCAACTCCACCGCCAACCCAATGCTATGGTTGGCCATAGAAGACCTCCTATTCCACCTCTAGCCGCAAGAGTTGACGGCGCCCCTCCTCGTAGAAGAAACTTGGAGGATGAAGAGAACATGTATGGCAAGCTCAAGTTCAACATGCCCAAGTTCAAAGGTGAAGACGACGCCGAAGCATACCTCTCATGGGCACTCAAGGTGGACAAGATCTTCCGCATCCACAACTACTCCGGTGCCAAGAAAGTGGCTATGGCATCACTCGAGTTTGAAGACTACGCCAACACTTGGTGGGAGCAAGTCCTCACTCTTCGCGAAGAAAAGGGTGAACCTCCTATTGACACTTGGGAAGATATGAAGAAGGAGATGCATGCTCGCTTTGTCCCAAAGCACTACATGAAAGACCTCTTCAACAAGCTCCAAAAGTTGAAGCAAGGCACCAATACCGTAGAGGAGTTCTACAAGGAGATGGAGCTCACTATGATGCGAGCCAACATCCAAGAATCCGAGGAGCAAACCATTGCTCGCTTCTTCAATGGCCTTACTTATCCCATCAAGAGGATTGTCGAGTTCCAACCTTACTCCAACATGGTTGAGCTAGTCCACCAAGCATCGAAGGCCGAGCGCCAAGTGATTGAGGACATCAAGTACTCCAAGGCCAAGTCCTATTTCTCCTCCAAGTTCGCTACATCGACTCCTCCTACTACATCAACTCCTCAAGCTACAAGTGCCAAGGCCGACGCATCCTCTACACCTTCCAAGAAGACGACTATCCAAAGTCGAATGAAGCAAACGGTCTCCTCCACCGCCTCCTCTAAGGCATCCACGGGACCCTCTAGTGTCACTTGCTTCAAGTGTGGCACCCAAGGTCACAAATCGTTTGAGTGCAAGAACACCAAGGTCATGATCACTATGGAGAATGGTGACATCGAGACTCTTGATGAGGATGAATATGAAGCCCTTGTGCAAGCCGCCGTGGAAAGTGAAGAAGCTTATAAGCAAGATAGTGGAGAAGATCCTCTCTTATGTGAGCATGACCCAAGTCCCTCACTTGTGGTCACAAGGGTGCTAACCACACAACCTCATGATATGGAAGAACAACGGTGCAACATCTTCCAAACCCGTGCCGGAATTGGTGGCAAGTCTATCAAGGTCATCATCGATGGTGGAAGTTGCCATAACCTTGCGAGCACCGAGTTGTGTGAGAAGCTCCACCTCACTCTCCGCAAGCATCCTCACCCTTACCATATCCAATGGTTGAGTGACAAGGGCAACGTCAAGATACAACATACCGTCACCGTCAACTTCAAGATCGGCCCTTATGAGGACACAATCGAGTGTGACGTGGTACCCATGACGGTGTGCCACATGTTGCTTGGCCGCCCTTGGCAATATGACAAGAAGGCTATACATGATGGACTCTCCAACACATACACCTTCAAGGTCAACGACAAGAAGTTCGAGTTGCGCCCGATGACTCCTAGCCAAATCATCGCGGATAATGCGAAGGCTTTAGCGAGGGCACAACTCCGCACCCATAGTGAGATGAGAGGAGAGGGAGCGACCCACCACAAAGATAGTGAGCGCCACAAGCCATATATGAGTGAGCCCAAGAGTGTCCTTCTAGCCACCAAGAGTGAGTGGAGAGAGCTCCAAGAGAACCCATCCACCATATTACACTATGTGCTCATATGCAAGGGACCCTCGTCGGAGACTAACGACTTAACCAACATTCCTCCGTCTTTGTTGTCTCTTTTGCAGGAATTCCAAGATGTCTTCCCCGGCAGAGCTCCCTCATGGACTACCACCACTCCGAGGCATCGAACACCGCATCGACCTCATACCCGGCGCTCCGCTCCCAAACCGTGCCGCCTACCGCACCAACCCCGAAGAGACCAAGGAGATCAACCGCCAAATTCAAGATCTCCTCGCCAAAGGGTACGTCCGAGAAAGCCTTAGCCCTTGTGCGGTTCCCGTGATCCTTGTGCCTAAACCGGATGAGACGCAACGGATGTGTATGGATTGTCGCCCCATCAATGCCATTACCGTCCGTTACCGCCATCCCATTCCGCGTTTAGATGACATGCTAGATGAACTTAGTGGTGCCACGATTTTCTCCAAAGTCGATTTGCGTAGTGGTTACCATCAAATCCGCATGGCTATTGGTGATGAATGGAAAACGGCATTCAAGACCAAACTTGGTCTCTATGAATGGCTCGTTATGCCTTTCGGTCTTTCCAATGCACCATCTACTTTCATGCGCCTCATGAATCACATCTTGCGTCCTCTCATTGGCAAGAGCGTGGTTGTTTACTTCGATGACATTCTTATTTATAGCAAAAACCTCGAGGACCATGTGCAACATGTGAGAGAAGTCTTGTGCATCTTGCGCCATGAAAAGCTTTATGCTAACCTCCCCAAGTGCACATTTGCTCAAAACAAATTGGTTTTTCTTGGTTTTGTGGTTTCCGCTAATGGGATTGAAGTTGATTCTTCCAAGGTGGAGGCCATCCATAATTGGCCTACTCCTACCAATGTTGGCCAAGTCCGAAGCTTCCATGGACTTGCCGGGTTTTATCGCCGCTTTGTGAAAGACTTTAGCACCATCGCTTGCCCTTTGAATGAGCTTACCAAGAAGAATGTTCCGTTTGTTTGGGGCAAGGCCCAACAAAATGCTTTTGATGAGTTGAAGAAACGTCTTACCGAAGCTCCACTTCTTGTTCTTCCAAATTTTGCCAAAACTTTTGAGATTGAGTGTGATGCAAGTGGGCTTGGTATTGGCGGTGTTCTTATGCAAGAGGGCAAACCCGTGGCATACTATAGTGAGAAGTTAGATGGCGCACGCCTCAACTATCCTATATATGACAAGGAGCTCTACGCTTTGGTTCGTGTTCTTGAAGTTTGGCAACACTACCTTTGGCCAAAAGAGTTTATCATTCATTCCGATCATGAGTCCTTGAAGTATTTGAAAAGCCAACACAACTTGAACAAACGACATGCAAAATGGGTCGAGTTCATTGAGTCCTTCCCATATGTGATAAAATACAAGAAGGGCAAGGACAATGTTGTGGCGGATGCTCTTTCCCGCAAAAACACCCTTTTGCTAACTCGTTTGGATTTTCATGTTTTGGGACTTGAAGAGATCAAAGAACTATATCCTTCCGATTCTTTCTTTGCTCCCATTTTTGAGAAGTGCTCCGTTGAGCGAGGAGTGGATGATTTCTATTTGCATGATGGCTATTTGTTCAAAGCCAACAAGATTTGCATTCCCGCGTCTTCGCTTCGAAAATTGCTTTTGCAAGAGTCTCATGGTGGCGGTCTTATGGGCCACTTTGGCCGTGACAAGACATATGCCATGCTCTCAACCCACTACTATTGGCCAAAGATGAAGCGGGATGTGGAGCGCCTTTGCCGTCGGTGCACAACATGCTTACAAGCTAAGTCTACCTCCAACCCTTATGGTCTCTACATGCCATTGCCTATTCCTCATGCACCATGGACCGATATTAGCATGGATTTCGTTCTAGGCTTGCCTCGCACTAAGCATGGTCATGATTCCATATTTGTTGTAGTGGATAGATTCTCTAAGATGGCTCATTTCATACCTTGCCATAAGAGCGACGATGCTTCACACATTGCTTCATTGTTTTTCAGGGAAATCGTTCGCCTACATGGAGTACCGCAAAGTATTGTGTCGGATCGAGACGTCAAGTTCATGAGTTATCTTTGGAAGTCAATCATGGCGAAGTTTGGAGTCAAGCTCTTGTTCTCATCATCATCGCACCCGCAAACGGACGGCCAAACGGAAGTGGTCAATCGAAGCCTCTCCACCCTCCTACGGGTCCTCGTGAAGAAAAACTTGAGGTCATGGGAGGAGTGCCTTCCTCACGCCGAGTTCGCCTACAACCGCGCCAAGCACAAGACTACATCAAGGAGCCCCTTCATGGTCGTCTACGGCTTCGAACCTTACACGGCACTCGACATACTTCCGCTTCCCCTCCACGAGCGCATCAACATGGACTTCGACAAGCGCGCCGCCGCCGTCAAGAAACTACATGAAGAGACAAGGGCAACCATACAAGAACATGTTCTTCGTCAAGCCAACCGCCTCAACGCCAAGAAGAAGGCAAGGATATTCGAAGAAGGAGACCTCGTTTGGATCCACCTCCGAAAGGAAAGGTTCCCTCATGAGCGCAACTCCAAGCTCAAGCCAAGAGGAGATGGCCCCTTCAAGGTCCTCAAGCGAATCAACGACAACGCTTACGTCATCGACATACCGACATCCAAGTACTTGGTGAGCAACACGTTCAACGTCTCGGACTTGTCACCCTATCATGGAGATGAGGAGGTGCAAGAGTCGAGACGACTCTTTCCCAAGGGGGGGGAGATGATGTAGCCCCGGTCACCGACGTCGCTACACCAAGACCAACAAGTCCCCCAAGTGGACCGATGACACGAGCCCGAGTCAAAGCACTACATGATGAGGTGAACTCGCTCCTCACCACCCTTGATCTTGGTACACCTTTGGATGGATTGCTACCTCATGCCGACGTGTTATGTGTCATTAGGTACAAGGAGCATCAAGGTCACCAAGAGGAGGATACGCCATGGTCAAAGGGGGGAGAGGAGCAGCTGGACAAGAGGATGGACATGAAGATGGACGTGGAGCTGGACAGGAAGTCGCCCGAAGAGCGCAAGGAAGAGAAGACGGACGGCCGGTCCCGGAACCCGGTCAACCGGCTCACCGACCGGACCACCCGGTCCACACCCCGGTCGGCCGGCCTCCTGACCGGACCGCCCGGTCACCAACCGGGAATTGCGCTCGTGACATCCGGCGCCATCCGAGGACTTGGAGCCTCGTCGGTCGCCGCCGGTCCCAGGCCCGGTTGCCGCCGGTCGGCCCGGCCCCCTGGCCGGCCCGCCGGTCCACCGGCCCGGTCTGACCGGCCTCCTGACCGGCCTGCACGACTTAAGTTATAATTTCGGCCCGAACTTACCTTTTCGGCCCATGACGCCTTGTAAGACTATAAATACCCCCAGGACGCCCCTTTAGCTCTTTAGACTTGTTTTGAACTCAAACCTAACTTTGAGCTTAGTCTCCCTTGGGTATCATCCCTCTGTAATCAAGGCAACCTTGGTTGTTGATTTGGAACTTGTTGAGTGAGATTCTAGTACAAGATACTCTCTCTCCCTCACCAAGCTCTTCTTCTCCAATCCCAATCTCTCCCCGGGGAATTCTACCGCGTGTCTCTTCCTCGGAGATTCTATTGGCGTGGTCCATCGAGCCACGGAGGTAAGCATCGGGTGTATCGGGTTGTGTGTGTGCGTGAGTCTCGGAGTTCCTCGTGTTCATCGCCGTGTTCTTCGTGTTCCTCGCGTTTTCCCATCTTCCCCCTTGGTTTCGAAGTCAATCCGCGAGATCGGGCCACACACGGGGTCTTAGACCTCATCAAGTAGTATCACTAAAGCACTGGCGTAGGTGTGAGTTTGTATATGTCCCTTGTATCGTAGAATGAGGAAATGGTTCTTAAAACCATTGGTGTGTTAGCTTGTAATGTTGTTTGGAATGAATGAATGAAAGTGTTGTTTGAATTCAACTTATCAAATACTCAAGTTTTAAACTTTTCTAACTTTAGCCAAACAAGCCATAGAAAAGTCCCTCTTATCTTATGATCTACCTCAATGTTTAGATGGCCCCTCCAACCCGCAACAACAACCCAGATGCACTGATGCAAATGCTACAGATGATGGTAGCGGATAGAGAGGTTGAAAGAGCTGAGCGACAAGCCAACCTTGCTATACTGCAGCAGATAGCCCAGAACAACCAAGGCCATGGAAATCATGATCATCCTGGATCCAAGCTGAACAATTTCCAGAATACAAATCCCCCCATGTTCAGCAAGACTGAAGAGCCACGAGATGCAGATGACTGGCTCCAATCAATGGAGAACAACCTGGAAGTTGTGGGAGTATAAGCTGCTCAGAAGGTACTGTTTGCCACCCACTATCTGTCAGGACCTGCTAGAGCCTGGTGGAACAGTACCCGTGCAATGAATGCCGGACAAATGATGACTTGGGAGGACTTCAAGCTCAAGTTCAGCCGATACCATGTGCCCCCGGGTTTGATCAAGAAGATGAGGGATGAGTTCCGTGAACTCAAACAAGGAAGGATGTCCGTGGTGGAATACCGTGACAGATTCCTTACTCTGTCTAGGTACGCCCCGGATGAGACCAACACCAATGAAAAGAAGAAGGAAAGATTTCTGAATGGATCGCATGATAAGATGCAGACAATATTAGTGAATATTCCGTTTGCTGACCTGGAAGCCCTTGTGGATTCTGCCATCCAGATGGAAGGAAAGCTCCACCAGGCCAATGAGAACCGCAAGCGCAGAATGATGCACCAGAATGGACCCAACAATGCACAGAAGTACCGCACCAATTCACCTGGAGGATTTGCCTCAAGACACAACAAGCCACCTGTCTCAACGTTCCGTTCAAACTTCATCAACTGACCACCTTCGAGTTCTACTTGCCATTTACTTCCACGAAACCCTAAGTGTACAATCTGTAGGTATTGACGAGTTAACACCTCGTCACCGGGCCCGTCTCCCTCGGGCCTGCCTCGCAGTGACCTTCCTCGCTTCGTCTTCTACGCGCTAGTGCAGGCGATCGACAATCCTCTCCACATTAATTGCAATGACTCGCCTTTCGTGTGTTGGCGAAGGCAGCACGCAATGCATTGAAGAGAAGGCCGCGTTTGTGTTCTTTTTAAAGTGAGTAGTCCACGACCACCCCCCCCCCCCCCCCCCCGCATCCAACGCCCACGTCATTGCCACTTCTTTCCAAGCTTCCTCCCTATCTCAATCACACCGAAGACATGAGGAAGGGATGGCCGTTCCGCAAGTCGAAGCACGACCATGAGACCAGCTCGTCTCGCGACAGAATGAAGAAGGAGCATCGGCACCACTACATGCCAGTCAATGTCGCGTTTTAGTTGTTCGAGGCGAACCGGACGACGCCATGGTGGGATGCGAGCCTACAATTCAGTTGGCTTCTCAACTCCTGCCACGCGCCGGTGCCTCCGGTGTAGCGCAAGGGCCGCGAGCATCACGACCAGATTTGGCGCCACCGGTTCATCCAGCCACCGGATGTGCGCGATGATCCGACTTTCGCCCTCCACTCCGAGAACTCTCTCACGTTCGGAGCTTGGGAGTTTGACCCACGCCGGCGAGCAGGTTACCTCGGGAACGTGGGCTTCTTCAACCACGAGCTTAGTGTTGGCCTGACCGACGACAATAAGCACGAAGACGAAGACCACGACGATGAGGAGGACAAAGACGAAGGCCGAAAACAGGAGGAGGACGGCAGCCAGAGAGACACTCTCTTTGTCAGTGGCACTACACGGCGGTGAACCCGGAGATCCGTCATCGGACCTCACGGAGGATGAGGCATTCGAGTTTGCCTTTTCCCAGATCGAACTGGTGGAGCTCAACTAGTGGAATGGCCTCATCGTCCAACTACGCGAGTCTGCCCTGGTTCAGGGTGCGCCGCTTCCTCCTCCGGTCACGCCAATGCGCAAGCATGCACGCTCTCCATCACCTGCGCGTACGCAGCCTCCGCCCGCGCCAATGCCTCCGCCGGAGGCCCTACATGGCACTCTCTACTGGCCATGACCATGATCGCCTCCAGCCATGATCATCATCAAGGACGACGGCCGACATTAGGCGGCCATGGATGCCCGCTAGTAGAATAGGATTTCATTTCTAGTTTTTTTGGGCACTATGTAAATTACTTTATATAAAATGAATTATGAATGAATTAGGCCGCTTGGGCTACTCGATGCAAATGGTTAATTGGGTCATGGCAACCAAATTTATGTCTGCGGCATGCAAATAGACAAACGAACATTTTTTGTGATCAAAATGACAAAAACCGTCACAGGCAATGGTTCAGGGCATGATTGGTTGATCGCATCCTTTTGCCTCATTGGGCGAGATCTTCTCCACATAGCCATGTTTAACTAGGCCAAATCCTTATACCTTAATGGTAGTTTGTTTGGTTGCTAATGGAGTTTTTTCAGCCCATTTGCGCGTCTTGTTTGGTTGTCAAGTAAGCTGCAATTTGCCTTTCATACACGTTTTGGCTATTTGGTAATCTACGGGATGAGTTAGTTACCACTTCTCCCAAGTGGTGACATTATCCCTCATCAGTTTTAACAAAGAGACAACATAACAGCTAATGAAACTAATAAGCAGAACTATTATAATGTCGTTCAGTTCTAGCTACTTCCAAATAGTAGTTTAACGGAACAAGTTAGGCCCTAGCTAATCACGAATGGTACTGCAGAGCGCATAAGTAGTTCATTACATACAGTCGGGAGTAGTTCATGACACATCACACATCACGTGAATGCTTCTCTTCTTTTTCAGATCCTGGTATGGCCTCTGTCAGCTCACACAACGTCCGTCCACTCCCGCCTCTTATTCTTCCAGGTCGTGTTATCGGTGGCAGCAACACCATGGCCAACATCAACCTCGCCAGGCTGGAACTCATTCTCGTTCGGGAAGACCGAATCAATAACCCAACCTAAGATCCAGTTATGCAGAATGCAACAAGCCATCACTAGGTTAACCTGGGTGGAGAAGGTGTGGAAAAGCTTCTGGTTAAGGATCTTAAATCTGTTGTTCAGAGCTGCAAATGCCCTCTCGACGGTGACCCTGAGGCTAGAGTGTCTGATATTGAAGAATTCCTTAGCATTCTTGGGGTAGAACCTTGCAGAGAACTCATTGAGGTGGTACCCCGTGGACCTGAAGTGTGGGAGAAAACCAGGACGACAAGCATAGCCAACATTAGCTAGGTAGAATTTACCCTTAGAAAACTTGAGACGATCAACTCTCTTCAAGCTGTCAGCCAGAATGGTAGCATCATGGGCTGCTCCTTTCCACCCAGCAAGCATATATGTGAACTTCAAATCAAAGTCGACATTCTGGATGGTGTAGTGGCTCTGTAAGCAAGCGAGTTGCTTCTTGGCACTTTGATCTTTACTATTAAATGGAAGTTGGTCGTTTGACGCTCAACGTGTTTGATGGTCGTCATTGGAAGTATCCGAACCGTTCAATTCTTTAAACGTCTATCCCACCGTCCGTGAAACCAAAATCGACATACAATCTGCTCTTTCCTTTTAACCCAAGTCTCTTCAAAATAAATCTGTGACGAGCATTCATTAGTCATCAATCACGTATCAATCACATATCAATAAAGGTATCAATGGTTGTAATCAAGCAAAAAAAATCAGCGCACGATCCAATAATCTGGGATTTTGATGGGCAATTAATAAGATTTGTAATTAATCTATTTCCCAACTAATCCTACCACATCCGCATGCTACCAAAAAAAATGGTAAACACTATCTATCGGGTCCGAATCAGATACAAATTATCGGACCTCCTCAGTGTCGTTGATATCAGTCTTAATCCAACACTTCGTTTTCCATCCGTTTCCCCCGTAATTGCGCATGTCTCCCCAAAACACCGCCCTAATCGAGCGAAGCGCTGCCCTCGTTGCATCCACACGCTGCACCACTCAAATCTCTCCCCCCGTATGGCCGTCTTCCAACGCCCATCACGAGCCGTGGTGCGCACAACGGCGGCTAGATCGGGATCCGATCATAGCAGGCAGAAGCGATGGCTTCCATCACCGCGGGCATGGCGGCAGGCCATGTCGTTCACCTGCGGCGGCGCGACTCGCCTCCCTCTCCACCACCACATGGGAGGCGGTTGTGGAAGCTCACATCCCAGTCTTTTCCGCAGCAACCGCAGCAGGTGCGAACGACTCTGCCAAGCACGGCCACGCCTCCTAAGATCCCAAGGTACATATATCTCTTTTCAATCTCGATGGCAATTTCAGTACAAAATTAGTCATCTATTGTTGAAGTACAAAATTGATGTTGTTGTATTTTATCCAAATTGTTCTGTGATGATATCTTGTTTTCGTGAACCTTCGGCATGATCTCATAAAGACATTGATCAGTTTAGGTAGTTTTGGTCTGTATGCTTCGATGCTTATACAGGTACTATTCAACATCAAAATCATGTGGTACATACATTGCCCTGCCACTAATTTTCTGATGTCATCATCTCTGCTCACAGCCATTGCTCTGATCTCGTCAATGCTCTTCCTCGAAAATATTCGTCTACATATTGATGCCTATTTTTCAGTTTTTGTCGTCCCCCCCCCCTACCATGGTTTCACTGACATGGCCATGTTTTCATATTCTTAGTGAGCTGAAATAAGCACTCTTCATATGAAATTTACTTGCGCTTTGTCACTGAGTAGAGTATGCATAATCTCAACTATGCTTCCATGTTTTTAAAATCTTATTTTAACTATTTAAAACCATATTTATTTGTGCTTCCACCTTTTACATGCCATGCCTCATTGCATGAATATAATGCTTCTAAATAGCCATGCTTCCTATTGATATCAGTTTGTGCTCACATTTATATTGTAGTTTATGTTGAATCTAGGCATATTATTTTGTACACTTGTCCCATGTTTCTTAAAATTTGCACCGACATGTTGCGGCAAGATATGAGTTTTTTTGAGTTAGCATGAATTTGTTACTTCAAAATAGTCATTCTTTGCGGTGATAGAGCCATGCTTTGACCTTTTTGTATTTCTAGGTTTCATTGTCAGGAGCATTGTATTTAAACGCTGACCTCATGCTTCCTGCATTTCATTCTCTATGTTATTCATGATGCAATTCTAAATCTATAAGATTATCTTTTCTTTCTATGGGTACAAATGGCTTGTCAAACTACCTTTTTAAATGAAATAATAATGCAGTGATTCCAGACTACTCATCTTTGTTCATTCGTTTTCACGTTTACAGATATGTTGCTCATCCTATTTTGTTCATTCTTGTACATGTTGTGCCAAACTATCGAAGTGCTTCCGCAAGAAACTGTGAGCTCGTCGGCTAACTCGAGCAGCCAAAGTGGTGACAGCGAAAATCAAACTGGTGATTCCAATATCATTAAACCATGTTCCTTGATTTGGTGGTTGTCTGATTTGCCTATTTTTAGCATCGGTTTAGGTCTACAATTATTTTTGGTGAAGGGTTGCAGTTAGGGATGTTCAAGAAGTGATTGTGAGGGGCTGAATCATTTGGAGTAGTCATACGATGTTGTTGCGATGGTAACTTCCCTTAGGATATGCACACTACGTCTTACAAATAAGGACTGGGCGTATGGGGCTTATGGTTGTTTAATTGTTAATTTAGGTTTTATTCCTATCAGGTATGATGCGGCCTAAGGCCACGTGGGTTGCCCGATCTCACGAATTGACCGAGGGAAAGGCGGGGGAGAGGAAGAACACGAAGAACACGGCGAAGAACACGATGAACACACGCGAACGCACGCAACACAACCCGATACAATCCGGTTTACTCCCGATAGCCCGAACCACTATCCCGATAGAATCTCTCAAGGGAGAGACACGCGGTAGAATCCCCGAGAGGAAGATCGGTATACGATCGGTGGAATCACACGAGTGAGAGACCGGTGGTAGAATCACAAGTGTGAGAGACTAATCATATAAGGAGTGCCTTGTACAATAGATTTGGATAATCTAAGGAGGGGGTTTCCCTAATCCCAAAGGGATGGTGGAGGCATGAGCCTAGGTTCTCTCAAGTTCATTCCTTCCCTTATGAAGGGGGAGGTGGGAGCCTATATATAGGGAGCCACTAAGGAGGGGTAGTTTAGGCATAGAAGGGGGTACATGGGCCTTGGCCCTAATTGACTTGTGGATAGCGCTTCACATAGTCCGGAGACTCTCTTGTATGTAGGCCGGAGACTCCGGTCTTGATCTTCATGGGCCGGAGACTCCGTTGTGAGTTGGCGACGCCGGCGACTCCGGTGTAGCTGCGCCTGGAGCTTCTTCCATGCTTCCACGACCTCGGCCTTGAGTCCTCGAGCATCCATGGCATCCTCCACTTCCTCCGTACTTGGTGATGTATTCCTATCATGGTCATATGACGGAGGATGAAGTAGCATACCATTCCACATAGGTAATTGTACGCACGCATAAAGGAGAAGATTCACCTTTGCGTGACGTGTCGGCGTCGATGCATATGATGTGGCGAAGACCGAAGGTCGGGCTACATCATCTCCCCCCACTTGAAAAAGAGTCGCCCTCGACGATAACTCATCATGAACGGGTAGAGGTGGGAGATGGCAACAACTCTTGAATGTGGCATCACTTATCATGAACCCTATCAATAGCACAAGACAAGAAACGCAACACTCAAAGAGTAGCCGAAGTTCCACGGGTATAGCAAGAGAGCGCAAGTTGAAGGAGGTCACCTTATCGAAGTGTCGTTGTGCTCTCATTGAGAGATCTTGTGTAGTCGAAATGTGTGGGCGAAACCACTCATTGGAGCTCACTTGTATCATGCTCTCAAGAGCTCGTTTGGTCAACTCGTGCTCAATCGAGGTTGACCTTGTCTTCCGTGTACCTACACACACAATAGGCAAAGCAAAGAACGTGTGTGCATGATATATGAACACATCATCCATCATGATGGTCCATTTCTTTTGCACATCACCATTAGCATTAAGAAATTTATCATAGTAGATGTGGTGAATATGTGGAGTAAACATGGGAACATGCTCAACATGGATATATGCAAAGTCTCCAAAATTTGAGAGAGCTATGGGGGCAATCTCGTTCACAAGCATATTAACATCATTGCAAACCAAGCATTGGAAAGAGAAAGTATTCAACATTTTGGTTGCACTAATTGGAGAATATTGCAAGCATGTAGCACAAAACATGTTCAACCTTTGATCATTGTTGTCGACAAACCTAGGGAAAGAGCAATTGTTCGGCAAGGTTGTCACAACACAAGCATCAATGTCCTCATTGCAATCAACACATGGGAAAGAGAAATTGTTCGAAAAGTTGCATGCAATGGGAGATATATTGAAACACTCATAGCATGGCATGGTCATGTTATCACAAGCAATCAAGTCCACATGATCAACAATGTTGGTATCACAAGTATCACAAGGGAAAGTGAAAGAAGCATATGACATAGCAATAGGATCATCCAACTCATGCAAGCACTCACAAATCATCATGTCCATTAGTGGGACCATGGCATCATCAACACCCATATAGGTACCTTTGTAGTCCCGCTCATATGAGGTAGGTGTTGTGGAAGAGGTAGGCTCGATGTGGCCTCCATGTTCATCTTCAATCAAGCATGGTGTGATATCATCATCGTCATGCACCATGTACATCTTCTCCATGATCGGCGTCTCGTCATCCATGGGACCTAATAAGACACAAGGAAACACACTAGAGGTAGAGGGTAAGTTGTTAGAATACGAAATGGCCTCACATGACCTATCAACTACCACTCTCATCTCACTCGGTGTATCACTCATGCTCTCGAAGTGGAGGCACTCATCAAGCTCACATATAGTGGAGTCACTCATCTCACATATAGTGGAGTCGCTCATCTCACATATAGTGGAGTCCCTCATCTCCATGGCAATGGCGTCGTCGATGTCCGAGCAACCTAGCAAAGAGGAAGACAACACAAGAGGAGTAGAGGTTAAGTTGTTAGAAATCAAAACATCCTCACTCGACTCATGGGGTGTATCACTCTTGCTCTCAATGTGTTTGAAGTATGCGTTGCACTCGGCTTTTTCTTTGGGTGTCATTTGGGCTTCTCGAGCATCTAGCTCGGCGAAGTATGCTCTCATCTCGGCTTGTTCTTGTGGGGTCATCATGTATATCTCACTAGGATAGGTGTATATGTATGGTGGAAAGAAAACTACACAAGTATCCCACCTTTCAAGAAAGAATCAGAAAAATGGTTCAAGTCAAGAGCAAAGTTGAAATGTATCGGGTTACTCACACACACACTCAAAGCACACTCAAAAGGCTAAGAACTCTATATGTGGTGGGTAAGTAGTGGATAGCAAACGAAAAAGATCAACGGAAAAGTCTATTGTCAAATGTGGGTAAGATCCAAAGTCAAATGTCAAAAGTGGTGATCTATGTCAAGGAAACACGGAAACACACACAAGAAGAACAATGGGGTTAGCGCGACCAAGGAAGTGAGCAAGTGACAAAGATGGTCCTAACGAAGACTATATGCTCGATGTCACACCAACACAAGAGAGACCGTAGCTTGGTTGCACAAGAAAGAAGCAACAAGATTTGCACAAATGCCACTCTTCCCTTTTCTCTCTTAGTGCTCACAAGCTTTGCACTTCTCGGTATCGGTGGACACACACTCTTTTCTATTTTTTTTTCTCTTTTTTTCACTCTTTTTTTTCTATGCTTAGAAGCTTTATTTTTCTCTATGTATATGTCACACTTTTCTTCTTTTGTGTATCTTTCTCACCGAGCTTGCTTCGGAGCTTCGCTCAACACAACACACACACACACACCCTCTCACGGTCGTGACACTTGTGCAATGCTTCAGAACGCTCGAAAAGCCACTCTCAATGGGATAGGTACGCAAAGGAAGAAACGGAGCTACAAGGGGGTAAGGGGGCAAGTTATACCTAGTGAAAAGGTTAGGCGGTGTCAAGCACACGAACTTGCGATGGCGAAGTGGTGGTGTCGATGATGGTGGCGAAGTTGCGCCGGAATCCGGGGTGCCAATGATGTCGTCGCGGTGTTGATGTAGGCGCGGAAGCGGAATAGACAACCGATGCACTCCAAATCGGAAACCGGGCAAATTAAGTCAATGCCCGAAAAGTTGGGTCGAAACAAGCGGTCAAAAGTTGGGCTCCAAAAATCGTCAAAATTAGAGATGGGCTATGTGGAGTATTTGGGGGATGCTGTTAAAATTTGGAGTCAAACGGGCTCCGGAAAGTTGTCAAAATTTGGGGCAAAAAATGGAGTTAAATTAGCCGAAAATTGGGTCAAACCGGTCCAGAACCCGGTCAAACCGGATCTGGGACTGGCGCGCCCGGTCCAGACCGGGCCCCGGACCGGATGGAGCCCCTGGATTGCGCCGGATGGCACCGGTCTGTGCTCCGGTTTCAACCGGGTGGCCCGGTGTGCCGTCCGGTTTGCTCCGGTTGGAGGCGAGGCAGTTGGCGGCTAGCTTGGGCGCGCTTGGTCGGCAGGGGTGGGCGCGCGTGCGTGGAGCTGCTGGCAGCGATTGGGCTCAATGGCCACGGGCGCGAGCGGAGGCAGGTGAGGTCGGGCGGGCGCGCCCTTGGTGGCGCGGGTGCTGCGCGCGGGTGGGCCTGGCAAGGGCGGGGAGGCCCGGTGGTTGGCGCGTGGGTGAGCAGGTGTCCTCAGGCCGATCGGTGGGCGAGGCGATGCGCGAGCGGAGGCTTTTGCCTCGAGCAGGGGACGCGGCGAGCGGAGGTGGTTGGGCGCGCGCGTGCGGCCAGGCGGCCAGGTGATGCAGCGAGCGGGAGGTCAACGCGATGCAGGCCGGCGTCGGCTGCAGATGATGAGCGTGGGCAAGCAGCGGGGCAGCGCAGCCAGGGGCACGGAGGCGGAGCAGCGAGGTTGGAGCGTGCGCTGTAGGGTCAATGAACTGTTCGTCCTCCACGAAGAACAACACGATGAACGGGACACCAAATCTCTCAGATCTGGACGAAGTTGGTGGAATTGGGCAAGAAAAAGATGGGGGAAACATAGATCAGCACCAAAGACATCAAATCAGTTGATCAAAATCACAAAAAACGCAACAAATTCGGAGATCAATTTTCGAGCTATTTTTTGGGGCAATTTTTGGGGAAATTTTTTGGGCGAAAATTGGAGAGATTTGTGGTCAAATTCGTGGCAACCTTTGCTCTGATACCATATGATGAGGTATCTCTGGCTCTGATTACCATATGATGCGGCCTAAGGCCACGTGGGTTGCCCGATCTCACGAATTGACCGAGGGAAAGGCGGGGGAGAGGAAGAACACGAAGAACACGGCGAAGAACACGATGAACACACGCGAACGCACGCAACACAACCCGATACAATCCGGTTTACTCCCGATAGCCCGAACCACTATCCCGATAGAATCTCTCAAGGGAGAGACACGCGGTAGAATCCCCGAGAGGAAGATCGGTATACGATCGGTGGAATCACACGAGTGAGAGACCGGTGGTAGAATCACAAGTGTGAGAGACTAATCATATAAGGAGTGCCTTGTACAATAGATTTGGATAATCTAAGGAGGGGGTTTCCCTAATCCCAAAGGGATGGTGGAGGCATGAGCCTAGGTTCTCTCAAGTTCATTCCTTCCCTTATGAAGGGGGAGGTGGGAGCCTATATATAGGGAGCCACTAAGGAGGGGTAGTTTAGGCATAGAAGGGGGTACATGGGCCTTGGCCCTAATTGACTTGTGGATAGCGCTTCACATAGTCCGGAGACTCTCTTGTATGTAGGCCGGAGACTCCGGTCTTGATCTTCATGGGCCGGAGACTCCGTTGTGAGTTGGCGACGCCGGCGACTCCGGTGTAGCTGCGCCTGGAGCTTCTTCCATGCTTCCACGACCTCGGCCTTGAGTCCTCGAGCATCCATGGCATCCTCCACTTCCTCCGTACTTGGTGATGTATTCCTATCATGGTCATATGACGGAGGATGAAGTAGCATACCATTCCACATAGGTAATTGTACGCACGCATAAAGGAGAAGATTCACCTTTGCGTGACGTGTCGGCGTCGATGCATATGATGTGGCGAAGACCGAAGGTCGGGCTACATCACTACGTCTTACAAATAAGGACTGGGCGTATGGGGCTTATGGTTGTTTAATTGTTAATTTAGGTTTTATTCCTATCAGGTAAGATCAAGTTCAATCATCATTAGTTAGTTAGCTCCAGGTGGTCACTAAGGAAGAGGCCAACGCGTGTCTTCAGACGGACGCCCGCAAATGGTCCTGGTTCTCCTGGAGCATCTCTGGGTTGAGGATGCAATGCATAGGTGGCGTTCCTATCAAGTGAGGTCACAAGCCTCTGCCACTGCCACCGCTATAAGAAGCGAAGTCCCTTGCTACTGCGGTGACAGCAACGAAGAGCGCACTGGGAGTCCTGGATCAATGTAAGAATTGAAGCATCATCTCTGCTAACTTCCTCCCCATGCTCCATTTTAGGTATCGGTTAGTATATTTTTCCTATTTTCAGCAAGGCTATCTAGGCATCAACTAACTGTGTGATGGACACGATTGCTATCTTGCAGCTTACAAATATGTGTACCGTTTGGCAGGCTACACCTTGCATGATTCTTTTTCTGTTATCCACAAAAAAGCTATGGATAGGTTCATATTTTTTGCGATGGATTTGTACCCACATTTTGGAGCTTATTTCCGAGGACCTGTTAATCGGGATCGCCAAACTGAGTGTATTCTTCTCAGCTCACATTTGTCATCACATACTATTGTTAACGCAAGGTATGGTTCTTCCCCTTCCTTTTTTATCTCTTGGAGAATAATTTCACTGATTTTTTTCCGAGGGCGTAGAGTTTCATAAATTATCTCCCTTGTTGGTCAGCTCGTCAAAATTATATTTTTCAGGTCTCAGCAAGGTTATGTTAGTGTCAGCAATATAGGGTTTGTAGTTAACAGAAATGGTTGCTTAAGATTAAAATGCTATGCAACCGGTGATGATGGGAAATTATCCTTTTGAAGGAGAACACGAATGGTTCTCTATTGGAAGGACTAAACGGATCTTCTAATTCCTTTGAACTGTTGGTGCTGAAATCACTTCGGAAACATAAGACTTTTATCATCGATGCTGACTATAAAAGGTTTCTAATCGGCCGAAGGTGCTATAAATTCATTCCGCAAAGGAAAGATAAGAGAACATAAATAAATCATTTTCTGGACAAAAATGTTTCTGATCATGCATGTAACAATATGCCTAACTATATTTCAAAGATGTGCATAACTCTATTGACACCTAGCCTCCGTTATTCACTTATTTTTTAGGTTGATAAGGTGAATCATAATGCCTATTCTGAAAAGAAATCAGTAGAAGAACACATTCATAGAAAGAAGACTCTAAACTTTCCTTGGAATATTCTTTTTGGATTTTTGTAGGGTTGTAAAAAAGGACTAGCATTTCTTTCACATGTCTAGGGAGCCACTTTATTTGTGTCACTCAAAATGAAATGATGAACAAATTCCATTTGCTCGCACTTCCTTGCCATGATTTTATTTGCTTTCACAAAATTTCAGAGTAGGATTTCCGATTAATGACCGCCTCAGTGTTTTAAATGTGGTCAACTTTAACTACAAAGTTAACTCTTCATTCTTCTCCATTTAGTTATTGATGTAGATTACAAAAATGGTTACCACAAAGGGGATCTTGTTATGGCAGCTGATCTAGCCATCCGAGTATCAATTGCATTCATGATAAAAATTGTTCCAAGGTCACCCCCCTCAGCATGAAGTGAGATGCTCTAGAAAGGTCATGATTCTTATGAGGTCTCCAGTCAGAAATTTGGTGATATTTCAGTTTTTGCGTCAACAATAACAGTAGTTTTAATAGATTTATTATGGGTACTATATTGTCACTGATTGATAAGGTTCATAATCCTCAGTAACTTGAAGCGTTGTTTTGCCTATCCCTATAGGGTGCCATAGTGGACATATATATCCACTCGTGTAATAGATGCAGATAAGTTGGTTATTTGGCTTGTTCAGAAAATTTAATACTTTTTGTAATCTCCTAGCATGTATAATGTCAAAGGTCGAAATGGAAACTACTGGTTTAGTCCAATAGTTTCATTTTGTTCGCTTCATATATGGATTTTCCTGTGTTTTGTATTTCTTGGCCGGAAAAATATTAGTTAAAAGGGTATTGCAATCTATATAAGAACAAGGTGACCCTGTATATATATTCACAAGCAAAGTGCCTATATTTGACTCGCATAGTAAAACATCAGGGATGTAAATTCAGGTCGCCATTAGCACAAACTACACAAGCATGGGTATGCAACAGTTCCACGCGCATTAGTTTAAATATGTAAAGAGGAAAGAAATTTGAGGAGTGTGAGATGATAGTCAACATGAGCAAGTAGATGCCAGAAAATAATAGTTGCAAATGAATAAAATCTAACTAAAAATGCTTTTGATCAATGTATGAGGTATAATTTTGCTGGACCGTAGCAACGCACGGGCATTCAACTAGTATGAGTAGCATCACAATCCTACATGAACATAAAGAAATGGCCTCTTAATGTAGTTTTCTCCATGCGACCTAGCCAACCAAACTGGCCCTCAGTCAATTCCCGCCCTTGCTCTTCCGGCCGGCCGAATGAGGCTTCCGATCTGCCTCCCGCCCCACCTCCTCCGCCACCTCGACGGCCGCACCCTCTCCACGGCGCTGCTCGACCCCCTCATCCGCACGACCTCTTCCTCGCCCTCCACCCCGCACCTCTCCTTCTCCCTCTTCCTCCTTCTCCTCCGCTCCGCACTGCGGCCCTCCCACCTCACCTTCCCCTTCCTCGGCCGTGCCGCCGCTCGCCTCGCCTCCCCCGGCCTGGCGCTCTCTCTTCACGCGCACCCGCTCCGGCTCGGACTCCTCCCCTGCGACCTCCACGTCGCAAATTCCCTCGTCCACATGTACGCGGCCTGCGCGCTGCCGGACCTAGCCCGCCGCCTGTTCGACGAAATACCGCAGCCTAACCGCGTCTCCTGGAACGCCCTCCTCGATGGTTACGCCAAGTGCCACGACCTCCTATCTGCCCGCTGGGTGTTCGACCGGATGCCCCAGCGGGATGTTGTCTCATGGAGCGCCATGATCGACGGGTGCGTCAAGTGCGGGGAGCACCGTGAGGCTCTCGCGTTGTTCGAGATGATGGAGATCGCGGCGGGTTCTGACCAGGGCGTAATGGCAAACGATGTCACAATGGTCAGCGTGCTTGGTGCGTGCGCGCACCTGGGGGACCTCGGGCGGGGGAGGCAGATGCATCGGCACCTTCAGGAGCGCGGCTTCCTGCTGAACCTCAAACTCGCCACCTCGCTTGTGGACATGTACGCCAAGTGTGGGGCGATCAGTGAGGCGCTCGAGGTGTTCCGTGCTGTGCCAGTGGCCAGCACTGATGTTCTGATATGGAACGCCGTGATTGGTGGACTTGCAGTGCATGGGATGGGCATGGAGACAGCGGAGATTTTCCGAGAGATGCAGCACTCTGGGGTAGTGCCAGATGAGATCACATACCTTGGTTTATTAAGTGCCTGCGTACATGGTGGTCTGGTGGATGAGGCCTGGAGGTTCTTTCGCTCACTTGAAGCTCAAGGGCTCAGACCACATGTCGAGCACTATGCTTGTCTTGTAGATGTGCTTGGTCGAGCAGGCCGCTTGGAGGAAGCATATGGTGTTGTTAAGAGCATGCCAATGGAACCCAGTGTCTCTGTACTTGGTGCTCTCTTGAATGCATGCCATCTGCATGGATGGGTAGAGTTGGGGGAGGTAGTCGGCAGACAGCTTGTCCAATTGCAGCCAGACCATGATGGCAGGTACATTGGGTTGTCCAATATCTATGCTGTTGCTAAGCGGTGGCAAGAGGCAAAGAAAGCAAGAAAGGTGATGGAGGAGAGAGGAGTGAGAAAGATCCCTGGGTTTAGCGAGATTGATGTCGGTGGAAGGCTCCGCAGGTTTATTGCCCATGACAACACTCATTCTCGATCAACAGAGATTTATGCCTTGCTTAATCTTATAGCCGTGGAGATGAAAATGAAGGATGCTGTTGCTGTTCCAGAGTACTTCTGTACAGATTGATAGGAGGATGGTTGCCTGGTGGATCTATCAAAACAAAATCCTTGTGAAACATTTTGATTGTGCTTTCTGCCACTCATGCAATGACTACCAAATATTACCTAGTTGCGAGCAGATCCCTCAAGAGCATGGGATGCTCAAGAGGTAGGCATTTGAAGTTGAGACAGAATGCATTTATGTCCTACTGGAAGCAGAGCCATAGAAGCATGAGGTGTGCAGATAGTCTTGAGATTTTTTTTAGCTGCTTTTGTATATCTAGTCAGGCAGGATATTTTAGGAAACAGTGGCAATGACAAAAACTGCATTCTGTTACTGGAACAGCAATCAGACAGTATTAAACATATGGTTAAGCTTTGTTTAATAACAGTTCCACCTCTGGATTCTGCTTTTATGGATGGTTGATCTAGGCACAAGAACATTCTAAAGACCACAGACAATGTATGGTAAATGGTGCTTAACTATGGGATTATTCAGACTTAGAAACTTTATCTCAAAGATTTTATCAATATAAATTGTAAATATGCTTCACATATTATGAATGCAAATTTATACACCGGCTACAGTTTTCTGAAGAATCTGCAATCGTTGGATGTGCCAATTGGTAGGACAATGTGCAAGAACAGCTCATGCAGCCTGTGGTGAGCTTTTGCCATTAACGAGATTTCTGCTTGTGTATAGCACTCAAAGGTGAAATCACACTACGCTTACTCATATGACTGTATTGTAACCTTTGTTCACAAAACTAATACTCCTATAATATTGCTTACCTTTGTATTTGTACCATGCCAAGCATCTAGAGCAGGCTATATTAGAATGCCATCTGTATTTTCTGCTGTCATAATGAAATTAATTTCATGAAAGGTCATATGGTATTCTTTACTCTTATAAAGATTTGTATTGATGGTGTTCCATTCACTTTAACTGTGATTATGTCTTAAGTTGCAAAGAGTAACCGTAATTATTATATATCTTATGTAGCCGACATATATATCACCATCTTTTGATTAGTTGATCAATATTATTTTGTTCGGTACAAAGTTTTTAGAGAACTCATGCAGTAAGAAACTGTCGTAGCAACGCATGAGCACTCTAGCAGTTAGTTAGTTTACTAAAGAAACAGTATTTTGTGTTAAGTATCTTTGGCTCATGGGCACCAATGCTCCTGCTATTTAAAAAAATTCGAAAATCATATATATTTGTTTAAAAAAAATCTGAAAATGAATCTAGACATAATAAATGATGTAACCTACAAGCGTGTAAAATTTTAATATGAAGTTCTTTATATTGTAGACTACACAAAAAAGAAAAAATCTGTTAAAATTTGGAGATTTGAAATATGCATACCCAAATCCACGGGTTTGTTATTTTTGTGTAGCCCATAATTTTTTGTATTTGAAATTGAAATTTTGCACGTTTATGGGACAATTCATTAGCTACACCATGATTTTTTTCCTAAATTTTTTGAAACACATAAATGTGATTTTTATTTTTCTAAAATAGCAAGAGCACTGGTGCCCAGGAGCACCAAATCTCTGTCCCAGTATTTTGCTTTCAGAGAAAAAACACAAAGAGCAGTTATCAAACAACATGACCTGTTTGTCCACCCTTTACTTCACATTTATCCTTATGTTACGTCTTCTATAACCTCTCTTCACATTTTAATAATGATTCTATTTACATGGACATAAGGACGATAATTCTGCCCCTCCATTGATCTAGTGCAGAAGAAAACAAATTTGCTGTCAACCATGTCAGACTGTCATTGCAGATAAGTAGTAATAAAATTATGCGGAGGTATCGATACAGGGTGCAAAGCTAGCAAATTCAGGAACCAATGAGCTACATGTACTGCCTGAAAATCCTTATTTGGCACTTGATACAAGTACAACTCAAAACTCACTCAGCAATAGCCAAAAACCAATTTAAACTGTAGAATAAGATTTCTACTCTCAAAAATTACTGCTTGAGTTGGTTTTCCAGCTCTTATGAAAACATGGAATCTCAGCTATGTGAAGGCTGCCTGGATGCGACCCCACAAATTCAGGAATAGCCGTTATTAAGCGGTGATAGCATCAGGCTCCGCCAAATCATTTGTTTTCAGTTACCATGCTCTCTGGTTTTATGATAAATAACAACTCAAGTGGCATTTCTGCCGTTGCTGTTTTGTTAAAATCTATGGATGTTAAAGTCATCAAGGAAACATGTCCCTTCGGTAATGTGAGTCAGTGTGTTCTCACAAGCTTGGGTGTCCACTTCTGCCATGTAAACCATCTCCCGTCTCCAGCTTTAATATCAGCTATTCTCCTCTTCAGATCGAGACCTTTCCTTTTCTTCTCATCACTTGCCAATTCTTTTGAATGGCTTATCAGAGGATGCTCTGGTGTTCCGAGTTCACTACCATCGACGATCTTCTGGACCATCTCCAGCACCTCGCTCATCTTAGGCCTATATCTGGCATGGCGCACCAGGCACTTGTTTGCCAGTGAGGCAATCCTGGCTGCTGACTTCAAGTTGTAGTTCCCTTCGAGCCTCGGATCCATTATGGTCTCAAACTTCTTGGTGTCCGAAGAGTAAGGCTTCACCCATTCTACAAGGTTCTGCTCACCCCTTGGCCTGTTCCGGTCCAGAGGTCGCCGGCCTGTGAGGAGCTCGTAGAGCACTACACCATAGCTCCATATGTCATTCTTGCTGCTGAGGCGCCCTGTATGGATATACTCAGGAGCTGCATACCCGATAGTCCCCACCACCTGTTTAATATGTCAAATAAACTTGATTTTTCACATTTTATAGGTAAAAAATGTCATGTATTTACAGTTAAGCTACAATCAGCTGTGAGGATTTTCAGCTTTCAAGATCACGTGATCTCTCTTTGCCAGAAAATTCAAAAGCTAAGCTCAAATGATTAAAAAATCCATAGAAAAACCTGTTGCATAGATATTAGTGAGTCATGTACATTCAGCTTGAATAGCATATTTAAGTTGTGAAAGAAGGCTTGGGTTTTATTGACACATTTCAAAAATCAGTTGCACTTTTTACGAAACTTGAAATCTGGAAACAACATACGAGATTATTTTTTTGATCTTTTAGATGAAGGTAATTATTGGTTTTTAAAACAGATCATGTAATCCCGAGACACATTAGTGGTTTTAAGTGCAGTCTACTTTATTGCGAATTTGATCACAATATATGATAAAATGCTACAGTTGGAAATCTGCCAGAAAGTTTTAGCTCATTTGAACCAACCAGTAAGGTTTGATGGCTTTTCTGACCGGTCGTTTTGCACTACCATGTTGACTAACCGAAAATGCCAACTGCCCACCCTATGTTTTTCTAGGATAATGGTGCTGATAGGTGATAGCTTCTTATTCAAAAGGCCACTGGGAAGTGCTTGCTAATTGCGTTCTAAGTGTCCAACTACATGGAGAAGTTTCTTGACCAGATCAAACTGACAGAAGGATGAATGTTCTAACCGTTCCATGTTTGGGTTTGCTGCTTGTTTGATGAAGAATACACAATACGAACTATTCTTTCTACTGAGACCTAGTAACTACTGATCATACTATTTGAACTCATAAAGTTGTCTTTAAAAGTCACAGCATGCTACTAAAATTTTCAGCATTGCGCAGTGAAACTGAGAACAGTGTTATCAGGTGCTAGACAAAGTAAATCTGTTATGGGCTGCTTGTTGCATACCGCTGTGGAAACATGGCTTCCCTCTTGTGGTCCCAGTCTAGCCAATCCAAAGTCTGACAATTTTGCGTTCCAGTTCTCGTCGAGCAGAATGTTTGAAGGCTTCAGATCACGAAATATTATCTGGAAGAAAATTTCATTGAATACATTGCGAGGACAGGGAAAAAGGCAAGAGAGGGGGGAAAAAGCTCAGGTTCTTGCAGTCTTATCTTTCAGCAATTAAAACATTTGATTGAGTTGCTTAGAATCCGCATTCCTATGACTAGGCGTACCTTGAACTCAGAATCTTCGTGCAGGTACTTGAGACCACGAGCAGTGTCGAGTGCTACTCTTAGCCTCATTGCCCACGAAACTGGCTTGGGCGACCTCGTTGATAGGTGATCAGCTAGGCTCCCATGAGGCATGTACTCGTACACGAGCAGCAGCTGAATCCCCCTCTCGTCATCCTCGGCGCAGTACCCAACGAGCTTCACCAGGTTAGGATGATCTACCACCCCAAGAAAATTCACCTCGGTCACCCATTCCTTATGCCCCTGCACGACGAATAAAAAGGTTGATCATCACGTGCATCCAGCCATCCATTACCAGATCCTCAATTATTGTTCTGGTTGATGATCGGCGAGCTCTGATAGTATGTTGAGTTATTTGAAGCTCTTGCATAGGGAGAAGAGGAGAATGGTACCTGGAGGCCCTTGCGTCCAAGCTGCTTAATGGCAACATCAAGGCTTCGACGCGGCTCAAGGACACTCCGGATGGTGCCACGGTAGACACAGCCAAAGCCACCCTCGCCGATCATGAGTGTGCGGCTGAAGTTCCGGGTAGCATTCTTGAGCTCCTGGAAGGTAAAGATACGGAGATTGTTGGGCCGCTGCGGCAGCGAAAGCTGCCGGTACCGACCAAACGACTCGACGCTCATCTCTGATGACATGTTGAGCGAGCAGCACTCTGACCCAGACCGCCGTGCGTCATGATCTGTGGACATGCTGCTGTTGGAAAGTGCCGACTGCGATCGTGTTGGCCCCTGCAGGTCCTTCTCCCGCTCCTTCTCCCAGCCCGCGAACCGGAAGCACTGCATCGCCCTTCTGCCCCGTTGAGGCGACTCCCCAGCTCTGCAACAACATGCCAGCGTCAAAGATACAACCTAAACAAGTCATTTTCAGATGGCGCTAAAAGCAAGCTCTGGTATCTTGGAAGCAAGATGGTTGAGAACAGAAGACTAGGCGTTATTCAACGAGAAATTAAACTTTGAAGGCATCGAACGAAGAAGACTATGCCTCTCCATTTGGCAATAGAGTTAAAACACTTTCGGAAGAATCAAGAGATTTGCACTTTTCAGAGGAAGAGGAAAACCTTTCAGCGTCAAAGGATCAACCAAATAATCATCAGCAATATAAAACCCCACCAAACCTGAAGGACGGCCGATCTGAGGAAGCCAAAATAAATGGATTCTCCTAGCTGGGATACGATCAACCATGACAGAGATCGCAAGCAACCTCCAACCAACCGTACCAACCTCGAATCATTGTGAATGGAGGTACCTCCCCTCCAATCCCATGTATCCCTTTTGTCAGCACTCAACCCCAACAAACGAACCCCATAACACCCACAAAATTTGAAGACACGGAGCTTTCTTCACCTGTGTGGGCTTCCACAGACCACCTAGTTGAGCCGCCACATGGGAGGAAGGAGACGACGGGGCTGCTTCTGGCTCTTGGCACGGATCAGTGGAGTACGGGATTAGGATTGGATGGATTGCGTAGTTAGCAGGTCAATGGCTGCTTCGAGCTGTCTTTTTCTGCTTGGTTGGTCGCTTGCTTGCTTTGGGAAGAGGGGACGCGAGAGAAACGTGAGGGATTGGATGGCGAGAGGTTTGAATGCTGCTGGGGGGAAGGGAAGACGAGTATGGTGATGGGTGCATGCGTTGAAACCAAGAGAGAAGAAGACGGTGGGGAGGGGGAAATGGCAACTGACAAATGGCAGTGACAAGAACTTTCGTCATGGGCTCATGGCTGTGGGGTAAAATTGGAGTTATCACCTTCAACAAAATACTATTAGAGTAATCACGAGTACCGTACCTGCTGCACTTTCTGTACAGATCTCACATATAGCAACTTTTGTAGTACTACTATATAGTTTCAGTAATCTCCTGATTTTCTCCACTTGGTCATTTTTATCTTCATGGCTTGTAGTTTTCTTTTTCTTTGCCGGGGGATTGATGGCTTGTGTACTTGAGTAGTACAAGCTTGTGGTGGCATAACCAAAACGAGAACTTCGAAAAGGTCGGCACAGTGGTCCGGTCTGACTTGGCTTCTTGTTGGAAGTTGCAACATGAGTCTGGACAAGATTACGACTAAGAGCAATTTCAATAGTGTAGCCAACTGCTGGTTATAAGCCAAGTGTCATGTTATCTATAGCTAACTTAGAGCCAATATATACAATAGTGAGCCATAAAAATGTACTATTTTATCAATGTATGGTCCACCTTTCATTCTCATAAAGTCTCAGGAAAGACGCCAGAAATTTCGCTCTTGCATAAGAGCTCACTCTCCTTCTCTCTCCTCCTCTCTCCTTCAACTAAGTAATAATATACTATTTTAATTCTTATAGCCAGCTGACTAGAAATTATTGTACTTGCTCTAATGGAGTTGTTAGGTGGCGGCAAACTGGCAATCAAGTCAATGTATCACATTTGGCCTCCGTGACATTTGCACTTGTGGTTTTGCTCGCCTTCGTTAACTTTTCCGGTTTGAGTCTGGAGCATTTGCTGTTCCTCCTACTTTAGTTGCGCATCATTATGTTTATTTACAAAATTGCTAAGTAGTCTCATTGTCAACGAAGACTTATTTTTCCCTCGAGAAACTAGTAGTAACTCTGCTTATATTCAGTAGGAAGTTTTACACTTTATGGGCAGACGGGAAAAATCTGGTATACGATACAACCTTTGTTCCCTAATACTTCCACCGTCTCATAAAAGTTATCTTAATTTTATTAAAAATTAGATGTATGTAGTTACTATTTAGTGTCTAGATAAATCTAAATTGTAACAAAGTTAAAACATGCTTCATGATAAGGAGGGAGTAAAAAATATTTTAGCAAGCTAATTTAGCTCGCCAAAACGTCTTGCATTGGAGAATAGGGAAAGTATTTTACTCCCTGCGATTATAATAAGTGTTGTTGATTTTGTATGAACTTTGACCTGAGGAAGTATTATTTCTTGGTAAGAGTGGATCACTTAAATTATCATCCCAGATAATAGAGAGAAAAAACAGGCCTTCAAGCAATGCAGTGGCCTAGATTAATCTGACCATCATTGTACACTGTTTTGTCGTATCTGGAAAAGTAATTTGTTTATACAAGTGGTAGACAGCTTAGATAGACTGGTTTTCTATAGTAGGAGTAGCAGAAGTAGACTAACTGGTATCATTTTTTTTTTTAATAACAGCAGAGCGGTACAAGTGCAATAATATAGAAAAGGAAAACGCTCTGTTTCCCCGGGGGGTCGCACGCAACGCGTCCCCCGGCTCCTGCGCCTGACATGCGTCCCTTCACGTGGCTGTGGAGAATGGGTCAAGAGGGTCCCACCAAACCACGACACCACGCATCCTTCTCCATCGTCTCTCTCTCAATTTTCGTCTTCCACATGCTTATCCGCACAGGGATGTCGCCATGGAAGAGCTCTCGCCACCTCTTGTTCGCGTCTTAACCTTCGCGCCGCCGCAATTCAACCACGCACCGGCCCCAATTCTCTTTCTCCTCTCTCAGCTGTTGCCAACTATGCGCGTCCCCAGCTTGTCTCCTTGGACCACTGGCCCCAAATCCCCCTCATCTGGTTGCGCTCTGTCTCCGCCATGGCCGCGCCCGCTGCTGTAAGTCGTAGCCTGCCTGCTTCCAACGGCGTCGGGCGTTGCTTCCACGGGTGGACGGATTTGCTACTTCGGACGGCCGGAGTTGCTACTTCGATCACTCGGCGGTGCTGCCACGGGGCGGCCGGCGTCGCTGCCACGGGCGACGAGTGCTACTACTTCGGTCGGCCAGAGTTGCTGCCATGGGCTGCCGGAGTTGCTACCTCGATCAATCGACGATGCCGCCACGGGACGGCCAACGTCGCTGCCAACAGGGCGGCGAGTGCTGCTACTTCGGTCACTCGGCGCTGCTACCATGGGCGTCCGGCGTTGCTGCCACGGGCGACTAGAGTTGTTAGTTTGCTACTCTAGTCACTTGTACTTGCAACCACGGGCGGGCAGTGTTGCTACTTTGGTCACTCGGCGCTGCTACCATCAGCGGCCAGCGTTGCTGCCAACCTTTTGGGCGGTGGTGCTGCAGAGGGGATGGACGACGATGCTTTCCGGCGGCTGCCGATGTTATTGTCGTTAGTGGTCGGGTGATGCTACCGCCAGGGGTTAGCAGTGCTGCTTGCCGGAATCAAGATGCTGACGGCAGTGGTGAAATGGCGAGGGGAGGAAGGGGACCCATAAAGAGAGGAGGAAGACGTGGTCGTCTGCAGCCGTCGTACTTGTCGGCGGGAGCTGGCCCGGTGGTGGTCACTGGTCAATGGCCAATGGGAGCGACGGAAGGATGAGACTTTCTCTCTCGCTCTACTTCTAACGAGCGAGCGCTACGGGGTGTGGATCTTCCACCGTCAATCAGACAAATCGGACGGTGGGGGAGGCGGGGGATCGGGGCTTTCGATCCCCCGGGGGACGCTCAACGTTGCCCTATAGAAAATGCTAGAGGCGGCTGTGTTTTCCCCATTGGCAGCGTATGCCATGTTGTTGGTGAGAGCAGTTTACCAACTAACAGAAGCTGTCGCGGAATTAACTAAACAAGTTAAAGCCGTTGTATTCCCTGCCTTCTGAGCGTTTGGACGGTGCGTTTGAACGGTGTGCGGGCCAGCGAAGTCAAACCGACCATCAACATGGCCCCATCAGGGAAGCTCACCGCAGCTCACAGTTGAGAGAATAGAGGACCCACACCACTTCTGTCTCCTATGGCTACATCGACTTCACCGCCTCGCTCTCACAACGGCGACGGCTAGGTCAAGATGGCGGACGTCTGGAGGCGGCGCCCTACAATCTACTGCGAGGTGGTCAACCGAGCTCTGGTGACCAGACTTGGCGTCCATTTAGACTCCGATGGGTGGAGCACGAGGATTCTGAACCCGGCGGCCGCGGTGGTTCTTCATCGGTGGTGTGGGTGCCTGCCCTCGGCCTCACCGGCATGGAGGTGGCGGGGAGGCGTGGCTTCCTAAGTTGCACGGATACGACGCAAAACTGACGTATCAGGGGTTGGATACGATCGGATACGCGGATACGGCGCCGGATACGTATCCCAGCCGTATCAGCCAATTTTTCGCTAAAATAATTAATAAAATAAATCGGATACGTGAGGGATACACTGGGATATGTTACGGATACGAAAAATACCCTAATCGTGAACGAGTCAACATATAAAGCGACAGCACGGCAGCTCCTTCGCTTGCTCGTCCTTTCACCTCCTGATCGTATCGTCTCCAGACCTACGGTCTCTGCCGCCGCCGCCTCACCGGGGGCACACAAACTGATCGCCGGCGGCCTGCGTTGCCTCACCGAGAAGGGATCTAGCCGTGGAGCATCCCCTCCGCCGCCTGCTGCTGGAATACACAGGTAAGAGCATCTCCACTCGTTGGCGCTCCCCACGCCCAAATCCGTCGAAATTTTCGTCCGGATTGGAGGAAGATTTGGCGTGAGGAGGGCCAGTTTCCCAGCCGCGATACCAGGCCTAGCCGTTGATTTAATTTTGGAAAACGTAAACTTGACGAAATGCGGCAAAAACCTGACGAAATTCGGCAAAAACGACTGAATTTAGACTAACTTTAATGATATTTACTATATAGAGGGCGAAGTTCATACATAGAGGCCGAATTCGAAATATAGTCGAATTCGGCTAGGGGAATATAACTCTACATTTTAAAACACGGCGCTCTACATGCCCAAATGGCGGTAGAACACCGTGTAGTCGCCGCCGTCGGAGCCATCGTCGTCAAACTGCGGCGGCGCGGCCTAGCTGCTGCCCTGGCCGGCGTCTCCCCACCGGCCGCTGGTGCGAGGCGGGGACGGCGATGGCTTGTACCATTCGTCGTCGGAGGCTTCGAGGTCGACGCCGGATGGAGGTGTCGCAGGCCGGCGGTAGCGAGCGACGTCCTCGGCGGCAGTTGGAGCGGCGGCGCGGGCGGCGAGTTGGCGCGCGGTGGCCAGGTCCAGCAGCCGCCGCTGCTGCTCCGTCTCCTCGCGCTCCCAGTCGCACCTCGACCACTCCAGCGCGGCGTCCTCGGGGAGGGCGTTGTCGGCGGGCACCAGGTCCTTGAGCGACCTGGTGATCGCCTCCGCCACGGCGGCATCCTCCGCGCGCTTCGCCTCCTCCTCGGCGAGCTTGTTTGCGGCGGCGGCGGCCTCCTTCTTCGCCGACTTCCTCTTCCGCCCACTGATGAGATCTAGGATCCCGGGAGTGGCCCGATCTCGCGGTTTGACCCCGAAAACCAAGGGAAGAGGTGGGAGAACGCGAGGAACACGAAGAACACGAAGAACGCCGAGACTCACGCACGCACACCAACCCGATACACCCGATGCTTACCCCCGTGGCTCGATGGACCACGCCAATAGAATCTCCGAGGAAGAGGCACGCGGCAGAATTCCCGGAGAGAGATTGGGGTTGGAGAAGAAGAGCTTGATGAGGGAGAGAGAGTAGCTTGTACTAGAATCTCACTCAACAAGATCCAAATCAACAACCAAGGTGCCTTGATTACAGAGGGATGATAACCCTAGGGAGACTAAGCTCAAAGGTAGGTTTGAGTTCAAAATAAGTCTAAGGGGTAAAGGAGGGGTCCAGGCTACTTATATAGGCACACATGGCCAGCAAGGGCGAACAGGTACGCGAATGGATAACTTAAGGCAGTTTGGTGGGTCATTCCCGTCAGACCCGGTTTGGATCCGGTCTGACCGGGCCTATGACCGGGTGGTCCGGTCCTGGGTCCGGTCGACCGGGCGCCAACCGGGAATCTGCGAGGTTTCCGGTCTTCGTCCGGTACTGATACGGGGTGGCCTTCGGACACCACCGCCTCAAGACCGACAAGCCCTCCTCGTGGTCCAATGACACGAGCTCGAGCCCAAGCCCTACACCAAGAGGTGAATTCGCTCCTCTCCATGTACGCCTTTGACACCCCTTTGGATGGATTGCTACTTCATGCCAATACCCTATGTTCAATCAGGTACATTGACCAAGAAGCGAGCCATGGAGACCAAGCCAATGAAGAGAGAGCTGGAAATGATGAAGATGGAGCTTCAGCACTCAGGCCGGAACTTCCGCCCCCCAGGACCGGAACTTCCGGCCAGATTCCCTCCAGATTCTCTCCAGATGCCTTCCAGCGCCCAGAAGACAGGGTCCAGCCGGAACTTCCGCCCCTGAAGACCGGAACTTCCGCCCACCGGAACTTCCGCCCAAGTTCCGCCCAAGTTCCGAAAGTCGGCGAAAACCATACTGGATGTTACTGCGGGACAATGGCGCAATTCCGGAACAAGGCCGGAACTTGGCCGGAACTTCCGCCCCGACCGGAACTTCCGCCCGTCCAGACCGGAACTTCCGCCCCTGACCGGAACTTCCGCCCAAGTTGACCGGAACTTCCGCCCCATCGAACTTCAGCACAACAGCACTTTTCAGCGTGTAACTTACCTCTTCGCCCCCACCTATAAATAGCCTTGTTGGCTCAGATCTGAGATTAGACTTGATGTGAAATTAAACCTGAGCTTAGCTCACCCTTGTGGGAACCCTACCTAGATCTATGATCTTGTACCCACCCGGGCTCCTTATCGACTTGTCAAGATCTCTTTGGTGACTTCTACCGTTTGTTTAATCTTTTGCTTGCACTTCTACCTATTTGGTCTTTTGCTTGCACTTCTATCAACCTTCCGGTCTTTTCACCCTTCTAGATCTTGCGAGCTTCGATTTGTCGATCTCTTTGCGGGACTTCTACCGGAAGGTCTTTTCTCGCAACCTCTATCGAGTAGGTGTATCGGGCCTACGAGGGAAAACCGGTTTGTGTGCGTGTGTGTGTTGTATCCCCACGATTCCCCCTCGCGTTCTTCGTGTTCATCGCGTTCATCCACCTACCCCCACGAGTTCCACCCAAATCCGTGAAGATCGGGCACATCCTTGGACTTAGTCCACATCATATAGTATCAGCAGCTCTTTGGTTGCCACGGATTTGACCCCCACATCCCCCAATTCCACCAATTTCGCCCAAAAAAAAATTTCCAAAATTTTTTCCCAAAAAATAGCCCCAAATTGGCCTTGGATCGATCTCTCGATTTATTGAGTTTTTGGTGGTTTTGCTCCAATAGAAACTTGTCTTTGGTGTTGATCTGCAATTCCCCCACCTTCCCACAGCTTCTAGTGCCAAATTTTTCTCGAATTCGAAGGATTTCGGCCCGGATTTCCGCCCAAATCGACGAACAGTCCGCAGATCTGATTGCGACCGGAAGTTCCGCCCGGAAGGACCGGAAGTTCCGCCCGTGGACCGGAAGTTCCACCCCTCAGGACCGGAAGTTCCGCGTGGCCGAAATTTTGACAACTACCTTCGTTTTTCGTTTTGGTACTAACCCTCTTGTGTTTGGACTTCGGTTTGAGTGCCATTTCAGCTACCACAAAGCTTCCGCAACATCGACAACAACGACGGCACCCCGAGGATTCAAGCGGTTCATTTGACACCTCCACCATAGCAAGTTCAAGATCGTCGGCCATCATCATCAAGTGGTATAACTTGCTCCTAACTTGTAGCCCTAGCCTCTTTTGCGTACCTTTCCTATCGAGAGTGGCTTTCTAGTGTTGCGAAGCATTGCGCAAGCGTCCCGACCGTGAGGGTGTGCGTGTGTTGAGCAAAGCTTTGAAGCAAGCTCGTGTGAAAAGATAAGCAAAAGAAGTGTGACATACTTACGTAGATAGTAGTATCCTTACATAGTGAGAAAAAGAAAAAGAAAAATACAAAAAGAGAAAAATACAAAAGTGTGTGAGTGACACCTATACACAAAAGAGTCCAAAGCTTTTAAGCAAAAGAGAGAAAAGAGAAGAGAGGCGTCTTGCGCAAATCTTGTTGCTTCTTGATTTTGCAACCAAGCCACGGTCTCTCTTGTGTTGGCGTGACACCGAGCTAGTAGTCTTCGTTAGGACCATTTTGTTCTTGCTCATTTTCCAAGTCGCGCTAACCCCATTTTGTCCCACGCGTGTGTTCCTCATTGTGTATGCCTTTTGTGATCACCGCTTTTGATTTGTGACTTTTGGATCTTACCCACTTTTGACAATAGACTTTTCGTTTGGTTCTTCCATTTGGCTTTCCACATCCATACCTAACACCATATAGAGTTTTTGTTTTGTGTGTGTGCATACATATCGGTTTCCCTCCGTCTTGAAACACCTTTTCGATTTTGGTTTGCAAGTTTTGACATTCTTGGTAGTCTTTCCTAACCACCCACCACATAGTTCTTGTTTTAGTTGTAACCATGTCTAGTGGAGAAGGGAACCAACTACCGATGACGCGGCACCAACATTGGATAGCTACTCAAGCCGTCCACGCCAAGCTAAATCAATTCGAAGCCATGCTCAAGGATACCAATGTCCGCTATGAAGAAAGAGCTCAAGTGCAAAGGAATGACCTCAACAATCAAGTTCAAGACCTCAATGAGAAGATTGAAACTCAAGGCAATGAGTTGAAGGCAACACTTGCCATACAAGGTCAAGAGACAAGGGAAATGAAGACGGCGTTGGACCATATCCTCCATACACTCAACCGTCAAGAAGAGAGAAGACACCACTCAAGGTCTTCGCGCTCCCATAGCTCAAGGTCAAGAGCTCCTACACCGTCTCGCCATGATTCTAATGAAGACCCACGCCACCATAATGTGGATGTTCAAGTGCTTCACCAACAAGCTCAAGAAGCGGAGCAAGCTCGACTTCGACTTGTCCATGAACGTCAACGCCTTGAAGAAGAGCGCCTTCACCAAGAGAACCTCAATGCTCAATTCCAACAAGAGCAAGAACGCCTTCGACATGATCAAGAGCTAGTTCGAGCAAGGGAACAAGAGCGTCTCCGCAATGAACAACAAGCACTTGAAGAACAAGAGCGGCAACGACAAGCACAAGAAGCTCAAGCTAGAAGACAACGCCTTCATGAAGAGGAACAAAGGCAAGCGCACCAAGAGCGCCAAATCGTCAATGTTGTTCATCCTCAACGCCCTCAAGGTCAAGATAATCGCCGCCATCATGATGATCACCCTCATGCTAGAAGACCTCCTCCAAGGGCAAGAAATGAAGAATCAAGTCATCACCAAGCATCAAGTGAAGAAAGTGTGATGCCTCGACGACGCCACAACAATGATGATCAAGATGAAGGTCATGGAAGACCACCTCCTCGTCAACAACATAGCAACAACAATAGAGATGCTCAAGGTCCACAACATCCACCTCAACAACGTCAAGACCTTGGTGAAGAAAGACCACCTCCTAGACGCAATGACCGCAATGAAGAGGAAATCTTTGGGAAGCTCAAGTTCACCATGCCTAAGTTCCATGGAGAAGAAGACCCCGATGCATACTTATCTTGGGTTCTCAAGGTTGACAAGATTTTCCGCATACACAACTTCTCCTAAGCAAAGAAAGTGGCCATGGCATCACTAGAGTTTGAAGGGTATGCAAATGTTTGGTGGGAAGAAGTGAACAAGAAGCGTGACAAGGAAGATCTAGACCCCATTGCTACATGGGAAGAGATGCAAGAAGTCATGCACAAACACTTTGTGCCAAACCACCACAAACGCGACCTCTTCAACAAGCTTACTCAACTCAAGCAAAGCTACAAGTCCGTTGAGGAGTACTACAAGGAGATGCACATGACCATGATGAGTGCCAATGTGGACGAGCGAGAAGAGCAAACAATGGCAAGATTCTTGAATGGATTGAACATTCCCGTCAAGAGGATAGTGGAATTCTTGCCTTACACCAACATGGTTGAATTGCTTCATCAAGCTACAAGAGCCGAGCGCCAAGTGCGAGAAGACATAGCAAGTGCAAAGACAAAGTCCTTCTTCGCCGCGCGCAATGCAACAAACACCTCCTCAAGCATCAAGAACACAAGTGCTATTGCTCCCAAGGATCCTCCTAAGCAAATGAAGAGTGCCTTCAAGACAACAAGCTTCAAGCCGGATCAATCAACTATGTCCTCCAAAGCTTCCACGGGATCTAGTAACATCACTTGCTTCAAGTGTGGAGCTCAAGGACATAAATCCTTTGAATGCAAGAACACAAGAGTTATGATAACTCGCGATGATGGAGATGTGGAGTACTTGAGTGAAGGAGAATATGAAGCCTTGGTACAAGCCGCAACCAATCATGAAGATGATGACTTGGAAGACCAAGAGCAAGTCCTATGTGTGCATGATGCAAGCCCATCCCTTGTGGTGACCAAAGTGTTGACAACCCATGCACTACCCAATGAAGATCAAAGGTGCAACATCTTCCAAACAAGAGCCGGAATCAATGGCAAGTCAATAAAGGTTATCATCGATGGAGGGAGTTGCCACAATCTTGCAAGCACCGAACTATGCTCCAAGCTCAACCTCACACTCCGGAAGCACCCCCATCCTTACCATGTGCAATGGCTAAGTGACAATGGAAATGTCAAGATACAACACACCGTCTCCGTATCCTTCAAGATTGGCGCCTATGAAGACACCGTTGATTGTGATGTAGTGCCCATGACGGTGTGCCACATGCTACTTGGTCGCCCTTGGCAATATGACAAAAGAGCAAGCCATGATGGCTACACAAATGCCTATAGCTTCAAGGTCGGCGACAAGACATACATCCTACGCCCAATGACTCCTAGCCAAGTGATTGCGGACAATGCAAAGGCTTTAGCGAGGGCTAAGGAAGCTACCATCACTAGTGAGATGAGTGGTGAGAGAGTGACCCACCCAAAGGAAAGTGAGCGCCACAAGCCATATATGAGTGAGATGAAGAGTGTCCTCATAGCTACCAAGAGTGAGATGAGAGAATTGCACCACAACCCATCCACCATATTGCACTATGTGCTTATTTGCAAGGGGCCATCTTCGGAGACTAACAACTTAACAACACTTCCTTCGTCTTTGTTGTCTCTTTTGAAGGAGTTCCAAGATGTCTTCCCCGACGAGCTTCCTCATGGACTACCACCGCTTCGAGGGATTGAGCACCGCATCGACCTCATACCCGGCGCTCCTCTACCAAACCGCGCCGCCTACCGCACCAACCCCGAAGACACAAAGGAGATCCAACGACAAATACAAGACCTCCTCGAAAAAGGGTATGTTCGTGAAAGCTTAAGCCCTTGTGCGGTTCCCGTGATTCTTGTTCCTAAACCGGATGAGACGCAACGAATGTGTATGGATTGTCGCCCCATCAATGCCATTACCGTTCGATACCGCCATCCCATTCCGCGTTTAGATGACATGCTTGATGAATTGAGCGGTGCCACAATTTTCTCTAAGATTGATTTGCGTAGTGGCTACCATCAAATCCGCATGGCAATAGGTGATGAATGGAAGACGGCATTCAAGACCAAACTTGGTCTCTATGAATGGCTTGTCATGCCATTTGGTCTTTCAAATGCTCCATCTACTTTCATGCGACTCATGAATCACATCTTGCAACCTCTCATTGGCAAGAGCGTGGTTGTCTATTTTGATGATATTCTCATTTATAGCAAAAACCTCGAGGACCATGTGCAACATGTGAGAGAAGTCTTGTGCATCTTGCGTCATGAAAAGCTTTATGCTAACCTCCCCAAGTGCACCTTTGCTCAAAACAAATTGGTTTTCCTTGGCTTTGTGGTTTCCGCTAATGGTATTGAAGTTGATTCTTCTAAGGTTGAGGCCATCCTCAATTGGCCCACTCCTACCAATGTTGGTCAAGTTCGAAGTTTTCATGGACTTGCCGGTTTCTACCGCTGCTTTGTGAAAGATTTTAGCACCATTGCTTGCCCTTTGAATGAGCTTACGAAAAAGAATGTTCCATTTGTGTGGGGCAAGGCACAACAAAAAGCTTTTGATGAGTTGAAAAAGAGACTTACCGAGGCACCACTCCTTGTTCTTCCAAACTTTTCCAAAACTTTTGAGATTGAGTGCGATGCAAGTGGACTCGGTATTGGTGGAGTGCTTATGCAAGATGGAAAACCCGTGGCATACTATAGCGAGAAGTTGGATGGCGCACGCCTCAACTATCCTATATATGACAAGGAACTTTATGCTTTGGTTCGTATTCTTGAAGTTTGGCAACACTATCTTTGGCCAAAAGAGTTCATTATCCACTCCGACCATGAGTCTTTGAAATATTTGAAAAGTCAACACAATTTGAACAAAAGACATGCAAAGTGGGTTGAGTTCATTGAGTCCTTTCCATATGTAATCAAATACAAGAAGGGCAAGTACAATGTTGTGGCGGATGCTCTTTCCCGCAAACTCACCCTCTTACTCACTCGTTTGGATATTAGTGTTTTGGGTCTTGATGAAATCAAAGATTTATATGCTTCCGATACTTTCTTTGGCCCAATCTTTGCAAAGTGTTCTAGTGAAAAGGGCATCGATGATTTCTATTTGCACCAAGGATTCTTGTTCAAGGGCAACAAACTTTGTATTCCTATGTCTTCGCTTCGCCTGTTGCTCTTACAAGAATCGCATGGTGGTGGTCTTATGGGACACTTCAGACGAGAGAAGACATATGCCATGCTCTCCACTCACTATTATTGGCCAAGAATGTACCGCGACGTGGAGCGCCTTTGCCGACGGTGTACAACATGCTTACAAGCTAAGTCTACCTCCAACCCTTATGGTCTTTACACTCCATTGCCTATTCCATATGCACCATGGACCGATATTAGCATGGATTTCGTTCTAGGCTTGCCTCGCACTAAGCATGGCCATGATTCTATATTTGTGGTAGTGGATAGATTCTCTAAGATGGCTCATTTCATACCTTGCCATAAGAGCGACGATGCTTCACACATTGCTTCATTGTTTTTCAGGGAAATTGTTCGCCTACATGGAGTACCGCAAAGCATTGTGTCGGATCGAGACGTCAAGTTCATGAGTTATCTTTGGAAGTCGCTCATGGCAAAGTTTGGAGTGAAGCTCTTATTCTCATCATCCTCGCACCCGCAAACGGACGGCCAAACGGAAGTGGTCAATCGAAGCCTATCCTCTCTTCTACGCATCCTCGTGAAGAAAAACTTGAAGTCATGGGAAGAGTGCCTTCCACACGCGGAGTTCGCCTACAACCGCGCCAAGCACTCGACAACATCAAGGAGTCCCTTCATGGTCGTCTACGGGTTTGAGCCGCTCACGGCACTCGACATACTACCACTTCCACTTCATGAGCGGACAAACATGGACTTCGACAAGCGCACCGCCGCCGTGAAGAAGCTACATGAAGATACAAGGGCAACAATCGAGCAACAAGTTCTTCGTCAAGCAACACGCCTCAACATGAAGAAAAAGGCACGGATCTTCAACGAAGGGGACCTAGTGTGGATACATCTCCGCAAGGACCGTTTCCCTCAAGAAAGAAACTCCAAGCTCAAGCCCCGAGGCGATGGTCCCGTCAAGGTCCTCAAGCGAATCAACGACAACGCCTACGTCATCGACATACCAACATCCAAGTACTTGGTGAGCAACACATTCAATGTGTCCGACCTCTCGCCATACCATGAAGATGAAGAGACGTTAGAGTCGAGGACGACTCTTTCCCAAGGGGGGGAGATGATACGGGGTGGCCTTCGGACACCACCGCCTCAAGACCGACAAGCCCTCCTCGTGGTCCAATGACACGAGCTCGAGCCCAAGCCCTACACCAAGAGGTGAATTCGCTCCTCTCCATGTACGCCTTTGACACCCCTTTGGATGGATTGCTACTTCATGCCAATACCCTATGTTCAATCAGGTACATTGACCAAGAAGCGAGCCATGGAGACCAAGCCAATGAAGAGAGAGCTGGAAATGATGAAGATGGAGCTTCAGCACTCAGGCCGGAACTTCCGCCCCCCAGGACCGGAACTTCCGGCCAGATTCTCTCCAGATGCCTTCCAGCGCCCAGAAGACAGGGTCCAGCCGGAACTTCCGCCCCTGAAGACCGGAACTTCCGCCCACCGGAACTTCCGCCCAAGTTCCGCCCAAGTTCCGAAAGTCGGCGAAAACCATACTGGATGTTACTGCGGGACAATGGCGCAATTCCGGAACAAGGCCGGAACTTGGCCGGAACTTCCGCCCCGACCGGAACTTCCGCCCGTCCAGACCGGAACTTCCGCCCCTGACCGGAACTTCCGCCCAAGTTGACCGGAACTTCCGCCCCATCGAACTTCAGCACAACAGCACTTTTCAGCGTGTAACTTACCTCTTCGCCCCCACCTATAAATAGCCTTGTTGGCTCAGATCTGAGATTAGACTTGATGTGAAATTAAACCTGAGCTTAGCTCACCCTTGTGGGAACCCTACCTAGATCTATGATCTTGTACCCACCCGGGCTCCTTATCGACTTGTCAAGATCTCTTTGGTGACTTCTACCGTTTGTTTGATCTTTTGCTTGCACTTCTACCTATTTGGTCTTTTGCTTGCACTTCTATCAACCTTCCAGTCTTTTCACCCTTCTAGATCTTGCGAGCTTCGATTTGTCGATCTCTTTGCGGGACTTCTACCGGAAGGTCTTTTCTCGCAACCTCTATCGAGTAGGTGTATCGGGCCTACGAGGGAAAACCGGTTTGTGTGCGTGTGTGTGTTGTATCCCCACGATTCCCCCTCGCGTTCTTCGTGTTCATCGCGTTCATCCACCTACCCCCACGAGTTCCACCCAAATCCGTGAAGATCGGGCACATCCTTGGACTTAGTCCACATCAGGTACGAGGGAGTTGCGCCCGGTTGGGCGCCCGGTTGACCGGGCCTGGGACCGGGGCGTCCAGTTGTGGGGCCGGTCTGACCGGGTCCTGGACCGGCCAGCGTCCTTCTCTTCCTTGGAGCGCTTTGAGCGACGTCGGGTTCAGCTTCATGATCATCTCCATGTCCAGCTGCTCCTCTCCTTCCTTGGCCATGGCGTGTCCTCCTCTCCGGGGTCTTGATGCGCCTTGTACCTAATGACACATAACACATCGGCATGAGGTAGCATTCCGTCCAAAGGGGTACCAAGATCAAGGGTGGTGAGGAGCGAGTTCACCTCATCATGTAGAGCTTTAACTCGGGCTCGTGTAATTGGTCCACTTGGGGGACTTGTTGGTCTTGGTGTGGAGGTGACCGAAGGCCACCCCGCATCATCTCCCCCCCCTTGGGAAAGAGTCACTGTAATAACCCAGAACATAGGAACAATGAAGGGTAGATTTAGAAATGGGATGTGCATTTCATCGCAAAACGGGGGAAATTTTCGCGCCTTATTGCAACTAAACCTAAGAGGGATCGAGGTTCTCTCTCATTTTGCACTTAGGGTTAGGCAATGTGAGTTAGGGAAATTTCGACATGATCTCTTTTGTATCTTGTTACTTTGGGGAATGATTGCATTTGATAAGTGTTAACACATTTAAAAATAAACATCAAATAATATAAACACTGAATTCAAAATTCAAACACAAGATATAAATTCAAATCACTTTGAATTTCAAAGTGAATATCAAATACAATATTTAATCAAGAATATAAACATTACATAATACAAAAGCTCATAAACAAAACTTGAGCTTTATTGATATACAACACAAATTACAAAGTCTTTACAATATTCTTGATACAAGAATTGAGACATAATGATCAGAAATAAAAGAAAAGGAAAATTACAAGTTTATTCTAAACTAAAACCTAAACTAAGTGGCTTGAGGATGATCTTCTGGCCATTATTCAAACCTGCAAAACAAAGAACAAGAACTAGCCAGAATGTAAGTGTTAGAAATTCAGTTTGGACAGTTAGCAAAATAACACAGAAATTCAGTTTGGACAGTGCACGCTGTCACTGCACACTTGTGCTTGTCCAAATTCTTGGACAGCACAAGATAGGCATAGGCAGACCAGAACTGAGCAAGCCACAGGGGCTCAAGTTTCAGCATAAGAAGGTTGTTGCTAACCAAGCAACAACAAGGCAATGCAAGGGGTGAGTCATAAAGTAACCAGGCTTGTGTGTCATGGCCAGGGAAGAAGTAGAGACCATATAAATAGCACACAAACCCTAGAACCATGACAGTCGACTAGATATGCAAATCACCAGGTAAGGGTGAAGCTAGAACCAGCACCAGTTCATCCAGTTCATACCCAAGAACAGAAACCAACACACAACCACTTAGCCCCAGGAATCATGGTGACCTGAGAAGCTCAACCAGAAACTGGAGGTGAAGGGCTGTGCACAAAAACCCCAAGTCTGCAACAACCAAATATTTCAATCTAGGAGCTGGAACAAGGTATACCAAGTTCCTGGACAGATCCAATGGATCTGATCCATCATATATGCATGAGATAATTATGGGATTGAGCAGATGCTCAAATGGGTAGATCATCACTTGGTTTTCACCAAGGATTACTGCCAGTCTTAAAGCCACTAAAAATGGAAAGCATCTAGATACAGATCTTGTACACAGAAGCTAGTAACCATGCACAGATGCACACACTAGCCAGATCATATGCATAGATAGCACCAGTAGATGTATTGCAAGGATTAGCAGCTAATAAAGACTACACAGTAAACCCTAAGCTATGAACCATCAGTAAACCCTAGATTTTCATCAGGCAAGCATATTGGCATTCATAGCTAGTATGATCCCCAAATATGCAAGCAAAGGTTGAGTAGCCACAAGATCCAACTAAATAGGTGAGCAACCAATCAGTAGCAAGTCTACTGAGGTCACATCACACTTAGCATCATTTAAAAGAAAGCCAAATATAGCACATCATTATCCAAGAATGGATTCAGATTCATTTGCTTGCTAAACAATCATGAACAGCCAAATCATTTGCAAGCAAGTCATTTAAATCATTACTGCATAAGCAGTTCATCATAACTTAATTAATACAAGCATGAATTTATCACAGATCCATGCTTAGTACTGACAGTAGCATAATATAAGGCAACACAGTTTAATCACTGCATCATAGCCACTGGAGCAAGTCCAGTTAGCTTGAATGAGCAACAGCACAAGTAAGCAGCATCATAGTGATGCTTGAGCATCAGCATCAACAAGGAAAGTGAATCACTTAGCCATAGAGTTAATCAGTAAGCCATCACTGACATTTAATTGATCAAATGGATCAATTGAATCAAGTCAAGCTACACAGGGAAGCTAGCCAACAAGCAATGGATGATCCAATGGATCATTAGCTTGCATAGGAAGCACAGAGGCATTTCACAAGCACCACTGGCACACATAAGTGTCACTGATGCATCACAAGTACACCTAGACAAGCAAGTATGACATGCCAGTAAGCATAAGCAAGCCAAAAGCTAATACAGTATGGGATAGCAAGCTCTTAAGCAAGCACAGCAGAGCATGGCAAGAACAGAGCATGGTAGGAGCAACAGATAAGCAAGCAAAGCATGAATCGCAAGCAAAGCAACACTGGCCAGTACCAGAGACTGGTGATTTGGCCATGAGCTTGCAGTAGATAGTAGCACTGGAAGATTAAGCAACTATGGCATAGTTCTGTGTGATCACAGGATCACCAGAGAGCAACAGAGCATGAGGAGGAAGAAGAACAGTAGCAAGGGAGGCGCACAGACATGGAGAGGAGAAGGAGGAGGTGAAGTACTTACACGCGCCTGGAAGCAGAAGCTAGGGCATGGCGAGGCAGTGCTCGCGCGGCCATAGCAGCTGCAAATCCAGGGTAGGCGCCGACGTTACGCCGGCGAACACGAACACCACCGTAGCAGAGCACCTGAGGCGATGGCACGAGTACTGTGAGCAGCACCCGCGCCAGGTCAACCTCAGGGGCGCACCCATCGTCGGCGAGGACGAGAGCTCGCCGGAGTTCGTCAATCGCCAGAGGCGATTCTCCACAAGATCCAGAGCGGAGGCGATTCGCCAGGGGAGGAAGAGAAGGGGAAAACCATGCAGACAGATCGGTAGATCTGCACGCGGTGGTTCCGATTTGGTAGGTGGCTATGGCGGGGGAGCTCGGAGCTGGCCGGAGCGCGGCGGCGGCCATGGCGGCGACGCCATCGCCACGGGCGTCGCAGGAGGATTAGGGTTAGAAACGAACGAGTGAGAGAGGGCCGAGTGAGTGAGTGAGGTGGGCCGTTCGGCGCCACCGACCCATAAGGGACAAGCCTTAATGGGCTATCCCTGGGCTTTAGTTAAATGGGCTGGCCCAATAGGGGCCAGGGGCATTTCTGTCTTTTAACAATTAAGAAAAGGCCAGAACTTTACCAATTTTTAGTAAATAAAATACAACTCTAAAAATCCATTAAAAATTGGATTCATGAATGAAAAATAAATCTTAACAAGAATAAAATATGAAATAGAATGTATGAAACAAATTCAAAATTATGAATTTTAAGAATTTAAATAATAACTTGGAATTTTAAACTATTATTTCCTTGTATTTAAAATTCAAGGAAAAATCTCAAATAAGTTCAAATACTTATTTTCAAACATTTCAAAATGAAATTCTACTATTCCAAGTCATTTCAATTGAAAAGGGTATTTTTCCAAGAAAGATACTATATTCCTTTTATTCCAAAAACTATAGAGGTAACTCTATGATTTCAAATTATTTTTGGAATGATTAAGGGAATCACCAAGTAAAATAGTTTTACTTTGAATTATTGTACTTTATGTGAATTAAAATGGTTTATACTTTTAAATCAATTGCAAGTTACCGTCAAAGACATAAATCTTAAACTCAACCCTAAATTGATATAACTCAGCGGGGTAAAGGGATTCAACATAAAATAATACATCCATGATTGCATTATTTGGATTTTATAACATTGTCCTTACCGGACAATGATGCTTCTTACAGAACCCGAGGTCCAGGTTCCATCAACTGCATTGAACTGCACTATCTCGCAGTCCACAGGCAAGTTCACCCTTGCTCATGTCAACTTGATTATTTTCTACTACTTTAATGCAAAGCTATATACTTATCATTCCTGCATCGCAAATAAAATGTTACTTAACAACTATGAATATGACTATGTGGTTGGCAATGGAACCATGGTATGTGTTGATATGGTGGAGGTTCCATTGCATGGGTTATATCACCCTAGGATTAATTACCAATGCCGTCCAGTGATTCTAGCGCCGTACAAACCGCGTTGACCATGAGATCTATAATGGCTCTGGGGAAGCCAGCTGTATCTTTTCCCTTCTGCACGCCAACGGATTGGTAGAGCCGGCGGGGTGTTGGAGGCACTGCCGTAGGTTGGGATAGCCTTTTAAATCCCCATCCATTAGTGATGATGGCTCTACGATCTATGAAGGATTGTCCGGAGTACACCGTGAGTAAAGCCGTATTATCGGGGGAAGTCTACTGGGGGTGTACGGTTGGACAAAAGGGTGGGTTTGCAGTCGCGGAGAAGGCGGTGTGGGCTTGGATCTTTATACCTGGCCTCACACCAAAGGAAGTGTGAACGGGGGCAAGTCCCTGCGGATGGCAAAAAGGGTGAGATCTCTTGTGGGAAAAGTAACGCACCTCTGCAGAGTGTATCAAATTGTGGCTGTCACTCCTTGTTCCGGGAAGGGAACTGCGAACGCGGCAGGAAAGAAACTCCACGAAGTTCTAGTCAACCTGTGAAGACTGACGGGCATAGTTTTCATAATAAAAGCAACCTTTTGAAGAAATGATTTCAAAACATGCATTGACCTGCGATTTCCTGATCAATGGTCATAGCTAGTGCATCAAACACCTTTTTACTCTTTTAGAACTTGTTGAGTACCCCTGTACTCACTTTCTTTCGACACCCTTGCTAGACTGTGATCCGGAAGTGGAGGCCATCAACGATGGAGCACCAGAAGGAAGTTACGAGCTGGTCTACGAAGAACCTGATCTTACCGGCGGAGTGGAAGGAGTAGACTATGGGATAGTCTACGGACCAGATGACACGGAGGTGGAGGAGTAGTGACATACCCTAGCATCATAGAGCCGAGCAACGTAGAACTTACCTAAATAAGTTGTTGAGCTCTCTTTATATTTGGTTATGAGTTGTAATCGTACTTAAGTAGTATCTTAGGGTGTTCTCATAGGACCTGTGAGAATACCAACTTGTTAAGAAAATGTTTGTAATAATGTATGGAGTGTTATGACCTGCAATGTTTCTGTTGTACCACTCTGAGGGATATGGCAATTTGTGAAGAAGTCCCTTCACAAAGATCATATCAACGACTTGTATACTACAACATGCAGTGGTATGCTGGGTCACCGCAGCTGGTATCATAGCAAATGTTGCGACCTTAGGTTGGAAAAAACCTAGTATAGGGAAGAAACCTGTAGGAGTCTAGTAGAAATAGTAAAGGATTCTCTAGAAATATGGTGATTATTCACATGAGAATAGCAAAACCATATATTTTAGTGCGATAATTCTTTATTATAGCTGTTATGATGCATTATCACTACTAATATTCTGCTTTTGTATACAGCCATAATGGCGAACACTTTTCCTAAGAGGACTTTGAGGAAGGTTGAGGGATGGCTCGGTGATTATGATGGACCAATCACAGCTCTCCTGTGTGGGATGCTGAAGGAACTTCATTGTGACCCACGGATACCTGTTATCAAGTATACCTACTATGATGGGGAAATCCTAGCCAAGTGCAGAGTATCGGTCCAACTACCGACAAAACTGCTGATGAGTCGTGTAATGCCATACGGAGAAGCCAAAACTTTCACCACAGCCTACCACATGGGCCTATTCAAGGCAATCCTTGAGATAAGGCAGCACAAGTCAGTAGAACTGTTATGTTCAGAGTTTTCTCATATACCTCATGCCGAGGAAGATGAGGATCCCACTCTGAATCATTTGGTGTTAGTACGCAGAAGTCCTGAAGCTGCAGCACAGCACATGGATAGCTGTAAGTCTTTATTGACCACGATGTACCTTTTACACAAGAAGATGAGGGGTGAGATTGACCACATGCTAGCTGAGTTCACGGACCCTGATAAAGTCCAAACTCGGATGCGTGATCTGAGGGCACAACCACAACATACTACACCTTTCTTTAGCCTATACAGCTATGTAGATTTGAGTGACCAGTTGTCCCATAAAGATCCACTTACACCCAACTTTGTCCCACACTATCCACATGTGTCAGCATCATATGAGTCTGGATATGGGGGAGATGATTCCAGGAACCTAAACTGCTCGGAGTCACCAATCAAGAATTCGACTGGTTGGCGTTTCGGGGAACCATTTGGAGATGAAGGAGAACCCATCACATGTGAATCAGAGGATGAAGGAGGCGCGGTTAACCAGAATGTTAACCAAAGCTTTGGGCAGGAAGAGAAAGACACCAACTCCATTTCTTTAGATCTCGAGATGGGATTACCCAAAACATCCCAGTACGTTGTAGGTGAGAGTTCTGGAACCAAGAAAAAGAAGAAGAAGAAGATGAGGGCTCAAGTGAGTAGGAATCCTCCATGGATGGCAGAAGAAGGTGAGCTGTATCCCACTTGGGATACATATGAGTCTTTATCCAGTTACTTTGGCATGACAGATCTCTGTCTCGGCACTTCGTCCGATTCAGACTACATACCTACGGGAAGGACCTTCATTTCGGACGGTGTTCGGAAGACAAACTGCTGTACCGGATGGACCCCAGGGATGTACGCGGAGGCGAGTTATGATGACGAGGAGTAGAGCTCCAAGGAAGAATAAAGTAATCTAGGTGGTATTGTAATAGAACGTATTTTAAATTCCCGTTGGCTTGGGCTTTGAGCCAAATAAGTGGTTTATATATATACCACATGTAATATAAGTTTGTGTGTGTGTTATGTATTATACAAAGTATATGCATAATAAATGTTTGTTTTGGATTTGCTTCTTGATTTCATTGTGTGACTAGTTCTGGGCATTGAGTTGAGCTCAGAAAGCATTTGCATGGTGTAATTATGAGTAATCGCTCTTTGTTACAGGACTAGGGGGAAATGGCGTTAGTAGAAACCGAAGAGGCTCGCAGAGAGCGGGAGGCAAGAGAAAAAGAGGAGGCAGATGCAGCAGCTAGAGCAGAGAATGCACCACCACCACCACACCCAATGATGCACCCAGACTTCCAACAGTATATGAGAGCAATGGAGGAAGATAGGAGGCGTTACCAGGAAAGTCAAAGCAAGAACATGCAAGATTTCTTTACCCACATCATCAATGACAGGGGTAATGAAGGCAAGGGAGTAACTCTATCAGACTTCCAAAATGCAAGACCACTACCTTTTACATCAGCTCCAGAACCAATGGACGCTGAAGATTGGCTTATGGATACGGAACGGAAGCTGAAGACCGTTGGTTGCAACGATGAGGAGAAGATTAGATACACAACTTATCTGTTGTCAGGACCAGCAGCATCATGGTGGGAGAACCTTGTAGCTGTACACCCTCCAGATAAGGTGTTCACCTGGGAGGAGTTCAAGAAGAAGTTCAGGGATGCTCATGTTCCGGACAGCGTGGTGGAGCTGAAGAAAAGGGAGTTTGACGAACTACGACAGAATACTGCACCCATCATGCAGTATGTTCGGGATTTCAACAGGCTATCCAGGTATGCACCTGAGGATGTAGATACGGAGGAGAAGAGGAAGAAGCGGTTCATGAAAGGCATGAATCCATACATGAAGATGCAACTGAGGTTGGCACGGACTGCCGAATTCCAGGAACTGATTGACTCGGCAATCACTTTCGAGGATGATTACCGGCAAGTCCAAGAGGACAAGAGGAAGAGGGCTCGTATCGAGCCAAGGAAGTACCCAATTAGTAAACCAACACCTGATCGGAGTTTCAAACCCCGATACCGACCTACTACTGGTAGCCAATACAACCGGGGAGGTCAGAGTCAGAATCCAATCAGCCAAATCATCTGCAACAATTGTGGCCTAAAGGGTCATCTGCAGAAAGATTGTCAGAAACCAGGATCATTTGTTATGGTTGTGGGAAGGAAGGACACATCAAGCCGGATTGTCCAAACAAGGCGTCTTGGAGCGGACAGAGCTCTGGAGGACGAGGTGGAAACAACAACAACAACAACAACAACCGCAACAACAACAACAACAACAACAATCGCAACTACAACAACAACAACAAGAGGGGAAAGCCTTATGGAAAGCTGAATTGCACATCTTTGGAACAAGCGGAAGAGTCGGATCAAACAGTCTTAGGTACGCTAAGCATTCTTACTCATCCTGGCAAAGTATTATTTGATACTGGAGCAACCACATCATTTCTTGCATTGGAGTTTGTGGAAAAATTCGGGCTTAGATGTTCTAAGTTAGAAACTCCTATAACTGTTCTATCCGCGGGGGGAACGATCTTAGTAACCCACGTGAAAGAAGCACAAGTCCTAACCATATGTGACTGTGTGTATTTCGCGGACCTATTCATCATACCCATGAAGGACATATCTGTCATCCTAGGGATGGATTGGTTGACAGAGAATGGAGCGGTGATTAACTGTGGAGACAAAACAGTATCACTTCGCAACTCCATCGGAGGTCGAATAGTATTCCAAGGAGATAAGTACAGTGAGTTGGAGATCGGATTGGAACTCAATAGTCTGAAGGAGGTGAGAATTGAAGATATTCCTGTAGTGAATGAGTTTCAAGATGTATTTCCTAAGGAACTACCGGGGATGCCACCCGATAGGGAGATTGAATTCACAATCGATCTGGTTCCAGGCACAGCACCAATAGCTCAACCACCATATAAGATGGGGCCAAAGGAATTAGTGGAACTGAAAGCTCAGATTGATGAGTTAGAACAGAAGGTATTCATTCAAGAAAGTGTGTCACCATGGGGTACACCAGTTATTTTTGTGGATAAAAGAGATGGAGGAAAGAGAATGTGTGGAGATTATAGAAATTTGAACAATGTAACTATCAAGAACAAGTATCCTTTACCTAGAATCCAAGACCTTTTTGATCAAGTTCAAGGAGCTGGAGTCTTTTCGAAGATAGATTTAAGGTCAGGATACCATCAAATCAAGATCAAGAAGGAGGATGTACCAAAAACAGCGTTCGTATCAAGGTATGGACACCATGAATATTTGGTTGTACCATTTGGACTAACAAATGCACCAGCAATTTTCATGAATTTGATGAACAAGATATTCATGAAGTACTTGGACAAGTTTGTGATAGTGTTCATAGATGATATTCTAATCTATTCCAAAGATAAAGAAGAACATGCCAAGCATTTGAAGATAGTTCTGCAAACTTTGAGAGAACATCAGCTATATGCAAAGTTTAGCAAGTGCAAATTTTGGTTAGATAGTGTTGAATTTCTTGGACATGTCATAACCAAAGAAGGCATAGCGGTGAATCCAAGCAAGGTTCAGTCCGTATTGGAATGGAAATCACCTAAAAATGCTAAGGAGATACGAGGATTTCTTGGTATGGCAGGCTATTATCGGAGATTCATAGAGGGATTTTCGAAGATTGCAGGACCAATGACCAAGTTACTCAAGAAGAATACTCCATTTGAGTGGACTGATGAGTGTGAAGCCAGCTTCCAAACACTCAAAGATAAGTTAACCACAGCACCGGTGTTAGCAGTTCCTGAACCAGGAAAGGATTACATGGTGTATTGTGATGCTTCCAAGAATGGACTTGGATGTGTTCTTATGCAAGATCGGAAGGTAATAGCTTATGGATCAAGGCAGTTGAAACCACATGAACACAACTACCCAGTACATGATTTAGAGTTAGCGGCAGTTGTGTATGCTTTGAAGAGTTGGAGACAATTTTTATATGGATCCAAGTGTGAGTTATACACCGATCATAAAAGTTTGAAATATTTCTTCACCCAGAAGGAATTAAACATGAGACAGAAGAGATGGTTAGAGTTGATTAAGGATTATGACCTTACAATCAACTATACACCAGGCAAGGCTAATGTAGTAGCAGATGCTCTAAGCCGGAAGAGTACGGAGAATCAACCTACGGAATGGGAGATTCCAAAGGAACTTCGGAAAGAGCTAGAGGATGCTCAGATTTTGTTTGTTCAAGGTGATGTTAAGGGAAGTATAGCAACCATGAGGATTATGGATGAGATGTACTCAGACTTGAAATATGAAATTATCCGGAAACAAGCGGATGATTTGTTCATCCAAGAAGAAATCAAGAGGATTGGAGAAGGAAGACCATCGGAATTCCATCTAGGGGATTTTGATTCATTATACTTCCAGAAAAGGATATGTGTACCGGATGATCCAGAAGTAAAGTCAATCATATTAAAGGAAGCACATGAAACCCCTTATTCAATACATCCGGGAAGTACTAAGATGTATATGGATTTGAAGGAGATGTTCTGGTGGAACAACATGAAAAGAGAAATAGCACAATATGTCTCGGAATGTCATACATGTCAACGAGTGAAGGCAGAACATCAGAGTCCTGCGGGATTACTCAAACCACTAGAGATACCGGAGAGGAAATGGGATGAAATCGGAATGGATTTTGTTACTGGTCTACCAATGACTAGTAAGAAGAAGGATATGATATGGGTAATAGTGGACAGGTGTTGTGGGTATACTTCATGGGTGTACCATCGACAGTGGCTAGATCCAGCAAGCCCGGGTGGCCCACAGATGGTGATGAGGCATGTGGCCCATCGGGCGGCCCAGTTGCTGTTGATCCTGACGGAAGATGTCCGGCCCAGGAGCAGGGAGCCGGATCCGACCAACTTTGAGGAGGAACCCGGATCCACGGAGGCCCATTAAGGGACCTGGATCCGGTACGACATAGATGGAAGGGCGGATCCTTGACGTACATGGCAAGACATTGTACCGTAGTTAGGAAACCTGTATCCGGGTAGGACTCTCCATGTAAACCCTAGATCCGTGCGCCTTTATAAGCCGGATCCCGGGAGCCCTAGAGGCAGAACCTCAACTCATTGTAACATCGCGAAAGTGCCCAGATAATTCCAGACAAGCAGCAGTAGGCCCTGTCATCGTGCAGGTGTTCCGAAGCTGGGTAAATCGCGTACCACCGTCCCATGTGCACTCCGCCCTATGGCCCCTACTTCTTCTCCCCCTCGTGAGGATCCCTCCTCCGAGGTACCGTCGATTAGGCAACGACAGTTGGCGCCCACCGTGGGGCCTGCGGCGTCTGGAGGCCGGAACCGGGAGGGTTCCGCCATGGGAAGCTACGATGACACCATCGCTGTGGGGCGCGTCCTTTACGCCGGAAATCTGCCGTTCGTCCCTCCGGATGAGTGCTGGATTCCGGCTAGGACAAACCCCGTCAAGCTCTCCATCGTCCCAGTTGGCGGCATACACATCTTCATCGGGGAAACCGTCGATTTCGACGGAAACCCACTGGTAAGTAACGCAGACGCGACCGCCGCAGAGCTGGACGCAATCGCGAAGATCCGATCTGAGATGCAGGAGCTTCCCAAGGAAGATTCCGCCTCGGATCTGGAAATTTCAAAGCCCACCCAATCCGCCCCTGAGCAGGAAATAACGGTGGAAGACCAATGCAGATCCGCCTGGGTCTCCCAGGTGTTAGAAAAGCAGAGGTGCCACTTCGTACACTTCTTGGCCCATACCGCCGGAACCGCCCCTCAAGAAGACGGAGCTGGTCCTGAGCAGGTAGAGGCACCGGAAAACGACGCTGTTCCGGATCAGGTTGAGCCTGTCGGAGAAAGCGAAACTCCGGTTGAAGAGTCGATTTTGGGCAATCTGAGCCCAATTTCCGGAGATACCCCCTCCATGGATACTGACGAGTTCAACCGCAAGCTAGGGGAGTACGGTTTCGGTGATCAGCCTGAAGTTGACTCCGCCCAGCCTAAGCAGGTACTTGCGACTGTAGCGGCACTGGGAGAACCCGGATCAGAAGGAGCAGCCACCCAATCCGATCCTCAGCCATCCCGTCAAGGATCTCCAATGTCGCGGGAGCGACCCCGCAAGGACTCTTCCTCGGAGGACCTCCTGTCACCTGAAGAGATGGTTGCACAAGCAGGCATGGATGCAGTTTATCGCTCGGATATTCTTAACAAACCCATCACTCCCGACGACGTAGAAGCATTAGAAGCTAAGAGACTGGAGATGCTGGCCACAGCCAAGAAGTTTAAGGACACCGCAGCCGCCATGCTGGAGGAAAGGAAGCACGTCGCAGTTTTTGTGGAAGACTTCATACAGCGCGAGCAGGAGGTGGACGAAGGACTGGCAAAGGTCAAGGAACTCCGAAAGCATTGGGAGGACAAGATCGTTGAAGCTCATCATGAGGTCGAAAGGGTCCGGCGTGACTTGATAGCTCCCCGCAGGATCACCTTCGCAACTCCAACGGAGCAGCAGCCGTTCGCAACCCCAAAGGACAATATGACGAAGGTTGCAGAGATCTTGAAGAAAAAGAACGAGGAGATCGACATCGACTACGTTCGCATGCTCGTTGCTTCAGCAATGAGGCAGCAGAGCAAGGCAGACACTTCGCGCAGATTGGAATCTAACCCGGAGCATTGCGTCTCCACTGCGCACGACGATCGCCATCGAGATGACGAATCGCGAACCGGATCTTCGGAACGCAGAAGGAAAGCCAGAGAACACCCAAATCCAATCCCCGTCCCATCAAGGACGCCTCCATCAGATCCAAGAAAGGGAAAGGATGCAATGTACTCTGGACGGGACAAGTACCGCAACCCCTCTCCTCCGCCCAATGGTTACCCGCGTCCCCCTCGCCGCCGTAGTCCATCCGGAAACACCAGGCCCCAGGGGCATGGTGGAATTGTTATCCACGACAACGTGCTGCCCTCAAGAAACAGAAACATGGAGCGCACGCCGGAACCTCGCCGGAACCAGAACAACGATCGTGAGCCCGAGCCTAGGAGGAGTCGGAATGAGGAGCGCGACCCGGAGCCTCGCCGGAGCCGGAACGACCAGGGCAGCCAGCGCCACGGCGAAGGCAGCTACAGGAGCCGGAGCCAGCACCGGGAAGGCCGAGGAGAATCTGAAGGCGGAAGCAAGAAGTCGGATCGACCCCCTCGCAGGTCTCCCTCACCACCACCTAGCGGTGGCGGCGGAGGTGGAGGCGGAGGCGGCGGCCGGAGATCTCGTTCTCGCTCACAATCTCCTCGCCACGGCCCGCGCGACGCGCGGGAACGCCTCAACGAATACAGAACCGACTACATCGGTCCGAAGTGCTTTGGCAGGATGATTCGAGAGGAACCAAAGCCAAGGATGAACCTCAAGCTACCCGGAAACCTGAAGCATTATGATGGCACCGAAAGGCCGGACACCTGGATTGAGGATTACTACAATGCAGTAACCTTTGCCGGTGGAACCCCTAATATCGCCTGCCGCATGCTCCAGTTGTACCTTGTAGGTCCAGCCCGGATCTGGCTCAGTGACCTCGAGAAGAACTCCATCTTTTGCTGGTTTGACCTGAAGACCGCTTTCGAGAAACACTTCAGAGGCACCTACAAAAGACCTGCCACGGAGAGCGACTTACAAGCTTGTATCCAGAAGAAGGGAGAATCCTCAAGACACTTCCTCACACGATGGTTGGCATGCAGGAACGAGTGCGAAAATGTCGACCACACCACTGCCATGTACGCCTTCATTGGTGGATTGCAGAGAGGAGGATTGCTGAGGCATAAGCTCACTTGTTTGGCTAACGCAAATAAACTGACTTTGGATGAAATGATCTCCATTGCCAGTGATCATACTGCCGCCGATGATGACGCAGGTGGTGATCTCGCAGCTACAGCAATCCCCCTACATCAACAAAAGAAGAACCGTGATAACGGCAACAGCAGCAGCCACAAGCGCAAGAATCCTGATGACCAGAAGAGTGGCGGATCCGAGATGGTCGCCATGGCGTTCCAACGCGGAGGTCCAGGAGGCGGAAGAGGACGCGGTCGTGGAGGCGGAGCCGGCAGGGGTCAGCAGCACGGCACTGAGGTCACAGCTGGCGGATCCCGTGCCCCGCAAACCTACGAGGAGTACAGAGACATGCCCTGCCTGGCCCACCTGGATCCGGTTACAGGGAAGTCCACTCACACCAACCGCAACTGCAAGTGGGTCAATGATCTAAAGAACGACCCGGAGGCAGGATACAAGCGAGCCCGGAAGCACCGCCCACGCGGCAAGGGAGGCAAGGGCAAGAACAAGGACAAAGAGGAGGACAGTTCCGAGGCGATGGATGAGGATGATAACTCGCCGGATCCCAAGGCAAGGTCCGCAGGTAAATCCAACCCATTCGAGAAAAAGAGCGTGGGGGCTTACCACACCTTCCTCGGAACCCCAACAGTCCGCGCTACCAAGTCAGCTACCCGGATCCTGAACGCCACAGTTCCGGCTGTGCCGCAGTATGTCAGGTGGTCGGAAGTCCCGTGCACTTTTGACAGGAAGGATCACCCTGCCATTGTGCCAAAAGAATGCTACGCCTTGGTCGTGAGTCCCCGCATAAACGGGTATGACTTCTCCAAGTGCCTCATGGATGGTGGAGCCAGCTTGAACATCATGTACCTGGAGACTCTAGAGCGGATGAACCTCACCAAGGAACAGCTCAAACACAGCAACACTGAGTTTCATGGCATGGTTCCGGGTAAAAAGGCGAATTCCCTCGGCAGCATCACACTTCCCGTGGCCTTCGGCGATGTTCACAATTTCCGCGAAGAAAAGATCGCGTTCGAAGTTGTGCCCTTCAAGAGCTCCTACCATGTCATCTTCGGCAGGCCCACCTACCACAAGTTCCACGCAAGAGCGTGCTACATCTACAACAAGCTCAAGATTCCGGGTCCTAAAGGTATGAGTACCATATCCGGAGATTACAAAAAGGCTCATGAGTGCGAGTTGGGCGAAGCCGCCTTCGCAGAGTCTGTGATATCTGGAGAAGAGCTGAAAGGCTACAGAGCCGCGGTGGATCCGACTGAAATGCAGACCACCAAGAAGCAGATCTCCGAGCACAAAAACTCCTTCAAGGCCGCGATAGAGACCAAGAAAGTCAACTTCAAGGAAGGCGACGATTCCAAGCAGGTCTCAGTCGGAGCCAACATGGACCCCAAATAGGAAGACGCGCTCGTCGAGTTCCTCCGCGCTAACATGGATATCTTCGCATGGCAACCTTCTGACATGTCCGGAGTACCAAGGGAACTCGCCGAGCACTACCTCAACATAAACCCGGGGGCTAAACCGGTGAAGCAAGCTATGCGACGCTTTGGAGACAAGAAGCGCCGCGCCATAGGAATGGAATTAGCAAAGTTACTAGAGGCAGATTTTGTAATAGAAGTTATCCACACTGATTGGATCGCAAATCCCGTCCTTGTACCCAAAAAGAATTCTGAAATACTAAGAATGTGCATCGATTACTCCGGCTTGAACAAACATTGCCCGAAAGATCCGTTTCCCCTGCCGCGCATTGACCAAGTCATTGATTCGACGGCAGGGGCGAAACTTCTATGTTTTCTTGATGCGTATTCCGGGTATCACCAGACCCGGATGAAGGAGTCTGACCAAAAGGCGACCTCATTCATCACCCCGTTTGGCACTTACTGCTATGTTACTATGCCTTTTGGCTTGAAAATCGCAGGTGCCACTTACCAACGTACGATGCAGCGGTGCTTGAAGGACCAGATTGGCCGGAATGTACACGCCTACGTCGACGACATCGCGGTCATGACTCGGAAAGGATCCGACTTGATCAGCGATCTCACAGAAACCTTTGAGAATCTCCGTCGGTACAAGATGATGTTGAATCCGCTGAAGTGCATCTTTGGCGTACCAGCTGGAAAACTCCTTGGCTTCATTGTCTCTAATAGGGGCATTGAAGTGAACCCGGAAAAAATCAAGGCAATTTTGTGCATAAAAAGGCCAACTTGTCTCAAAGATGTGCAACGGCTTACTGGTTGTGTCGTAGCAATCAGCTGGTTTGTTAGCCATCTTGGCGAGAAGGCACTACCCTTGTACAAGCTACTGAAGAAAACAGACAAATTTGTCTGGGACGAGGCAGCAGATGCAGCACTTCAAGGGTTGAAGGAAATACTCACCTCCCCACCCATCCTAGCAGCTCCAGGAGAGTCAGAGCCTATGCTCCTTTACCTAGCAGCCACCAACAGAGTCATCATCCTCGTCATCGTGGTGGAGCGACAGGAAGAAGGTCATGAGTATGGAGTCCAAAGGCCAGTCTACTATATCAGCGAAGTCCTTACGGAGTCCAAACAACGCTACCCTCACTTTCAGAAGTTAGCCTACGGAGTTTTTCTAGGCAGCAGGAAGCTGAGACACTACTTCCAATAGCACCCGATGTGATCGTGAGCAAGGCTCCGCTGTCAACGATTCTCAACAACGCTGACGCGACAGGACGCACAGGAAAATGGGGCATCGAATTATCTGCCTTCGACATCAACTACAAAGCCAGGACCGCGGTCAAATCTCAGGTCTTAGCAGATTTCGTCGCAGATTGGACAGAAGCTCCGGATATGAATTTGGAGCCGGAACCTGAGACATGGGTCATGCACTTTGATGGATCCAAGCAGCATCAAGGCTCAGGAGCCGGAGTCACCCTGAAGTCCCCTACCGGAGAAGAACTGCAGTACGTTCTGCAGATACACTTCGAAGCTACAAATAATATGGCGGAATACGAGGCTCTACTACACGGATTGCGCATCGCCAAGGAGATAGGGATCAAGCACATTATATGTTGCGGAGATTCAGACCTGGTGGCACAGCAAGTAGCCGGAACCTGGAACGCCAGAAATTCCGTCATGGCGGCCTACAGAGACGAAGTTGACGAGATCGCTAAACATTTCCTCGGATACGAAGTCAAGTACGTCAGACGAGATGACAACACAGCGACAGATATGCTATCCAAGCTCGGATCCGGCAGGAAGCCAATTCCGCCTGGAATTTTCCTGGAGCATCTCCGGATACCCTCGGTGAAGGGCGCTAACCCGGAAAATCCAGAGGTGGCAGTATCTCCGGCTAGAGAAGTGATGGCTGTCATTCCGGCTTGGACACAGCCTTTCCTGGACTACCTCATTGATCAGAAGTTGCCAGAGGACGAGGTCCTCGCGCGACAGATCATCAGACGAGCAAGATCCTACACAATTGTTGATGGACAGCTCTACAAACGAAGTGCAACAGGGGTATTTCTGAAATGCGTCTCCAATCAAGATGGCATTGAAATCCTCAGAGAGATCCATGCAGGGGACTGCGGGCATCATGCCGCCCCCAGGTCACTCGTTGCAAAAGCTTTTAGGCTAGGTTTTTACTGGCTCACAGCTAAAGAAGATGCTGACAAAATAGTCAAGACCTGCCGAGGTTGTCAGTACTACGCTACTCAACCAAACGCTCTAGCCCAAGAGCTGAAGACCATACCTATCACCTGGCCGTTTGCGGTCTGGGGGCTCGATATGGTTGGTAAGTTAAAAAGATCATCTCCTGGCGGTTTTGAATACCTTCTGGTCGCTGTTGACAAATTCAGCAAGTGGATCGAGGCAAAGCCAGTGAGAAAAGCCGACGGTGCTACGGCACTAAAATTTGTCTGCAACCTCGTGATGAGATTCGGCATCCCACACAGCATAATCACAGACAATGGCACAAACTTCGCACAGGGAGAATTGAAGGATTATTGTGAGACAGTAGGGATTCGACTGGACCTTGCATCTGTGGCTCATCCACAATCAAATGGTCAGGTTGAAAGGGCTAACGGCCTAATATTGTCAGGAATTAAGCCACGCCTTGAAGAACCGCTGCGACGAGCAGCTGGAGCTTGGGCTGACGAGTTGGAAGCTGTTTTGTGGAGTTTACGAACTACCCCTAACAGGTCAACAGGGTTTACCCCATTTTTCCTGGTATACGGATCCGAAGCCGTGCTTCCCTCCGACATCATCCACGATTCACCGCGAGTTTCCGCCTTCAATGAAGAAACAGCTGACGAGGCCAGACAGCTATCTGTGGACCTGATCGAGGAAGCTCGGAACTTAGCTGACCAGCGCTCCGCCATCTACCAGCAGAAGCTCCGACGCTATCACAGTCGTCGAGTTCGGAATCGCTCTTTCATGGCAGGAGACCTGGTCCTCCGCCTTCGGCAGGTGAAAGACCATAAGCTGCAGTCTCCATGGGAAGGACCCTTCGTCGTTAGCAAAGTGCTTCATAACGGATCGTACTACCTTGTTGATTTCCGAGAGCTGAAGGACAGACCTGCTAATTGGCACCGGAAACGCAAGCGTGAGGATCCGGATGACATCTACGACGAGACAGATCGCCCTTGGAACATCGCACAGCTACGTCCTTTCTACACTTAGCGTATTTCTTCCGAGTTACAAACTCTGTAATAGTTATACATGATCAATGAAATAAAGCTTGTGGTTCACTCTTTGAGTCTTTTACCTCCTTTACTTGTTCATTTTTAGATCGTGTATGTTTTCCGACTAAAAACCACAGAGCTGGATTTTTTTCCGCCTAGGCGTGTATAAAAGTTGTGATTTTCAAAAATCGTCCTTTAGGACGTAAGCTTAAGTTTTCTGATTAAATTGTTATCTGTTGCGAACTCATGGATTCCTAGTAGCGATTTCCGGCACCTATGCTTGGGGGCTTGTTTTCGCGGTTATTGACGGATTGCCATTGGGCTTCGTCGCCGCTGGCGAGTGTTTCCGGCTAAGGTCTTCCGGCTCGCGGAAGGTCAAGCGGGCAAGCCGGAAAACAACGAAGTCAGCACTTGCTTTCCGACACAAAACGAAACATGCAAATAATATTAAAGGATAGCAGGATAAGTGTTTCCGCCCCATGCATAGTCGTTTCGTTCCTAGCTACTTAAGAATTTAAAGTCTTATTACAAACCCACTCTGGGCCAAAATAATGCAACTTTGTTCATTGTTCAAACAGGAATTCTACTCAGAGTCCTCTTCTTCAGATTCCTGGTAGGCGGAGCCGTCGCCGTCGCTGTCGCCGGAGCCGACCTCGGAGTCATCACCAGAGACTTCTCCGGAACGTTCGATGCTTGACCCGGATCCTTCCCCGTAATACTCTGGCTCGCCTTCTTCCTCCTCTGCATCGGAAAATCCCTGGGGCAGGTCGTACTTGTTATACCAGAACGAGTGATTCACCCGCCTGACAAACAACTGCTCGTATCCTTGGGTTTCCGAGAGGATGGCGCCCATGTCGGAACCCTTTGGGGCTCCGCGTGCAACATCCGCAAAGTTGAGTGCAGGGAAGTGAGCCTTGCAGGTGGCTAAGACCAGGGAGGCGACTCCGCGAGCGGAAGATTTCTGCCAGTCCTTAATGAAGTCCGGCACTTGCTCCATTAGCTTGGTCATCGTATCAATGATGGAGGTTTTGGCCTTCTTCAAAGACAGCGTCTTGGCGATTCCGCGACAGGCTTCAAATAACGCGTCAATGGAAATCCGTGCTTCGTCGTATGCCTCCGTCCTCTTCAGGTTCGACTCTTTTGACCACTCGAAGCCAAGGCTCGCTGTGGAACAAGGAAGTCCAGTTCCGTTACGAAGAGAATAGCATATGAAGTACTCGGAGCAACAACACGGAAAAATGCTTACGGAAGATAAGCTTGTCCATGGCCTCCACCTCCGCTTCTAGAACTTTGTTTTTGCCCACCAAGGAAGTCACACGACTCTGGCTCTTCTTGAGTTTATCATTCAGATCCGCCAGGTCGCGGGCATGCTTCTCGGAGAGCTCCTTCCTCTTCTCATTCTCCTTGTCGGAGGATTCTTTGATGAAGGTTTTTAAAGACTCGTTCTGATGCGGCCTAAGGCCATGTGGGTTGCCCGATCTCACGAATTGACCGAGGGAAAGGCGGGGGAGAGGAAGAACACGAAGAACACGGCGAAGAACACGATGAACACACGCGACGCACACCAACCCGATACAATTCGGTTTACTCCCGATAGCCCGAACCACTATCCCGATAGAATCTCTCAAGGGAGAAACACGCGGTAGAATCCCCGAGAGGAAGATCGGTGTACGATCGGTGGAATCACACGAGTGAGAGACCGGTGGTAGAATCACAAGTGTGAGAGACTAATCATACAAGGAGTGCCTTGATACAATAGATATGATAATCTAAGGAGGGGGTTTCCCTAATCCCAAAGGGATGGTGGAGGCATGAGCCAAATTCTAGTTCATCTACTCTTACCTAATGAAGGGGGAGGTGGGAGCCTATATATAGGGAGCCACTAAGGAGGGGTAGTTTAGGCATAGAAGGGGGTACATGGGCCTTGGCCCTAATTGACTTGTGGCTAACGCTTCACATAGTCCGGAGACTCTCGTGTATGTAGGCCGGAGACTCCGGTCTTGATCTTCTTGGGCTGGAGACTCCGTTGTGAGTTGGCGACGCCGGCGACTCCGGTGTAGCTGCGCCTGGAGCTTCTTCCATGCTTCCACGACCTCGGTCTTGAGTCCTCGAGAATCCATGGCATCCTCCACTTCCTCCGTACTTGGCGATGTAGTCCTATCATGGTCATATGACGGAGGATGAAGTAGCATACCATTCCACATAGGTAATTGTACGCACGCATTGATGAGGTCTAAGACCCCGTGTGTGGCCCGATCTCGCGGTTGACCCAAGGGAAAGGCGTGGGAGAGGAAGAACACGAAGAACACGGGGAAGAACGCGAAGAACACACGCACACAAACCCGATACAACCGATACTTACCCCCGTGGCTCGATGGACCACGCCGATAGAATCTCCTACGGAAGAGACCGCGGTAGAATTCCTAGGAGAGAGACCGGTGTTGGAGAAGAAGATCGGGGAGAGAGAGAGAGTGCTCACACTAGAATCTCACTCACAGATCTAGATCAACAACAAGGGTTGCCTTGATTACAGAGGGATGAAACCCTAGGGAGACAAAGCTCAAGTTCATGTTTAAGCTATCATCTTGTCTAAGGGGTAAAGGAGGGGTCCTAGGTGCTTATATAGAGGTACAAGCCAGCTTGGGTCGAAAAGGTACGCAAGTGGATAACTTAGGCAGCTTGGGGAGTCATTCCCGTCGGATCCGGTTTGGGGCCGGTCAGACCGGGCCTGGGACCGGGTGGTCCGGTCCTGGGGCCGGTCGACCGGGCGGCAACCGGACAGTCCGGTCGTGGGGCCGGTCCAACCGGGTTCTGGGCCGGCCAGCCTTCTTCTCCTCTTTCCTTCTTCTTCTTCTTCTTCTTCTTCTTCTTCTTCTTCTTCTTCTTCTTCTTTCTTGCACCATGATGAATGGCTCCTCTTCCCTTCCCTCGCTTCCTTGCACCATGGGTGTTCCTCCTCTCCGGTTCCTCGATGATTCTTGTACCTAATGATATGTAGCACACCGATATGAGGTAGCATTCCATTCAAGGTATTGACGAGGTCGAGTATCGAGAGGAAGGAGTTCACCTTGTCACGTGTAGCGTGGTTTAGGGTTGAAGGTCCACTTGGGGGACTCTTTGGCCATGGTGTAGCGTCGACAATAGGCGGGGTTGCACTTGATGGTCTTGGTGTAGCGACGTCGGTGACCGGGGCTACATCATCTCCCCCCCCTTGGGGAAGAGTCGTCCTCGACTCTTGTTCCTCCTCATTGACGATGTAGTCCATGACGTTTCTCCCATGTAGTGATGGAGAGTCGCGGTCGAAGAAGAACTTGGAGAAAATCAACTTGCGAAGAGAAAACTCCAAGAGGCATGTGGCAAAAATGGGAACCAAAAGAGTGTGGGTGTATCCAAAATGTGGATGGTCAAAAGTTTGTGCATGTAAGAGTTGTATGGTGTGAAGAATGTATGGTGTGGCTTTGTCCCAAGCAAATGGAACAAACAAAAGGCAAGTATGAGCGGCAAAATTTGGGGCAAAATTGTTATGTGCAATGGCAAAACGATGGAGACTTCGATCTTGGGAGAGTATGGTTGGCGTGAGCTTAGTATGAGCCTCCTCAAGTGTGAAAGAATCCATTGCAAATGCCAAAGATGAAATGAAAAATCCGAAGAAGGGCAACTTTTTGTGTGACATGTGGCACAAGATGCATAAGGTATCTCTCACATGTACGACATGGTCCTTGAGATTCTCGGAGTGTATGATGAAAGCATCAAGACATACAACAATCATTGTGCCAACAAGATGTGTCAAGATATGTTGCAAAAGAGGCAAAAGGGGTGACGAGGAAATGGACCAAACCGGAAGCTCGGCAAGACAAGCCGGAAACACACGAGGGCGAAGGCGTTTGGGAACATACCCTTTGGTGTGAATCCCGTGGGTTGGATCATGTATCTCGTCCTTGTTGGGGTAGCTCTCAATTGTGCGTTTCGTCAACTCATGCTCCGTGGCGGTGGAAGTTGATGGTCGGGTACCTACACATGGAATGAGCAAAACAAAGAGCGTATGTGCATGGTAGAGGAACACATCATCCATCATGATGTTCCAAGACTTGTGCACATCACCATTAGTGTCAAGCAAGATAGTATGAAATGCATGGCGATAGTGCATATGGTAAGAAGGTGCATTCATGGCATGTGGCAACTCATGATCATAAAAAGGTGAGAAGGCTATGGGGGCCATCTCATGGACAATGAAATAAGCATTCTTGCATACCAAGCATAGGAAAGAGCAATTGTTCACAATCTTGGATGCAAGGATCATGGAGTAGTGCAAACATTTGGGGCAAAGCATGCGGAAGCTAATGTCATCCTTGTCATTATCATTGCAAGCAATACATGGTAAAGAGCAAGTTGTCGACATATTGCAAGCAATGGTGGAAAAATTAAAGCTCTCATAGCATGGCATGGTCATGGTATCACAAGCACTCAATTCCACATGGTCAACAATGTTATCAAGCAAAGTATCACATGGGAACATGAAAGTAGCATATGATGTAGCAAATGTGTCATCAAGATCATGCATGCATTCATAAGTCATCATGTCCACTAGTGGGATCATGGCATCACCAACACCTATGTTGTTACCTTTGTAGGCCGACTCATTTGAAGTAGGTGTGGTGGAAGTAGGAGGATCCATGTGGTCGACATGTGCATCTTGGAGCAAGCATGGTGAGATATCTTCATCGTCATGCACCATGTACATCGTCTCCATGATCGGGAACTCGTCCTCCTCGGAACCTAATGCAACATAAGAAGACACCAAAGAGGGAGAGGTTAATGTGTTAGCAAAATCGATGTCCTCCATGGACCTATCATCTACCTCTCGCAACTCACTCGGTGTATCACTCATGTCCTCCAATTGGAAGCACTCAAACTCACATATGGAGTAGTAGTCACTCAACTCACTATCACTCTCGCTCAAGTGGGCTAGGTGGCTCTCATGCTCACATGGGCTTGGTACCAACTCATCAATCAAGCATATGGGAGTAGGCTCGACTTTCTCATCTCCATGCGCCTCCTTGGTTGAAGGGAAGTTCCCATGCTCAACCATCTCAACTCCATCTCCTCCCAAGTTATCCTCCATCGGTGGCGCCGTAGTGTCGTGGAGAGCTATGCTCGGATCCACATCATCCTTGTGTTGGCCTTGTCGATCTTCATCTTGAAGTGTGGGCGTCGAAGGCTTCTTGGTGGCTTGAGCTTGGAGCTTGTCGAAGAAGAGTGTCTTGGCGCTTGGCTTTGTGCATTGCCATGCCTCATGACCCTTGGCCTTGCACACCTCACATAGGAGATTGGGACATTCCCGTGGAGGGTGGCCTTGTTGCTTGCACTTGTAGCATCGGAGTCCATAGGCACGTGACGAGCTTGAGGCCATTGTGGTGGTGGCACAAGAGGTGGAAGTCGCCGTGGAAGGACGGTATGCGCGATGTGCACTTGCCATCCTTGGAGTGGTAGTCACCATATGATGGTGGTTCTCGTCTCCATGTCGAGGCTCTCGTCTTCGGGCATCCTCACCATGGCTTGAGTGGTGTCGTCGAAGATCCGTGGAAGATGTGTGTCGATGGTGCTCATGGAGTAGCTTGTGTCGGCGGTGATCATGTGGCGACGTATGTCGATGGGGTCCATGAGGTGGTGATGGTCGACGGCGATCATGTGATGGTGTGAGTCGATGACGGTCCTCGCCATGCCTAGATGATGGCTCATGCGACTTGGCATGTTGCTTGCGGCTTCTTGTGGAGCTTGGAGAAGAGTGTCGATGACGATCATGTTGGGGACGCTCTTGATGCTCCATATGGTGTAGTTGAGGTCGACTATCTTGTGCATAAGCACGCTCATGGTGGTGCCTTGTGGAGCTCGGAGTAGTGTGTCGATGACGCTCATGTTGAGGACGCTCTTGGTGAACCATATGATGGTGCCATCGTGGAGGTCCTCCATCTTCATATGTAGCTCCCTTGGCCAAGTATGGATGCGAGGGCGCATCATCTTTGCTCCGTGTGGAGACTAGGCGAGGCTCCGCCATGGTGTCGATGTCGAAGTCGTGGCGTAGCTCCACCATGTCGTCCATGAGTGGTGAGCTAGTGTCGATGTAGAGCTCGTCGATGTCGTCCTCGGGGTGGTGCTCCACCATGTCGTCCATGTCGTCCTCGAGGTGGTGCTCCACCATGTCGTCCATGCATGAGGAGCCATTGTCGATGTAGAGCTCCTCGATGTCGGTCATGTCGGTGATGCTTGGGGAGCCATGGTCGTTGTCGAGCTCCTCGATGTCGGACATGCCGATGATGCTTGTGGAGCTAGAGTCGGTGTCGAGCTCCACATGTTCCTCCACATCCGCGGTGTTTGAGGAGGTGTCCTCCTCGAAGTGCTCCATGTACTCCTCCGTGTCGTCTTCGTCGCTATACATGTTAGCACGATGGTATCTATATGGTGTATGTTAGTGGAAGAAGACTACCTCGATATCTTACCGTGGTATGATAAGATCGGGGCGATCCAAAAAGCCGAGGTCAAAATCAATTGTATCGGGTACTCACACAAAGACACACGCAAAAGCTAGCAAATATGGTGGTAGGTGAGTGTGGTGGAAAGCCAAAAGACGAAATCCGAAATCAAGTTTGTTGTTAAGAGTGGGTGAAGTCCAACGAAATCAGATGTCAAAGCGATGATCACTAGAAACACGGAAAAGATATGGAACACACACACGAGATGAGCGGGGTTAGTGCGACCAAGGAATGAGCGGAAAAGTGTATGAAGCCCTTAATCAAGGGTGCTCGGTGTCACACTAACACAAGAAGAGATCAAAGCTTGGTTGCAAACTAAGAGACAACAAGATTTACACGCGGCCTCTCTTCTCTTATCACTCTTTTGCTTAAAAGCTTATGACTCTTTTGTGTATGGTGGCACTTGACACTCTTTTGTATCTATGGTGGCGCTTTGTACACTTTGGTATGTATGATGGCACTATGCACACTTGTGCTCTTTTTGTATTTTGGCGGCTTTTCTCGCACTATGTTAGCGTTAGCTCGCTTTTGCTATCTTGCCACACGAGTTTTGCTTAGAAGCTTTACTCCACACGACACACACACCTCACAATCGGGGCCACGTGCAATGTCTCGCAACACTCGATAAGCAATGCTCGTAGGATAGATCGCAAAAGGAAGAGGGGCTACACGGTGGGGAGCAAGTTATACCTAGATGAAAAGTTAGGCGGTGTCGTAACACACAACTTGCGGTGATGGCGACGATGGTGTCGTAGTTGCGCCGGAGTCCGGGGTGCCGAAGGTGTCGCCGCGGTGTTGATGTAGACGCGGAAGCTCGAAAGACAATCCTTGCACTCCAAAACGGAAACCGAGCAAATTAAGTCAATGCCCGAAAAGTTGGGTCAAAACGAGCGGTCGGAAGTTGGGCTCTAAAAATTTCGGAAAAGGTGTCAAAATTAGAGTTAAGATGAAAGGGGGTAACTGTGAAAGTTTGGGGTCAAACGGGCGCCGGAAAGTTGTCAAAATTTGGAGCAAAAAGTGGAGTCAAAATGGCCGAAAACTGGGTCAAACCCGGTCCAGAACCCGGTCAAACCGGACCTGGGACCGGCCGGCCCGGTCCAGAACCGGATCTGGAACCGGATGGGCCCTGGACTTGGTCCGGATGGCACCGATCTGGCCCCGGTTGCAGACCGGACGGCCGGTTCGTACTCGGTCTGACCGAAGTGCGGGCGTGTGGCGAATGCCGGGCCTGGAGCGGAAACGCGCGCGTGGTGGAGGTGCGGCCGAGCGATGCGGGCGGGCGGGCGAGTGCTGCTGCCTGCTGCGTGCGATGCGGCGTGGTGGCGGGGCCGGTCGGGAGCGGGAGTGCGTTGGGCACAGGCTGCGCGCGCGACCTGGTGAGGGGCGTGGCCAGCGGCGGCTGGGCCCAGGGGCGGAGCAGGGCGGTGTGGTGGTCGGGGCTCGTGGCCCTGTTGGAGAGCAGCGGCAGGGTGGAGCGGCCAGGAGGTCGTGGAGGGCGGGCGCCTGGTGAGGTGCGGCAGCGGGAGCAGGGCCAGGGGCCAGAGGCGGGTGCGGGCGGCGCTGTTGGGCCGATGCGGCGCGCGATGGTGGGCCAGCGAGGAGAGCGGATTGAGGCGCAGTGGATGGGGCGTGCGGGCGTTGACCCTCAGAGAAGAAGCTGTTCTTCCCAGTTCTTCACGCAAATGAGCCAAACTTGCTCAGATCTGAACGAAATTGGACGAATTTGATGGGGAAAAGATGGGGAAGTAGTAGATCAAGCACTCCAACATCAAATCCATGGACTAAAACCACTCAAAACGCAACGAAATCGCAGATCCGTCCAAAGGCAAATTAGGGCTATTTTTTGGGGCAATTTTTTGGGAAAAATTTTGGGCGAAAATGGAGAGATTCAAGGGTCAAATCCGCGGAAACCAAAGGCTTCTGATACCATATGATGAGGTCTAAGACCCCGTGTGTGGCCCGATCTCGCGGTTGACCCAAGGGAAAGGCGTGGGAGAGGAAGAACACGAAGAACACGGGGAAGAACGCGAAGAACACACGCACACAAACCCGATACAACCGATACTTACCCCCGTGGCTCGATGGACCACGCCGATAGAATCTCCTACGGAAGAGACCGCGGTAGAATTCCTAGGAGAGAGACCGGTGTTGGAGAAGAAGATCGGGGAGAGAGAGAGTGCTCACACTAGAATCTCACTCACAGATCTAGATCAACACCAAGGGTTGCCTTGATTACAGAGGGATGAAACCCTAGGGAGACAAAGCTCAAGTTCATGTTTAAGCTATCATCTTGTCTAAGGGGTAAAGGAGGGGTCCTAGGTGCTTATATAGAGGTACAAGCCAGCTTGGGTCGAAAAGGTACGCAAGTGGATAACTTAGGCAGCTTGGGGAGTCATTCCCGTCGGATCCGGTTTGGGGCCGGTCAGACCGGGCCTGGGACCGGGTGGTCCGGTCCTGGGGCCGGTCGACCGGGCGGCAACCGGACAGTCCGGTCGTGGGGCCGGTCCAACCGGGTTCTGGGCCGGCCAGCCTTCTTCTCCTCTTTCCTTCTTCTTCTTCTTCTTCTTCTTCTTCTTCTTCTTCTTCTTCTTTCTTGCACCATGATGAATGGCTCCTCTTCCCTTCCCTCGCTTCCTTGCACCATGGGTGTTCCTCCTCTCCGGTTCCTCGATGATTCTTGTACCTAATGATATGTAGCACACCGATATGAGGTAGCATTCCATTCAAGGTATTGACGAGGTCGAGTATCGAGAGGAAGGAGTTCACCTTGTCACGTGTAGCGTGGTTTAGGGTTGAAGGTCCACTTGGGGGACTCTTTGGCCATGGTGTAGCGTCGACAATAGGCGGGGTTGCACTTGATGGTCTTGGTGTAGCGACGTCGGTGACCGGGGCTACATCACGCATAAAGGAGAAGATTCACCTTTACGTGACGTGTCGGCGTCGATGCATATGATGTGGCGAAGACCGAAGGTCGGGCTACATCATCTCCCCCCACTTGAAAAAGAGTCGACCTCGACGATAACTCATCATGGACGGGTAGAGGTGGGAGATGACAACAACTCTTGAATGTGGCATCACTTATCATGAACCCTATCAATAGCACAAGACAAGCAACGCAACACTCAAAGAGTAGCCGAAGTTCCATGGGTATAGCAAGAGAGCGCAAGTTGAAGGAGGTAACCTTATCGAAGTGTCGGTGTGCTCTCATTGAGAGATCTTGTGTAGTGGAAGTGTGCGGGAAAAACCAGTCATTGGAGCTCACTTGTATCATGCTCTCAAGAGCTCTTTTTGTCAACTCGTGCTCGATCGAGGTTGACCTTGGATTTTGGGTACCTACACACACCATAGGCAAAACAAAGAACGTGTGTGCATGGTATATGAACACATCATCCATCATGATGTTCCATTTCTTTTGCACATCACCATTAGCGTTAAGCCAAGCATCATAATAGATATGGTGAATATGCGGAGTAAACATGGGAACATGATCAACATGGATATATGCAAAGTCTCCAAAATTTGAGAGAGCTATGGGGGCAATCTCATTTACAAGCATATTAACACTATTGCAAGCCAAGCATTGGAAAGAGAAATTGTTCATCATTTTGGTTGCATTAATGGGAGAATATTGCAAGCATGTAGCACAAAACATGTTCAACATTTGATCATTGTTGTCGACAAACCTAGGGAAAGAGCAATTGTTCGGCAAGGTTGTCACAACACAAGCATCATTAGCAACATTGCAAGCAATACATGGGAAAGAGAAATTGTTCGACATATTGCAAGCAATAGGATAGAAATCGAAACACTCATAGCATGGCATGGTCATGTTATCACAAGCAATCAAGTCCACATGATCAACAATGTTGGTATCAAGCAAAGCATCACATGGGAAAATGAAAGAAGCATATGACATAGTATTAGGATCATCCAACTCATGCAAGCACTCACAAATCATCATGTCCACTAGTGGGATCATGGCATCATCAACACCCATATATGTACCTTTGTAGTCCCGCTCATATGGGGTAGGTGTTGTGGAAGAGGTAGGCTCGATGTGGCCTCCATGTTCATCTTCAAGCAACAAGCATGGTGTGATATCATCATCTTCATGCACCATGTACATCTTCTCCATGATCGGCGTCTCGTCATCCATGGGACCTAATAAGACACAAGGAAACACACTAGAGGTAGAGGGTAAGTTGTTAGAATACGAAATGGCCTCACATGACCTATCAACTACCACTCTCATCTCACTCGGTGTATCACTCATGCTCTTGAAGTGGAGGCACTCATCAAGGTCACATATAGTGGAGTCACTCATCTCACATATAGTGGAGTCGCTCATCTCACATATAGTGGAGTCCCTCATCTCCATGGCAATGGCGTCATCGATGTCCGAGCAACCTAGCAAAGAGGGAGACAACACAAGCGGAGTAGAGGTTAAGTTGTTAGAAATCGAAACATCCTCACTCGGCTCATAGTGCGTATCACTCTTGCTCTCAAGGTGTTTGAAGTATGCGTTGCACTCGGCTTTATCTTGGGGTGTCATTTGGGCTTCTCGAGCATCTAGCTCGGCGAAGTATGCTCTCATCTCGGCTTGCTCTTGTGGGGTCATCATGTATATCTCACTAGGATAGGTGTATATGTATGGTGGAAGGAAAACTACACAAGTATCCCACCTTTCAAGAAAGTATCGGAAAAATGGTTCAAGTCAAGAGCAAAGTCAAAATGTATCGGGGTTACTCACACACACACTCAAAGCACACACAAAAGGCTAAAAACTCTATATGTGGTGGGTAAGGGGTGGATAGCCAACGAAAAAGATCAACGGAAAAGTCTATTGTCAAATGTGGGTAAGATCCAAAGTCAAATGTCAAAAGTGGTGATCTATGTCAAGGAAACACGGAAACACACACAACGGAGAACAATGGGGTTAGCGCGACCAAGGAAGTGAGCTAAGTAACAAGATGGTCCTAACGAAGACTATATGCTCGATGTCACGCCAACACAAGAGAGACCGTAGCTCGGTTGCATAAGAGTGAAGCAACAAGATTTGCACAAATGCCACTCTTCTCTTTTCTCTCTTAGTGCTCACAAGCTTTGCACTTCTCGGTATCGGTGGACACACACTCTTTTCTATTTCTTTTTTTTTCTCTTTTTTTTCACTTTTTTTTCTATGCTTAGAAGCTTTATTTTTCTCTATGTATATGTCACACTTTTTCTTCTTTTGTGTATCTTTCTCACCGAGCTTGCCTCGGAGCTTCGCTCAACACAACGCACACACACCCTCTCACGGTCGTGACACTTGTGCATTGCTTCGCAACGCTCGGAAAGCCACTCTCAATGGGATAGGTACACAAAGAAAGAAACGGGGCTACAAGGGGTAAGGGGCAAGTTATACCTAGTGAAAAGGTTAGGCGGTGTCAAGCACACGAACTTGCGATGGCGAAGTGGTGGTGTCGATGACGATGTCTAGGTTGCGTCGGAATCCGGGGTGCCAACGGTGTCGTCGCGGAGTTGGTGTAGGCGCGGAGGTGGAGTAGACGACCGATGCACTCCAAATCGGAAACCGAGCAAATTAAGTCAATGCCCGAAAAGTTGGGTCAAAACGAGCGGTCAAAAAATATGTTCCAAAAATCGTCAAAAATTAGAGGTGGGCTATGTAGAGTATTTGGAGAATGTTGTTAAAGTTTGGAGTCAAACGGGCTCCGGAAAGTTGTCAAAATTTGGGGCAAAAAAATGAAGTTAAATTGGACAAAAACTGGGTCAAACCGGTCCAGAACCCGGTCAAACCGGATCTGGGACTGGCGCGCCCGGTCCAGACCGGGCCCCGGACCGGATGGAGCCCCTGGATTGCGCCGGATGGCACCGGTCTGTGCTCCGGTTTCAACCGGGTGGCCCGGTGTGCCGCCCGGTCGGCCGGTCTGCGCTTGGCTTGGCTGAGCGGGAGCCTGGGGGCGAGTTGGGCGGTGCGGCGTGGGCGCTGGTGGCCTGGGCGGCGTGCTGTGGTGGAGCTGGGCAGGGGCCAGGCGGGCGGTGGTGCAGCTGGTGCGGGCGTGCTCGACCTGGGCGTGGGCCGGTGGTAGTGGCTTGCGGGCCGGTGGTGCTGCGCACGCAGCAAGGAGGCGCTGGTGGAGGCCTGGAGCAATGGAGCTGCGCAAGCGCGAGGCGCGCGTGGTCCTGGCAGGGTCGAGCGGGAGCGTGGCTTGCAGGCGAGCTTGGTGATTGGCGCGGCTCTGGGCGGGCACCTGCGGTGATTGGTGGGCGGCGGCCGGCGGATGCTGTGTGCGGGTTTGGCTGAAACGGGGACGATGAACTGAAGGATGAACACCACAGCAACACACCGAAAACGGACCAAAAATACTCAAATTCGAGCTGAAATAGATGGAATTGGGCTGAGAAAATTGAGGAACAAGTAGATCACCACAAGGGACAACAGATCTGTGGACCAAAACCACAAAAAACGCAACAAATCCAGAGATCAATTTTCGAGCTATTTTTTGGGGCAATTTTTGGGGAAAAATTTTGGGCGAAAATTGGAGAGATTTGTGGTCAAATTCGTGGCAACCTTTGCTCTGATACCATATGATGCGGCCTAAGGCCATGTGGGTTGCCCGATCTCACGAATTGACCGAGGGAAAGGCGGGGGAGAGGAAGAACACGAAGAACACGGCGAAGAACACGATGAACACACGCGACGCACACCAACCCGATACAATTCGGTTTACTCCCGATAGCCCGAACCACTATCCCGATAGAATCTCTCAAGGGAGAGACACGCGGTAGAATCCCCGAGAGGAAGATCGGTGTACGATCGGTGGAATCACACGAGTGAGAGACCGGTGGTAGAATCACAAGTGTGAGAGACTAATCATACAAGGAGTGCCTTGATACAATAGATATGATAATCTAAGGAGGGGGTTTCCCTAATCCCAAAGGGATGGTGGAGGCATGAGCCAAATTCTAGTTCATCTACTCTTACCTAATGAAGGGGGAGGTGGGAGCCTATATATAGGGAGCCACTAAGGAGGGGTAGTTTAGGCATAGAAGGGGGTACATGGGCCTTGGCCCTAATTGACTTGTGGCTAACGCTTCACATAGTCCGGAGACTCTCGTGTATGTAGGCCGGAGACTCCGGTCTTGATCTTCTTGGGCGCGGAGACTCCGTTGTGAGTTGGCGACGCCGGCGACTCCGGTGTAGCTGCGCCTGGAGCTTCTTCCATGCTTCCACGACCTCGGCCTTGAGTCCTCGAGAATCCATGGCATCCTCCACTTCCTCCGTACTTGGCGATGTAGTCCTATCATGGTCATATGACGGAGGATGAAGTAGCATACCATTCCACATAGGTAATTGTACGCACGCATAAAGGAGAAGATTCACCTTTGCGTGACGTGTCGGCGTCGATGCATATGATGTGGCGAAGACCGAAGGTCGGGCTACATCACGTTCTCCGCCTCCAACACCTTGACTTTGGCGGACAAATCATCGAGCGTAGAGTGCTTGGCAGTTTCTTCTGCAGGCGGAAAATTGCACATATTATGCATCTTGAATATTAATATCAGCACAAGAAAATCAAAGTCCGGATTTTGTACCCTGAAGGCGGGTTTCAAGAAGCTGGATAGCCTTTTGGCTGTTTTCCGCGTTCTGACGCAGCCCTTCAATCTCCGTGATCTGCTCCAGCACATGAACGCGTAGATCTTCGTGTAATTTCCGCGTGGTCTGAGAAGCAGAGATGAGTTAATTGGATTTTACAATCCTGGGGGCTGGCGAGGAAGTCAAAGTCTTGAAGGTATATAATTGTAAATTTCCGCCTAAGGTACATCTTGAGAAAGCATCGGCTAACACATGTTACACGGAAATGTCTGACTCAATGCTTGGGGGCTAGTATTACCTGCCGCACTTCTTTGTGCTTGGCAAAAAACACTCTCAGACCGTCCTCCAGGTCGGTAAGCTCCTGCATCTCCTCATCCGACTTCCCCCAGACCTTGTTCAGCATGGCGGAAACTTCCGCGTGGCGCTGTGCGAGGGTAAGCTTTTGCAGAGACTGAGTCGGTCGAGGGTCAACCCGAACCGTGTTGGAGGCTTGAACGAGCTTCACTTTCTCCTCATATTCCTCCTCTGTGGGCTCCGCGAAAGTGGCATCTGCTTGATCTTGCGGAGGAGCAGATGAGGAGGCACCCTTGGCGGAATCGCCGTGGTCGGCGGGATCTTCCGGAAGGTCATCAAGGTTGATGGCATCTTTGGGATCCGGCTTGGAGGCAGACGAAGCTTTGGGTGGGATCTCCACCTCAGGAGTAATAGGAACTGAAGCCGAAGACGGCTTGACCTTCTTCTTCAAGACCTTTGGAGCCTTGGGGGGCTGGCTTCCGGAACTTCAGTAAAAGAAAAAAGCATGACAATTAAGTAAAGGTTTACTTGTGAAGCCAGAACTTGGATCTCGGAAACAGACACTTACACGGAAGGCTTGAAGAAGTGCTGGATGGCTGGCTGCCCCTTGTTGCTGGTGTTAATCAGCTTGAGGCATTTCTTTTCCGCCTCCGCTTTCCGAGTGGCCGCAGTGCTAGGCACTTCGCGGGCGCGTTTAGCGGCGGGGCTGGAAGGAGCCGGCCTCTTCCTCTTAGGAGGGCGCGGAGCTTCGTGAGCTTCCGCTTCTGATGCAGCCTCCAGATCCGTGTTGCCAGTGGTGGGAACCCGGAGGAGAGTTCCGAGTTCGCTCTCTTCAAGGGCCTCGAGCTAGTGCATAGAGTTAAACACTTAGACAAAAAGTTTGAAACGCGAAGGAAAACAATGGACTAAAGTCAAGACGACGTACCGCGGTTCCGGAACCATCCATGTGAATGTCTTTGTTGCACACGTGAACGTGAAGTTCACGCGGAACCTTGATGAGGAGCCAGATCCTCTTGTCGATGGCGTCGGCGGAAAGATTGTCTTTTGTGATGCGCATTGGGTCGTCGCGCCCTGTGTACTGGAACATCAGTTGGTCCCTGTGTTGGAGCGGCTGGATCCGCTTGGTGAACCAGGAAAGGGTCAAGTCCTTCCCTGTCAGCCCCTCCTCCGTTAGCTTGCAGATCCGCCTGACGGCGCGTGTGAGCTGGGGCGACTCGGAGAGGTGGGGGCAGTGCGTCCATGTCGGAAGCTCGGTGGCGGGGCAGTTCTTGAACAGCGGCAGTTTCCTTGTGCTCGCCGGGTCGGAAACGTCCTTCAAGTAGAAGAAGCCCCCAGACCAGTACCGCGCGGATTCGTGTCGGTCGGTGTGGGGGTAGACGCGGCCCGGGCGGATCATGAAGGTGATGGATCCGCATGTTGCTAGCTCGGTGGAGTTCCGGATCCTCTCCTTCTTGACAGTAAAGTAATATTGGAACAGGGGGAGATCGGGAGTTACCTGGAGATGGCCCTCGCAGAGGGTGACGTGATTGCTGATCGCAAGCACGCTATTCGGAGAAATATTATGGGGCTGGAGCCCATAAACTTTCAGGATCTCCAGGAAGAAGTCCGAAGGCGGAAATGAAAAGCCCCGCTCCACCAGTGCTTTCGTCAGCACTATCTCGTTGTCCTCCGGAGCTGGGGCTAAGGCGTTCGGAACTGACCTCCAGCTTCCGGGTTGCAGAAAGCCCTCCGCCTCGAGATTCGTCAGCTCCATCTTAGTGGTGGTGCATGGCCACCATTTTCCCTTAGCCTCAGCATCTCGTTGACGAGCCTTTGATTTCTTGGCGGCGATCTCTTCCGCCTTGTGCTCCGCCTGATCCTCCTCGGAGGCTTTCTCCGGGTTAGCAGAAGTCCCTTCAGTCTCCTTGCCGGAATCCTTTGAAGGACCCAGCTTAACTGGGACGAAAGGTGGAGGGGCGAAGGAGATTGGGGTGGCCAGGATCGGTTCAGAGGTTGGAGGCGGAGTCGTTGAAGACATCTGAAGAAAAGACGAATGGCGGAAAACATTCTTTAGTCGGATCCAACATCGTCGTCCCCAAATTCATCCCTACCAACTACGGCGCGAGGGCGAAGTTAGAGAACTCACCGTAATGGCTTCTGCGGTGGTCGGAGTCGCCGGCGACGAGGTTTCCGCACGGTGGCTCGCTGATGTTAAGAACAAGATGAACTCGTTACGGCGGCGAAGCAGCTCCGGCGAAGTTCTGGCGAGATTCCGGCACGGCGGAGAGAGAGCTCGAGGCGGCGCTTTGCAGAGAGGTGAAAAGGGGGGTGAATGAGGGTTAGGCGTCGACGGCGGATATTTATAGGCCGGCGGGACGAGATTCGTGCTCCGCATCCTGTGGTCGGAACGCAAGCGTCGCACCGTTGGATGCGTGACACGTGTCCCAAACCCTAAACGGTAAAAATGGCTAGAGATTAGTTACCGCGCAAATCGCGCGAAAATGGCGCCAGAATTGGCGGAACCGTTTGAGTCTTATAAGATTCCGGGTAATCGTGTGAAGATGAGTAGCTCTCATTCGCAAGCAGGGACGTAACCCGGAAACGAATATCGAACCGTCGATGGATGAAGTCCCGTAGGATGGGAGCATTTTCCGACTAGAGGTTGGGAAAAGAAGAAAATGTGAAGTTGGAGTTCTTCAAGTTTCTCCGCGTTGCCAACGTTGCCGGAAACCATGGCGGATTAGCAAGGCGGAAACAGCAGGTGAAACTCGGAGAACTCTGGGGGCTACTGTTGTGGGTATACTTCATGGGTGTACCATCGACAGTGGCTAGATCCGGCAAGCCCGGGTGGCCCACAGATGGTGATGAGGCATGTGGCCCATCGGGCGGCCCAGTTGCTGTTGATCCTGACGGAAGATGTCCGGCCCAGGAGCAGGGAGCCGGATCCGACCAACTTTGAGGAGGAACCCGGATCCACGGAGGCCCATTAAGGGACCCGGATCCGGTACGACATAGATGGAAGGGCGGATCCTTGACGTACACGGCAAGACATTGTACCGTAGTTAGGAAACCTGTACCCGGGTAGGACTCTCCATCTAAACCCTAGATCCGTGCGCCTTTATAAGCCGGATCCCGGGAGCCCTAGAGGCAGAACCTCAACTCATTGTAACATCGCGAAAGCACCCAGATAATTCCAAACAAGCAGCAGTAGGCCCTGTCATCGTGCAGGTGTTCCGAAGCTGGGTAAATCGCGTACCACCGTCCCGTGTGCACTCCGCCCTATGGCCCCTACTTCTTCTCCCCCTCGTGAGGATCCCTCCTCCGAGGTACCGTCGATTAGGCAACGACAACAGGCTTACCAAGAGTGCTCATTTCATAGCCGTAAATACAAAGGATACTGCAGAGAAGCTTGTGGATATATACGTGAAGGAGATTGTGAGTAAGCATGGAGTACCAAAGAAAATAGTCTCAGATAGAGGTTCAATTTTCACATCAGCATTTTGGAAACAACTCCAAGAAGCTTTGGGATCCAAGTTGGATTTCAGTACCGCTTATCATCCACAAACCGGAGGACAAACCGAAAGAACCAATCAGATACTTGAGGACATGCTTAGAGCTTGTGCTCTGAACTTTGGAGGCTCATGGGAGGACCATTTACCTTTAGCGGAATTCTCCTATAATAATAGTTATCAGAGTAGCATCCAGATGGCACCGTACGAAGCATTGTACGGAAGGAAGTGTCGATCACCAATTTGTTGGTTTGAAACCGGAGAAAACAAGGAGTTTACACCGGACTACATCAAGGAGAGACAAGAAGTCATCGAGGTGATCCGGGATAGACTCAAAATAGCTCAGAGTCGTCAGAAGAGTTACGCCGACCTAAAAAGAAGAGATTGGGAACCGAAAGTAGGAGACATGGTTTATTTAAAGGTTAGCCCAATGAAAGGACTTAAGAGGTTCGGAGTGAAAGGAAAGTTAAGTCCTCGATATATAGGACCATTTCAGATACTCAGTCAGAATCGAGGAACATCTTTTGAGTTGGAGTTACCAGCACAACTAAGTCAAGTTCACAATGTGTTTCATGTTTCACAACTCAGAAAGTGTTTGAAGGCACCGGATGATCCTATCACATATGAAGAAATAGAATTGCAATCTGACCTAACCTATGTGGAAAGACCGGAAAAGATCTTAGAAGTACAGTGGAAGAAGTTAAGAAACAGAGCAATCAAATACTGCAAGGTTCAATGGCAACATCATCCTGAGCGAGAAGCAACTTGGGAGACGGAAGAAGAATTGAGGAAGTCTTACCCCGAGATGTTCAGGTTCCAATCTTAACTTCAGGACGAAGTTTCTGTTAAGGGGGAGAGGCTGTAATAACCCAGAACATAGGAACAACGAAGGGTAGATTTAGAAATGGGATGTGCATTTCATCGCAAAATGGGGGAAATTTTCGCGCCTTATTGCAACTAAACCTAAGAGGGATCGAGGTTCTCTCTCATTTTGCACTTAGGGTTAGGCAATGTGAGTTAGGGAAATTTCGACATGATCTCTTTTGTATCTTGTTACTTTGGGGAATGATTGCATTTGATAAGTGTTAACACATTTAACAATAAACATCAAATAATAAAAACACTGAATTCAAAATTCAAACACAAGATATAAATTCAAATCACTTTGAATTTCAAAGTGAATATCAAATACAATATTTAATCAAGAATATAAACATTACATAATACAAAAGCTCATAAACAAAACTTGAGCTTTATTGATATACAACACAAATTACAAAGTCTTTACAATATTCTTGATACAAGAATTGAGACATAATGATCAGAAATAAAAGAAAAGGAAAATTACAAGTTTATTCTAAACTAAAACCTAAACTAAGTGGCTTGAGGATGATCTTCTGGCCATAATTCAAACCTGCAAAACAAAGAACAAGAACTAGCCAGAATGTAAGTGTTAGAAATTCAGTTTGGACAGTTAGCAAAATAACACAGAAATTCAGTTTGGACAGTGCACACTGTCACTGCACACTTGTGCTTGTCCAAATTCTTGGACAGCACAAGATAGGCATAGGCAGACCAGAACTGAGCAAGCCACAGGGGCTCAAGTTTCAGCATATGAAGGTTGTTGCTAACCAAGCAACAGCAAGGCAATGCAAGGGGTGAGTCATAAAGTAACCAGGCTTGTGTGTCATGGCCAGGGAAGAAGTAGAGACCATATAAATAGCACACAAACCCTAGAACCATGACAGTCGACCAGATATGCAAATCACCAGGTAAGGGTGAAGCTAGAACCAGCACCAGTTCATCCAGTTCATACCCAAGAACAGAAACCAACACACAACCACTTAGCCCCAGGAATCATGGTGACCTGAGAAGCTCAACCAGAAACTGGAGGTGAAGGGTTGTGCACAAAAACCCCAAGTCTGCAACAACCAAATATTTCAATCTAGGAGCTGGAACAAGGTATACCAAGTTCCTGGACAGATCCAATGGATCTGATCCATCATATATGCATGAGATAATTATGGGATTGAGCAGATGCTCAAATGGGTAGATCATCACTTGGTTTTCACCAAGGATTACTGCCAGTCTTAAAGCCACTAAAAATGGAAAGCATCTAGATACAGATCTTGTACACAGAAGCTAGTAACCATGTACAGATGCACACACTAGCCAGATCATATGCACAGATAGCACCAGTAGATGTATTGCAAGGATTAGCAGCTAATAAAGACTACACAGTAAACCCTAAGCTATGAACCATCAGTAAACCCTAGATTTTCATCAGGCAAGCATATTGGCATTCATAGCTAGTATGATCCCCAAATATGCAAGCAAAGGTTGAGTAGCCACAAGATCCAACTAAATAGGTGAGCAACCAATCAGTAGCAAGTCTACTGAGGTCACATCACACTTAGCATCATTTAAAAGAAAGCCAAATATAGCACATCATTATCCAAGAATGGATTCAGATTCATTTGCTTGCTAAACAATCATGAATAGCCAAATCATTTGCAAGCAAGTCATTTAAATCATTACTGCATAAGCAGTTCATCATAACTTAATTAATACAAGCATGAATTTATCACAGATCCATGCTTAGTACTGACAGTAGCATAATATAAGGCAACATAGTTTAATCACTGCATCATAGCCACTGGAGCAAGTCCAGTTAGCTTGAATGAGCAACAGCACAAGTAAGCAGCAGCATAGTGATGCTTGAGCATCAGCATCAACAAGGAAAGTGAATCACTTAGCCACAGAGTTAATCAGTAAGCCATCACTGACATTTAATTGATCAAATGGATTAATTGAATCAAGTCAAGCTACACAGGGAAGCTAGCCAACAAGCAATGGATGATCCAATGGATCATTAGCTTGCATAGGAAGCACAGAGGCATTTCACAAGCACCACTCGCACACATAAGTGTCACTGATGCATCACAAGTACACCTAGACAAGCAAGTATGACATGCCAGTAAGCATAAGCAAGCCAAAAGCTAATACAGTATGGGATAGCAAGCTCTTAAGCAAGCTGATGTAGCCCCGGTCACCGACGTAGCTACACCAAGACCAACAAGTCCCCCAAGTGGACCGATGACACGAGCCCGAGTTAAAGCTCTTCATGATGAGGTGAACTCGCTCCTCACCACCCTTGATCTTGGTACCCCTTTGGATGGATTGCTACCTCATGCCGACGTGTTATGTGTCATTAGGTACAAGGAGCATCAAGAGCACGAAGAGGAGGACACACCATGGTCAAGAGGAGGAGAGGAGCAGCTGGACGCGAAGATGGACCTGGAGCTGGACTGGAAGTCGCCCGAAGAGCGCAAGGAAGAGAAGATGGTCGGCCGGCCCCGAGCCGGTCGGCCGGCCTCTGACCGGGTCACCCGGTCGACCGAGCCTCTGACCGGGCCGCCCGGTCCGAAACCGGGATTTGCGCTCGTGACATCCGGGCGCCATCCAGGGGACTTGGAGCCTCGTCCGGTCGCCGCCCGGTCCCAGGCCCGGTCTGAAACCGGACTGCCCGGTCACAGGCCCGGTCTGACCGGCCCCCTGACCGGCCTGCACGACTCAAGTTATCTTTTCGGCCCGAACTTACCTTTTCGGCCTGTGACGCCTTGTAAGACTATAAATACCCCCAGGACGCCCCTTTAGCTCTTTAGACTTGTTTTGAACTCAAACCTACCTTTGAGCTTAGTCTCCCTTGGGTATCATCCCTCTGTAATCAAGGCACCTTAGTTGTTGACTTTGAACTTGTTGAGTGAGATTCTAGTACAAGCTACTCTCTCTCCCTCACCAAGTTCTTCCTCTCCAACTCCAATCTCTCCCCGGGGAATTCTACCGCGTGTCTCTTCCTCGGAGATTCTATTGGCGTGGTCCATCGAGCCACGGAGGTAAGCATCGGGTGTATCGGGTTGTGTGTGTGCGTGAGTCTCGGAGTTCCTCGTGTTCATCGCCATGTTCTTCGTGTTCCTCGCGTTTTCCCATCTTCCCCCTTGGTTTCGAAGTCAATCCGTGAGATCGGGCCACACACGGGATCTTAGACCTCATCATATGGTATCAGCAGCTCTTGGTTACCGCGGATTTGACCTCCCACCCACCCGATTTCGTCCCTAGAAAATTTTCCAAAAAATCCCCAAAAATAGCCCTAAATTGCCTCTTGACCGATCTGTGATTTGGTTGCGTTTTGAGTGGTTTTGGTCCGTGGATCTGGTGTTGTTGTGCTTGATCTACTATTTCCCCAACTTTTAGCCTCCAATTCCATCGTTTCCCTTCGATTTGGTCGATTTGGCTTGGTTTTCGTGAAGAACAGGAGAGAGAAATCGCGCGATCCGGTTGAGCACCGGTCAACCGGGCTCTGATTCGGCCGGTCCGGTCGAGAATCCGGTCGACCGGCCATACAACCGGCCGGGCCGGTCCAGTGACCGGTCCAACCGGGCCTCCGACCAGGCGGCAACGCCACTCCTTCGACCTCGTCTTCCGGCGATCTCCACCACCACCACCACCACCACCATCATCGCAGGTATAACTTGCAGGTCACCTTGTAACCCCTCTTCCTTTTGCGATCTATCCCATCGAGCATTGCTTGTCTAGTGTTGCGAGACATTGCACGTGGCCCCGCATTGTGAGGTGTGTGTGTCGCGTTGAGTAAGGCACCCAAGCAAACACTCGTGTGGCAAGATAGCAAAAGCGAGGCTAACGCTAACATAGTGCGTCAAAAAGCCTCAAAAACACAAAAAGAGTGCGAGTAGCACCATACATCCATACATCCATACATCCATACGCCCATACATACAAAGTGTCCACGTGCCACCAAAGATACAAACGAGTGCAAGTGCCGCCATATACAAAAGAGAAAAAGCTTTTAAGCAAGGAGAGATAGGAGAAGAGAGGCCACGTGTGAATCTTGTTGTCTCTTCCTTTGCAACCAAAGCTTTGGCTCTCCTTGTGTTAGTGTGACACCGAGCACTTATACATACATTTTTCCGCTCACTTTTGGTTGCACTAACCCCGCTTATCTCGTGTGTGTGTGTTCCACATCTTTTTCCGTGTTTATAGTGATCTTCACATTGACATTTGGATTTTTGGACCTCACCCACTTTTGACAACATACTCGGTCTTGGATTTGTCTTTTGGCTTTCCACAACACTCGCCTAACACCATATTTGCTAGCTTTTGCGTGTGGTTTTGCGTGTGTTCCCGATACACTTGATCTTGCTTTCGGTTTGGTGGATTGCCTCAATACTATCTTACCTTGGTAAGGGTACGAGGTAGTCTCCTTCCACTAACATACACAACATAGTTCTTGTCTTTCCATCATGGATAGGAACGGAGATACCAATAGGGATGAAGAGATCCTTCGCAACACCGAGAGGTTGGCTACTCAACACAACCTATGGACGCAACGACAAGAGTTCAAGGAGCAACTCTCCCTCTTCGAGACGCGCATCGATGAGCAATACGATGAAGTGGCTCACAACTTCTCCACCGTGAACCACGACTTGGCCCTTCTTCGTGAAGCTACGGACAACTTGAATGGCCAAATGGCGGCCAATGATGCCAACATGGAGCGGCGCATGGATAGCCTCGAGCGCGCCATCACCAACTTGGGTCGCCATCATCGACACCGCTCTACTTCCTCTTCATCAAGCTCTTCCTCAAGGCATGAAGACCATTACTCTCATGGTGGCCTTTCGTCCCCAAGCTCTTCTTCAAGGCGTGAAGACCATCATCGACCTCATCGCTCACATGCTCGTCATGAAGACTCCCGCTCTAACTCTAGGCGTGGAGAAATACATCACCATGCTCGTCCACATGAGCGTCCTCCACAAGCTCAAGACCTTCCACAAGATCATCACCAAGCGGATCGCCATGCCCACCATGGGCGTGATGGCCATCCCCAAGAACAAGATCCTCAAGATCCACCTCGGCGAGATCTTCGTCGCCACCCTCGCCATGACCAACGTGGACGAGGAGAACCTCACCATAATCAAGATGAGAGACCCAACATTGAGCATCGTCCTCAACCGCGACAAGATCTTCAACCACATCCTCACCGTGAACCAAGTGAAGCAAGTGTTCAACTCCAACGCCAACCCAATGCTATGGTTGGCCGTAGAAGACCTCCTATTCCACCTCTAGCCGCAAGAGATGAAGGCGCCCCTCCTCGTAGAAGAACCTTGGAGGATGAAGAGAACATGTTTGGAAGACTCAAGTTCACCATGCCAAAGTTCAAGGGAGAAGAAGATGCCGAGGCCTACCTCTCATGGGCACTCAAGGTGGACAAGATCTTCCGCATCCACAACTACTCCGGTGCCAAGAAAGTGGCTATGGCATCACTCGAGTTTGAAGACTACGCCAACACTTGGTGGGAGCAAGTCCTCACTCTTCGAGAAGAGAAGGGTGAACCTCCTATTGACACTTGGGAAGATATGAAGAAGGAGATGCATGCTCGCTTTGTCCCCGCACACTACATGACCGACCTCTTCAACAAGCTCCAAAAGTTGAAGCAAGGCACCAAGACCGTTGAGGAGTTCTACAAGGAGATGGAGCTCACTATGATGCGAGCCAACATCCAAGAGTCCGAGGAACAAACCATTGCTCGTTTCTTCAATGGCCTTACTTATCCTATCAAGAGGATTGTCGAGTTCCAACCCTACTCCAACATGGTTGAGTTAGTCCACCAAGCATCAAAGGCCGAACGCCAAGTGATTGAGGACATCAAGTACTCCAAGGCCAAGTCCTATTTCTCCTCCAAGCTCGCTACATCGACTCCTCCTACTACATCAACTCCTTATGCTACAAGTGCCAAGGCCGACGCATCCTCTACACCTTCCAAGAAGCCGACTATCCAAAGTCGCATGAAGCAAACGGTCTCCTCCACCGCCTCCTCTAAGGCATCCACGGGACCCTCTAGTGTCACTTGCTTCAAGTGTGGCACACAAGGTCACAAATCGTTTGAGTGCAAGAACACCAAGGTCATGATCACTATGGAGAATGGTGACATCGAGACTCTTGATGAAGATGAATATGAAGCCCTTGTGCAAGCCGCCGTGGAAAGTGAAGAAGCTTATGAGCAAGAAAGTGGAGAAGATCCTCTCTTATGTGAGCATGACCCAAGTCCCTCACTTGTGGTCACAAGGGTGCTAACCACACAACCTCATGATATGGAAGAACAACGGTGCAACATCTTCCAAACCCGTGCCGGAATTGGTGGAAAATCGATCAAGGTCATCATCGATGGTGGAAGTTGCCATAACCTTGCGAGCACCGAGTTGTGTGAGAAGCTCCACCTCACTCTCCGCAAGCATCCTCACCCCTACCATATCCAATGGTTGAGTGATAAGGGCAACGTCAAGATACAACATACCGTCACCGTCAACTTCAAGATCGGCCCTTATGAGGACACCATCGAGTGTGACGTGGTACCCATGACGGTGTGCCACATTTTGCTTGGCCGCCCTTGGCAATATGACAAGAAGGCTATACATGATGGACTCTCCAACACATATACCTTCAAGGTCAACGACAAGAAGTTCGAGTTGCGCCCGATGACTCCTAGCCAAATCATCGCGGATAATGCGAAGGCTTTAGCGAGGGCACAACTCCGCACCCACCATAGTGAGATGAGAGGAGAGGGAGCGACCCACCACAAAGATAGTGTGCGCCACAAGCCATACATGAGTGAGCCCAAGAGTGTCCTTCTAGCCACCAAGAGTGAGTGGAGAGAGCTCCAAGAGAACCCATCCACCATATTGCACTATGTGCTCATATGCAAGGGACCCGCGTCGGAGACTAACGACTTAACCAACATTCCTCCGTCTTTGTTGTCTCTTTTGCAGGAATTTCAAGACGTCTTCCCCGACGAGCTCCCTCATGGACTACCACCACTCCGCGGCATAGAACACCGCATCGACCTCATACCCGGCGCTCCGCTTCCAAACCGTGCTGCATACCGCACCAACCCCGAAGAGACCAAGAAGATCAACCGCCAAATTCAAGATCTCCTCGCCAAAGGGTACGTACGCGAAAGCCTTAGCCCTTGTGCGGTTCCCGTGATCCTTGTGCCTAAACTGGATGAGACGCAACGGATGTGTATGGATTGTCGCCCCATCAATGCCATTACCGTCCGTTACCGCCATCCCATTCCGCGTTTAGATGACATGCTAGATGAACTTAGTGGTGCCACGATTTTCTCCAAAGTCGATTTGCGTAGTGGTTACCATCAAATCCGCATGGCTATTGGTGATGAATGGAAAACGGCATTCAAGACCAAACTTGGTCTCTATGAATGGCTCGTTATGCCTTTTGGTCTTTCCAATGCTCCATCAACTTTCATGCGCCTCATGAATCACATCTTGCGTCCTCTCATTGGCAAGAGCGTGGTTGTCTACTTCGATGATATTCTTATTTATAGCAAAAACCTCGAGGACCATGTGCAACATGTGAGAGAAGTCTTGTGCATCTTGCGCCATGAAAAGCTTTATGCTAACCTCCCCAAGTGCACATTTGCTCAAAACAAATTGGTTTTTCTTGGTTTTGTGGTTTCCGCTAATGGGATTGAAGTTGATTCTTCCAAGGTGGAGGCCATCCATAATTGGCCTACCCCTACAAATGTTGGACAAGTCCGAAGCTTCCATGGACTTGCCGGGTTTTACCGCCGCTTTGTGAAAGACTTTAGCACCATTGCTTGCCCTTTGAATGAGCTTACTAAGAAGAATGTTCCATTTGTTTGGGGCAAGGCCCAACAAAATGCTTTTGATGAGTTGAAGAAACGCCTTACCGAAGCTCCACTTCTTGTTCTTCCAAATTTTGCCAAAACTTTTGAGATTGAGTGTGATGCAAGTGGGCTTGGTATTGGTGGTGTTCTTATGCAAGAGGGCAAACCCGTGGCATACTATAGTGAGAAGTTGGATGGCGCACGCCTCAACTATCCTATATATGACAAGGAGCTCTACGCTTTGGTTCGTGTTCTTGAAGTTTGGCAACATTACCTTTGGCCAAAAGAGTTTATCATTCATTCCGACCATGAGTCCTTGAAATATTTGAAGAGCCAACACAACTTGAACAAACGACATGCAAAATGGGTCGAGTTCATTGAGTCCTTCCCATATGTGATCAAATACAAGAAGGGCAAGGACAATGTTGTGGCGGATGCTCTTTCCCGCAAAAACACCCTTTTGCTAACTCGTTTGGATTTTCATGTTTTGGGACTTGAAGAGATCAAAGAACTCTATCCTTCCGATTCTTTCTTTGCTCCCATTTTTGAGAAGTGCTCCGTTGAGCGAGGAGTGGATGATTTCTATTTGCATGATGGCTATTTGTTCAAAGCTAACAAGATTTGCAATCCCGAGTCTTCGCTTCGAAAATTGCTTTTGCAAGAGTCTCATGGAGGCGGTCTTATGGGCCACTTTGGCCGTGACAAGACATATGCCATGCTCTCAACCCACTACTATTGGCCAAAGATGAAGCGAGATGTGGAGCGCCTTTGCCGTCGGTGCACAACATGCTTACAAGCTAAGTCTACCTCCAACCCTTATGGTCTTTACATGCCATTGCCTATTCCTTTTGCACCATGGACCGATATTAGCATGGATTTCGTTCTAGGCTTGCCTCGCACTAAGCATGGTCATGATTCCATATTTGTTGTAGTGGATAGATTCTCTAAGATGGCTCATTTCATACCTTGCCATAAGAGCGACGATGCTTCACACATTGCTTCATTATTTTTCAGGGAAATCGTTCGCCTACATGGAGTACCACAAAGCATTGTGTCGGATCGAGACGTCAAGTTCATGAGTTATCTTTGGAAGTCGCTCATGGCGAAGTTTGGAGTCAAGCTCTTGTTCTCATCATCATCGCACCCGCAAACGGACGGCCAAACGGAAGTGGTCAATCGAAGCCTCTCCACCCTCCTACGTGTTCTCGTGAAGAAAAACTTGAAGTCATGGGAGGAGTGCCTTCCTCACGCCGAGTTCGCCTACAACCGCGCCAAGCACAAGACTACATCACGGAGCCCCTTCATGGTCGTCTATGGCTTCGAGCCTTACACGGCACTCGACATACTTCCGCTTCCCCTCCACGAGCGCATCAACATGGACTTCGACAAGCGCACCGCCGCCGTCAAGAAACTCCATGAAGAGACAAGGGCAACCATACAAGAACATGTGCTTCGTCAAGCTACCCGCCTCAACGCAAAGAAGAAGGCAAGGATATTCGAAGAAGGAGACCTCGTTTGGATACACCTCCGGAAGGAAAGGTTCCCTCATGAGCGCAACTCCAAGCTCAAGCCAAGAGGAGATGGCCCCTTCAAGGTCCTCAAGCGCATCAACGACAACGCTTACGTCATCGACATACCAACATCCAAGTACTTGGTGAGCAACACGTTCAACGTCTCGGACTTGTCACCCTATCATGGAGATGAGGAAGTGCAAGAGTCGAGGACGACTCTTTCCCAAGGGGGGGAGATGATGTAGCCCCGGTCACCGACGTAGCTACACCAAGACCAACAAGTCCCCCAAGTGGACCGATGACACGAGCCCGAGTTAAAGCTCTTCATGATGAGGTGAACTCGCTCCTCACCACCCTTGATCTTGGTACCCCTTTGGATGGATTGCTACCTCATGCCGACGTGTTATGTGTCATTAGGTACAAGGAGCATCAAGAGCACGAAGAGGAGGACACACCATGGTCAAGAGGAGGAGAGGAGCAGCTGGACGCGAAGATGGACCTGGAGCTAGACTGGAAGTCGCCCGAAGAGCGCAAGGAAGAGAAGATGGTCGGCCGGCCCAGAACCCGGTCTGACCGGCCTCCTGACCGGGTCACCCGGTCCCCAGCCCGGTCTGACCGGCCTCCTGACCGGGCCGCCCGGTCCGAAACCGGGATTTGCGCTCGTGACATCCGGGCGCCATCCAGGGGACTTGGAGCCTCGTCCGGTCGCCGCCCGGTCCCAGGCCCGGTCTGAAACCGGACTGCCCGGTCACAGGCCCGGTCTGACCGGCCCCCTGACCGGCCTGCACGACTCAAGTTATCTTTTCGGCCCGAACTTACCTTTTCGGCCTGTGACGCCTTGTAAGACTATAAATACCCCCAGGACGCCCCTTTAGCTCTTTAGACTTGTTTTGAACTCAAACCTACCTTTGAGCTTAGTCTCCCTTGGGTATCATCCCTCTGTAATCAAGGCACCTTAGTTGTTGACTTTGAACTTGTTGAGTGAGATTCTAGTACAAGCTACTCTCTCTCCCTCACCAAGTTCTTCCTCTCCAACTCCAATCTCTCCCCGGGGAATTCTACCGCGTGTCTCTTCCTCGGAGATTCTATTGGCGTGGTCCATCGAGCCACGGAGGTAAGCATCGGGTGTATCGGGTTGTGTGTGTGCGTGAGTCTTGGAGTTCCTCGTGTTCATCGCCGTGTTCTTCGTGTTCCTCGCGTTTTCCCATCTTCCCCCTTGGTTTCGAAGTCAATCCGCGAGATCGGGCCACACACGGGGTCTTAGACCTCATCACAAGCACAGCAGAGCATGGCAAGAACAGAGCATGGTAGGAGCAACAGATAAGCAAGCAAAGCATGAATCGCAAGCAAAGCAACACTGGCCAGTACCAGAGACTGGTGATTTGGCCATGAGCTTGCAGTAGATAGTAGCACTGGAAGATTAAGCAACTATGGCATAGTTCTGTGTGATCACAGGATCACCAGAGAGCAACAGAGCATGAGGAGGAAGAAGAACAGTAGCAAGGGAGGCGCACAGACATGGAGAGGAGAAGGAGGAGGTGAAGTACTTACACGCGCCTGGAAGCAGAAGCTAGGGCATGGCGAGGCAGTGCTCGCGCGGCCATAGCAGCTGCAAATCCAGGGTAGGCGCCGACATTACGCCGGCGAACACGAACACCACCGTAGCAGAGCACCTGAGGCGACGGCACGAGTACTATGAGCAGCACCCGCGCCAGGTCAACCTCAGGGGCGCACCCATCGTCGGCGAGGACGAGAGCTCGCCGGAGTTCGTCAATCGCCAGAGGCGATTCTCCACAAGATCCAGAGCGGAGGCGATTCGCCAGGGGAGGAAGAGAAGGGGAAAACCACGCAGACAGATCGGTAGATCTGCACGCGGTGGTTCCGATTTGGTAGGTGGCTATGGCGGGGGAGCTCGGAGCTGGCCGGAGCGCGGCGGCGGCCATGGCGGCGACGCCATCGCCACGGGCGTCGCAGGAGGATTAGGGTTAGAAACGAACGAGTGAGAGAGGGCCGAGTGAGTGAGTGAGGTGGGCCGTTCGGCGCCACCGACCCATAAGGGACAAGCCTTAATGGGCTATCCCTGGGCTTTAGTTAAATGGGCTGGCCCAATAGGGGCCAGGGGGCATTTTTGTCTTTTAACAATTAAGAAAAGGCCAGAACTTTACCAATTTTTAGTAAATAAAATACAACTCTAAAAATCCATTAAAAATTGGATTCATGAATGAAAAATAAATCTTAACAAGAATAAAATATGAAATAGAATGTATGAAACAAATTCAAAATTATGAATTTTAAGAATTTAAATAATAACTTGGAATTTTAAACTATTATTTCCTTGTATTTAAAATTCAAGGAAAAATCTAAAATAAGTTCAAATACTTATTTTCAAACATTTCAAAATGAAATTCTACTATTCCAAGTCATTTCAATTGAAAAGGGTATTTTTCCAAGAAAGATACTATATTCCTTTTATTCCAAAAACTATAGAGGTAACTCTATGATTTCAAATTATTTTTGGAATGATTAAGGGAATCACCAAGTAAAATAGTTTTACTTTGAATTATTGTACTTTATGTGAATTAAAATGGTTGATACTTTTAAATCAATTGCAAGTTACCGTCAAAGACATAAATCTTAAACTCAACCCTAAATTGATATAACTCAGCGGGGTAAAGGGATTCAACATAAAATAATACATCCATGATTGCATTATTTGGATTTTATAACATTGTCCTTACCAGACAATGATGCTTCTTACAGAACCCGAGGTCCAGGTTCCATCAACTGCATTGAACTGCACTATCTCGCAGTCCACAGGCAAGTTCACCCTTGCTCATGTCAACTTGATTATTTTCTACTACTTTAATGCAAAGATATATACTTATCATTCCTGCATCGCAAATAAAATGTTACTTTCCAACTATGAATATGACTATGTGGTTGGCAATGGAACCATGGTATGTGTTGATATGGTGGAGGTTCCATTGCATGGGTTATATCACCCTAGGATTAATTACCAATGCCGTCCAGTGATTCTAGCGCCGTACAAACCGCGTTGACCATGAGATCTATAATGGCTCTAGGGAAGCCAGCTGTATCTTTTCCCTTCTGCACGCCAACGGATTGGTAGAGCCGGCGGGGTGTTGGAGGCACTGCCGTAGGTTGGGATAGCCTTTTAAATCCCCATCCATTAGTGATGATGGCTCTACGATCTATGAAGGATTGTCCGGAGTACACCATGAGTAAAGCCGTATTATCGGGGGAAGTCTACTGGGGGTGTACGGTTGGACAAAAGGGTGGGTTTGCAGTCGCGGAGAAGGCGGTGTGGGCTTGGATCTTTATACCTGGCCTCACACCAAAGGAAGTGTGAACGGGGGCAAGTCCCTGCGGATGGCAAAAAGGGTGAGATCTCTTGTGGGAAAAGTAACGCACCTCTGCAGGGTGTATCAAATTGTGGCTGTCACTCCTTGTTCCGGGAAGGAGCTATGACGCGGCAGGAAAGGAACTCCACGAAGTTCTAGTCAACCTATGAAGACTGACGGGCATAGTTTCATAATAAAAGCAACCTTTTGAAGAAATGATTTCAAAACATGCATTGACCTGCGATTTCCCAATCAATGGTCGTAGCTAGTGCATCAAACACCTTTTTACACTTTTAGAACTTGCTGAGTACCCCTGTACTCACTTTCTTTCGACACCCTTGCTAGACTGTGATCCGGAAGTGGAGGCCATCAACGATGGAGCACCAGAAGGAAGTTACGAGCTGGTCTACGAAGAACCTGATCTTACCGGCGGAGTGGAAGGAGTAGACTATGGGATAGTCTACGGACCAGATGACACGGAGGTGGAGGAGTAGTGACATACCCTAGCATCATAGAGCCGAGCAACGTAGAACTTACCTAAATAAGTTGTTGAGCTCTCTTTATATTTGGTTATGAGTTGTAATCGTACTTAAGTAGTATCTTAGGGTGTTCTCATAGGACCTGTGAGAATACCAACTTGTTAAGACAATGTTTGTAATAATGTATGGAGTGTTATGACCTGCAATGTTTCTGTTGTACCACTCTGAGGGATATGACAATTTGTGAAGAAGTCCCTTCACAAAGATCATATCAACGACTTGTATACTACAACATGCAGTGGTATGCTGGGTCACCGCAGTCGCCCTCGACTCTTGTGCCTCCTCATCTTCATGATATGGCGATAAGTCCGCAACGTTGAATGTGTTGCTCACCAAGTACTTGGAGGTGGGGATGTCGATGACGTAAGCGTTGTTGTTGATGCGTTTGAGGACCTTGAAGGGGCCATCTCCTCTTGGCTTGAGCTTCGAGTTGCGTTCATGAGGGAATCTTTCCTTCCGGAGGTGGATCCAAACGAGGTCTCCTTCTTGGAATATGCGTTCCTTCTTCTTGGTGTTGAGGCGGGTAGCTTGACGAAGCACATGTTCTTGAATGGTAGCTCTTGTTTCTTCATGTAGTTTCTTCACGGCGGCGGTGCGCTTGTCGAAGTCCATGTTCGTCCGCTCATGAAGGGGAAGTGGTAGTATGTCGAGTGCCGTGAGCGGCTCAAACCCGTAGACGACCATGAAGGGACTCCTTGATGTTGTCGAGTGCTTGGCGCGGTTGTATGCGAACTCCGCGTGTGGAAGGCACTCCTCCCATGACTTCAAGTTCTTCTTCACGAGGATGTGTAGGAGAGTTGAGAGGCTTCGATTGACCACTTCCGTTTGGCCGTCCGTTTGCGGGTGCGAGGATGATGAGAACAAAAGCTTCACTCCAAACTTTGCCATGAGCGACTTCCGAAGATAACTCATGAAATTGACGTCTCGATCCGACACAATGCTTTGCGGTACTCCATGTAGGCGGACAATTTCCCTGAAAAACAATGAAGCAATGTGTGAAGCATCGTCGCTCTTGTGACAAGGTATGAAATGAGCCATTTTAGAGAACCTATCCACTACCACAAATATGGAATCATGACCATGCCTAGTGCGAGGCAATCCTAGAACGAAATCCATGCTAATATCGGTCCATGGTGCATATGGAATAGGCAATGGGGTGTAAAGACCATAAGGGTTGGAGGTAGACTTAGCTTGTAAGCATGTTGTGCACCGGCGGCAAAGGCGTTCCACGTCGCGGTACATTCTTGGCCAATAGTAGTGGGTTGAGAGCATGGCATACGTCTTCTCTCGACCGAAGTGTCCCATAAGACAACCTCCATGTGACTCTTGTAAAAGCAATTTTCGAAGGGATGACTCGGGAATGCAAATCTTGTTAGCTTTAAACAAGTAGCCATCATGCAAAATAGAAATCATCCACTCCTCGTTCAACGGAGCACTTCTCAAATATGGGAGCAAAGAAAGAATCGGAAGGATAGAGTTCTTTGATCTCTTCAAGTCCCAAGACATGAAAATCCAAACGAGTAAGCAAAAGGGTGTTTTTGCGGGAAAGAGCATCCGCCACAACATAGTCCTTGCCCTTCTTGTATTTGATTACATATGGGAAGGACTCAATGAACTCGACCCATTTTGCATGGCGTTTGTTCAAGTTGTGTTGGCTTTTCAAATATTTCAAGGACTCATGATCGGAATGAATGATAAACTCTTTTGGCCAAAGATAGTGTTGCCAAACTTCAAGAACACGAACCAAAGCATAGAGTTCCTTGTCATATATAGGATAGTTGAGGCGTGCGCCATCTAACTTCTCACTATAGTATGCCACGGGTTTGCCCTCTTGCATAAGAACACCACCAATACCAAGCCCACTTGCATCACACTCAATCTCAAAAGTTTTTGCAAAATTTGAAAGAACAAGAAGGGGAGCTTCGGTAAGGCGTTTCTTCAACTCATCAAAAGCATTTTGTTGGGCCTTTCCCCAAACAAACGGAACATTCTTCTTGGTAAGCTTGTTCAAAGGGCAAGCAATGGTGCTAAAATCTTTCACAAAGCGACGGTAGAAACCGGCAAGTCCATGAAAACTTCGGACTTGACCAACATTTGTAGGAGTAGGCCAATTGTGGATGGCCTCCACCTTGGAAGAATCAACTTCAATCCCATTAGCGGAAACCACAAAGCCAAGGAAAACCAACTTGTTTTCAGCAAAGGTGCACTTGGGGAGGTTAGCATAAAGCTTTTCATGACGCAAGATGCACAAGACCTGTCTCACATGTTGCACATGGTCCTCGAGGTTTTTGCTATAAATGAGAATATCATCGAAATAGACAACCACACTCTTGCCAATGAGAGGACGCAAGATGTGATTCATGAGGCGCATGAAAGTAGATGGAGCATTGGAAAGACCGAAAGGCATAAGGAGCCATTCATAGAGACCGAGCTTGGTCTTGAATGCCGTTTTCCATTCATCACCAATGGCCATGCGGATTTGGTGGTAGCCACTACGTAAATCGACTTTAGAGAAAATCGTGGCACCACTTAATTCATCAAGCATGTCATCTAAACGCGGAATAGGATGGCGGTAACGGACGGTAATGGCATTGATGGGGCGACAATCCATACACATCCGTTGCGTCTCATCCGGTTTAGGCACAAGAATCACGGGAACCGCACAAGGGCTAAGGCTTTCGCGAACATACCCTTTGGCGAGGAGATCTTGAATTTGGCGTTGGATCTCCTTTGTATCTTCGGGGTTGGTGCGGTAGGCGGCACGGTTTGGAAGTGGAGCGCCGGGAATGAGGTCGATGCGGTGTTCTATGCCTCGAAGTGGTGGTAGTCCATGAGGGAGCTCATCGGGGGAAGACGTCTTGAAACTCCTGCAAAAGAGACAACAAAGACGGAGGAATGTTGGTTAAGTCGTTAGTCGCCGACGATGGTCCCTTGCATATGAGCACGTAGTGCAATATGGTGGATGGGTTCTCTTGGACCTCTCTCCACTCACTCTTGGTGGCTAGGAGAACACTCTTGGTCTCACTCATATATGGCTTGTGGCGCTCACTATCTTTGTGGTGGGTCGCTCCCTCTCCTCTCATCTCACTATGGTGGGTGCGGAGTCGTGCCCTCGCTAAAGCCTTCGCATTATCCGCGATGATTTGGCTAGGAGTCATCGGGCGCAACTCGAACTTCTTGTCGTTGACCTTGAAGGTGTATGTGTTGGAGAGTCCATCATGTATAGCCTTCTTGTCAAATTGCCAAGGGCGGCCAAGCAACATGTGGCACACCGTCATGGGTACCACGTCACACTCGATAGTGTCCTCATAGGGTCCAATCTTGAAAGTGACGGTGACGGTATGTTGTATCTTGACGTTGCCCTTGTCACTCAACCATTGGATATGGTAAGGGTGAGGATGCTTGCGGAGAGTGAGGTTGAGCTTCTCACACAACTTGGTGCTTGCAAGGTTATGGCAACTTCCACCATCTATGATGACCTTGATCGATTTGCCACCAATTTCGGCACGGGTTTGGAAGATGTTGCACCGTTGTTCTTCCATAGCGTGAGGTTGCGTTGTTAGCACCCTAGTGACCACAAGTGAGGGACTTGGGTCATGCTCACATAAGAGAGGATCTTCTCCACTTTCTTGCTCATAAGCTTCTTCACTTGCCACGGCGGCTTGCACAAGGGCCTCGTATTCATCTTCATCTAGCGTCTCAATGTCACCATTCTCCATAGTGATCATAACTGATGTAGCCCCGCCTATCGTCGACGCCACACCATGGCCAAGGAGTCCCCCAAGTGGACCAACAACACAAATCCCCGCCATATATGTCAAGGTGAACTCTTTCCTCTCTATGGTTGACCTCAACACCAACTTGAATGGTATGCTACCTCATGCCTATCATCATGGTGCCATAGGTGCCGACATCGACAAGGACCCCGGAGAGGAGGACACGCCATGGCCAAGGGAAGGAGAGGAGCAGCTGGACATGGAGATGATCACGAAGCTGAACCCGACGTCGCTCGAAGCGCTCCAAGGAAGAGAAGGACGCTGGCCGGTCCAGGACCCGGTCAGACCGGCCCCACAACCGGATGACCCGGTCCTAGGCCCGGTCAACCGGGCGCCCAACCGGGCGCAGCTCCATCGTACCGGACGAAGACCGGAAACCTCGCAGATTCCCGGTTGGCGCCTGGTCGACCGGACCCAGGACCGGACCCCCCGGTCATAGGCCCGGTCAGACCGGACCCAAACCGGATCTGATGGGAATGACCCACCAAACTGCCTAAGTTATCCATTCGCGTACCTGTTCGCCCTAGCTGGCCATGTGTGCCTATATAAGTAGCCTGGACCCCTCCTTTACCCTTTAGACTTGTTTTGAACTCAAACCTACCTTTGAGCTTAGTCTCCCTAGGGTTATCATCCCTCTGTAATCAAGGCACCATGGTTGTTGACTTGGATCTTGTTGAGTAAGATTCTAGTACAAGTTACTCTCTCTCCCTCATCAAGCTCTTCTTCTCCAACCCCAATCTCTCCCCGGGAATTCTGCCGCGTGCCTCTTCCTCGGAGATTCTATTGGCGTGGTCCATCGAGCCACGGAGGTAAGCATCGGGTTTATCGGGTTGGTGTGCGTGCGTGAGTCTCGGCGTTCTTCGTGTTCTTCGTGTTCCTCGCGTTCTCCCACCTCTTCCCTTGGTTTTCGGGGTCAAACCGCGAGATCGGGCCACTCCCGGGATCTTAGATCCTCATCATATGGTATCAGCAACCTTTGGTTTCCGCGGATTTGACCCTCCACCCACCCAATTTCATCTCTGAAAATTTTTCCCCAAAAATCCCCAAAAAATAGCCCCAAATTGCCTCTTGACCGATCTGTGATTTGGTTGCGTTTTGAGTGGTTTTGGTCCATGGATTTGGTGTTGGAGTGCTTGATCTACTATCTCCCAAACTTTTAGCCCCCAATTCCATCGTTTCCCTTCGTTTTGGTCGATTTGGCTTGGTTTCGCTCAAGAACAGGAGAGAGAAACTGCGCCCCGCGAAATCCGGTCAACCGGGCGCCAACCGGGCCTGTGACCGGACGGCCTGGCGCCAGGGCCGGTCAGCGGGGCGCGGACCGGGCGCCAACCGGCGCCAACGGGCAGAACCCGGTCAACCGGGCTGTAGACCGGCCAGGCCGGCCTGTGGCCCGGTCAACCGGGCGCCAACCGGGCGCCACCACTACCACCACCTCCGCCAACCACCGCCGCCCTCTCCGCCGCCGGCAAGCACCGCCACCCTCCCCAAACCACCGGGAAACATCACCGCGGCCCCATAACCTCCGCCGCAACCGCAAGAGCATCGACACCACCACCACCGGCTTACCACCGCCACCACCGCCAAGCTACTTTGACCCATTTCTTCCGCTAACTTGTGTTTGCTTGTTCCGGTTTGAGTGCCATGTTTGTGAAACTAACCCGCAGCTCCGAAGCAAGCGACGACATCCGAGGCACCCCGAACTTGCAACCGTACTCTTGACACCACCGCCATCATCGCAAGTTGTGTGTTCCGACACCGCCTAACATTTTCATCTAGGTATAACTTGCATTCCCCTTGTAACCCCTCTTCTTTTGCGATCTATCCTATTGAGCATTGCTTATCAAGTGTTGCGAGACATTGCACGTGGCCCCGATTGTGAGGTGTGTGTGTAGTGTGGAGTCAAGCTTCTAAGCAAAACTCGTGTGGCAAAATAGCAAAAGTGAGCTAACGCTAACATAGAGCGTGAAAAAGAAAGAAAAGCACAAAAAGAGTGCAAGTGCCATCATACATACAAAAGTGTACAAAGTGCCACCATAGATACAAAAGAGTGCAAGTGCCACCATATACAAAAGAGAAAAAGCTTTTAAGCAAAAGAGAGATAAGAGAAGAGAGGCCGCGTGTGAATCTTGTTGTCTCTTCATTTGCAACCAAAGCTTTGATCTCTTCTTGTGTTAGTGTGACACCGAGCACCCTTGCTTAAGGGCTTCTTACACTTTTCCGCTCATTCCTTGGTCGCACTAACCCCGTTCATCTCGTGTGTGCGTTCCACAACTTTTCCGCGTTCATAGTGATCTTCACATTGACATTTGGATTTTTGGACCTCACCCACTTTTAACAACATACTCGATCTTGGATTTTGTCATTTGGCTTTCCACAACACTCACCTAACACCATATTTGCTAGCTTTTGTGTGTGGTTTTGCGTGTGTCCCCGATACACTTGATCTTGCTTTTGGCTTGGTTGATTGCCTCAATACTATCTTACCTTGGTAAGAGTACGAGGTAGTCTCCTTCCACTAACATACACCATATAGATATTGTCATGCTAACATGTATAGTGACGAAGAAGATACGGAGGAGTACACGGAGCACTTCGAGGAGGATACCTCTTCTGATACGGGGTGGCCTTCGGACACCACCACCTCAAGACCGACAAGCCCACCTCGTGGTCCAATGACACGAGCTCGAGCTCAAGCCCTACACCAAGAGGTGAATTCGCTCCTCTCCATGTATGCTTTTGACACCCCTTTGGATGGCTTGCTACTTCATGCCAATACCCTATGTTCAATCAGGTACATCGACCAAGAAGCGAGCCATGAAGACCAAGCCAATGGAGAGTGAGCTGGAAACGACGAAGATGGAGCTACAGCTGCCAGGCCGGAACTTCCGCCCTCCAGGACCGGAACTTCCGCCCAGATGCCTTCCAGATTCCCTCCAGATGCCTTCCAGCGCCCAGAAGACAGGATCAGGCCGGAACTTCCGCCCCGAGGGACCGGAACTTCCGCCCACCGGAACTTCCGCCCAAGTTCCGCCCAAGTTCCGAAAGTCGGCGAAAACCCCCCTGGAAGTTACTGCGGGACAATGGCGCAATTCCGGAACAAGGCCGGAACTTGGCCGGAACTTCCGCCCCGACCGGAACTTCCGCCCCTTCGTATCGAACTTCCGCCCCTGACCGGAACTTCCGCCCAAGTTGACCGGAACTTCCGCCCCAGCGAACTTCAGCACAACAGCACTTTTCAGCTTGTAACTTACCCCTTCGCCCCCACCTATAAATAGGCTGGTTGCCTCAGATCTGAGATTAGACTTGATGTGAAATTAAACCTGAGCTTAGCTCACCCTTGTGGGAACCCTACCTAGATCTATGATCTTGTACCCACCCGGGCTCCTTATCGACTTGTCAAGATCTCTTTGGTGACTTCTACCGTTTGTTTGATCTTTTGCTTGCACTTCTACCTATTTGGTCTTTTGCTTGCACTTCTATCAACCTTCCGGTCTTTTCACCCTTCTAGATCTTGCGAGCTTCGATTTGTCGATCTCTTTGCGGGACTTCTACCGGAAGGTCTTTTCTCGCAACCTCTATCGAGTAGGTGTATCGGGCCTACGAGGGAAAACCGGTTTGTGTGCGTGTGTGTGTTGTATCCCCACGATTCCCCTCACGTTCTTCGTGTTCATCACGTTCATCCACCTACCCCCACGAGTTCCACCCAAATCCGTGAAGATCGGGCACATCCTTGGACTTAGTCCACACCATATGGTATCAGCAGCTCTTTGGTTGCCACGGATTTGACCCCCACATACCCCAATTCCACCAATTTCGCCCAAAAAGTTTTCCAAAAAATTTTCCCAAAAAATAGCCCCAAATTGGCCTTGGATCGATCTCTCGATTTGTTGAGTTATTTGTGGTTTTGCTCCAATAGAAACTTGCCTTTGGTGTTGATCTGCAATTCCCCCACTTTCCCACAGCTTTTGGTGCCAAATTTTCCTCGAATTCGAAGGATTTCGGCCCGGATTTCCGCCCAAATCGACGAACTGCCCCGCAGATCTGATTGCGACCGGAAGTTCCGCCCGGAAATACCGGAAGTTCCGCCCCCGGACCGGAAGTTCCGCCCCTCAGGACCGGAAGTTCCGGCCTGGCCGAAATTTTGACAGCAACCTTCGTTTTTCGTTTTGGTACTAACCCCCTTGTGTTTGGACTTCGGTTTGAGTGCCATTTCAGATACCACAAAGCTTCCGCAACATCGACAACGACGACGGCACCCCGAGGATCCAAGCGGTTCACTTGACACCTCCACCATAGCAAGTTCAAGATCGTCGGCCACCATCATCAAGTGGTATAACTTGCTCCTAACTTGTAGCCCTAGCCTCTTTTGCGTACCTTTCCTATCGAGAGTGGCTTTCTAGTGTTGCGAAGCATTGCGCAAGCGTCCCGACCGTGAGGGTGTGCGTGTGTTGAGCAAAGCTTCGAAGCAAGCTCGTGTGAAAAGATAAGCAAAAGAGTGTGACATACTTACATAGATAGTAGTATCCTTACATAGTGAGAAAAACAAAAAGAAAAAAAAATACAAAAAGAATAAAGAAAAAGTGTGTGAGTGACACCTACACACAAAAGAGTCCAAAGCTTTTAAGCAAAAGAGAGAAAAGAGAAGAGAGGCGTCTTGCGCAAATCTTGTTGCTTCTCAATTTTGCAACCAAGCCACAGTCTCTCTTGTGTTGGCGTGACACCGAGCTAGTAGTCTTCGTTAGGACCATTTTGTTCTTGCTCATTTTCCAAGTCGCGCTAACCCCATTTTGTCCCACGCGTGTGTTCCTCATTGTGTATGCCTTTTGTGATCACCGCCTTTGACTTGTGACTTTTGGATCTTACCCACTTTTGACAATAGACTTTTCGTTTGGTTCTTCCATTTGGCTTTCCACATCCATACCTAACACCATATAGAGTTTTGTTTTGTGTGTGTGCATACATATCGGTTTCCCTCCGCTTTGAAACACCTTTTCGATTTTGGTTTGCAAGTTTTGACATTCTTGGTAGTCTTTCCTAACCACCCACCACATAGTTCTTGTTTTAGTTGTAACCATGTCTAGTGGAGAAGGGAACCAACTACCGATGACACGGCACCAACATTGGATAGCTACTCAAGCCGTCCACGCCAAGCTAAATCAATTTGAAGCCATGCTCAAGGATACCAATGTCCGCTATGAAGAAAGAGCTCAAGTGCAAAGGAATGACCTCAACAATCAAGTGCAAGACCTCAATGAGAAGATTGAAACTCAAGGCAATGAGTTGAAGGCCACACTTGCCATACAAGGTCAAGAGACAAGGGAAATGAAGACGGCTTTGGACAATATCCTCCACACACTCAACCGTCAAGAAGAAAGAAGACACCACTCAAGGTCTTCGCGCTCTCATAGCTCAAGGTCAAGAGCTCCTACACCATCTCGCCATGATTCTAATGAAGACCCACGCCACCATAATGTGGATGTCCAAGTGCTTCACCAACAAGCTCAAGAAGCGGAGCAAGCTCGACTTCGACTTGTCCAAGAGCGTCAACGCCTTGAAGAAGAGCGCCTTCACCAAGAGGACCTCAATGCTCAATTCCAACAAGAGCAAGAACGCCTTCGCCATGATCAAGAGCTAGTTCGAGCAAGGGAACAAGAGCGCCTCCGCAATGAACAACAAGCACTTGAAGAACAAGAGCGACAACAACAAGCACAAGAAGCTCAAGCTAGAAGACAACGCCTTATTGAAGAGGAACAAAGGCAAGCGCACCAAGAGCGCCAAATCATCAATGTTGTTCGTCCTCAACGCCCTCAAGGTCAAGATAATCGCCGCCATCATGATGATCGCCCTCATGCTAGAAGACCTCCTCCAAGGGCAAGAGATGAAGAATCAAGTCATCACCAAGCATCAAGTGAAGAAAGTGTGATGCCTCGACGCCGCCACAACAATGATGATCAAGATGAAGGTCATGGAAGACCACCTCCTCGTCAACAACATAGCAACAACAATAGAGATGCTCAAGGTCCACAACATCCACCTCAACAACGTCAAGATATTGGTGAAGAAAGACCACCTCCTAGGCGCAATGACCGCAATGAAGAGGAAATCTTTGGGAAGCTCAAGTTCACCATGCCCAAATTCCACGGAGAAGAAGACCCCGATGCATACCTCTCTTGGGTTCTCAAGGTTGACAAGATATTCCGCATACACAACTTCTCCGAAGCAAAGAAAGTGGCCATGGCATCACTAGAGTTTGAAGGGTATGCAAATGTTTGGTGGGAAGAAGTGAACAAGAAGCGTGACAAGGAAGATCTAGACCCCATTGCTACATGGGAAGAGATGCAAGAAGTCATGCACAAACGCTTTGTGCCCAACCATCACAAACGCGACCTCTTCAACAAGCTTACCCAACTCAAGCAAAGCTACAAGTCCGTTGAGGAGTACTACAAGGAGATGCACATGACCATGATGAGTGCAAATGTGGACGAGCGAGAAGAGCAAACAATGGCAAGATTCTTGAATGGATTAAACATTCCCGTCAAGAGGATAGTGGAATTCTTGCCTTACACCAACATGGTTGAATTGCTTCATCAAGCTACAAGAGCCGAGCGCCAAGTGCGAGAAGACATAGCAAGTGCAAAAACAAAGTCCTTCTTCGCCGCGCGCAATGCAACAAATACCTCCTCAAGCATCAAGAACACAAGTGCTATTGCTCCCAAGGATCCTCCTAAGCAAATGAAGAGTGCCTTCAAGACAACAAGCTTCAAGCCGGATCAATCAACTATGTCCTCCAAAGCTTCCACGGGATCTAGTAACATCACATGCTTCAAGTGTGGAGCTCAAGGACATAAATCCTTTGAATGCAAGAACACAAGAGTTATGATAACTCGAGATGATGGAGATGTGGAGTACTTGAGTGAAGGCGAATATGAAGCCTTGGTACAAGCCGCAACCAATCATGAAGATGCAACCTTGTGATCACCGCCTTTGACTTGTGACTTTTGGATCTTACCCACTTTTGACAATAGACTTTTCGTTTGGTTCTTCCATTTGGCTTTCCACATCCATACCTAACACCATATAGAGTTTTGTTTTGTGTGTGTGCATACATATCGGTTTCCCTCCGCTTTGAAACACCTTTTCGATTTTGGTTTGCAAGTTTTGACATTCTTGGTAGTCTTTCCTAACCACCCACCACATAGTTCTTGTTTTAGTTGTAACCATGTCTAGTGGAGAAGGGAACCAACTACCGATGACACGGCACCAACATTGGATAGCTACTCAAGCCGTCCACGCCAAGCTAAATCAATTTGAAGCCATGCTCAAGGATACCAATGTCCGCTATGAAGAAAGAGCTCAAGTGCAAAGGAATGACCTCAACAATCAAGTGCAAGACCTCAATGAGAAGATTGAAACTCAAGGCAATGAGTTGAAGGCCACACTTGCCATACAAGGTCAAGAGACAAGGGAAATGAAGACGGCTTTGGACAATATCCTCCACACACTCAACCGTCAAGAAGAAAGAAGACACCACTCAAGGTCTTCGCGCTCTCATAGCTCAAGGTCAAGAGCTCCTACACCATCTCGCCATGATTCTAATGAAGACCCACGCCACCATAATGTGGATGTCCAAGTGCTTCACCAACAAGCTCAAGAAGCGGAGCAAGCTCGACTTCGACTTGTCCAAGAGCGTCAACGCCTTGAAGAAGAGCGCCTTCACCAAGAGGACCTCAATGCTCAATTCCAACAAGAGCAAGAACGCCTTCGCCATGATCAAGAGCTAGTTCGAGCAAGGGAACAAGAGCGCCTCCGCAATGAACAACAAGCACTTGAAGAACAAGAGCGACAACAACAAGCACAAGAAGCTCAAGCTAGAAGACAACGCCTTATTGAAGAGGAACAAAGGCAAGCGCACCAAGAGCGCCAAATCATCAATGTTGTTCGTCCTCAACGCCCTCAAGGTCAAGATAATCGCCGCCATCATGATGATCGCCCTCATGCTAGAAGACCTCCTCCAAGGGCAAGAGATGAAGAATCAAGTCATCACCAAGCATCAAGTGAAGAAAGTGTGATGCCTCGACGCCGCCACAACAATGATGATCAAGATGAAGGTCATGGAAGACCACCTCCTCGTCAACAACATAGCAACAACAATAGAGATGCTCAAGGTCCACAACATCCACCTCAACAACGTCAAGATATTGGTGAAGAAAGACCACCTCCTAGGCGCAATGACCGCAATGAAGAGGAAATCTTTGGGAAGCTCAAGTTCACCATGCCCAAATTCCACGGAGAAGAAGACCCCGATGCATACCTCTCTTGGGTTCTCAAGGTTGACAAGATATTCCGCATACACAACTTCTCCGAAGCAAAGAAAGTGGCCATGGCATCACTAGAGTTTGAAGGGTATGCAAATGTTTGGTGGGAAGAAGTGAACAAGAAGCGTGACAAGGAAGATCTAGACCCCATTGCTACATGGGAAGAGATGCAAGAAGTCATGCACAAACGCTTTGTGCCCAACCATCACAAACGCGACCTCTTCAACAAGCTTACCCAACTCAAGCAAAGCTACAAGTCCGTTGAGGAGTACTACAAGGAGATGCACATGACCATGATGAGTGCAAATGTGGACGAGCGAGAAGAGCAAACAATGGCAAGATTCTTGAATGGATTAAACATTCCCGTCAAGAGGATAGTGGAATTCTTGCCTTACACCAACATGGTTGAATTGCTTCATCAAGCTACAAGAGCCGAGCGCCAAGTGCGAGAAGACATAGCAAGTGCAAAAACAAAGTCCTTCTTCGCCGCGCGCAATGCAACAAATACCTCCTCAAGCATCAAGAACACAAGTGCTATTGCTCCCAAGGATCCTCCTAAGCAAATGAAGAGTGCCTTCAAGACAACAAGCTTCAAGCCGGATCAATCAACTATGTCCTCCAAAGCTTCCACGGGATCTAGTAACATCACATGCTTCAAGTGTGGAGCTCAAGGACATAAATCCTTTGAATGCAAGAACACAAGAGTTATGATAACTCGAGATGATGGAGATGTGGAGTACTTGAGTGAAGGCGAATATGAAGCCTTGGTACAAGCCGCAACCAATCATGAAGATGATGACTTGGAAGACCAAGAGCAAGTCTTATGTGTGCATGATGCAAGCCCGTCCCTTGTGGTGACCAAAGTGTTGACAACCCATGCATTTCCCAATGAAGATCAAAGGTGCAACATCTTCCAAACAAGAGCCGAAATCAATGGCAAGTCAATAAAGGTTATCATCGATGGAGGGAGTTGCCACAATCTTGCAAGCACCGAACTATGCTCCAAGCTCAACCTCACACTCCGGAAACACCCCCATCCTTACCATGTGCAATGGCTTAGTGACAATGGAAATGTCAAGATACAACACACCGTCTCCGTAACCTTCAAGATTGGCGCCTATGAAGACACCGTTGATTGTGATGTAGTGCCCATGACGGTGTGCCACATGCTACTTGGTCGCCCTTGGCAATATGACAAAAGAGCAAGCCATGATGGCTACACAAATGCCTATAGCTTCAAGATCGGCGACAAGACATACATCCTACGCCCAATGACTCCTAGCCAAGTGATTGCGGACAATGCAAAGGCTTTAGCGAGGGCTAAGGAAGCTACCATCACTAGTGAGATGAGTGGTGAGAGAGTGAACCACCAAAAGGAAAGTGAGCGCCACAAGCCATATATGAGTGAGATGAAGAGTGTCCTCATAGCTACCAAGAGTGAGATGAGAGAATTGCACCACAACCCATCCACCATATTGCACTATGTGCTCATTTGCAAGGGGCCATCCTCGGAGACTAACAACTTAACAACTCTTCCTTCGTCTTTGTTGTCTCTTTTGAAGGAGTTCCAAGATGTCTTCCCCGACGAGCTTCCTCATGGACTACCACCGCTTCGAGGGATTGAGCACCGCATCGACCTCATACCCGGCGCTCCTCTACCAAACCGCGCCGCCTACCGCACCAACCCCGAAGACACAAAGGAGATCCAACGACAAATACAAGACCTCCTCGAAAAAGGGTATGTTCGTGAAAGCTTAAGCCCTTGTGCGGTTCCCGTGATCCTTGTGCCTAAACCGGATGAGACGCAACGGATGTGTATGGATTGTCGCCCCATCAATGCCATTACCGTCCGTTACTGCCATCCCATTCCGCGTTTAGATGACATGCTTGATGAACTTAGTGGTGCCACGATTTTCTCTAAGATTGATTTGCGTAGTGGTTACCATCAAATCCGCATGGCTATTGGTGATGAATGGAAAACGGCATTCAAGACCAAACTCGGTCTCTATGAATGGCTCGTTATGCCTTTCGGTCTTTCCAATGCTCCATCTACTTTCATGCGCCTCATGAATCACATCTTGCGTCCTCTCATTGGCAAGAGCGTGGTTGTCTACTTCGATGATATTCTTATTTATAGCAAAAACCTCGAGGACCATGTGCAACATGTGAGAGAAGTCTTGTGCATCTTGCGACATGAAAAGCTTTATGCTAACCTCCCTAAATGCACATTTGCTCAAAACAAATTGGTTTTCCTTGGCTTTGTGGTTTCCGCTAATGGTATTGAAGTTGATTCTTCTAAGGTTGAGGCCATCCACAATTGGCCCACTCCTACCAATGTTGCTCAAGTCCGAAGTTTCCATGGACTCGCCGGTTTTTACCGCCGCTTTGTGAAAGACTTTAGCACCATTGCTTGCCCTTTGAATGAGCTTACCAAAAAGAATGTTCCGTTTGTTTGGGGCAAGGCCCAACAAAATGCTTTTGATGAGTTGAAGAAACGCCTTACCGAGGCACCACTCCTTGTTCTTCCAAACTTATCCAAAACTTTTGAGATTGAGTGCGATGCAAGTGGACTCGGTATTGGTGGAGTGCTTATGCAAGATGGAAAACCCGTGGCATACTATAGCGAGAAGTTAGATGGCGCACGCCTCAACTATCCTATATATGACAAGGAACTTTATGCTTTGGTTCGTGTTCTTGAAGTTTGGCAACACTATCTTTGGCCAAAGAGTTTATTATCCATTCCGACCATGAGTCTTTGAAATATTTGAAAAGTCAACACAATTTGAACAAAAGACATGCAAAGTGGGTTGAGTTCATTGAGTCCTTTCCATATGTGATCAAATACAAGAAGGGCAAGGACAATGTTGTGGCGGATGCTCTTTCACGCAAACTCACCCTCTTACTCACTCGCTTGGATATTAGTGTTTTGGGTCTTGATGAAATCAAAGATTTATATGCTTAGATGCTTTCTTTGGCCCAATCTTTGCAAAGTGTTCTAGTGAGAAGGGCATCGATGATTTCTATTTGCACCAAGGATTCTTGTTCAAGGGCAACAAACTTTGTATTCCTATGTCTTCGCTTCGCCTTTTGCTCTTACAAGAATCGCATGGTGGTGGTCTTATGGGACACTTTGGAAGAGAGAAGACATATGCCATGCTCTCCACTCACTATTATTGGCCAAGAATGTACCGCGACGTGGAGCGCCTTTGCCGACGGTGTACAACATGCTTACAAGCTAAGTCTACCTCCAACCCTTATGGTCTTTACACTCCGTTGCCTATTCCATATGCACCATGGACCGATATTAGCATGGATTTTGTTCTAGGCTTGCCTCGCACTAAGCATGGTCATGATTCTATATTTGTGGTAGTGGATAGATTCTCTAAGATGGCTCATTTCATACCTTGCCATAAGAGCGACGATGCTTCACACATTGCTTCATTGTTTTTCGGGAAATTGTTCGCCTACATGGAGTACCGCAAAGCATTGTGTCGGATCGAGACGTCAAGTTCATGAGTTATCTTTGGAAGTCGCTCATGGCGAAGTTTGGAGTGAAGCTCTTATTCTCATCATCCTCGCACCCGCAAACGGACGGCCAAACGGAAGTGGTCAATAGAAGCCTATCTTCTCTTCTACGCATCCTCGTGAAGAAAAACTTGAAGTCATGGGAAGAGTGCCTCCCACACGCGGAGTTCGCCTACAACCGCGCCAAGCACACGACTACGTCAAGGAGTCCCTTCATGGTCGTCTACGGATTTGAGCCGCTCACGGCACTCGACATACTACCACTTCCACTTCATGAGCGGACAAACATGGACTTCGACAAGCGCACCGCCGCCGTGAAGAAGCTACATGAAGATACAAGGGCAACAATCGAGCAACAAGTTCTTCGTCAAGCAACACGCCTCAACATGAAGAAAAAGGCACGGATCTTCAACGAAGGGGACCTAGTGTGGATACATCTTCGCAAGGACCGTTTCCCTCAAGAAAGAAACTCCAAGCTCAAGCCCCGAGGTGATGGTCCCTTCAAGGTCCTCAAGCGAATCAACGACAACGCCTACGTCATCGACATACCAACATCCAAGTACTTGGTGAGCAACACATTCAATGTGTCCGACCTCTCGCCATACCATGGAGATGAAGAGACGTTAGAGTCGAGGACGACTCTTTCCCAAGGGGGGGGAGATGATACGGGGTGGCCTTCGGACACCACCGCCTCAAGACCGACAAGCCCTCCTCGTGGTCCAATGACACGAGCTCGAGCTCAAGCCCTACACCAAGAGGTGAATTCGCTCCTCTCCATGTATGCTTTTGACACCCCTTTGGATGGCTTGCTACTTCATGCCAATACCCTATGTTCAATCAGGTACATCGACCAAGAAGCGAGCCATGAAGACCAAGCCAATGGAGAGAGAGCTGGAAACGACGAAGATGGAGCTACAGCTGCCAGGCCGGAATTTCCGCCCTCCAGGACCGGAACTTCCGCCCAGATGCCTTCCAGATTCCCTCCAGATGCCTTCCAGCGCCCAGAAGACAGGATCAGGCCGGAACTTCCGCCCCGAGAGACCAGAACTTCCGCCCAAGTTCCGTCCAAGTTCCGAAAGTCGGCGAAAACCCCCCTGGATGTTACTGCGGGACAATGGCGCAATTCTGGAACAAGGCCGGAACTTGGCCGGAACTTCCGCCCCGACCGGAACTTCCGCCCCTTCAGACCGGAACTTCCGCCCCTGACCGGAACTTCCGCCCAAGTTGACCGGAACTTCCGCCCCAGCGAACTTCAGCATAACAGCACTTTTTAGCTTGTAACTTACCCCTTCGCCCCCACCTATAAATAGGCTGGTTGCCTCAGATCTGAGATTAGACTTGATGTGAAATTAAACCTGAGCTTAGCTCACCCTTGTGGGAACCCTACCTAGATCTATGATCTTGTACCCACCCGGGCTCCTTATCGACTTGTCAAGATCTCTTTGGTGACTTCTACCGTTTGTTTGATATTTTGCTTGCACTTCTACCTATTTGGTCTTTTGCTTGCACTTCTATCAACCTTCCGGTCTTTTCACCCTTCTAGATCTTGCGAGCTTCGATTTGTCGATCTCTTTGCGGGACTTCTACCGGAAGGTCTTTTCTCGCAACCTCTATCGAGTAGGTGTATCGGGCCTACGAGGGAAAACCGGTTTGTGTGCGTGTGTGTGTTGTATCCCCACGATTCCCCTCGCGTTCTTCGTGTTCATCGCGTTCATCCACCTACCCCCACGAGTTCCACCCAAATCCGTGAAGATCGGGCACATCCTTGGACTTAGTCCACATCATCTTCAAGCACCGCGGATGTAGAGGAACATGTGGAGCTCGACACCGACTATGGCTCCGCGAGCATCACCGACATGACCGACACCGAGGAGCTCTACATCGACAATGGCTCCTCAAGCATGGACGACATGGTGGAGCACCACCTTGAGGACGACATCGACGAGCTCTACATCAACAATGGCTCACCACTCATGGACGACATGGTGGAGCAACGCCACGAGTACGACATCGACACCATGGCGGAGCCTCACCTACGCTCCACGATGAGCAAAGACGATGCTCCCACGTACACCTACTTGTCCAATGGAGCTACATATGAAGATAGAGGACCTCCACGATGGCACCATCATATGGATCATCAAGAGCGTCCCCATCATGAGCGTCATCGACACACTTCTTCGAGCTCCACAAGGCACCACCATGAGAGTGCTTATGCACAAGATCATCGACATCAAGGACATCATATGGAGCATCAAGAGCATCCTCAACATGATCGTCATCGACACTCTTCTCCAAGCTCCACAAGGAGCCGCAAGCAACATGCCAAGTCGCATGAGCCATCATCTCGGCGTGGCAAGGACCGTCATCGACATACGTCACCACATGAGCTTCGCCGCAACAAGCCACTTCATGATCGCCATCGACCAACATCTTCCACGAGTCTTCGACGACACCACTCAAGCCATGGTGATGATGCACGAAGACGAGAGCCGCGACATGAAGGCGACAAACACCATAGTATGGTGTCTACCACTCCAAGGATGGAGAGGGAACATCAAGAAGACCTTACTCATAAGGCGACTTCTCCCTCTTGTGCCACCACCACAATGGCCCCTACCTCGTCACATGCCTATGGACTCCGATGCTACAAGTGCAAGCAACAAGGCCATCCTCCGCGGGAATGTCCAAATCTCCTATGTGAGGTGTGCAAGGCCAAGGGTCACGTGCCATGGCAATGCACAACGCCAAGTGCCAAGATGCTCTACTTCGACAAGATACAAGCACAAGTCCCCAAGATGCCTATTGCGCCCACACTTCAAGATGAAGAGCTACAAGGTCAACTCAAGGATGATGTGGATCGGAGCCTCGCTCTCTACGACACTATGGCACCACCGCTTGAGGATGACTTGGGAGGCGATGGAGTTGAGATGGTTGAGCATGGGAATTTCCCTTCAACCAAGGAGGCGCATGGAGATGAGAAAGTCGAGCCTACTCCCCTATGCTTCATTGATGAGTTGGTACCAATCCCATGTGAGCATGAGAGCCACCTAGCCCACTTGAGTGAGAGTGATAGTGAGTTGAGTGACTTCCACCCCATATGTGAGTTTGAGTGCTTCCGTTTGGAGGACATGAGTGATACACAAAGTGAGTTGAGAGAGGTAGATGATAGGTCCATGGAGGACATCGCTTTGGCTAACACATTAACCTCTCCTCCTTTGGTGTCTTCTTATGTTGCACTAGGTTCCACGGAGGACGAGTTCCCGCTCATGGAGACGATGTACATGGTGCATGAAGATGATGATATCTCACCATGCTTGCTCCAAGATGGACATGTCGACCACATGGATCCTCCTACTTCTACAACACCTACTTCAAATGAGTCGGCCTACAAAGGTAACAACATAGGTGTTGATGATGCCATGATCCCACTAGTGGACATGATGCCTTTTGAGTGCATGCATGATCTCGATGATCCATTTGCTACTTCACATGCTACTTTCATTTTCCCATGCGATACTTTGCTTGTTAACATTGTTGATCATGTGGAAGTGAATGCTTGTGATACCATGACCATGCCATGCTATGAGAGCTTCAATTTTCCTACCATTGCTTGCAATATGTCGACCACTTGCTCTTTCCCATGTATTGCTTGCAATGATAATGACAAGGATGACATTAGCTTCCATATGCTTTGCCCCAAATGTTTACACCATTCCATGATCCTTGCATCCAAGATTGTGAACAACTGCTCTTTCTTATGCTTGGTATGCAAGAATGCTTATTTCATTGTCCACGAGATGGCCCCCATAGCCTTCTCACTTTTTGATGATCATGAGTTACCACATGCCATGAATGCACCTTCTTGCCATATGCACCATCGCCATGCATTTCATACTATCTTGATTGACACTAATGGTGATGTGCACAAGTCATGGAACATCATGATGGATGATGTGTTCCTCTACCATGCACACACGTTTTTTGTTTTCTCTTTTCTGTGTATAGGTACCCGAATGACAACTTCCACCTCTACGGAGCATGAGCTCATGAAACGCGCAATTGAGAGCTACCCCAACAAGGACGAGATACATGATCCAACCCATGGGATTCACGCCAAAGGGTGTGTTCCCAAACGCCTTCGCCCTCGTGTGTTTCCGGCTTGTCTTGTCGAGCTTCCGGTTTGGACCAATGCCTCGTCACCTCTTTTGCCTCTTTTGCAACATATATTGACACATCTTGTTGGCACAATGGTTGTTGTATGTCTTGATGTTATCATCATACACTCCGAGAATCTCAAGGACCATGTCATACATGTGAGAGACACCTTATGCATCTTGTGCCACATGTCACACAAAAAGTTGCTCTTCTTTGGATTTCTCCTTTCATCTATGGCAACTGAAATGGATTCTTGGACACTTGAGGATACTCATACTCGGCTCACGCCAACCATACTTTCCCAAGCTAGAAGTTTCCATCTCTTTGCCATTGCACATAACAATTTTGCCCAAAATTTTGCCGCCGATACTTGCCTTTTGATTGTTCCATTTGTTTGGGACAATGCTACACATCACATTTTTGACACTTTACAATGGAAACATTTACATGCACAAATTTTTGCCCTACCAAATTTTGGATACATCGACACTCTTTTCGTTCCCATTTTTTCCAAATGCCTCTTGGAGAAACGACTTGATGCTTCGTATTTAAGTGATAGCCTCTTGTTCGCCGGTCACCAAATTGGCATCCACAAGCTTTCCATTTGCAAGTTGTTTTTCCCGAAGCTCTTCTTCGACCGCGACTTTATCCCTCTACGACAACATGGGACAACCATCATGGACTACATCGTCGGCGATGAGGAACAAGAGTCGAGGGTGACTCTTCCCCAAGGGGGGGGAGATGATGTAGCCCCGCCTATCGTCGACGCCACACCATGGCCAAGGAGTCCCCCAAGTGGACCAACAACACAAATCCCCGCCATATATGTCAAGGTGAACTCTTTCCTCTCTATGGTTGACCTCAACACCAACTTGAATGGTATGCTACCTCATGCCTATCATCATGGTGCCATAGGTGCCGACATCGACAAGGACCCCGGAGAGGAGGACACGCCATGGCCAAGGGAAGGAGAGGAGCAGCTGGACATGGAGATGATCACGAAGCTGAACCCGACGTCGCTCGAAGCGCTCCAAGGAAGAGAAGGACGCTGGCCGGTCCAGGACCCGGTCAGACCGGCCCCACAACCGGACGACCCGGTCCCAGGCCCGGTCAACCGGGCGCCCAACCGGGCGCAGCTCCATCGTACCGGACGAAGACCAGAAACCTCGCAGATTCCCGGTTGGCGCCCGGTCGACCGGACCCAGGACCGGACCCCCCGGTCATAGGCCCGGTCAGACCGGACCCAAACCGGATCTGACGGGAATGACCCACCAAACTGCCTAAGTTATCCATTCGCGTACCTGTTCGCCCTTGCTGGCCATGTGTGCCTATATAAGTAGCCTGGACCCCTCCTTTACCCTTTAGACTTGTTTTGAACTCAAACCTACCTTTGAGCTTAGTCTCCCTAGGGTTATCATCCCTCTGTAATCAAGGCACCTTGGTTGTTGACTTGGATCTTGTTGAGTGAGATTCTAGTACAAGTTACTCTCTCTCCCTCATCAAGCTCTTCTTCTCCAACCCCAATCTCTCTCCGGGAATTCTGTCGCGTGCCTCTTCCTCGGAGATTCTATTGGCGTGGTCCATCGAGCCACGGAGGTAAGCATCGGGTGTATCGGGTTGGTGTGCGTGCGTGAGTCTCGGCGTTCTTCGTGTTCTTCGTGTTCCTCGCGTTCTCCCACCTCTTCCCTTGGTTTTCGGGGTCAAACCGCGAGATCGGGCCACTCCCGGGATCTTAGATCCTCATCAATAACCTTGGTGTTCTTGCACTCAAACGATTTGTGGCCTTGGGTGCCACACTTGAAGCAAGTGACACTAGAGGGTCCCGTGGATGCCTTAGAGGAGGCGGTGGAGGAGACCGTTTGCTTCATGCGACTTTGGATAGTCGGTTTCTTGGATGTCGTAGATGACACGTCGGGCTTGGCACTTGTAGTAGGAGTTGATGTAGTCGGAGGAGTTGATGAAGCGAGCTTGGAGGAGAAGTAGGTCTTGACCTTGGAGTACTTGATGTCCTCAATCACTTGGCGCTCGGCCTTCGATGCTTGGTGGACCAACTCAACCATGTTGGAGTATGGTTGGAACTCCACAATTCTCTTGATGGGGTAGGTGAGGCCATTGAAGAAACGAGCAATGGTTTGTTCCTCGGACTCTTGGATGTTGGCCCGCATCATAGTGAGCTCCATCTCCTTGTAGAACTCCTCAACGGTCTTGGTGCCTTGCTTCAACTTTTGGAGCTTGTTGAAGAGGTCGGTCATGTAGTGAGTTGGGACAAAGCGAGCATGCATCTCTTTCTTCATTTCTTCCCAAGTGTCAATAGGAGGTTCACCCTTTTCTTCCCGAAGAGTGAGTACTTGCTCCCACCAAGTGTTGGCATAATCTTCAAACTCAAGCGATGCCATAGCCACTTTCTTGGCACCGGAGTAGTTGTGGATGCGGAATATCTTGTCAACCTTGAGTGCCCATGAGAGGTAGGTCTCGGCATCTTCTTCACCCTTGAACTTTGGCATGGTGAATTTGAGCCTTCCAAATGATGAGGACATCCCATCTCTTGATACAACCGCTGTACCTACAGCCACACAAATACAAGGACCAATCACTCGAGCTCGTGCCAAACAACTTAACTATCAGGTACTTTCGTTTCTTGGAACTATTCCTCACATACATGAGAATATGATGCTGCCTAAATCAGATATGTTTGTTACTCTTAGGAATGATGGACCAAGCATGGATGAGGAGGACAAGCATTGGAGCATGATCACGCATGGAGGAGATGGCAGCAAGCGTTTGAGGATTGAAGATGACGCCGCAAGTGGAGATTTTAGAACTTTGAAGCCATTATAATGGAGCAATGATGATTGGACGAATTCTACAAGTTTCCCCATCATAAAATTCGTCCAAGAGTTATTATTGGTGCTGCGTCACCTTATTTAATGGGCCAGGCCCATGTATTTTCGGATTAGGTATTTTAGGGGATTTTAAGAGGCCATATAAGTGGAGGAAGGCCCATTTAGGGGTGTTTTTGGCCAACCCTAGCTGGTTGGACGAAAATCCCTTGACTTCCCCCATATATATCCCTCCGTAGCCGTCATTAGAACTTGGATTTTGATTAGATTAAAAGTTAGCCAATTGCTGCAACTTCGTGTACTTCTTTTGAGGCCAACGCCCAGAACAAGACCGACTATTCGGAATCCCACCATTATCAATCAAGCTTTCATCTCTATTCGCAATATTCTGATTGCATCTTTAGTTCTTACTTGTTCTCGATTTCAGGTAGGAATTAAGACCCTTGCTGGTCAGGCTGATCGTGCTCCCGCAAGATCAGTAACTCCCGGAGATTGTCCTAGCGATTGCATTGGCGCACGAGCTTTGCACGTGTAGTCGGATCGTCAAGCACGAACTCCACCAACAAATCGAATTATCTTCATCTCATCGAAAGATCGGCCACCGTTGCCCTATCAAGTGGTATCAGATTTCAGGTTGCTCGGTGAGATTTACAGTTTTCCTAGTGTAGATTTGTTTTACCTATAACCCAGAAAAAGCTCCACAAAAATATATTAGGTTTAGATCATCCGTCCCATAGCCCCTGCCAAGCCATTGCATGATCTTTTCAGTTTTTGCTTTTTGAGTCTTTGTCTGCAATCGTTGTGTCGCGTGCTGGTCTTAGCGTCTAGAGTCGTTAGAGTTTCGAGTTCTGATCATAGTAGTCACGTCGCTGCCGCACCATCTCCGCTTGCAGTCCTCGCCATATCACCGCCACCATATACTTCCGCCACATCTGCCAGCAACTCTTTGTTGAGCCCCTTTGATTCCCATCATCGTAGGGTCTTTCTTGATCCTTGTTTCTGAGTTTTTCCGGGTTTTAGATCCGTTTTCTTGGTCAATTTCGCGTTTTCCGTCGGAATCCAGAAAGCAATCTAGCTGCAAAAAAAAAAAAAAAAAAAAAATTCCGGTCGCCCGACCATAGAGACCTCTGTGGTCTAGCGCCACAGTAGATTCCCGAAAAAAAAAAAAAAAAAAAAATTCCGGTCGCCCGACCATTGAGACCTCTGTGGTCTAGCGCCACAGTAGATTCCCCCGAAAAAAAAAAAAAAAAAATTTCCGGTCGCCCGACCATAGAGACCTCTGTGGTCTAGCGCCACAGTAGATTCCCAAAAAAAAAAAAAATAAAATCCTTCCCATAGGTTGCTCTATCCTTCAGCGCCAGTTTCGCTGTCCTTTGCATCTTGTGCCGCGTCGTGACCTCGTTGGTGATTTAGGCTCGCGTCTCTAATACGATCTAGCCTAGGACCAGCACAGTACCTTCGTTGAGCGTTTACTCAATTTGCATCGCTGATTTGATTATTGTGCCACCATATCACTATACTTTGCCCTCCCAGAGCTCTACATATTGTCTCCACGTGCACTGTGTCGACACCTGGTAATCGCTTTGGCAATCTTGGGAGACGCTGATCCTTGCTGGTTGTTACATCACCTTCCTCCTGTTTGGTAAGAACTTGTAAGAGCTTTGTATTTTGCTTGACGAATTGCGCGTGAACCACCATATTCCGTAGTTTGTAGGCATATACATTTGTGCTTTTCGTGTACTAACCATGTCAGGACCAGTTGATCCGACCGCTGTTGACCCGGCCAAGATGACGCCCTTTGGCGATTGCATGCTCACTTCACCCACCTTTTGGGCGGGCATGCACGTGACACCGATGCGCGCATTGGTGACGTGGATGCCAAACTCACCGGACGCTGGACAAGCTGGATGGCCTCGAGGCAGCTTTCAACTCCAAGCTCGACGCCAAGTTCCAGGAGCTTTTGACTCGGTTACCGCCGCCTCGCGCCAACGTGCAACGCCGCGCACGCCGCGTTCCTCGTGCGGACGTTCTGCGGGTACCGCTCTGCTGCGACGGCCGCACATGACGCGCCTTCCGATGAGGGATACGAAGACTATGAAGGGGACGCGGACGAGCAGGTAGATGAGAACATGCGGACGGCGAGGAAGTCCAACAACCTGCACCTGGTCGTCCACGGCAGCTGAACCGCAATGCTCGACCACCTCCTCGCCCGGTACGTAATGATGATGATCATGTTGCTAAACTGAAACTGAACATTCCGCCATTTGAGGGTAGATATAATCCTGATGCATATCTTACATGGGAATTGGAAGTAGAACAACGCTTTGCATGTTTAAAATACCCTGATCACTTGCGTGTTAGTGCTGCTACTTGTGAGTTCACAGATTTTGCATCTATTTGGTGGTCTGAATATTGTAGAACACATGCAGCAAATATTCCTGCTACTTGGACTGGGTTAAAACTTGCTATGCGTACTCGTTTTGTTCCTCCACATTATCAACGTGATTTGCTGAAAAAATTGTCTCGCTTAGAACAAGGAAAAAATTCTGTAGAAGACTATTATCAAGAATTGCAAACTGGCATGATTCGCTGTGGTATTGTAGAGGATAATGAGGCTATGCTTGCACGTTTCTTTGGTGGTTTGAATAAAGAGATTCAGCATATTTTAGATTATAAGGAGTACAACACTATTACTCGCTTGTTTCATCTTGCTTGCAAAGCTGAACGTGAAGTGCAGGATCGTCAACCACCATGGAGAAGAGCTAATGTTTCTGCAGGTCGTACATCGTCATGGTCTCCGCGACAATCAGCGCCACAATCTCGTGGTACTGCACCAGCACCTACTACCTCCAAGTACACCGCGCCTGCCTCACGAGCACCTCCTGCCACTACACCAACACCATCGGCTGGTCCTCCTCGGAGTTCATCTTCCATGGCCTCCACGGGGAAGACGCGCGACATTCAATGTCGCAAATGCTTGCGATTTGGTCACATAGAGCGAGAATGCAGAACCAAGCGTGTGATGTTGGTGCGAGAAGATGGAGAATATGATTCTGCAAGTGACTTTGATGAAGATACATTGGCCCTTATTGCTGCACGTGATGGTGCCAACTCTGATTCTGAGAGAGAGATGGAGGTAATGGAAGGCGACACTGCTGATCGATACAGAGCTTAGTTGCACAGCGTGTGTTGAGCGTGCAATTGAGCAAAGCTGAGCATGATCAACGTCACAATCTGTTCCAAACAAGAGGCGTTGTAAAAGAGCGAGCTATAAGGATCATCATTGATGGAGGGAGCTGCAATAATCTGGCTAGCGTTGATATGGTAGAGAAGCTTTCTCTCCCTACAAGACAGCGCACACATCCATACTACATTCAATGGTTTGAGAGCTCTCGGAAGCTCAAGGTAACAAGAACTACACGTGTGCATTTTACTATTGGTACATATTCTGATTTTGTGGATTGTGATGTTGTACCTATGCAAGCTTGTTCTTTGTTACTTGGTAGACCTTGGCAATTTGATAGAGAATCTGTTCATAATGGTAAAACTAATCAATATTCTCTTATGCATGATGGAAAGAAAATTGGTCTCAAACCTATGACTCCTGAACAAATACTAAAAGATGATCTTGCTAGAGCTAGTAGAGTAAAAAACGAGGAGAAACTTAAGAGTGAGAATCAGATTGTTGCTGCAGATTTTGTTCCACATAAGACTAATACTAAATCTGATTCGAACCATGCTACTGAAATTCGTTTGAAAAATCCTTGTTTGCTTGCTAGCAAATCTGATATTGCTGAACTTGATGTGGACACTACTCAATGCTATGCTATCATTTGCAAAGAAGTTCTGTTTTCATTTGAGGATATGCCTCCTTCTTTTCCACCTGCGGTTGCTAACCTTTTGCAGGAATTCATTGATGTGTTCCCACAAGATGTTCCCCCTGGACTACCACCTATCCGTGGCATAGAACACCAGATTGACTTGATTCCAGGAGCGTCGCTGCCCAACCGTGCACCGTACCGTACCAATCCTGAAGAGACGAAAGAGATTCAGCGACAAATTCAGGTTCTCCAAGATAAAGGTTACATTCGTGAGTCTCTTAGCCCATGTGCTGTTCCTATTATCTTGGTACCTAAGAAGGATGGTTCTTCACGCATGTGTACTGATTGTAGAACTATTAATAATATTACCATTCGATACCGTCATCCAATACCTCGTTTAGATGATATGCTTGATGAATTGAGTGGTTCTGTTATGTTCTCTAAAGTTGATTTGCGTAGTGGTTACCACCAGATTCGTATGAAATTAGGAGATGAATGGAAAACAGCGTTTAAAACTAAGTTCGGCTTATATGAGTGGTTAGTAATGCCCTTTGGTTTAACTAATGCACCTAGTACTTTCATGAGACTAATGAACGAAGTTTTACGTGCTTTTATTGGACGTTTTGTGGTGGTATACTTTGATGATATTCTGATTTATAGCAAATCTTTGGAGGAACACTTGGATCATTTACGTGCTGTTTTCAATGCGTTACGTGATGCACGTTTGTATGGTAATCTTGAGAAGTGCACCTTTTGCACCAATCGAGTTGCGTTTCTTGGCTATGTTGTTACTGCGCAGGGAATTGAAGTTGATCCAGCCAAGATTGAGGCAATTGAGAGTTGGCCGCAGCCAAAGACGGTCACACAAGTGAGGAGTTTTCTTGGCCTCGCTGGCTTCTATAGGCGCTTTGTGAAAGATTTTGGATCCATTGCTGCGCCGCTGAATGAGCTTACAAAGAAGGATGTGCCCTTTGTGTGGGGCGATGCACAACAAGACGCCTTCATGATTACGAAAGATAAGTTAACACATGCTCCATTACTCCAACTTCCTGATTTCAATAAGACTTTTGAGCTTGAATGTGATGCTAGTGGAATTGGTTTGGGAGGTGTGTTATTACAAGAGGGCAAACCTGTTGCATATTTTAGTGAAAAATTGAGTGGGCCTAGTCTGAACTATTCTACTTATGATAAACAATTATATGCGCTGGTTCGGACATTAGAAACTTGGCAACATTATTTATGGCCTAAAGAATTTGTTATACATTCTGATCATGAATCTTTGAAGCATATTCGTAGTCAAGCTAAGTTGAATCGTCGCCATGCAAAGTGGGTTGAGTTTATAGAGTCTTTTCCTTATGTTATCAAACACAAAAAGGGTAAAGATAATGTTATTGCTGATGCTTTGTCGCGCCGTTATACTATGCTATCTCAACTTGACTTCAAGATTTTTGGATTAGAAACCATAAAGGAACAATACTTGCTTGATGCTGATTTTAACGATGTGTTGCTGAATTGTAAAGATGGTAGAACATGGAACAAATTCGTCCTCAATGATGGATTTGTGTTCCGTGCTAACAAGCTATGCATCCCAGATGGTTCCGTTCGTCTTTTGTTGTTACAGGAGGCGCATGGAGGAGGATTGATGGGTCATTTCGGTGTGAAGAAGACGGAGGATGTACTTGCTGCACATTTCTTTTGGCCACGTATGCGTCGAGATGTTGAGAGATTTGTGGCACGCTGCACTACATGTCAAAAAGCTAAGTCTCGACTTAATCCACATGGTTTATATATGCCTCTTCCTGTTCCTAGTGTACCGTGGGAGGATATTTCTATGGATTTCGTTTTGGGTTTGCCTCGTACACAGAAGGGGAGGGATAGTATCTTTGTTGTTGTGGATAGGTTTTCTAAGATGGCACACTTTATTCCATGTCACAAAACTGATGATGCTACACATGTTGCTGATTTGTTCTTTCGCGAAATTGTGCGTTTACATGGTGTGCCAAATACTATTGTTTCTGATCGTGGTCCTTTTAAGGTGTTAGAGAAAATAAATGATAATGCATATAAACTCGAGCTTCCTGCAGAATTGGGTCCGGTTAGTCCTACATTTAACATTGCAGATTTGAAGCCTTACTTTGGGGAAGAAGAGGAGCTTTCGTCGAGGACGACTTCAATTCAAGAAGGGGGGCATGATGAGGACATCCCATCTCTTGATACAACCGCTGTACCTACAGCCACACAAATACAAGGACCAATCACTCGAGCTCGTGCCAAACAACTTAACTATCAGGTACTTTCGTTTCTTGGAACTATTCCTCACATACATGAGAATATGATGCTGCCTAAATCAGATATGTTTGTTACTCTTAGGAATGATGGACCAAGCATGGATGAGGAGGACAAGCATTGGAGCATGATCACGCATGGAGGAGATGGCAGCAAGCGTTTGAGGATTGAAGATGACGCCGCAAGTGGAGATTTTAGAACTTTGAAGCCATTATAATGGAGCAACGATGATTGGACGAATTCTACAAGTTTCCCCATCATAAAATTCGTCCAAGAGTTATTATTGGTGCTGCGTCACCTTATTTAATGGGCCAGGCCCATGTATTTTCGGATTAGGTATTTTAGGGGATTTTAAGAGGCCATATAAGTGGAGGAAGGCCCATTTAGGGGTGTTTTTGGCCAACCCTAGCTGGTTGGACGAAAATCCCTTGACTTCCCCCATATATATCCCTCCGTAGCCGTCATTAGAACTTGGATTTTGATTAGATTAAAAGTTAGCCAATTGCTGCAACTTCGTGTACTTCTTTTGAGGCCAACGCCCAGAACAAGACCGACTATTCGGAATCCCACCATTATCAATCAAGCTTTCATCTCTATTCGCAATATTCTGATTGCATCTTTAGTTCTTACTTGTTCTCGATTTCAGGTAGGAATTAAGACCCTTGCTGGTCAGGCTGATCGTGCTCCCGCAAGATCAGTAACTCCCGGAGATTATCCTAGCGATTGCATTGGCGCACGAGCTTTGCACGTGTAGTCGGATCGTCAAGCACGAACTCCACCAACAAATCGAATTATCTTCATCTCATCGAAAGATCGGCCACCGTTGCCCTATCAAGTGGTATCAGATTTCAGGTTGCTCGGTGAGATTTACAGTTTTCCTAGTGTAGATTTGTTTTACCTATAACCCAGAAAAAGCTCCACAAAAATATATTAGGTTTAGATCATCCGTCCCATAGCCCCTGCCAAGCCATTGCATGATCTTTTCAGTTTTTGCTTTTTGAGTCTTTGTCTGCAATCGTTGTGTCGCGTGCTGGTCTTAGCGTCTAGAGTCGTTAGAGTTTCGAGTGCTGGAGGAAGACGGCACTGTCGCCATGCCTACACCGACACCGCCGTCCCCACTATGAAGCTCATAATATAAACCATCCCACTATGCTCTTTGTATGCCTAAACTACCCCTCCTTAGTGGCTCCCTATATATAGGCTCCCACCTCCCCCTTCATTAGCAAAGGAATGAACTTGAGAGAATTAGGCTCATGCCTCCACCATCCCTTTGGGATTAGGGTAACCCCTCCTTAGATTATCCAAATCTATTGTACAAGGCACTCCTTATATGATTAGTCTCTCACACTTGTGATTCTACCACCGGTCTCTCACTCGTGTGATTCCACCGATCGTATACCGATCTTCCTCTCGGGGATTCTACCGTGTGTCTCTCCCTTGAGAGATTCTATCGGGATAGTGGTTCGGGCTATCGGGAGTAAACCGGAATTGTATCGGGTTGGTGTGTGTTTGCGTGTGTTCATCGTGTTCATCGCCGTGTTCTTCGTGTTCTTCCTCTCCCCCGTCTTTCCCTCGGTCAATTCGTGAGATCGGGCAACCCACGTGGCCTTAGGCCGCATCATATGGTATCAGAGCCTTTGGTTTCCGCGGATTTAACCCTCCACCCACCGGATTTGCCCTCTAAATTTTTTTCAAAAAATCCCCAAAAAATAGCCCTAATTTGCCTTTGGACCGATCTGTGATTTGGTTGCGTTTTGAGTGGTTTTGGTCCATGGATTTGGTGTTGGAGTGCTTGATCTACTATCTCCCCAAGTTTTAGCCCCCAATTCCATCGTTTCCCCTCCGTTTTGGTCAATTTGGTCGATTTTCGTGAAGAACAGGAGAGAGAAACTGCGTCCCGGTTGAGAAATCCGGTCAACCGGGCTGCAGACCGGCCGGGCCAGCCCAGAACCCGGTCGACCGGCCGTGTGACCGGCCAGGCCGGCCCCAGGTCCGGCCCAACCGGCCCCTGGACCGGGCGCCACCCATCCACCGCCACCGCCGACCACCGCCACTCCTCTCCTCCGCCGGCAAGCACCGCCATCATCCCCAACCACCGGCAAACACCACCGCGGCCCCAACAAACACCGCCGCATCCGCAAGAGCATCGACACCACCACCACCGGCATACCACCGCCACCACCGCCAAGCTATATTGACCCGACTTCTTCCGCTAACTTGTGTTTGCTTGTGCCGGTTTGAGTGCCTTGTTTGTGACACTAACCCGCAGCTCCGAAGCAAGCGACGACATCCTCGGCACCCTGGACTTGCAACCGTACTCTTGACATCACCGCCTTCATCGCAAGTTGTGTGTTCCGACACCGCCTAACATCTAGGTATAACTTGCATTCCCCTTGTAACCCCTCTTCTTTTGCGATCTATCCTATCGAGCATTGCTTATCAAGTGTTGCGAGATATTGCACGTGGCCCCGATTGTGAGGTGTGTGTGTGTAGTGTGGAGTCAAGCTTCTAAGCAAAACTCGTGTGGCAAGATAGCAAGAGCGAGCTAACGCTAACATAGAGCGTGAAAAAGAAAGAAAAGCACAAAAAGAGTGCAAGTGCCATCATACATACAAAAGTGTACAAAGTGCCACCACATATACAAAAGAGTGTCAAGTGCCACCAAATACAAAAGAGAAAAAGCTTTTAAGCAAAAGAGAGATAAGAGAAGAGAGGCCGCGTGTGAATCTTGTTGTCTCTTCGTTTGCAACCAAAGCTTTGATCTCTTCTTGTGTTAGTGTGACACCGAGCACCCTTGCTTAAGGGCTTCTTACACTTTTCCGCTCATTCCTTGGTCGCACTAACCCCGTTCATCTCGTGTGTGCGTTCCACATCTTTTCCGTGTTTATAGTGATCATCGCTTTGACATTTGAATTTTTGGATTTCACCCACTTTTAACAACATACTCGATCTTGGATTTGTCATTTGGCTTTCCACAACACTCGCCTAACACCATATTTGCTAGCTTTTGCGTGTGGTTTTGCGTGTGTTCCCGATACACTTGATCTTGCTTTCGGCTTGGTGGATTGCCTCAATATTGATGCGGGGTGGCCTTTGGACACCTACGCCTCAAGACCAAGAAGTGCAGCCCCGCCTATCATCGACGCTACACCATGGCCAAGGAGTCCCCCAAGTGGACCAACAACACAAACCCCCGCCATATATGTCAAGGTGAACTCCTTCCTCTCGACACTCGACCTCGTCAATACCTTGGATGGAATGCTACCTCATGTCGATGTACATGTCATTAGGTACAAGAGTCATCGAGGAACCGGAGAGAAGGAACCCCCATGGTGCAAGGAAGAGAGAAGAAGAAGAATGAAGGAAGAAGGAGGGAAGAGGAAGAAGAGGCGAGAGGAGGAAGGCCGGCCGGTCCCAGGGCCGGTCTGACCGGGCTCCTGACCGAACCACCCGGTCCCAGGCCCGGTCTGACCGGGCTCCTGACCGGCCTGGCCGGTTTTCGACCGGAACGTCGACCGGTGCCATCCGGAAGCAATCCCGGGGCTCCCGAAGCCCCGCCCGGTCACCGTCCGGTCCAGGATCCGGTTTGGACCGGATGGGCCGGTCCCAGACCCGGTCCAACCGGCCCTGTGACCGGATTTCACGGGTTTGACCCTACCAACTTGTACCCGTTCGACCCGAGCTGCCTTGTATGCCTATATAAGCACCCCGGTCGCCCCCTTTACCTCTTTAGACAAGATTTAGGCTTAGACATGAAGTTGAGCTTTGTCTCCCTAGGGTTTCATCCCCTTTGTATCAAGGCTACCCATGTTGGATGATTGGATTTGGTGTGTGAGATTCTAGTGTTACCCACTCTCTCTCCCACTCCTAGATTCATCTCCCTCACCAATCTCTCCGCTCGGAATTCTACCGCGTGTCTCTTCCGGGTTGATTCTATTGGCGTGGTCCATCGAGCCACGGGGTAAGTAATCGATTGTATCGGGTTGGTGTGTGTGCGTGAGTTCATCGTGTTCATCGTGTTCTTCGTGTTCTTCGCGCTCTCCCTCTCTCCCTCCTTTGGATTTCGGGTCAACCGCAAGATCGGGCCACACACGGGGTCTTACACCTCATCATATGGTATCAACAGCCTTTGGTTTCCGCGGATTTGACCCTCCACCCACCGGATTTGCCCTCTAAAATTTTTCCAAAAAATCCCCAAAAAATAGCCCTAATTTGCCTTTGGACCGATCTGTGATTTGGTTGCGTTTTGAGTGGTTTTGGTCCATGGATTTGGTGTTGGAGTGCTTGATCTACTATCTCCCCAACTTTTAGCCCCTAATTCCATCGTTTCCCCTCCGTTTTGGTCAATTTGGTCGATTTTCGTGAAGAACAGGAGAGAGAAACTGCGTCCCGGTTGAGAAATCCGGTCAACCGGGCTGCAGACCGGCCGGGCCAGCCCAGAACCCGGTCGACCGGCCGTGTGACTTCCAGGCCGGTCCCAGGTCCGGCCCAACCGGCCCCTGGACCGGGCGCCACCCCTCCACCGCCACCGCCACTCCTCTCCTCCGCCGGCAAGCACCGCCATCATCCCCAACCACCGGCAAACACCACCGCGGCCCCAACAAACACCGCCGCATCCGCAAGAGCATCGACACCACCACCACCGGCTTACCACTGCCACCACCGCCAAGCTAGTTTGATCGTCTTCTTCCGCTAACTTGTGTTTGCTTGTTCCGGTTTGAGTGCCTTGTTTGTGAAACTAACCCGCAGCTCCGAAGCAAGCGACGACATCCGAGGCACCCCGAACTCGCAACCGTACTCTTGACACCACCGCCATCATCGCAAGTTGTGTGTTTCGACACCGCCTAACATCTTAGGTATAACTTGCATTCCCCTTGTAACCCCTCTTCTTTTGCGATCTATCCTATCGAGCATTGCTTTTCAAGTGTTGCGAGACATTGCACGTGGCCCCGATTGTGAGGTGTGTGTGTGTAGTGTGGAGTCAAGCTTCTAAGCAAAACTCGTGTGGCAAGATAGCAAGAGCGAGCTAACGCTAACATAGAGCGTGAAAAAGAAAGAAAAGCACAAAAAGAGTGCAAGTTCCATCATACATACAAAAGTGTACAAAGTGCCACCATAGATACAAAAGAGTGTCAAGTGCCACCAAATACAAAAGAGAAAAAGCTTTTAAGCAAAAGAGAGATAAGAGAAGAGAGGCCGCATGTGAATCTTGTTGTCTCTTCGTTTGCAACCAAAGCTTTGATCTCTTCTTGTGTTAGTGTGACACTGAGCACCCTTGCTTAAGGGCTTCTTACACTTTTCCGCTCATTCCTTGGTCGCACTAACCCCGCTTATCTCGTGTGTGTGTTCCACAACTTTTTCCGTGTTTATAGTGATCTTCACATTGACATTTGGATTTTTGGACCTCACCCACTTTTAACAACATACTTGATCTTGGATTTCGTCTTTTGGCTTTCCACCATACTCACCTAACACCATATTTGCTAGCTTTTGCGTGTGCTTTTGTGTGAGTACCCGATACAATTGTTCTAACTCTCGGTTTTGTTGGATCACCCCAATCTTGTCATACCACGGTAAGGTTGCGGGGTAGTGTTCTTCCACTAACATACACCATATAGATCTTGTCGTGCTAACATGTATAGCGACGAAGAATATACGGAGGAGTACTGATGAGGTCTAAGACCCCGTGTGTGGCCCGATCTTGCGGTTGACCCGAAATCCAAAGGAGGGAGAGAGGGAGAACGCGAAGAACACGATGAACACGAAGAACACGATGAACTCACGCACGCACACCAACCCGATACAATCGATACTTACCCCGTGGCTCGATGGACCACGCCAATAGAATCAACCCGGAAGAGACACGCGGTAGAATTCCGAGCGGAGAGATTGGTGAGGGAGATGAATCTAGGAGTGGGAGAGAGAGTGGGTAACACTAGAATCTCACACACCAAATCCAATCATCCAACATGGGTTGCCTTGATACAAAGGGGATGAAACCCTAGGGAGACAAAGCTCATCTTCATGTTTAAGCTATCATCTTGTCTAAGGGGTAAAGGAGGGGTCCTAGGTGCTTATATAGAGGTACAAGCCAGCTTGGGCCGAAAAGGTACGCAAGTGGATAACTTAGGCAGCTTGGGGAGTCATTCCCGTCGGATCCGGTTTGGGGCCGGTCAGACCGGGCCTGGGACCGGGTGGTCCGGTCCTGGGGCCGGTCGACCAGGCGGCAACCGGACAGTCCGGTCGTGGGGCCGGTCCAACCGGGTTCTGGGCCGGCCAGCCTTCTTCTCCTCTTTCCTTCTTCTTCTTCTTCTTCTCTTCTTCTTCTCTCTTCCTTGCACCATGATGAATGGCTCCTCTTCCCTTCCCTCGCTTACGTGCACCATGGGTGTTCCTCCTCTCCGGTCCTCGATGACTCTTGTACCTAATGACATATAACATGTCGACATGAGGTAGCATTCCATTCAAGGTATCTACGAGGTCGAGTATCGAGAGGAAGGAGTTCACCTTGTCGCGTGTAGCGTGGGTGAGGGTTGAAGGTCCACTTGGGGGACTCTTTGGCCATGGTGTAGCGTCGACGATAGGCGGGGTTGCACTTGATGGTCTTGGTGTAGCGACGTCGGTGACCGGGGCTACATCATCTCCCCCCCCTTGGGGAAGAGTCGTCCTCGACTCTTGTTCCTCCTCATCGAAGAGGTAGTCCACGACGGTTGTCCCATGTAGAGTTGGGTAGTCGCGGTCGAAGAAGAACTTGGAGAAAAACCACTTGCGAAGGGAAAGCTCCAAGAGGCATTTGGCAAAAATGGGAACCAAAAGAGTGTGGGTGTATCCAACATGTGGAAGGGCAAAAATTTGTGCATGTAAGAGTTGTATGGTGTCAAAAATGTGTGGTATAGCCTTGTCCCAAGCAAATGGAACAAACAAAAGGCAAGTATCATCGGCAAAATTTGGGACAAAATTGTTATGTGCAATGGCAAAGCGATGGAGACTTCGAACTTGGGAGAGTATGGTTGGCTTGAGCCGAGTATGAGTGTCCTCAAGTGTGAAAGAATCCATTGCAAATGCCAAAGATGAAATGAGAAATCCAAAGAAGAGCAACTTTTTGTGTGACATGTGGCACAAGATGCATAAGGTGTCTCTCTCATGTATGACATGGTCCTTGAGATTCTCGGAGTGTATGATGATAACATCGAGGCATACAACAATCATTGTGCCAACAAGATGTTTCAAGATATGTTGCATAAGAAGCAAAAGAGGTGACGAGGAGTTGGGCCAAACCGGAAACTCGACAAGGCAAGTCGGAAACACATGAGGGCGAAGGCTTGTGGGGACATACCCTTTGGTGTGATTCCCGCGGGTTAGGTCCTTGTTGGGGTAGCTCTCAATTGCGCGTTTCGTGAGCTCATGCTCCGTGGCGGTGGAAGTTGATGGTCGGGTACCTACACATGGAATGAGCAAAACAAAGAGCGTATGTGCATGGTAGAGGAACACATCATCCATCATGATGTTCCAAGACTTGTGCACATCACCATTAGTGTCAAGCAAGATAGTATGAAATGCATGGCGATAGTGCAAATGGCATGAAGGTGCATGTGTGGTATGTGGGTACTCATGATCATCAAAAATGGAGAAGGCTATGGGGGCCATCTCGTGGACAATGAAATAAGCATTCTTGCATACCAAGCATAAGAAAGAGCAATTGTTCACAATCTTGGATGCAACGATCATGGAGTAGTGCAAACATTTTGGGCAAAGCATGCGGAAGATAATATCATCATTGTCATTATCATTGCAAGCAATACATGGTAAAGAGCAAGTGGTCGACATATTGCAAGCAATGGTGGAAAAATTGAAGCTCTCATAGCATGGCATGGTCATGGTATCACAAGAACTCACTTCCACATGATCAACAATGTTATCAAGAAAAGCATCACATGGGAAAGTGAAAGTAGCATGTGAAGTAGCAAATGGATCATCGAGATCATGCATGCACTCATAAGTCATCATGTCCACTAGTGGGATCATGGCATCATCAACACCTATGTTGTTACCTTTGTAGGCCGACTCATTTGAAGTAGGTGTTGTTGAAGTAGGAGGATCCATGTGGTCGACATATCCATCTTGGAGCAAGCATGGTGAGATATCATCATCTTCATGCACCATGTACATCATCTCCATGAGCGGGAACTCGTCCTCCGTGGAACCTAGTGCAACATAAGAAGACACAAACGAGGGAGAGGTTAATGTGTTAGCAAAAGCGATGTCCTCCATGGACCTATCATCTACCTCTCTCAACTCACTTAGTGTATCACTCATGTTCTCCAAACGGAAGCACTCAAACTCACATATGGGGTGGAAGTCACTCAACTCACTATCACTCTCACTCAAGTGGGCTAAGTGGCTCTCATTCTCACATGGGATTGGTACCAACTCCTCAATGAAGCATAGGGGCACTACTAGGGAAAAGCCTATAGGTGGAGGCAAGTTGTGCCGGCGCACCACCTTGTGCATGCGCCGGTGGAAAGGATTGCCGGCGCACCACATTTCAGCCGCGCCGGCGATGAAGAGATACTGCCGGCGCACCTCTGGGAAAGGCTCGCCGGCGCTATTTCCTGGCATGGCCCGGGCCGATTCGGGCCAGGCCCAAGAATCATTGCCGGCGCACCGGCCCAGTGGTGCGCCGGTGGAAAGTTTGCTATTGCCGGCGCACCCCTGGGCCGGTGCGCCGGAAATGATTCTTGGGCCTGGCCCGGTTGTGATATAGCCGAAAGGGGTATATGTTGCCGGCGCACCATGGTCCAGGTGCGCCGGCAATAACCTGGCAGTTATTTCAACCACCAACCAGCTAGCCCACTCACTCACACACTCACTACACTCCACTTCTCCACACAAACCCGAGCCTTCTCCCAACCCAGCTCATTTTTGCCCATTTCTATCCCCAATTTCACCAATTTGACCAAACCAAATCAAAATTTTTGAGCAAATCTTCCCTTCCTACATGCATCTCCCACATCCCCCTATGTAGATCTAGATCTACTATCCCGCATTGACCGCTCAATCTAGATCTAGATCTAGAAAGTCGGCTTCCATACGCCATTGTCGCGGCGCGTCGTCTCGATCTTATCGACGAATATATCAAACAAATAGGTGATTAATGAACAAATTAAGGAATGAAATCGATGTATGTTGGACATTTGAAGAAAAGCTCTCGTGTGTGGCATATATATATGTTGTGCTTGTGCTTGTGTGTGTGTTGGCGTTGAAAATGAGTTGCCAACGTTGCGCCGAAATGTTGATTCTTCAAGTTTCCGTTTCGGCACATTTCTGGCGCTCCTATGTCCTACCGTGTAGGAAGGTCATGCCGAAATTTTCCGTGAAAACTACCGACGGATGCATGGTTCTAATGAATTATGTAATCTTACCATGCGGGCGATAATGGTTATCGAGATGAGTGAAAGCATCGTGATGAGATATCTGAAACACGCGATCATCGACATGTATGAAAATAACCGCACGGAGGTATTGTGTCCGTGCCGGAGATGCAAACGAGGGAAATGGTTTGACCCGTATTCGGGCAAGTTGCGGGGGCACCTGCTCACTAATGGTTTCATGCATGGACACACTCAATGGATGAGTGATGATGGCGCGGAGGTCAATGGGGCGACGGCGGCGGTGGTAAAAATGGCCGGCAAGAAGGAGGGCATCATGATACGATGACGATGAAGAGTTTGTCGCACATGACGATAACCTTGACGACGACAATAACCTTGACGACGACAATAACCTTGACGACGACGAAGAGGTGCCGCTAGCTTCGATCGTGCGGGACCCTCATCTTCAAGATCTGCTTCTCGAAAAGACGAAAGGCGCCAAGCGGAAATCAAAGCTTGAGCAACTCGAGATAGACTCGAATACTCCGTTGTACGACTCAGGTCGCGGGTTGGGGAGTCTCGCTTGAGAGTAGCTCTCGATGTGCTGCGAGATGAAGGCCAAACACGGATGGACGGACACAAGCGTCGACGAAATCCTGGAAAACGTGTAAGATCTCCTTCCTGCCGGGAACACGTGTCCTGGTAGTCTAGCCGAGGCCAAGAGAATCACGTGCCCTCTCGACTTACCCCACGAAAAGTATCACGCCGCATCAACGATCAGTATCATGTATCGCAAGGAGCACATGGACAAGACCAAATGTCCTGTGTGTGAAGCTGAACGGTACAAGAAAGGGAAGAAGAAAGCTCCTCGGAAAGTTGTGTGGTACTTCCCGCTCGCCCCCCGGCTTCAACGGTTCTACGCGGACCGCAAGGAAGCAAAGCTCATGCGCCGGCACGCAGAAAGAAAGGAGGCGGTGTTGAATGATAAAGAGCGGATTGAGCACCCGGTCTTGACGCACCCTTCGGATGCAAGCCGATGGAAAGCATTAGACAATGAATTCGGAAGTTTTGGGGCAGATCCCGAAACATCGGGTTGGGTGCGAGCACGGACGGATTCAATCCGTTCGGAAACCGAGCAGCACACATAGCACATGGCCCGTGTTTGTATGGATCTACAACCTCCCGCCCCGGCTGTGCATGAAGAGGAAGTACATACAGATGAGTATGCGAATTCAAGGGCCGACACAGCCAGGAAACGATATCAACATGTATCTCGAACTATTAAAGGAGGAGCTTGAAACGTTGTGGGCGGAGGAAGGGGTAGATACATGGGACGCCGTCGCGGAAGAATATTTCCCTTTGAGAGCCGCGTTGATCACGACGGTGCAGGACTACCTCGGATACGGTTACATTTCGTGCCAGGTGTGCCATGGACACAAGGCATGTGTCAAGTGCATGGAAGAGACGATGTTTTTGCAGCTTGGTAAGGATGGCTCTTCGAAAACAGTTTACATGGGGCATCGAAGGTGGCTACGTAAAACTGACCCGTGGAGAAAGCGTGGAGATCTGTTCGATGGTACAACTGAACCCCGAGGACCTCCACGTAAGAAGAGCGGCGAAGAGATCGATACATTACTGAAAGGTTGGAAGGAGTGCCCTGCGCCGGGAAAGATTCGTCAAAAGCACGGAGAGAAGAAGAAGAAAAAGGAAACGACGCCGCTCATTGGTGTATGGAAAAGGAGGTCCGTGTTTTGGGACTTGCCGTCTTTGGAAAATTCTCGATACACCTCAACGCCTTGATGTCATGCATATTACAAAGACCGTGTGCGAGAGCTTGCTTGGCACTCTTCTCCACATGCCGGACCGGACCAAAGATGGGCCGAAAGCAAGACAGGACCTGAAAGTTTTGGCCATCAGGGAAGAGCTTCAGATCCCGCCGGCCCAAGAGGGACGATCGGAGGAGGAGGCGGACGGCGGTCGAAGCGCAAAAGGATTAAGCAGCCGGACTATTACTGTCCCCCTCCTGCTTCACTTTTAGTCCGGCCGAGGTCGATCAATTTTTCAATTGCCTTGTAGGAGTCAGAGTGCCCTTCGGTTACTCCGGGGTAATAAGCAGATACATGGACCCCAAGAAACGAAACTTCAGCGGCATGAAGTCTCATGACTGTCACGTGATGATGACGCAGATTCTTCCGGTTGCAATCCGAGGTATAATGGATGACCATGTCCGTGCAACGCTGATCGGGCTCTGTAACTTCTTCGACGTCATAACTCGGAAGTCGATAAGCGTGAAGAAACTTCGCAAGGCTCCGAGGAAGAGATCGTGGTGATCCTATGTGAGATGGAGATGTACTTCCACTTTGCATTCTTTGACGTGATGGTCCATCTGTTGGTCCATATAATGGATGATATCGTCGAGTCTAGGGCCGGCATTCTTACACAACATGATGCCGTTTGAAAGAATGAATGGGGTCATTAAAGGATACGTTCGTAACAGGTCACATCCAGATGGAAGCATCGTACAGGGGCTGGCTCACCGAAGAGTGCATCTCTTTACGCACGAATTATCTAGACATCGAGGACCCTGTTGGTTTGCCTCAAAACAAGTACCTCCGTAGGTTCGAGGGAGTAGGCCACAAAAATGGAAGGAAGGAACTGCACGTGCACATGTCTGGTCGGAGTTCCGACTTTGACAGGGCCAACTTAGTAGCGCTACAACACATTGACTTGATCGATCCTTGGTTGAAAGAGCACAAAACCATGATAGAGAAACAGTGGCAAGCCGATGATGACGGAAGCGAAATATACAGAGAGCACAACTCCTCTTTCGCGCGCTGGTTCAAAGACCACATTGTTGCTAATCCCCCACCAATGGATTCGACAAGGATAAACTAGTATTGGCCTTGTCACATGGCCCCGCGCCCAACATCATGACTTACCAAGCGTACGATATCAACGGGTACACATTCTACACGGAAGAAAAAGACAAGAACAGTGTTTACCGAGAACTCGGGGTAACGATGGATTCCTGGACGGGTGACGTAAAGACTAGATACTACGGAAGAATCGAGGAAATCTGGGAGCTTAGCTACGCTGGGGAGAAAGTGCCGATGTTCCGTATCAGATGGGCTAAGAGCGTCAGAAAAGAAGACCGGTATTTCACCACCATGTTTCTACCCGAAGCCAACAAATCAAAGTCCACGAACGCCACCGCGCAGAATGAGCCATGGGTGCGGCGGAACACGTGCACCAATGCTTCTTCATAACCGACCCATCCAGGCCTAGCCGTGTTATCGTGAGGAGAGGCAAGAGGACCATCGTCGGAATGGATGGAGTCGCCAACGAGGAAGACTTCGAAGGACAAGTCGGAGACCCAATGATGGAAGAATCCGAGGACGAAGACACAACATACACCACAAGAAGAAGCAGGACCACGCTACCGAGGTCGGGTCGACCCTTCAAAAGAAGAAGTCACGACACGGGGCTAAATTATTCAACGACGAGCAAGAAAAGCAAGAAGAAAGCGAAACACTCTTCTCAATCGATGATGTAAAACTTTATTTGCAATGTATAACTCATATTTTATGTATGACTAATTAATATTGTGTTGGTCAATATTTTGTGTATGTATATATAACTCATATTTTTTTGTAATGCCTAATTAACTCATATTGCTTTGTTATTGCTTTGTAATGCCTAATTAACTCATATTTTTTGTATGTATAGGATTTGTGGGAAAAGAAAATAAACATAAAAGAAAGTGAAAAGAAATAAAGAAAAGAAGAAAAATAAAATAAAATAGAAAAAGGAAATGTTTTAGAAAAGGAAAAAAATAGTATAGGATTTGTGTTGGTCAATATTTTATGCATGCATGTATATATAACTCATATCTTCATGTTCTTACATTGCTTTGTTATTATCTTAAAAAGATAAGAACATAAATATAATGCATAACTCATTTTTTGTATATGATTTGGGAGGAAAGAAAATAAACATAAAATAAAGTGAAAACAAATAAAGAAATGAAGAAAAAGTAAAAGTAAAATAGAAAAGGAAATGGCCAGGGGCTGGTGGGGGCTAAGTCCCACGTATAGCCGGGCCCATGTTATTGCCGGCGCACCACCTGTTTGGTTCGCCGGTGGTAGCGTTGTCCCCGGCGAACCAAACAGGTGGTGCGCCGGCAATAACATGGGCCCGGCTATACGTGGGACTTAGCCGCACCGCGCGACACTTCTCTCCCTCCCCATTCGAATTCCCCAATCGACGAACCCTAGCTAACCGCGCTGTTCTTCTCTGCTGCCGCCACCGTCGACCTCGAGCACCGCCGTCCTCACCCGAGGCGTCGCCACACCGTCGCCTCGGAGAGGAGGATCGAGCGAGCGCCGGCCACCGTCGCGGCGGAGAGGAGGATCGAGCGAGCGCCGGCCACCGTCGCGGCGGAGGAGGAGGAGGGCGTCGCACACGCGCCGGCCATCGTGTCGCCACCGTCGGTAAGAATCCGCCAGGACCTCCTCCACCTTCCCCTCCCCTCTTACTTCCTCTGTCCCTCCCCGATTTCCCCTCCGTCACATTGGAATTGGATGCTCCTCACATCTGTCACATTCAAAAACCATGCCCTAATTTTAGTTCTTGCATGCGATGTAGTCGAATTTTTACCGACAACATGTACAAATTAACTCAATTTCACCGATTTACTTGATGAATTTTAGTTTTTTTACTTAAAGACAGGAGCATATTTATTTTGTCGGTTCCTTGTCACCGATTGGGGTAACTACCATCTATGTCATTTGCTTGAAAATGACACAGTGCTAAGTTTAGACATGCCATGTATTGTTATTTGATTTGTCTGTTAGAACTGTCGACTTGCATTGCATTGGTTAGATAAGGTTTAGTTGGTGTTTTGTGATGGCCTGTGTAGCTCATCTAATTGCTACATGCTATGGTTGATTTAGTTGGTTAATCAAAATGAAAATGGAAATGGTTTTGCTAAATGGTTAAATGAAAATAAAATGCTCATGCTTATGCTACGCAATCAAGTTGAAAATGAACTTTATATATGTTGGTTTTGCTAAATGGTTAAATGAAAATAAAATGCTCATGCTTTTGCTAAATGGTGTTGCATGCTCATGCTAATAATATGAATGAAATTCATAGGTTAATTTGTTCTCTGGTTTGAAAAAGGAAAATGAATGCTAGCAGTATGTTAGTTCTTGATTAAATGCATTCTCTGGTTTGCTAGGTAAAGAAGCGGCAGGTTTAGCTCACCAAACCATTTATAAAAAGAAAGTGAAAATGCTAGCATCTTGACTGGTGTTCTCTGGTTTAAAAATGCTATCATTTTGGTTATGGTAATTCCAATTCAAATAAAGTTCATAGGAGAAAAGAATGCTACTGCATTTATTCTCTGGTTTCATAATTGTTCATTCTATATATATTAAATGATCACTGTAAAATTTAAACTAGAAATAAAATGATGCAGTAGCTTTAAATGATATAGCAATAAAGTTGAAAATGAACTTTATATATGTTGGTTTAGTTGGTTTAGATGAAATGCAAATGAAGTAGCTAGCTACTTTATGCTACTTTATGAAGTAGGTTTAGTTCATAAAAAGAACAAGTGCTGTTGAAAAAAGAAAATAAAATGCATGCTAATGAATTAAGAATTCTAGAAGTAGCAAGAAAATTCTTTAATAAAAATGCATGCTACTGTCAAATTATGTTAGCAATAAAAATAAAATGCTTTAATAAAATGCTTTATATACTAAGTGCTGTTGAAAAAAGAAATTGAGTTGGGGTTTTTTATTATAGTGTAAATGAAATGCTACTGCTCATGCTCATGCTCACTTTGCCAAAAGAATGCTCTCTGGTTTTGCTCTCTGGTTTGCTAAAATGACACATGTGAGCTTCTCTGGTTCATTTAAAAGAAAATGAAAATTGGTGCTATGTTCCTTATCTGGTTCATTTAAAACAAAATGAAAATGATAAGGTACCTAGTGTATTTTGTATAAGTGGGTACAAGCTCTGTTTGGCACTGTTTTAATTATGTAGCCAGAGAGTAGCATGGTGTTGATGTACAAGCTCTGTTTGGCACTGTTTGTTGGAGAAGACACATGTATCATATATGTGAATTTCTGTTGTAATTAAGTAATGCTGCCAGGGATGCCAGGGATGTAAAATGCTCACTATACTGGTTGTAGTACATGCAATGCTGCGGCTGCTATTTGCTACTCTTGTTGCTGCTACATTTTGAGTTATGTAACTTGAGAGTTAAGATGTTTCTGCTACTATTGTTGCGCTACATTTTGAGTTAAGATGTTTCTGCTACTATTGTTGCTGCTACATTTCTTACATGGGATTGAGTTGCTATTGAGTGCCGGAATGTCGATTCATTTCCGTTCCGGCAATTCTAGCACTCGGCATGACCAATTTTTAGCAAAGGTCATGCCGAATTTTTCCGTGAATTCTAACTCTTTTTCGTCTTCTATTAGTGCAAGCCACCATGTCGTCTCAAGAAGAGTTAGAGGAGCACTACAATAGGCACTTCGTTAGGACGGAGGAGGATGCCGAGGCCGCTGGTGTTGGCGGCGACGAGGACCATGAGATGGAGGATGCCGGCCGGGGGTAGTGCCGACGAGCCGAGCGGCAACGAGGCAAGCGCCGCCGCCGGGGGTAGTACCTACGAGCCTAGCGGCGATGAGGCAACCGGCGCCGCCGGGGGTGGCGGCGAGACAAGCGGCGACGATCCTAGCGCCGCCGCCGGGAGTAGTGGCACCGGGACAAGTGGAGCCAAGAGGCCGCGGAAGGCAAGGCGCCAAAACACGGTCGGCACCGGCAGAGACACGATCACAGAGGTGGACCCCGCCGGTGGTTTGCCGGTGTTGCCTAAGGATGTTGCCAAGGGGTACGGCAACCAAGCGCATGTATCCTCCGAGAGGTCGTCAATCTCAACGAGACGGACCTCCGAGCTGAGAGCAAAGCGCCTTTGCGAGCCCAGCTCATTGCGAGGTTGCACGCACGATACAAGTTCCTAGGCGACTACGCCTCCAGTCATCAAACCAACAACATTGTGAACTCACAAGCCCTCCTGAAGTTCACCAAACACCTCTGCAGCTATAAGTACATGGTGCGGAGGCTGATTGCCGAGGGCAAAGGTTTCGAAGAGGTCCACTCCGCCTTTCCGCATGTCACCCGGGCGGACTTTGATGCTTTGTGGCCAATGAAGAGCTACAAGCAACCAAGAATCGCAAGTTGTGGGGGAAGGAAATGCGGGAGCTTAACATCGGCAACCACAACCTTGGGAGCCGTGGAGTACGAGGGAAAGGAGCCCTATTGGGCGAAGGAGGACGAGGCGTATGTAAATGCCGGCATTGAGAACCCCTGGCTCAAGTACAAGGACCCGCTTGAAAGAAGATTCATCAGGTCCCGGTACCATAAGAAGAAACTAACCGGGGAACTTGTCACGGACCCGAAGGTCGTAACCGACATAATTTGGTTCACGAACGACCGAAGGTCTGGCGTTGGAGAAAAAACTGGTAAGCAATTTACCGGTTTTATTAGATCAAGTATCGTTCATATAATAGTAGCAACATTTCTAAATGGTTCGCGTTTCTTCCGCAGGAAGAAGAAAGACAAAGACTTTCTCAAGCCTCCCAAGGTGACGAAGGCTCCTCGTCCCAGGCCTCGACGGGCAGGGTAGCACAGGACAAGCCTCTCGTACGGGCGCTAAACATCGTTAATGAGCATTCACCGACGAGAAGGCCGCATAGAGGCCGTGTGGCTGGCGCCGGTACAGGCTACAAGCATGGTCACTATGGCTTGTCGTCTGCGGCCGATAAAAATGCGCGTAATGAGAGGAAGCAGCGGGAGGCGGAGGAAATGAGGGAGTCAATCCTAGCCCAAGTCCAAGCTGGTTTGGTACCGCAACTGGTACCGCAACTCAAAGCTACACTCGTACCTGAAGTCAAAGCTGAAGTCGCCGCTGGAGTCCAAGCAGATTTCAACGCTATGCAAGCGTGGTATGAGGGTGGCAAACAAGGCCCCCCGAAAATGCAAGTGGTTAGCTTCAACGGCAGCAACTCGATGGTGCCGCCGTCCGCCGGCAATGACAATGTTATAATGGAGACTCCTCCGGCCGCCGGCAATGTCGCTGGTGCTAGGGATTCACCGTCCATGCCGGGTAGCAGCCCCTCCGTCACTTGCACGCCCGCCGCCGCATGTGCTTTGGCCCGTCGACATTAGCCGAGCTCAACGCCCTCACGGTAATTAACTAATGTGTACATCAAGTTAATATATTAGTTTCGTCATCCTTGCCCTCTCTCTAACGCCATACACATGTTCTCGCAGCGCTCTCGACGCCATGCACCTTTTTGATGAGAGTAAACGACGAAATCAAAGACGTCGCGAGGGGGTCCATCATTCGGCCCCTGGATAAGAAGTGGCACACACGAGATATGGCGGATGACGTTTACCGGGTTGAAGTGGATCGGGCGTTACCGGGCTATGAGGATTTGTTTCCTCCTAATCAACCGCATGGTGCCGATGACGATAGCCCGTTGAATCTGGCCTCACCGAAGGGTTGGAGTACTGCTATGGCCGAAGACCCTAATTCGGATCAACACCTACTCGGGGTCGACGGCAAGCAAAGACAAGCACCTTGCGGCGCCACATGTCAGCGTCCCTCCACGACAACCAGCGGCGCCCGTGGTCATCGCCCCACAGAACGGCCACTGCGCCGAGGTCGGCGCCCCACCACAACAGCCACCGCGCCGGAGGCCGAGGAATATGAACGTGACAACTTCCAATGGGATATTCCTACGTCTTCACAAGTTGTCCATGAGGATGCGCCGGGCTTCAAATATGTGTGCTCCAAGAAGCTGTTCGATTCTCAAGAAACGGTGATGAGGAGGAAAATCCTGAGGAGGTCGCCACCGCCGCCGTCAAAAATATGTTGAGCCCAAACACACTCCGTGCTACGGCCACTACGGCGATGGATGGTCCAGCACTACAACCCAAGAAGAGGAAGAGGGCAAATAAGAAGGACGCCCAAGACAAGGCGGCGGCGGCCAAATCCAAGGACAAGGTCCCACTCCTTGACAAGTTGCCAAACAATTGGCGACCTCTGCATCACTTGGGTCAACCGATGCTGCCGGAGCATGTCGTGAAGAAACTCACCCCGGATATGAGGAGCTTGCATGAGACTGTCTTGCATGTGGAGAACCTTCTTCTCAAATCAAAAGATCCTGGTTACCCTCTCTTCGTGGCGAAGGTGCCAAGCGGCATGAACTTCGTCGAGAAGTACCCCATGGACTTGTGCTTCATCCGGTTCAACGACATCTTCAGCATCTATCGCATGCAAGCGCTCCACTTTAGTGTGGTTCGCCTAGTTGCTCTTAGCATGTCTTCCCAGATTGTTAAGGAGGGGACGCCGACCATCGCGATCATGGACCCCTTCTATATGCGGGAGAGCATCATCTGCAATCCTGGGGATCGCGCGATTGCCACCCAGCAGGTCGAGGATTTCATGTTTGGCGAACATTAAGAAGGGCGCCATTCTCATCCCTTACTTCCCGAGTAAGTAATCACTCGCTAGTCCCCCATCACCATTCTATCCTATATCTCCATTTGCATTTCCAAAGGTTAATCCGTGTGTTTTCCGCAGAGACAAGTTCTGCACCCTCATCGTCGTGCACCCGCAACACTCGCATGCGATCTATCTCGACTCGGGTAGGGACCGCAAGAAAGACTACTCCCACATCGGGGCCCTTCTCAATGATGCTCTCACCGGCTTCGCCAACAAGGCAGGCCCCCTCAAAGTAGAGAGGAAATCCCGAGGAGGCTTCGTCCTAACCCACACAACCAACTTCCCTGCCTCGAGCGATCGACGCCCGACAATGGGATGGACGCGTGGTACGCCATCCTTCGGATGCGGGAGTACATAAAGTACGCGAGATGACATGTTGCTGCCGGATAATCTCGAAACAGGTTTGCAAACATGGCGGATGTCCCCGATAGAGAGATTAGAAAGAAGCGGGTCGCATCCAGCAGTTCATTTGCACGATAATCCTGCAGGATGTCAACAATAGGTCCGGCGAGTTCTTCTACGGCTATGGTCTACCACCTAATGACGAGATAGACCTCCGCTTGGAGATGTCGCGTGATGAGAGGCCGTTCAACTCGCTTGAGGGCTGCCGTCCATTCCCCCCTAGGCGTACAACCTGATCCTACGACGGGAACACTTGCTAAAGCTTGAACGATATGTCCTTGAACTTCCGTCTTTGTAATAATTGTTATATATTCCCATAGAATCGACTAGTTGCTTTTATTTAGTTGTATGAATGTGCATGTGAACATGTGTCTCGTAGTTTCATTTACTTTGCTATATATTTCAAGATTATGGCGTACATAGCTTAATAATTATTTGCATTTACTCGACCACTACTTGCCTCGTATTTGGAGTTCGCCGATGATTAGAATGTTCGGTCAATCGTACACTCGGGGTGGAGCCAGTGAGCCTTGGTGCGACGGCCACAAGTATCAATCTATTGTGCATCCTACCTAGCCTCACTGACTCCATCCCTGGATGTTAATATTTGTTTCGATCGACAAAGTATGAGGCACGCTTTTTAATTCGTACTACTTGTCTTCTATTTGAGTTCGCACTTCTTAATTGCATTGGCCGAGGATTAAAATGTAGGGGCACTTGTACACTCCGGGGTGGGGCCAGTGAGGCTGGGTGTGAAGGCCACACATATCAATCTATTGTGCATCCTACCTAGCCTCATGACCCCATCAATGTATGTTATTATTTATTTCGACCAACAAAGTATGAGGCACATGCTATTTAGTTCATACTACTTGTCTCTTATTTGAGTTGGCACTTGTTCATTGCATTGGTACTAACGTTTTACTTGTCTTGTGAATGGAGATGCCGACGACATATGTCGTGTACAAGGGGAGGGTTCCTGGAGTCTACGACGCATCGGGAGGACTGTCGGAGACAGGTGCACCGTTTCAGCGGCAACAGCTACAAGGGATACCCCACTAGGGTGGAGGCGGAAGGAAGATACGCCCGTTATCTAGCGGGAGAGATGAGGGACATGAGGAGGAACCGGATGAAGACCATGGCCTTCGTGATGATGGTCATGACCATGTTGGTCATGTTCTATGTGATTCTAGTTTAGGTTAGGACCTACATTGTGAGGTGTATGACGATACTTGTGACGACTATGTACCAAGACTTCTAACTTTGTGAAACTTCGCCGTTCGGTGTTGCATATGCACATGTGTTGTATGAATCAACACATTCCGAAACGAGACTTGCGTATTTGTGTACTGATACCGAAATGAAACTTGGCTCTCTATGTGCTTCTCATATTGCATGTAATACTGTATAAATATGAACTGCGTTGTAAATATATACTGCTGTCAAAATTGTATTGTAATATGCTGGAAAAAAGTGGAAAAAATAATTTTCGAATTAATTGCCGGCGCACCTAAATGAAACATTGCCGGCGCACGTAGCATGCGCCGATCTTTGGAAGCACTACTGCCGGCGCACCTGATAGTGCGCCGGTGGAATAGATCTTTGCCGGCGAAGCAGGGTGGTGCGCCGGCAGTAGCTGATATATCGCCGGCGCACTATCTGGTGCGCCGGCAGTGTCCGTTTATCACCGGCGCGTTCGCACCGGCGGGCTCGTGGTGCGCCGGCAATGGGGGTTTTAGGTGCGCCGGCAATGGGCCTTTCCCTAGTAGTGGGGAGTAGGCTCGACTCTCTCATCTCCATGCGCCTCCTTGGTTGAAGGGAAATTCCCATGCTCAACCATCTCAACTCCATGCGCCTCCATAGGTGAAGGGAGAATCCCATGGTCACCATGCTCAACTCCATCGCCTCCCAAGTCATCCTCAAGTGGTGGCGTCGTGGTGTAGTAGAGAGCTAGGCTCGGATCCACATCAACCTTGAGTTGACCTTGGCGATCTTCATCTTGAAGTGTGGGCGCGATAGGCATCTTGGAGACTTGTGCATTGAGCTCGTCGAAGTAGAGCTTCTTGGCGCTTGGCGTTGTGCATTGCCATGCCACGTGACCCTTGGCCTTGCACACCTCACATAGGAGATTGGGACATTCCCGTGGAGGGTGGCCTTGTTGCTTGCATTTGTAGCATCGGAGTCCATAGGCACGTGACGAGGTAGAGGCCATTGTGGTGGTGGCACAAGAGGTGGAAGTCGCCTTATGAGGAAGGTATGCTCGATGTGCACTTGCTATCCTTGGAGTGGTAGGCACCCTATCATGGTGTTTGTCGCCTTCATGTCGAGGCTCTCGTCTTCGTGCATCATCACCATGGCTTGAGTGGTGTCGTCGAAGACTCGTGGAAGATGTTGGTCGGTGGAGATCATGAAGTGGCTTGTGGCGGCGAAGCTCATGTGGTGACGTATGTCGATGACGGTCCTTGCCATGCCTAGATGATGGCTCATGCGACTTGGCCTGTTGCTTGCGGCGCCTTGTGGAGCTTGGAGAAGAGTGTCGATGACGATCATGTTGAGGACGCTCTTGATGCTCCATATGATGTCCTTGATGTCGATGATCTTGTGCATAAGCACTCTCATGGTGGCGCCTTGTGGAGCTCGAAGAAGTGTGTCGATGACGCTCATGATGGGGACGCCCTTGACGATCCATGTGATGGTGCCCTCGTGGAGGTCCTCCATCTTCATATGTAGCTCCAATGGCCAAGTGGTGGTACTTGGGAGCATCGTCGTTTCTCCTTGTGGAGACTAGGTGAGGTTCCGCCATGGTGTCGATGTCGTAGGCGTGGCGTTGCTCCACCAAGTCGTCGATGTCGTAGTCGTGGTGTTGCTCCACCATGTCGTCCATGAGTGGTGAGCCATTGTCGATGTAGAGCTCGTCGATGTCGTCCTCAAGGTGGTGCTCCACCATGTCGTCGATTCTTGACGAGCCATTGTCGATGTAGAGCTCGTCGATGTCGGTCATGTCGGTGATGCTCGCGGAGCCATAGTCGGTGTAGAGCTCCTCGATGTCGGTCATGTTGGCGATGCTCGCGGAGCCATAGTCGGTGTAGAGCTCCTCGATGTCGGTCATGTTGGCGATGCTCGCGGAGCCATAGTCGGTGTCGAGCTCCACATGTTCCTCCACATCCGCGGTGCTTGAGGAGGTGTCCTCCTCGGAGTGCTCCGTGTACTCCTCCGTATCCTCATCTTCGCTATCCATGTTAGCACGATGGTATGTATATGGTGTATGTTAGTGGAAGAACACTACCTCGCAATCTTACCGTGGTATGATAAGATCGGGGCGATCCAACAAGCCGAGGTCAAAGTCAATTGTATCGGGCACTCACACAAAAACACACGCAAAAGCTAGCAAATATGGTGTTAGGTGAGTATGGTGGAAAGCCAAAAGACGAAATCCGAAATCAAGTATGTTGTCAAGAGTGGGTGAAATCCAAAAATTTCAAATGTCAAAGCGATGATCACTATAAACACGGAAAAGATGTGGAACGCACACACGAGATGAACGGGGTTAGTGCGACCAAGGAATGAGCGGAAAAGTGTAAGAAGCCCTTGAGCAAGGGTGCTCGGTGTCACACTAACACAAGAAGAGATCAAAGCTTCGGTTGCAAAGGAAGAGACAACAAGATTCACACGTGGCCTCTCTTCTCTTTTTCTCTCTTTTGCTTAAAAGCTTTTCCCTCTTTTGTATTTGGTGGCACTTGCACTCTTTTGTATCTATGGTGGCGCTTTGTACACTTTGGTATGTATGATGGCACTATGCACACTTGTGCTCTTTTTGTATTTTGGCGGCTTTTTCTCGCACTATGTTAGCGTTAGCTCGCTTTTGCTATCTTGCCACACGAGTTTTGCTTAGAAGCTTTACTCCACACGACACACACACCTCACAATCGGGGCCACGTGCAATGTCTCGCAACACTCAATAAGCAATGCTCGATAGGATAGATCGCAAAAGAAGAGGGGTTACAAGGTGGGGTGCAAGTTATACCTAGATGTTAGGCGGTGTCGGAACACACAACTTGCGATGAAGGCGGTGATATCAAGAGTACGTTTGCAAGTCCGGGTGCCGAGGATGTCGTCGCTTGCTTCGAAGCTGCGGGTTAGTGTCACAAACAAGGCACTCAAACCGGAACAAGCAAACACAAGTTAGCGGAAGAAATGGGTCAAAATAGCTTGGCGGCGGTGGCGGTGGTAAGCCGGTGGTGGGTGGTGTCGATGCCCTTGCGGTTGCGGCGGAGGTTATGGGGCCGCGGTGATGTTTCCGGTGGTTTGGGGAGGGTGGCGGTGCTTGCCGGTGGCGGAGAGGGTGGCGGTGGTTGGCGGAGGTGGTGGTGGAGGTGGCGCCCGGTTGGCGCCGGTTGACCAGAGCCCTGGACCGGCCTGCCCGGTCTACTGACCGATTGACCGGGTTACCGGCCCGGTTGGCGCCCGCGGTTGGCGCCCGGTTTGCGCCCGGTTGGCGCCCGGTCAGCGCCCGGTTGGCCTTGATCCGGCGCCCGGTTGACCGACCACAGCGCCGAGCTGTCCGGTCCATCAGCCCGGTTTGCGCCGGTTGACCGGATTTCGCGGGGCGAGTTTTCTCTCTCTCTGTTCTTGAGCGAAATCAAGCCAAATCGACCAAAACGAAGGGAAATGATGGAATTGGGGGCTAAAAGTTGGGGAGATAGTAGATCAAGCACTCCAACACCAAATCCATGGACCAAAACCACTCAAAACGCAACCAAATCGCAGATCGGTCAAGAGGCAAATTAGGGCTATTTTTGGGGATTTTTGGGGAAAATTTTTTAGAGACGAAATTGGATGGGTGGGGGGTCAAATCCGCGGAAACCAAAGGCTGCTGATACCATATGATGAGGTCTAAGACCCCGTGTGTGGCCCGATCTTGCGGTTGACCCGAAATCCAAAGGAGGGAGAGAGGGAGAACGCGAAGAACACGATGAACACGAAGAACACGATGAACTCACGCACGCACACCAACCCGATACAATCGATACTTACCCCGTGGCTCGATGGACCACGCCAATAGAATCAACCCGGAAGAGACACGCGGTAGAATTCCGAGCGGAGAGATTGGTGAGGGAGATGAATCTAGGAGTGGGAGAGAGAGTGGGTAACACTAGAATCTCACACACCAAATCCAATCATCCAACATGGGTTGCCTTGATACAAAGGGGATGAAACCCTAGGGAGACAAAGCTCATCTTCATGTTTAAGCTATCATCTTGTCTAAGGGGTAAAGGAGGGGTCCTAGGTGCTTATATAGAGGTACAAGCCAGCTTGGGCCGAAAAGGTACGCAAGTGGATAACTTAGGCAGCTTGGGGAGTCATTCCCGTCGGATCCGGTTTGGGGCCGGTCAGACCGGGCCTGGGACCGGGTGGTCCGGTCCTGGGGCCGGTCGACCGGGCGGCAACCGGACAGTCCGGTCGTGGGGCCGGTCCAACCGGGTTCTGGGCCGGCCAGCCTTCTTCTCCTCTTTCCTTCTTCTTCTTCTTCTTCTCTTCTTCTTCTCTCTTCCTTGCACCATGATGAATGGCTCCTCTTCCCTTCCCTCGCTTACGTGCACCATGGGTGTTCCTCCTCTCCGGTCCTCGATGACTCTTGTACCTAATGACATATAACATGTCGACATGAGGTAGCATTCCATTCAAGGTATCTACGAGGTCGAGTATCGAGAGGAAGGAGTTCACCTTGTCGCGTGTAGCGTGGGTGAGGGTTGAAGGTCCACTTGGGGGACTCTTTGGCCATGGTGTAGCGTCGACGATAGGCGGGGTTGCACTTGATGGTCTTGGTGTAGCGACGTCGGTGACCGGGGCTACATCAAGTACATGGAGCGCTTCGAGGAGGATACCTCTTCAAGCACCGCGGATGTGGAGGAACATGTGGAGCTTGACACCGACTATGGCTCCGTGAGCAACACCGACATGACCGACGTCGAGGAGCTCTACATCAACAATGGCTCCTCAAGCATGGACGACATGGTGGAGCACCACCTTGAGGACGACATCGACGAGCTCTACATCGACAATGGCTCGTCAAGCATCGACGACATGGTGGAGCACAACCTTGAGGACGACATCGACGAGCTCTACACCGACAATGGCTCACCACTCATGGACGACATGGTGGAGCAACGCCACGAGTACGACATCGACACCATGGCGGAGCCTCACCTACGCTCCACGATGAGCAAAGACGATGCTCCTACATACCCCTACTTGGCCAATGGAGCTACATATGAAGATGGAGGACCTCCACGAGGGCACCATCATATGGATCGTCAAGGGCGTCCCCATCATGAGCGTCATCGACATACTTCTCCATGCTCCACAAGGCGCCACCATGAGAGTGCTTATGCACAAGATCGTCGACCTCAAGTACACCATTTGGAGCGTCAAGAGCGTCCCCATCATGAGCGTCATCGACACTCTTCTCCAAGCTCCACAAGGCGCCCCAAGCAATATGCCAAGTCGCATGAGCCATCATCTAGGCATGGCAAGGACCGTCATCGACATACGTCACCACATGAGCTTCGCCGCCACAAGCCACTTCATGATCTCCACCGACCAACATCTTCCACGAGTCTTCGACGACACCACTCAAGCCATGGTGATGATGCACGAAGACGAGAGCCTCGACATGAAGGCGACAAACACCATGATAGGGTGCCTACCACTCCAAGGATAGCAAGTGCACATCGAGCATACCTTCCTCATAAGGCGACTTCCACCTCTTGTGCCACCACCACAATGGAATCTACCTCGTCACGTGCCTATGGACTCCGATGCTACAAGTGCAAGCAACAAGGCCACCCTCCACGGGAATGTCCCAATCTCCTATGTGAGGTGTGCAAGGCCAAGGGTCACGTGGCATGGCAATGCACAACGCCAAGTGCCAAGACGCTCTACTTCGACAAGCTACAAGCACAAGTCCCCAAGATGCCTATTGCGCCCACACTTCAAGATGAAGAACTCCAAGGCCATCGCAAGGATGATGTGGATCCGAGCCTAGCTCTCCTCGTCACTACGGCGCCACGGCTTGAGGATGACTTGGGAGGCGATGGAGTTGAGATGGTTGACCATGGGATTTGCCCTACACCTACGGAGGCGCATGGAGTTGAGATGGTTGAGCATGGGATTTTCCCTTCAACCAACGAGGCGCATGGAGATGAGAAAGTCGAGCCTACTCCCCTATGCTTCATTGATGAGTTGGTACCAATCCCATGTGAGAATGAGAGCCACTTAGCCCACTCGAGTGAGAGTGATAGTGAGTTGAGTGACTTCCACCCCATATGTGAGCTTGAGTGCTTCCGTTTGGAGGACATGAGTGATACACAAAGTGAGTTGAGAGAGGTAGATGATAGGTCCATGGAGGACATCGCTTTTGCTAACACATTAACCTCTCCCTCGTTTGTGTCTTCTTATGTTGCACTAGGTTCCACGGAGGATGAGTTCCCGCTCATGGAGACGATGTACATGGTGCATAAAGATGATGATATCTCACCATGCTTGCTCCAAGATGGACATGTCGACCACATGGATCCTCCTACTTCCACAACACCTACCTCAAATGAGCCGGCCTACAAAGGTAACAACATAGGTGTTGATGATGCCATGATCCCACTAGTGGACATGATGACTTATGAGTGCATGCATGATCTCGATGATCCATTTGCTACTTCACATGCTACTTTCACTTTCCCATGTGATGCTTTGCTTGATAACATTGTTGATCATGTGAAATTGATTGCTTGTGATACCATGACCATACCATGCTATGAGAGCTTCACATTTTCCCCGCTTGCTTGCAATGATAATGATTATGATCATGCTTGTGTTGTGACACCCTTGATGAACACTTGCTCTTTACATAGGGTTGTCGACAACAATGATAACATGTTCCGCATGCTTTGCCCCAAATGTTTAAACCATTCCATGATCCTTGCATCCAAAATTGTGAACAATTGCTCTTTCTTATGTTTGGTATGCAAGAATGCTTATTTCATTGTCCACGAGATGGCCCCCATAGCCTTCTCCATTTTTGATGATCATGAGTTCCCACATGCCACGCATGCACCTTCATGCCATTTGCACTATCGCCATGCATTTCATACTATCTTGCCTGACACTAATGGTGATGTGCACAAGTGTTGGAACATCATGATGGATGATGTGTTCCTCTACCATGCACATACGCTCTTTGTTTTGCTCATTCCATGTGTAGGTACCCGACCATCAACTTCCACCGCTACGGAGCATGAGCTCACGAAACGCGCAATTGAGAGCTACCCCAACAAGGACGAGATACATGACCCGACCCATGGGATTCACGCCAAAGGGTATGTTCCCAAACGTTTTCGCACTCGTGTGTTTCCGGCTTGCCTTGTCGAGTTTCCGGTTTGGTCCAACTCCTCGTCACCTCTTTTGCCTCTTATGCAACATATCTTGACACATCTTGTTGGCACAATGGTTGTTGTATGTCTTGATGTTATCATCATACACTCCGAGAATCTCAAGGACCATGTCATACATGTGAGAGACACCTTATGCATCTTGTGCCACATGTCACTCATAAAGTTGCTCTTCTTTGGATTTCTCATTTCACCTTTGGCAATTGAAATGGATTCTTTGACACTTGAGGATACCCATACTTGGCTCACGCCAACCATACTTTCCCAAGCTAGAAGTTTCCACCTCTTTGCCATTGCACATAAGAATTTTGCTCACAATTTTGCCGCCGATACTTGCCTTTTGATTGTTCCATTTGTGTGGGACAATGCTACACATCACATTTTTGACACTTTACAAACCAAACTTTTACATGCACAAATTTTTGCCCTACCAAATTTTGGATACATTCACACTCTTTTGGTTCCCATTTTTGCCAAATGCCTCTTGGAGAAACGACTTGATGCTTCGTATTTGATTGAGAGCCTCTTGTTCGCCGATCACAAAATTGGCATGCACAAGCTTTCCTTTCGCAAGTTGTTTTTCCCCAAGCTCTTCTTCGACCGCGACTTTATCCCCCTACCACAACATGGGACAAGTTTCATGGACTACACCGTCGGTGAGGAGGAACAAGAGTCGAGGACGACTCTTCCCCAAGGGGGGGGGGAGATGATGCGGGGTGGCCTTTGGACACCTACGCCTCAAGACCAAGAAGTGCAGCCCCGCCTATCATCGACGCTACACCATGGCCAAGGAGTCCCCCAAGTGGACCAACAACACAAACCCCCGCCATATATGTCAAGGTGAACTCCTTCCTCTCGACACTCGACCTCGTCAATACCTTGGATGGAATGCTACCTCATGTCGATGTACATGTCATTAGGTACAAGAGTCATCGAGGAACCGGAGAGAAGGAACCCCCATGGTGCAAGGAAGAGAGAAGAAGAAGAATGAAGGAAGAAGGAGGGAAGAGGAAGAAGAGGCGAGAGGAGGAAGGCCGGCCGGTCCCAGGGCCGGTCTGACCGGGCTCCTGACCGGACCACCCGGTCCCAGGCCCGGTCTGACCGGGCTCCTGACCGGCCTGGCCGGTTTTCGACCGAAACGTCGACCGGTGCCATCCGGAAGCAATCCCGGGGCTCCCGAAGCCCCGCCCGATCACCGTCCGGTCCAGGATCCGGTTTGGACCGGATGGGCCGGTCCCAGACCCGGTCCAACCGGCCCTGTGACCGGATTTCACGGGTTTGACCCTACCAACTTGTACCCGTTCGACCCGAGCTGCCTTGTATGCCTATATAAGCACCCCGGTCGCCCCCTTTACCTCTTTAGACAAGATTTAGGCTTAGACATGAAGTTGAGCTTTGTCTCCCTAGGGTTTCATCCCCTTTGTATCAAGGCTACCCATGTTGGATGATTGGATTTGGTGTGTGAGATTCTAGTGTTACCCACTCTCTCTCCCACTCCTAGATTCATCTCCCTCACCAATCTCTCCGCTCGGAATTCTACCGCGTGTCTCTTCCGGGTTGATTCTATTGGCGTGGTCCATCGAGCCACGGGGTAAGTAATCGATTGTATCGGGTTGGTGTGTGTGCGTGAGTTCATCGTGTTCATCGTGTTCTTCGTGTTCTTCGCGCTCTCCCTCTCTCCCTCCTTTGGATTTCGGGTCAACCGCAAGATCGGGCCACACACGGAGTCTTACACCTCATCAAATATTATCTTACCTTGGTAAGAGTGCGAGGTAGTCTCCTTCCACTAACATACACAACATAGTTCTTGTCTTTCCATCATGGATAGGAACGGAGATACCAATAGGGATGAAGAAATCCTCCGCAACACCGAGAGGTTGGCTACTCAACACAACCTATGGACGCAACGACAAGAGTTCAAGGAGCAACTCACCCTCTTCGAGACGCGCATCGATGAGCAATACGATGAGGTGGCTCACAACTTCTCCACCGTGAACCAAGACTTGGCTCTTCTTCGTGAAGCTACGGACAACTTGAATGGCCAAATGGCGGCCAATGATGCCAACATGGAGCGGCGCATGGATAGCCTCGAGCGCGCCATCACCAACTTGGGTCGTCATCGTCGACACCGCTCTACTTCCTCTTCATCAAGCTCGCCACAAGACTACTATTCTCATGGTGGCCTTTCGTCCTCAAGCTCGTCCTCAAGGCATGAAGACCATCATCGACCTCATCGCCCACAAGCTCGTCATGAAGACTCCCGCTCCAACTCTAGGCGTGGAGAAATACATCGCCATGCTCGCCCACATGAGCGTCCTCCACAAGACCAAGTCCTACAACAAGATCGTCACCAAGCGGATCGCCATGCCCACCATGGGCGTGACGGCCATCCCCAAGACCAAGGTCCTCAAGATCAACCTCGGCGAGATCTCCGCCGCCACCCTCGCCATGACCAACGTGGACGAGGAGAACCACAACATGATCAAGATGAGAGACCCAACCTTGAGCATCGTCAACAACCACGACAAGATCTTCAACCACATCCTCACCGTGAACAAAGTGAAGCAAGTGTGCACCTCCAACGCCAACCCAATGCTATGGTTGGCCGTAGAAGACCTCCTATTCCCCCTTTAGCCGCAAGAGATGACGGCGCCCCTCCTCGTAGAAGAACCTTGGAGGATGAAGAGAACATGTTTGGAAGACTCAAGTTCACCATGCCAAAGTTTAAGGGAGAAGAAGATGCCGAGGCGTACCTCTCATGGGCACTCAAAGTTGACAAGATATTCCGCATCCACAACTACTCCGGTGCCAAGAAGGTGGCTATGGCGTCTCTTGAGTTCGAGGACTACGCCAACACTTGGTGGGAGCAAGTCCTCACTCTTCGAGAAGAGAAGGGTGAACCTCCAATTGACACTTGGGAAGAGATGAAGAAGGAGATGCACGCTCGCTTTGTCCCAACGCACTACATGACCGACCTCTTCAACAAGCTCCAAAAGTTGAAGCAAGGCACCAAGACCGTTGAGGAGTTCTACAAGGAGATGGAGCTCACTATGATGCGAGCCAACATCCAAGAGTCCGAGGAACAAACCATTGCTCGTTTCTTCAATGGCCTTACTTACCCCATCAAGAGGATCGTCGAGTTCCAACCCTACTCCAACATGGTTGAGTTGGTCCACCAAGCATCGAAGGCCGAGCGCCAAGTGATTGAGGACATCAAGTACTCCAAGGCCAAGACCTACTTCTCCTCCAAGCTCGCTACATCGACTCCTCCTACTACATCAACTCCTCATGCTACAAGTGCCAAGGCCGACGCATCCTCTACACCATCCAAGAAACCGACTATCCAAAGTCGCATGAAGCAAACGGTCTCCTCCACCGCCTCCTCTAAGGCATCCACGGGACCCTCTAGTGTCACTTGCTTCAAGTGTGGCACCCAAGGTCACAAATCGTTTGAGTGCAAGAACACCAAGGTTATGATCACTATGGAGAATGGTGACATCGAGACACTAGATGAAGAAGAATACGAGGCCCTTGTGCAAGCCGCCGTGGAAAGTGAAGAAGCTTATGAGCAAGAATGTGGAGAAGATCCTCTCTTATGTGAGCATGACCCAAGTCCCTCACTTGTGGTCACTAGGGTGCTAACAACACAACCTCATGCTATGGGAAAACAACGGTGTAACATCTTCCAAACCCGTGCCGGAATTGGTGGCAAGTCGATCAAGGTCATCATAGATGGTGGAAGTTGCCATAACCTTGCAAGCACCGAGTTGTGTGAGAAGCTCAACCTCACTCTCCGCAAGCATCCTCACCCTTACCATATCCAATGGTTGAGTGACAAGGGCAACGTCAAGATACAACATACCGTCACCGTCACTTTCAAGATTGGACCTTATGAGGACACTATCGAGTGTGACGTGGTACCCATGACGGTGTGCCACATGTTGCTTGGCCGCCCTTGGCAATATGACAAGAAGGCTATACATGATGGACTCTCCAACACATACACCTTCAAGGTCAACGACAAGAAGTTCGAGTTACGCCCGATGACTCCTAGCCAAATCATCGCGGATAATGCGAAGGCTTTAGCGAGGGCACAACTCCGCACCCACCATAGTGAGATGAGAGGAGAGGGAGCGACCCACCACAAAGAGAGTGAGCGCCACAAGCCATATATGAGTGAGTCCAAGAGTGTCCTTCTAGCCACCAAGAGTGAGTGGAGAGAGCTCCAAGAGAACCCATCCACCATATTGCACTATGTGCTCATATGCAAGGGACCATCATCGGCGACTAACGACTTAACCAACATTCCTTCGTCTTTGTTGTCTCTTTTGAAGGAGTTTCAAGACGTCTTCCCCGACGAGCTCCCTCATGGACTACCACCACTCCGAGGCATAGAACACCGCATCGACCTCATACCCGGCGCTCCGCTCCCAAACCGTGCAGCCTACCGCACCAACCCCGAAGAGACCAAGGAGATCCAACGCCAAATTCAAGATCTCCTCGCCAAAGGGTACGTCCGCGAAAGCCTTAGCCCTTGTGCGGTTCCCGTGATTCTTGTGCCTAAACCGGATGAGACGCAACGGATGTGTATGGATTGTCGCCCCATCAATGCCATTACCGTCCGTTATCGCCATCCCATTCCGCGTTTAGATGACATGCTTGATGAACTTAGTGGTGCCACAATTTTCTCTAAAATCGATTTGCGTAGTGGTTACCATCAAATCCGCATGGCTATTGGTGATGAATGGAAAACGGCATTCAAGACCAAACTCGGTCTCTATGAATGGCTCGTTATGCCTTTCGGTCTTTCCAATGCTCCATCAACTTTCATGCGCCTCATGAATCACATCTTGCGTCCTCTCATTGGCAAGAGCATGGTTGTCTATTTCGATGATATTCTTATTTATAGCCAAAATCTCGAGGACCATGTGCAACATGTGAGAGAAGTCTTATGCATCTTGCGTCATGAGAAGCTTTATGCAAATCTTCCCAAATGCACTTTTGCCCAAAACAAATTGATGTTTCTTGGTTTCGTGGTTTCCGCTAATGGGATTGAAGTTCTTGCACTCAAACGATTTGTGACCTTGGGTGCCACACTTGAAGCAAGTGACACTAGAGGGTCCCGTGGATGCCTTAGAGGAGGCGGTGGAGGAGACCGTTTGCTTCATGCGACTTTGGATAGTCGGTTTCTTGGATGGTGTAGAGGATGCGTCGGCCTTGGCACTTGTAGCATGAGGAGTTGATGTAGTAGGAGGAGTCGATGTAGCGAGCTTGGAGGAGAAGTAGGTCTTGGCCTTGGAGTACCTGATGTCCTCAATCACTTGGCGCTCGGCCTTCGATGCTTGGTGGACCAACTCAACCATGTTGGAGTAGGGTTGGAACTCGACGATCCTCTTGATGGGGTAAGTAAGGCCATTGAAGAAATGAGCAATGGTTTGTTCCTCGGACTCTTGGATGTTGGCTCGCATCATAGTGAGCTCCATCTCCTTGTAGAACTCCTCAACGGTCTTGGTGCCTTGCTTCAACTTTTGGAGCTTGTTGAAGAGGTCGGTCATGTAGTGCGTTGGGACAAAGCGAGCGTGCATATCCTTCTTCATCTCTTCCCAAGTGTCAATTGGAGGTTCACCCTTTTCTTCTCGAAGAGTGAGGACTTGCTCCCACCAAGTGTTGGCGTAGTCCTCGAACTCAAGAGACACCATAGCCACCTTCTTGGCACCGGAGTAGTTGTGGATGCGGAAAATCTTGTCAACCTTGAGTGCCCATGAGAGGTAGGCCTCGGCATCTTCTTCTCCCTTGAATTTTGGCATGGTGAACTTGAGTCTTCCAAACATGTTCTCTTCATCCTCCAAGGTTCTTCTACGAGGAGGGGCGACTTCATCTCTTGCGGCTTGAGGAGGAATAGGAGGTCTTCTACGGCCAACCATAGCATTGGGTTGGCGTTGAAGATGAACGCTTGCTTCACTTGGTTCATGGTGAGGATGTGGTTGAAGATCTTGTCGTGGTTGTTGACGATGCTCAAGGTTGGGTCTCTCATCTTGATCATGTTGTGGTTCTCCTCGTCCACGTTGGTCATGGCGAGGGTGGCGGCGGAGATCTCGCCGAGGTTGATCTTGAGGACCTTGGTCTTGGGGATGGCCATCACGCCCATGGTGGGCATGGCGATCCGCTTGGTGACGATCTTGTTGTAGGACTTGGTCTTGTGGAGGACGCTCATGTGGGCGAGCATGGCGATGTATTTCTCCACGCCTAGAGTTGGAGCGGGAGTCTTCATGACGAGCTTGTGGGCGATGAGGTCGATGATGGTCTTCATGCCTTGAAGAGGAGCTTGAGGACGAAAGGCCACCATGAGAATAGTAATCTTGTGGCGAGCTTGATGAAGAGGAAGTAGAGCGGTGTCGACGATGACGACCCAAGTTGGTGATGGCGCGCTCGAGGCTATCCATGCGCCGCTCCATGTTGTCATCATTGGCCGCCATTTGGCCATTCAAGTGTTCCGTAGCTTCACGAAGAAGAGCCAAGTCTTGGTTCACGGTGGAGAAGTTGTGAGCCACCTCATCGTATTGCTCATCGATGCGCGTCTCGAAGAGGGTGAGTTGCTCCTTGAACTCTTGTCGTTGTGTCCATAGGTTGTGTTGAGTAGCCAACCTCTCGGTGTTGCGGAGGATTTCTTCATCCCCATTGGTATCTCCGTTCCTATCCATGATGGAAAGACAAGAACTATGTTGTGTATGTTAGTGGAAGGAGACTACCTCGCACTCTTACCAAGGTAAGATAGTATTGAGGCAATCCACCAAGCCGAAAGCAAGATCAAGTGTATCGGGAACACACGCAAAACCACACGCAAAAGCTAGCAAATATGGTGTTAGGCGAGTGTTGTGGAAATCCAAAAGACAAATCCAAGATCGAGTATGTTGTTAAAAGTGGGTGAGGTCCAAAAATCCAAATGTCAATGTGAAGATCACTATAAACACGGAAAAAAGTTGTGGAACACACACACGAGATAAGCGGGGTTAGTGCAACCAAAAGTGAGCGGAAAAGTGTATGTATAAGTGCTCGGTGTCACACTAACACAAGGAGAGCCAAAGCTTCGGTTGCAAAGGAAGAGACAACAAGATTCACACGCGGCCTCTCTTCTCCTATCTCTCTTTGCTTAAAAGCTTTTTCTCTTTTGTATATGGTGGCACTTGCACTCGTTTGTATCTTTGGTGGCACGTGGACACTTTTGTATGTATGGACGTATGGATGTATGGATGTATGGTGCTACTCGCACTCTTTTTGTGTTTTTGGGGCTTTTTCACGCACTATATTAGCGTTAGCCTCGCTTTTGCTATCTTGCCACACGAGTGTTTGCTTGGATGCCTTACTCAACGCGACACACACACCTCACAATGCGGGGCCACGTGCAATGTCTCGCAACACTAGACAAGCAATGCTCGATGGGATAGATCGCAAAAGGAAGAGGGGTTACAAGGTGAAAGCTGCAAGTTATACCTGCGATGGTGGTGGTGGTGGTGGTGGTGGTGGTGGAGATCGCCGGAAGTCGAGGTCGAAGGAGGGCGCGAAGAGGCGCCCGTTCTGGGGCCCGGTTGGACCGGGTCCTGGACCGGCCTGGCCGGTCACACGGCCGGTCGACCGGGTTCTGGGCTGGCCCGGCCGGTCTGCAGCCCGGTTGACCGGATTTCTCAACCGGGACGCAGTTTCTCTCTCCTGTTCTTCACGAAAATCGACCAAATTGACCAAATCGGAGGGAAAACGATGGAATTGGGGGCTAAAAGTAGGGGAGATAGTAGATCAAGCACTCCAACACGAAATCCATGGACCAAAACCACTCAAAACGCAACCAAATCACAGATCGGTCAAGAGGCAATTTGGGGCTATTTTTGGGGATTTTTTTGGAAAATTTTCTAGGAAAGATATCGAGTGGGTGGAAGGTCAAATCCGCGGTAACCAAGAGCTGCTGATACCATATGATGAGGCCTAAGACCCCGTGTGTGGCCCGATCTCGCGGATTGACTTCGAAACCAAGGGGGAAGATGAAAGAACGCGAAGAACACGAAGAACACGACGAACACGAGGAACTCCGAGACTCACGCACGCACACCAACCCGATACACCCGATGCTTACCTCCGTGGCTCGATGGACCACGCCAATAGAATCTCCGAGGAAGAGGCCGTGGCAGAATTGGCCTACTCCTACAAATGTTGGTCAAGTCCGAAGCTTCCATGGACTTGCCGGGTTTTACCGCCGCTTTGTGAAAGATTTTAGCACCATTGCTTGCCCTTTGAATGAGCTTACCGAGAAGAATGTTCCGTTTGTTTGGGGCAAGGCCCAACAAAATGCTTTTGATGAGTTGAAGAAACGCCTTACCGAAGCTCCCCTTCTTGTTCTTCCAAATTTTGCAAAAACTTTTGAGATTGAGTGTGATGCAAGTGGGCTTGGTATTGGTGGTGTTCTTATGCAAGAGGGCAAACCCGTGGCATACTATAGTGAGAAGTTAGATGGCGCACGCCTCAACTATCCTATATATGACAAGGAGCTCTACGCTTTGGTTCGTGTTCTTGAAGTTTGGCAACACTATCTTTGGCCAAAAGAGTTTATCATTCATTCCGACCATGAGTCCTTGAAATATTTGAAAAGCCAACACAACTTGAACAAACGACATGCAAAATGGGTCGAGTTCATTGAGTCCTTCCCATATGTGATCAAATACAAGAAGGGCAAGGACAATGTTGTGGCGGATGCTCTTTCCCGCAAAAACACCCTTTTGCTAACTCGTTTGGATTTGCATGTTTTGGGACTTGAAGAGATCAAAGAACTCTATCCTTCCGATTCTTTCTTTGCTCCAATTTTTGAGAAGTGCTCCGTTGAGCGAGGAGTGGATGATTTCTATTTGCATGATGGCTATTTGTTTAAAGCTAACAAGATTTGCATTCCCGAGTCTTCGCTTCGAAAATTGCTTTTGCAAGAGTCTCATGGAGGAGGTCTTATGGGTCACTTTGGCCGTGATAAGACACTTGCGATGCTCTCCACTCATTACTATTGGCCAAAGATGAAGCGAGATGTGGAACGCCTTTGCCGCCGGTGCACCACTTGCTTACAAGCTAAATCTACCTCCAACCCTTATGGTCTTTACACCCCATTGCCTATTCCTTATGCACCATGGACCGATATTAGCATGGATTTCGTTCTAGGCTTGCCTCGCACTAAGCATGGTCATGATTCCATCTTTGTTGTAGTAGATAGATTCTCTAAGATGGCTCATTTCATACCTTGCCATAAGAGCGACGATGCTTCACACATTGCTTCATTGTTTTTCGTGGAAATTGTCCGCCTACATGGAGTACCACAAAGCATTGTGTCGGATCGAGACGTCAAGTTCATGAGTTATCTTTGGAAGTCGCTCATGGCGAAGTTTGGAGTCAAGCTCTTGTTCTCATCATCATCGCACCCGCAAACGGATGGCCAAACGGAAGTGGTCAATCGAAGCCTCTCCACCCTCCTACGCATCCTCGTGAAGAAGAACTTGAAGGCATGGGAGGAGTGCCTTCCTCACGCCGAGTTCGCCTACAACCGCGCCAAGCACAAGACTACGTCAAGGAGCCCCTTCATGGTCGTCTATGGCTTCGAACCTTACACGGCACTCGACATACTTCCGCTTCCCCTCCACGAGCGCATCAACATGGACTTCGACAAGCGCACCGCCGCCGTCAAGAAACTACATGAAGAGACAAGGGCAACCATACAAGAACATGTTCTTCGTCAAGCCAACCGCATCAACGCCAAGAAGAAGGCAAGAATATTCGAAGAAGGAGACCTCGTTTGGATCCACCTCCGGAAGGAACGGTTCCCTCGTGAGCGCAACTCCAAGCTCAAGCCAAGAGGAGATGGCCCCTTCAAGGTCCTCAAACGCATCAACAACAATGCTTACGTCATCGACATACCGACATCCAAGTACTTGGTGAGCAACACGTTCAACGTCTCGGACTTGTCACCCTATCATGGAGATGAGGAGGTGCAAGAGTCGAGGACGACTCTTTCCCAAGGGGGGGGAGATGATGTAGCCCCGGTCACCGACGTCGCTACACCAAGACCAACAAGTCCCCCAAGTGGACCGATGACACGAGCCCGAGTTAAAGCTCTTCATGATGAGGTGAACTCGCTCCTTACCACCCTTGATCTCGGTACCCCTTTGGATGGATTACTACCTCATGCCGACGTGCTATGTGTCATTAGGTACAAGGAGCATCAAGATCACGGAGAGGAGGACACACCATGGTCAAAGGGAGGAGAGGAGCAGCTGGACGTGAAGATGGACATGGAGCTGGACCGGAAGTCGCCCGAAGAGCACAACGAAGAGAAGTTGGCCGGCCGGTTCAGAACCCGGTCTGACCGGCCTCCTGACCGGGTCACCCGGTCCAAACCGGATTTCCCGCTAAGTCTCCAAAATTTGAGAGAGCTATGGGGGCAATCTCATTTACAAGCATATTAACACTATTGCAAGCCAAGCATTGGAAAGAGAAATTGTTCATTATTTTGGTTGCATTAATGGGAAAATATTGCAAGCATGTAGCACAAAACATGTTCAACATTTGATCATTGTTGTTGACAAACCTAGGGAAAGAGCAATTGTTCGGCAAGGTTGTCACAACACAAGCATCATTATCAACATTGCAAGCAATACATGGGAAAGAGAAATTGTTCGACATATTGCAAGCAATAGGATAGAAATCGAAACACTCATAGCATGGCATGGTCATGTTATCACAAGCAATCAAGTCCACATGATCAACAATGTTGATATCAAGCAAAGCATCACATGGGAAAATGAAAGAAGCATATGACATAGCATTTGTATCATCAAGATCATGCATGCACTCATCAATCTTCATGTCCACTAGTGGGATCATGGCATCATCAACACCCATATAGGTACCTTTGTAGTCCCGCTCATATGAGGTAGGTGTTGTGGAAGAGGTAGGCTCGATGTGGCCTCCATGTTCATCTTCAAGCAACAAGCATGGTGTGATATCATCATCTTCATGCACCATGTACATCTTCTCCATGATCGGCGTCTCGTCATCCATGGGACCTAATAAGACACAAGAAAACACACTAGAGGTAGAGGGTAAGTTGTTAGAATTTGAAATGGCCTCACATGACCTATCAACTACCACTCTCATCTCACTCGGTGTATCACTCATGCTCGCGAAGTGGAGGCACTCATCAAGCGCACATATAGTGGATGCACTCATCTCACATATAGTGGAGTCGCTCATCTCACATATAGTGGAGTCCCTCATCTCCATGGCAATGGCGTCGTCGATGTCCGAGCAACCTAGCAAAGAGGAAGATAACACAAGCGGAGTAGAGGTTAAGTTGTTAGAAATCAAAACATCCTCACTTGACTCATGGGGTGTATCACTCTTGCTCTCAAGGTGTTTGAAGTATGCGTTGCACTCGGCTTTTTCTTTGGGTGTCATTTGGGCTTCTCGAGCATCTAGCTCGGCGAAGTATGCTCTCATCTCGGCTTGCTCTTGTGGGGTCATCATGTATATCTCACTAGGATAGGTGTATATGTATGGTGGAAGGAAAAGCTACACAAGTATCTCACCTATCAAGAAAGTATCGGAAAAGTGGTTCAAGTCAAGAGCAAAGTCAAAATGTATCGGGGTTACTCACACACACACTCAAAGCACACGCAAAAGGCTAAGAAACACTATGTGGTGGGTAAGGGGTGGATAGCAAACAAAAAAGATCAACGGAAAAGTCTATTGTCAAATGTGGGTAAGATCCAAAGTCAAATGTCAAAAGTGGTGATCTATGTCAAGAAAACACGGAAACACACACAACGGAGAACAATGGGGTTAGCGCGACCAAGAAAGTGAGCAAGTGACAAAGATGGTCCTAACGAAGACTATATGCTCGATGTCACGCCAACACAAGAGAGACCGTAGCTTGGTTGCACAAGAAAGAAGCAACAAGATTTGCACAAATGCCACTCTTCTCTTTTCTCTCTTAGTGCTCACAAGCTTTGCACTTCTCGGTATCGGTGGACACACACTCTTTTCTATTTCTTTTTTTTTCTTTTCTCTTTTTTTTTTCACTTTTTTTTCTATGCTTAGAAGCTTTTTTTTTCTCTATGTATATGTCACACTTTTCTTGTTTTGTGTATCTTTCTCACCGAGCTTGCTTCGGAGCTTTGCTCAACACAACGCACACACACACACAAACCCTCTCACGGTCGTGACACTTGTGCAATGCTTCGCAACGCTCGGAAAGCCACTCTCAATGGGATAGGTACACAAAGAAAGAAACGGGGCTACAAGGGGTAAGGGGCAAGTTATACCTAGTGAAAAGGTTAGGCGGTGTCAAGCACACGAACTTGCGATGGCAAAGTGGTGGTGTCGATGATGGTGGCGAAGATGCGCCGGAATCCGGGGTGCCAACGATGTCATCGCGGTGTTGATGTAGGCGCGGAAGCGGAATAGACAACCGATGCACTCCAAATCGGAAACCGAGCAAATTAAGTCAATGCCCGAAAAGTTGGGTCAAAACGAGCGGTCAAAAAATATGTTCCAAAAATCGTCAAAAATTAGAGATGGGCTATGTGGAGTATTTGGGGGATGCTGTTAAAATTTGGAGTTAAACGGGCTCCGGAAAGTGGTCAAAATTTGGGGCAAAAAGTGGAGTCAAAATTGGCCGAAATTTGGGTCAAAATCACGAAATCCGGTCATGGGCCCGGTTGGACCGGATCCTGGGCCGGACCGTCCGGTCTGGCACCCGGTTTGGCTCCGGTCCGGTTGCCGCCCGGTCCGAGCTGTTTTTTCCGGTTGCCGCCCGGTCTGAGCTCCGGTTTCGACCGAGGAATGAGGAACAGCGAAGTGCGGGGCCAGGCGGAGGAAGTTGCTGCGCGCGCGTGGACTTTGGCAGAGGTCTTGGTGCCTTGCTTCAACTTTTGGAGCTTGTTGAAGAGGTCGGTCATGTAGTGCGTTGGGACAAAGCGAGCATGCATCTCCTTCTTCATCTCTTCCCACGTGTCAATTGGAGGTTCACCCTTCTCTTCTCGAAGAGTGAGGACTTGCTCCCACCAAGTGTTGGCGTAGTCCTCGAACTCAAGAGACGCCATAGCCACTTTCTTGGCACCGGAGTAGTTGTGGATGCGGAATATCTTGTCAACCTTGAGTGCCCATGAGAGGTAGGCCTCGGCATCTTCTTCTCCCTTGAACTTTGGCATGGTGAACTTGAGTCTTCCAAACATGTTCTCTTCATCCTCCAAGGTTCTTCTACGAGGAGGGGCGACTTCATCTCTTGCGGCGTGAGGAGGAAGAGGAGGTCTTCTACGGCCAACCATAGCATTGGGTTGGCGTTGAAGATGAACGCTTGCTTCACTTGGTTCACGGTGAGGATGTTGTTGAAGATCTTGTCGCGGTTGAGGGCGATGCTCAATGTTGGGTCTCTCATCTTGATCATAGTGCGGCTCTCCTCGTCCACGTTGGTCATGGCGAGGGTGGCGACGGAGATCTCGCCGAGGTTGATCTTGAGGACCTTGGTCTTGGGGATGGCCATCACGCCCATGGTTGGCATGGCGATCCGCTTGGTGATGATCTTGTTGTAGGACTTGGTCTCGTTGAGGTCGCTCATGTGGACGAGCATGGCGATGAATTTCTCCACGCCTAGAGTTGGAGCGGGAGTCTTCATGAGCGGGAGTCTTCATGACGAGCTTGTGGGCGATGAGGTCGATGATGGTCTTCATGCCTTGAAGAGGAGCTTGAGGACGAAAGGCCACCATGAGAATAGTAATCTTGTGGCGAGCTTGAGGACGATGAAGTAGAGCGGTGTCGACGATGACGACCCAAGTTGGTGATGGCGCGCTCGAGGCTATCCATGCGCCGCTCCATGTTGGCATCATTGGCCGCCATTTGGCCATTCAAGTTGTCCGTAGCTTCACGAAGAAGAGCCAAGTCTTGGTTCACGGTGGAGAAGTTGTGAGCCACCTCATCGTATTGCTCATCGATGCGCGTCTCGAAGAGGGTGAGTTGCTCCTTGAACTCTTGTCGTTGCGTCCATAGGTTGTGTTGAGTAGCCAACCTCTCGGTGTTGCGGAGGATCTCTTCATCCCTATTGGTATCTCCGTTCCTATCCATGATGGAAAGACAAGAACTATGTTGTGTATGTTAGTGGAAGGAGACTACCTCGCACTCTTACCAAGGTAAGATAGTATTGAGGCAATCCACCAAGCCGAAAGCAAGATCAAGTGTATCGGGAACACACGCAAAACCACACGCAAAAGCTAGCAAATATGGTGTTAGGCGAGTGTTGTGGAAAGCCAAAAGACAAATCCAAGATCGAGTATGTTGTTAAAAGTGGGTGAGGTCCAAAAATCCAAATGTCAATGTGAAGATCACTATAAACACGGAAAAAGTTGTGGAACACACACACGAGATAAGCGGGGTTAGTGCAACCAAAAGTGAGCGGAAAAGTGTATGTATAAGTGCTCGGTGTCACACTAACACAAGGAGAGCCAAAACTTCGGTTGCAAAGGAAGAGACAACAAGATTCACACGCGGCCTCTCTTCTCCTATCTCTCTTTGCTTAAAAGCTTTTTCTCTTTTGTATATGGTGGCACTTGCACTCGTTTGTATCTTTGGTGGCACGTGGACACTTTTGTATGTATGGGCGTATGGATGTATGGATGTATGGTGCTACTCGCACTCTTTTTGTGTTTTTGGGGCTTTTTCACGCACTATGTTAGCGTTAGCCTCGCTTTTGCTATCTTGCCACACGAGTGTTTGCTTGGGTGCCTTACTCAACGCGACACACACACCTCACAATGCGGGGCCACGTGCAATGTCTCGCAACACTAGACAAGCAATGCTCGATGGGATAGATCGCAAAAGGAAGAGGGGTTACAAGGTGAAAGCTGCAAGTTATACCTGCGATGGTGGTGGTGGTGGTGGTGGTGGAGATCGCCGGAAGTCGAGGTCGAAGGATGATGAGGACATCCCATCTCTTGATACAACCGCTGTACCTACAGCTACACAAATACAAGGACCAATCACTCGAGCTCGTGCCAAACAACTTAACTATCAGGTACTTTCGTTTCTTGGAACTATTCCTCACATACATGAGAATATGATGCTGCCTAAATCAGATATGTTTGTTACTCTTAGGAATGATGGACCAAGCATGGATGAGGAGGACAAGCATTGGAGCATGATCACGCATGGAGGAGATGGCAGCAAGCGTTTGAGGATTGAAGATGACGCCGCAAGTGGAGATTTCAGAACTTTGAAGCCATTATAATGGAGCAACGATGATTGGACGAATTCTACAAGTTTCCCCATCATAAAATTCGTCCAAGAGTTATTATTGGTGCTGCGTCACCTTATTTAATGGGCCAGGCCCATGTATTTTCGGATTAGGTATTTTAGGGGATTTTAAGAGGCCATATAAGTGGAGGAAGGCCCATTTAGGGGTGTTTTTGGCCAACCCTAGCTGGTTGGACGAAAATCCCTTGACTTCCCCCATATATATCCCTCCGTAGCCGTCATTAGAACTTGGATTTTGATTAGATTAAAAGTTAGCCAATTGCTGCAACTTCGTGTACTTCTTTTGAGGCCAACGCCCAGAACAAGACCGACTATTCGGAATCCCACCATTATCAATCAAGCTTTCATCTCTATTCGCAATATTCTGATTGCATCTTTAGTTCTTACTTGTTCTCGATTTCAGGTAGGAATTAAGACCCTTGCTGGTCAGGCTGATCGTGCTCCCGCAAGATCAGTAACTCCCGAAGATTGTCCTAGCGATTGCATTGGCGCACGAGCTTTGCACGTGTAGTCGGATCATCAAGCACGAACTCCACCAACAAATCGAATTATCCCCATCTCATCGAAAGATCGGACACCTTTGCTCTATCAAAGGAGGACGCGAAGAGGCGCCCGGTCTGGGGAGCTGCAAGTTATACCTGCGATGGTGGTGGTGGTGGTGGTGGTGATGCACTCTTTTTGTGTTTTTGTTGTCCTTGCCCTTCTTGTATTTGATCACATATGGGAAGGACTCAATGAACTCGACCCATTTTGCATGTCGTTTGTTCAAGTTGTGTTGGCTTTTCAAATATTTCAAGGACTCATGGTCGGAATGAATGATAAACTCTTTTGGCCAAAGATAGTGTTGCCAAACTTCAAGAACACGAACCAAAGCGTAGAGCTCCTTGTCATATATAGGATAGTTGAGGCGTGCGCCATCTAACTTCTCACTATAGTATGCCACGGGTTTGCCCTCTTGCATAAGAACACCACCAATACCAAGCCCACTTGCATCACACTCAATCTCAAAAGTTTTTGCAAAATTTGGAAGAACAAGAAGGGGAGCTTCGGTAAGGCGTTTCTTCAACTCATCAAATGCATTTTGTTGGGCCTTGCCCCAAACAAATGGAACATTCTTCTTGGTAAGCTCATTCAAAGGGCAAGCAATGGTGCTAAAATCTTTCACAAAGCGGCGGTAAAACCCGGCAAGTCCATGGAAGCTTCGGACTTGACCAACATTTGTAGGAGTAGGCCAATTGTGGATGGCCTCTACCTTGGAAGAATCAACTTCAATCCCATTAGCGGAAACCACGAAACCAAGAAACACCAATTTGTTTTGGGCAAAAGTGCATTTGGGAAGATTTGCATAAAGCTTCTCATGACGCAAGATGCATAAGACTTCTCTCACATGTTGCACATGGTCCTCGAGATTTTGGCTATAAATAAGAATATCATCGAAATAGACAACCACGCTCTTGCCAATGAGAGGACGCAAGATGTGATTCATGAGGCGCATGAAAGTTGATCGAGCATTGGAAAGACCGAAAGGCATAACGAGCCATTCATAGAGACCGAGTTTGGTCTTGAATGCCGTTTTCCATTCATCACCAATAGCCATGCGGATTTGATGGTAACCACTACGCAAATCGATTTTAGAGAAAATTGTGGCACCACTAAGTTCATCAAGCATGTCATCTAAACGCGGAATGGGATGGCGATAATGGACGGTAATGGCATTGATGGGGCGACAATCCATACACATCCGTTGCGTCTCATCCGGTTTAGGCACAAGAATCACGGGAACCGCACAAGGGCTAAGGCTTTCGCGGACGTACCCTTTGGCGAGGAGATCTTGAATTTGGCGTTGAATCTCCTTGGTCTCTTCGGGGTTGGTGCGGTAGGCGGCACGGTTTGGGAGCGGAGCGCCGGGTATGAGGTCGATGCGGTGTTCTATGCCTCGGAGTGGTGGTAGTCCATGAGGGAGCTCGTCGGGGAAGACGTCTTGAAACTCCTTCAAAAGAGACAACAAAGACGAAGGAATGTTGGTTAAGTCGTTAGTCGCCGATGATGGTCCCTTGCATATGAGCACATAGTGCAATATGGTGGATGGGTTCTCTTGGAGCTCTCTCCACTCACTCTTGGTGGCTAGAAGGACACTCTTGGACTCACTCATATATGGCTTGTGGCGCTCACTCTCTTTGTGGTGGGTCGCTCCCTCTCCTCTCATCTCACTATGGTGGGTGCGGAGTTGTGCCCTCGCTAAAGCCTTCGCATTATCCGCGATGATTTGGCTAGGAGTCATCGGGTGTAACTCGAACTTCTTGTCGTTGACCTTGAAGGTGTATGTGTTGGAGAGTCCATCATGTATAGCCTTCTTGTCATATTGCCAAGGGCGGCCAAGCAACATGTGGCACACCGTCATGGGTACCACGTCACACTCGATAGTGTCCTCATAAGGTCCAATCTTGAAAGTGACGGTGACGGTATGTTGTATCTTGACGTTGCCCTTGTCACTCAACCATTGGATATGGTAAGGGTGAGGATGCTTGCGGAGAGTGAGGTTGAGCTTCTCACACAACTCGGTGCTTGCAAGGTTATGGCAACTTCCACCATCTATGATGACCTTGATCGACTTGCCACCAATTCCGGCACGGGTTTGGAAGATGTTACACCGTTGTTCTTCCATAGCATGAGGTTGTGTTGTTAGCACCCTAGTGACCACAAGTGAGGGACTTGGGTCATGCTCACATAAGAGAGGATCTTCTCCACATTCTTGCTCATAAGCTTCTTCACTTTCCACGGCGGCTTGCACAAGGGCCTCGTATTCATCCTCATCAAGCGTCTCGATGTCACCATTCTCCATAGTGATCATAACCTTGGTGTTCTTGCACTCAAACGATTTGTGACCTTGGGTGCTACACTTGAAGCAAGTGACACTAGAGGGTCCCGTGGATGCCTTAGAGGAGGCGGTGGAGGAGACCGTTTGCTTCATGCGACTTTGGATAGTCGGTTTCTTGGATGGTGTAGAGGATGCGTCGGCCTTGGCACTTGTAGCATGAGGAGTTGATGTAGTAGGAGGAGTCGATGTAGCGAGCTTGGAGGAGAAGTAGGTCTTGGCCTTGGAGTACTTGATGTCCTCAATCACTTGGCGCTCGGCCTTCGATGCTTGGTGGACCAACTCAACCATGTTGGAGTAGGGTTGGAACTCGACGATCCTCTTGATGGGGTAAGTAAGGCCATTGAAGAAACGAGCAATGGTTTGTTACTCGGACTCTTGGATGTTGGCTCGCATCATAGTGAGCTCCATCTCCTTGTAGAACTCCTCAACGGTCTTGGTGCCTTGCTTCAACTTTTGGAGCTTGTTGAAGAGGTCGGTCATGTAGTGCGTTGGGACAAAGCGAGCGTGCATCTCCTTCTTCATCTCTTCCCAAGTGTCAATTGGAGGTTCACCCTTCTCTTCTCGAAGAGTGAGGACTTGCTCCCACCAAGTGTTGGCGTAGTCCTCGAACTCAAGAGACGCCATAGCCACCTTCTTGGCACCGGAGTAGTTGTGGATGCGGAATATCTTGTCAACCTTGAGTGCCCATGAGAGGTACGCCTCGGCATATTCTTCTCCCTTAAACTTTGGCATGGTGAACTTGAGTCTTCCAAACATGTTCTCTTCATCCTCCAAGGTTCTTCTACGAGGAGGGGCGCCGTCATCTCTTGCGGCTAAAGGGGGAATAGGAGGTCTTCTACGGCCAACCATAGCATTGGGTTGGCGTTGGAGGTGCACACTTGCTTCACTTTGTTCACGGTGAGGATGTGGTTGAAGATCTTGTCGTGGTTGTTGACGATGCTCAAGGTTGGGTCTCTCATCTTGATCATGTTGTGGTTCTCCTCATCCACGTTGGTCATGGCGAGGGTGGCGACGGAGATCTCGCCGAGGTTGATCTTGAGGACCTTGGTCTTGGGGATGGCCGTCACGCCCATGGTGGGCATGGCGATCCGCTTGGTGACGATCTTGTTGTAGGACTTGGTCTTGTGGAGGACGCTCATGTGGGCGAGCATGGCGATGTATTTCTCCACGCCTAGAGTTGGAGCGGGAGTCTTCATGACGAGCTTTTGGGCGATGAGGTCGATGATGGTCTTCATGCCTTGAGGACGAGCTTGAGGACGAAAGGCCACCATGAGAATAGTAGTCTTGTGGCGAGCTTGATGAAGAGGAAGTAGAGCGGTGTCGACGATGACGACCCAAGTTGGTGATGGCGCGCTCGAGGCTATCCATGCGCCGCTCCATGTTGGCATCATTGGCCGCCATTTGGCCATTCAAGTTGTCCGTAGCTTCACGAAGAAGAGCCAAGTCTTGGTTCACGGTGGAGAAGTTGTGAGCCACCTCATCGTATTGCTCATCGATGCGCGTCTCGAAGAGGGTGAGTTGCTCCTTGAACTCTTGTCGTTGCATCCATAGGTTGTGTTGAGTAGCCAACATCTCGGTGTTGCGGAGGATTTCTTCATCCCTATTGGTATCTCCGTTCCTATCCATGATGGAAAGACAAGAACTATGTTGTGTATGTTAGTGGAAGGAGACTACCTCGCACTCTAACCAAGGTAAGATAATATTGAGGCAATCCACCAAGCCGAAAGCAAGATCAAGTGTATCGGGAACACACGCAAAACCACACGCAAAAGCTAGCAAATATGGTGTTAGGCGAGTGTTGTGGAAAGCCAAATGACAAATCCAAGATCGAGTATGTTGTTAAAAGTGGGTGAGGTCCAAAAATCCAAATGTCAATGTGAAGATCACTATAAACACGGAAAAAGTTGTGGAACACACACACGAGATAAGCGGGGTTAGTGCAACCAAAAGTGAGCGGAAAAGTGTATGTATAAGTGCTCGGTGTCACACTAACACAAGGAGAGCCAAAGCTTCGGTTGCAAAGGAAGAGACAACAAGATTCACACGCGGCCTCTCTTTTCGTATCTCTCTTTTGCTTAAAAGCTTTTTTCTCTTTTGTATATGGTGGCACTTGCACTCGTTTGTATCTTTGGTGGCACGTGGACACTTTTGTATGTATGGGCGTATGGATGTATGGATGTATGGATGTATGGTGCTACTCGCACTCTTTTTTGTGTTTTGATGGGGTAAGTAAGGCCATTGAAGAAACGAGCAATTGTTTGTTCCTCGGACTCTTGGATGTTGGCTCGCATCATAGTGAGCTCCATCTCCTTGTAGAACTCCTCAACGGTCTTGGTGCCTTGCTTCAACTTTTGGAGCTTGTTGAAGAGGTCGGTCATGTAGTGCGTTGGGACAAAGCGAGCGTGCATCTCCTTCTTCATCTCTTCCCAAGTGTCAATTGGAGGTTCACCCTTTTCTTCTCGAAGAGTGAGGACTTGCTCCCACCAAGTGTTGGCGTAGTCCTCGAACTCAAGAGACGCCATAGCCACCTTCTTGGCACCGGAGTAGTTGTGGATGCGGAAAATCTTGTCAACCTTGAGTGCCCATGAGAGGTAGGCCTCGGCATCTTCTTCTCCCTTGAACTTTGGCATGGTGAACTTGAGTCTTCCAAACATGTTCTCTTCATCCTCCAAGGTTCTTCTACGAGGAGGGGCGACTTCATCTCTTGCGGCTTGAGGAGGAATAGGAGGTCTTCTACGGCCAACCATAGCATTGGGTTGGCGTTGAAGATGAACGCTTGCTTCACTTGGTTCACGGTGAGGATGTGGTTGAAGATCTTGTCGTGGTTGTTGACGATGCTCAAGGTTGGGTCTCTCATCTTGATCATGTTGTGGTTCTCCTCGTCCACGTTGGTCATGGCGAGGGTGGCGGCGGAGATCTCGCCGAGGTTGATCTTGAGGACCTTGGTCTTGGGGATGGCCATCACGCCCATGGTGGGCATGGCGATCCGCTTGGTGATGATCTTGTTGTAGGACTTGGTCTTGTGGAGGACGCTCATGTGGGCGAGCATGGCGATGTATTTCTCCACGCCTAGAGTTGGAGCGGGAGTCTTCATGACGAGCTTGTGGGCGATGAGGTCGATGATGGTCTTCATGCCTTGAAGAGGAGCTTGAGGACGAAAGGCCACCATGAGAATAGTAATCTTGTGGCGAGCTTGATGAAGAGGAAGTAGAGCGGTGTCGACGATGACGACCCAAGTTGGTGATGGCGCGCTCGAGGCTATCCATGCGCCGCTCCATGTTGGCATCATTGGCCGCCATTTGGCCATTCAAGTTGTCCGTAGCTTCACGAAGAAGAGCCAAGTCTTGGTTCACGGTGGAGAAGTTGTGAGCCACCTCATCGTATTGCTCATCGATGCGCGTCTCGAAGAGGGTGAGTTGCTCCTTGAACTCTTGTCGTTGCGTCCATAGGTTGTGTTGAGTAGCCAACCTCTCGGTGTTGCGGAGGATCTCTTCATCCCTATTGGTATCTCCGTTCCTATCCATGATGGAAAGACAAGAACTATGTTGTGTATGTTAGTGGAAGGAGACTACCTCGCACTCTTACCAAGGTAAGATAGTATTGAGGCAATCCACCAAGCCGAAAGCAAGATCAAGTGTATCGGAAACACACGCAAAACCACACGCAAAAGCTAGCAAATATGGTGTTAGGCGAGTGTTGTGGAAAGCCAAAAGACAAATCTAAGATCGAGTATGTTGTTAAAAGTGGGTGAGGTCCAAAAATCCAAATGTCAATGTGAAGATCACTATAAACACGGAAAAAAGTTGTGGAACACACACACGAGATAAGCGGGGTTAGTGCAACCAAAAGTGAGCGGAAAAGTGTATGTATAAGTGAGGTAGTAATCCATCCAAAGGGGTACCGAGATCAAGGGTGGTAAGGAGCGAGTTCACCTCATCATGAAGAGCTTTAACTCGGGCTCGTGTCATCGGTCCACTTGGGGGACTTGTTGGTCTTGGTGTAGCGACGTCGGTGACCGGGGCTACATCATCTCCCCCCTTGGGAAAGTGTCATCCTCGACTCTTGCACCTCCTCATCTCCATGATAGGGTGACAAGTCCGAGACGTTGAACGTGTTGCTCACCAAGTACTTGGATGTCGGTATGTCGATGACGTAAGCGTTGTTGTTGATGCGTTTGAGGACCTTGAAGGGGCCATCTCCTCTTGGCTTGAGCTTGGAGTTGCGCTCACGAGGGAACCGTTCCTTCCGGAGGTGGATCCAAACGAGGTCTCCTTCTTCGAATATTCTTGCCTTCTTCTTGGCGTTGATGCGGTTGGCTTGATGAAGAACATGTTCTTGTATGGTTGCCCTTGTCTCTTCATGTAGTTTCTTGACGGCGGCGGTGCGTTTGTCGAAGTCCATGTTGATGCGCTCGTGAAGGGGAAGCGGAAGTATGTCGAGTGCCGTGTAAGGTTCGAAGCCATAGACGACCATGAAGGGGCTCCTTGACGTAGTCTTGTGCTTGGCGCGGTTGTAGGCGAACTCGGCGTGAGGAAGGCACTCCTCCCATGACTTCAAGTTCTTCTTCACGAGGATGCGTAGGAGGGTGGAGAGGCTTCGATTGACCACTTCCGTTTGGCCATCCGTTTGCGGGTGCGATGATGATGAGAACAAGAGCTTGACTCCAAACTTCGCCATGAGCAACTTCCAAAGATAACTCATGAACTTGACGTCTCGATCCGACACAATGCTTTGTGGTACTCCATGTAGGCGGACAATTTCCCTGAAAAACAATGAAGCAATGTGTGAAGCATCGTCGCTCTTATGGCAAGGTATGAAATGAGCCATCTTAGAGAATCTATCTACTACAACAAAGATGGAATCATGACCATGCTTAGTGCGAGGCAAGCCTAGAACGAAATCCATGCTAATATCGGTCCATGGTGCATAAGGAATAGGCAATGGGATGTAAAGACCATAAGGGTTGGAGGTAGACTTAGCTTGTAAGCAAGTGGTGCACCGGCGGCAAAGGCGTTCCACATCTCGCTTCATCTTTGGCCAATAGTAATGAGTGGAGAGCATCGCAAGTGTCTTATCACGGCCAAAGTGACCCATAAGACCTCCTCCATGAGACTCTTGCAAAAGCAATTTTCGAAGCGAAGACTCGGGAATGCAAATCTTGTTAGCTTTAAACAAATAGCCATCATGCAAATAGAAATCATCCACTCCTCGCTCAACGGAGTACTTCTCAAAAATTGGAGCAAAGAAAGAATCGGAAGGATAGAGTTCTTTGATCTCTTCAAGTCCCAAAACATGAAAATCCAAACGAGTTAGCAAAAGGGTGTTTTTGCGGGAAAGAGCATCCGCCACAACATTGTCCTTGCCCTTCTCGTATTTGATCACATATGGGAAGGACTCAATGAACTCGACCCATTTTGCATGTCGTTTGTTCAAGTTGTGTTGGCTTTTCAAATATTTCAAGGACTCATGGTCGGAATGAATGATAAACTCTTTTGGCCAAAGATAGTGTTGCGAAACTTCAAGAACACGAACCAAAGCGTAGAGCTCCTTGTCATATATAGGATAGTTGAGGCGTGCGCCATCTAACTTCTCACTATAGTATGCCACGGGTTTGCCCTCTTGCAGAAGAACACCACCAATACCAAGCCCACTTGCATCACACTCAATCTCAAAAGTTTTTGCAAAATTTGGAAGAACAAGAAGGGGAGCTTCGGTAAGGCGTTTCTTCAACTCATCAAAAGCATTTTGTTGGGCCTTGCCCCAAACAAACGGAACATTCTTCTTGGTAAGCTCATTCAAAGGGCAAGCAATGGTGCTAAAATCTTTCACAAAGCGGCGGTAAAACCCGGCAAGTCCATGGAAGCTTCGGACTTGACCAACATTTGTAGGAGTAGGCCAATTGTGGATGGCCTCTACCTTGGAAGAATCAACTTCAATCCCATTAGCGGAAACCACGAAACCAAGAAACACCAATTTGTTTTGGGCAAAAGTGCATTTGGGAAGATTTGCATAAAGCTTCTCATGACGCAAGATGCATAAGACTTCTCTCACATGTTGCACATGGTCCTCGAGATTTTGGCTATAAATAAGAATATCATCGAAATAGACAACCACGCTCTTGCCAATGAGAGGACGTAAGATGTGATTCATGAGGCGCATGAAAGTTGATGGAGCATTGGAAAGACCGAAAGGCATAACGAGCCATTCATAGAGACCGAGTTTGGTCTTGAATGCCGTTTTCCATTCATCACCAATAGCCAAGCGGATTTGATGGTAACCACTACGCAAATCGATTTTAGAGAAAATCGTGGCACCACTAAGTTCATCAAGCATGTCATCTAAACGCGGAATGGGATGGCGGTAACGGACGGTAATGGCATTGATGGGGCGACAATCCATACACATCCGTTGCGTCTCATCCGGTTTAGGCACAAGAATCACGGGAACCGCACAAGGGCTAAGGCTTTCGCGGACGTACCCTTTGGCGAGGAGATCTTGAATTTGGCGTTGGATCTCCTTGGTCTCTTCGGGGTTGGTGCGGTAGGCGGCACGGTTTGGGAGCGGAGCGCCGGGTATGAGGTCGATGCGGTGTTCTATGCCTCGGAGTGGTGGTAGTCCATGAGGGAGCTCGTCGGGGAAGACATCTTGAAACTCCTTCAAAAGAGACAACAAAGACGAAGGAATGTTGGTTAAGTCGTTAGTCGCCGATGATGGTCCCTTGCAAATGAGCACATAGTGCAATATGGTGGATGGGTTCTCTTGGAGCTCTCTCCACTCACTCTTGGTGGCTAGAAGGACACTCTTGGACTCACTCATATATAGCTTGTGGCGCTCACTATCTTTGTGTTGGGTCGCTCCCTCTCCTCTCATCTCACTATGGTGGGTGCGGAGTTGTGCCCTCGCTAAAGCCTTCGCATTATCCGCGATGATTTGGCTAGGAGTCATCGGGCGCAACTCGAACTTCTTGTCGTTGACCTTGAAGGTGTATGTGTTGGAGAGTCCATCATGTATAGCCTTCTTGTCATATTGCCAAGGGCGGCCAAGCAACATGTGGCACACCGTCATGGGTACCACGTCACACTCGATAGTGTCCTCATAAGGTCCAATCTTGAAAGTGACGGTGACGGTATGTTGTATCTTGACGTTGCCCTTGTCACTCAACCATTGGATATGGTAAGGGTGAGGATGCTTGCGGAGAGTGAGGTTGAGCTTCTCACACAACTCGGTGCTTGCAAGGTTATGGCAACTTCCACCATCTATGATGACCTTGATTGATATGCCACCAATTCCGGCACGGGTTTGGAAGATGTTACACCGTTGTTCTTCCATAGCATGAGGTTGTGTTGTTAGCACCCTAGTGACCACAAGTGAGGGACTTGGGTCATGCTCACATAAGAGAGGATCTTCTCCACTTTCTTGCTCATAAGCTTCTTCACTTTCCACGGCGGCTTGCACAAGGGCCTCGTATTCTTCTTCATCTATTGTCTCGATGTCACCATTCTCCATAGTGATCATAACCTTGGTGTTCTTGCACTCAAACGATTTGTGACCTTGGGTGCCACACTTGAAGCAAGTGACACTAGAGGGTCCCGTGGATGCCTTAGAGGAGGCGGTGGAGGAGACCGTTTGCTTCATGCGACTTTGGATAGTCGGTTTCTTGGATGGTGTAGAGGATGCGTCGGCCTTGGCACTTGTAGCATGAGGAGTTGATGTAGTAGGAGGAGTCGATGTAGCGAGCTTGGAGGAGAAATAGGTCTCGACCAAAACGAAGGGAAACGATGGAATCGGAGGCTCAAAGTTGGGGAAATAGTAGATCAAGCACAACAACACCAGATCCACGGACCAAAACCACTCAAAACGCAACCAAATCACAGATCGGTCAAGAGGCAATTTGGGGCTATTTTTGGGGATTTTTTGGAAAATTTTCTAGGAACGAAATCGGGTGGGTGGGAGGTCAAATCCGCGGTAACCAAGAGCTGCTGATACCATATGATGAGGTCTAAGACCCCGTGTGTGGCCCGATCTCGCGGATTGACTTCGAAACCAAGGGGGAAGATGGAAGAACGCGAGGAACACGAAGAACACGACGAACACGAGGAACTCCGAGACTCACGCACGCACACCAACCCGATACACCCGATGCTTACCTCCGTGGCTCGATGGACCACGCCAATAGAATCTCCGAGGAAGAGGCCGTGGCAGAATTCCCGGAGAGAGATTGGGGTTGGAGAGGAAGAGCTTGGTGAGGGAGAGAGAGTAACTTGTACTAGAATCTCACTCAACAAGATCAAAGTCAACAACCAAGGTGCCTTGATTACAGAGGGATGATACCCAAGGGAGACTAAGCTCAAAGGTAGGTTTGAGTTCAAAACAAGTCTAAAGAGGTCAAGGGGCGTCCTGGGGGCTTATATAGTCTTACAAGGCGTCATCGGCCGAAAAGGTACAAGTGAAACAGATTCGGGCCGATTTGGGTGACTTAAGTCGTGCGGGCCGGTCAGGAGGCCGGTCAGACCGGGCCTGGGACCGGGCAGGCCGGTCAGGAGGCCGGTCAGACCGGGCCTAGGACCGGGCAGGCCGGTCCAGACCGGGCCCTGGACCGGGCGGCAACCGGACGGGGTTACGGGGCCCCGGGATAGCGCCCGGATGGCACAAGCGGGAAATCCGGTTTGGACCGGGTGACCCGGTCAGGAGGCCGGTCAGACCGGGTTCTGGACCGGCCGGCCAACTTCTCTTCGTTGTGCTCTTCGGGCAACTTCCGGTCCAGCTCCATGTCCATCTTCACGTCCAGCTGCTCCTCTCCTCCCTTTGACCATGGTGTGTCCTCCTCTCCGTGATCTTGATGCTCCTTGTACCTAATGACACATAGCACGTCGGCATGAGGTAGTAATCCATCCAAAGGGGTACCGAGATCAAGGGTGGTAAGGAGCGAGTTCACCTCATCATGAAGAGCTTTAACTCGGGCTCGTGTCATCGGTCCACTTGGGGGACTTGTTGGTCTTGGTGTAGCGACGTCGGTGACCGGGGCTACATCATCTAGGATCCCGGGAGTGGCCCGATCTCGCGGTTTGACCCCGAAAACCAAGGGAAGAGGTGGGAGAACGCGAGGAACAAGAAGAACACGAAGAACGCCGAGACTCACGCACGCACACCAACCCGATACACCCGATGCTTACCCCCGTGGCTCGATGGACCACGCCAATAGAATCTCCTAGGAAGAGGCACGCGGCAGAATTCCCGGAGAGAGATTTGGGTTGGAGAAGAAGAGCTTGATGAGGGAGAGAGAGTAGCTTGTACTAGAATCTCACTCAACAAGATCCAAATCAACAACCAAGGTGCCTTGATTACAGAGGGATGATAACCCTAGGGAGACTAAGCTCAAAGGTAGGTTTGAGTTCAAAATAAGTCTAAGGGGTAAAAAAGGGGTCCAGGCTACTTATATAGGCACACATGGCCAGCAAGGGCGACAGTGCTGCGAATGGATAACTTAAGGCGCTTGGTGGGTCATTCCCGTCGGACCCGGTTTGGATCCGGTCTGACCAGGGCCTATGACCGGGTGGTCCGGTCCTGAGTCCGGTCGACCGGCGCCAACCGGGAATCTGCGAGGTTTCCGATCTTCGTCCGTCTGAGGAGTTGCGCCGGTTGGGCGCCGGTTGACCGGGCCTGGGACCGGGGCCTCCGGTTGTGGGGCCGGTCTGACCGGGTCCTGGACCGGCCAGCGTCCTTCTCTTCCTTGGAGCGCTTCGAGCGACGTCGGGTTCGGCTTCATGATCATCTCCATGTCCAGCTGCTCCTCTCCTTCCCTTGGCCATGGCGTGTCCTCCTCTCCGGGGTCTTGATGCGCCTTGTACCTAATGACACATAACACATCGGCATGAGGTAGCATTCCGTCCAAAGGGGTACCAAGATCAAGGGTGGTGAGGAGCGAGTTCACCTCATCATATAGAGCTTTAACTCGGGCTTGTGTCATTGGTCCACTTGGGGGACTTGTTGGTCTTGGTGTGGAGGTGACCGAAGGCCACCCCGCATCACCCACGCTGCGGGGAGGAGGGTGAAGGAGATATGCCCTAGAGGCAATAATAAAGTGGTTATTATTTATATCTTTATGTTTATGATAAATGTTTATATATCATGCTATAATTGTATTAACCGAAACATTAGTACATGTGTGATATGTAGACAACAAAGAAGTCCCTAGTATGCCTCTTAAACTAGCTTGTTGATTAATGGATGATTAGTTTCATAATCATGAACATTGGATGTTATTAATAACAAGGTTATATCATTATATGAATGATGTAATGGACACACCCAATTAAGCGTAGCATAAGATCTCGTCATTAAGTTATTTTCTATAAGCTTTCGATACATAGTTACCTAGTCCTTATGACCATGAGATCATGTAAATCACTTATACCGGAAAGGTACTTTGATTACACCAAACGCCACTGCGTAAATGGGTGGTTATAAAGGTGGGATTAAGTATCCGGAAAGTATGAGTTGAGGCATATGGATCAACAGTGGGATTTGTCCATCCCGATGACGGATAGATATACTCTGGGCCCTCTCGGTGGAATGTCGTCTAATGTCTTGCAAGCATATGAATAAGTTCATAAGAGACCACATACCACGGTACGAGTAAAGAGTACTTGTCAGGAGACGAGGTTGAACAAGGTATAGAGTGATACCGAAGATCAAACCTCGGACAAGTAAAATATCGTGTGACAAAGGGAATTGGTATCGTATGTGAATGGTTCATTCGATCACTAAAAGTCATCGTTGAATATGTGGGAGCCATTATGGATCTCCAGATCCCGCTATTGGTTATTGGTCGGAGTGAGTACTCAACCATGTCCGCATAGTTCACGAACCGTAGGGTGACACACTTAAAGTTGGATGTTGAAATGGTAGAACTTGAATATGGAATGGAGTTCGAATATTTGTTCGGAGTCCCGGATGAGATCCCGGACATCACGAGGAGTTCCGGAATGGTCCGGAGAATAAGATTCATATATAGGATGTCATTTTATGTGAATTAAAATGATTCGGAAGGTTCTATGGAAGGTTCTAGAAGGTTCTAGAAAAGTCCGGAAGAAACCACCAAGGAAGGTGGAGTCCCGGAGGGACTCCACCTCCATGGCCGGCCACCCCTAGTGGGGGAGGAGTCCCAAGTGGACTCCCCCTTAGGGGGCCGGCCACCCCCCCATATGGAAGGGGGAATCCCACCCCAAGTGGGATTCCCACCTTGGGTAGGTTTCCTTTTCATATGGAAGGTTTTGGTTTCGGGTCTTATTCGAAGACTTGGAGTCCAACACTTGGGGTTCCACCTATATAATGAGGGGCCAAGGGAGGGGGCCGGCCACCCTAAGACCACAAGCTGGCCGCCCCATTGAAGTGGCCAGCCACCCCCTCCCAAACCCTAGCCGCCCCCCTCTCCTCCATATCTCCCGCGTAGCTTTAGCGAAGCTCCGCCGGAGTTCTCCACCGCCACCGACACCACGCCGTCGTGCTGTCGGATTCAAGAGGAGCTACTACTTCCGCTGCCCGCTGGAACGGGAGGTGGACGTCGTCTTCATCAACAACCGAATGTGTGACCAAGTACGGAGGTGCTGCCCGTTCGTGGCGCCGGAAGCGATCGTGATCAAGATCTTCTACGCGCTTTTGCAAGCGGCAAGTGAACGTCTACCGCAGCAACAAGAGCCTCATCTTGTAGGCTTTGGAATCTCTTCAAGGGTGAGACTCGATACCCCCTCGTTGCTACCGTCTTCTAGATTGCATCTTGGCTTGGATTGCGTGTTCGCGGTAGGAAAAATTTTGTTTTCTATGCAACGTTATCCTACAGTGGTATCAGAGCCGTGTCTATGCATAGATGGTTGCACGAGTAGAACACAATGGTTTGTGGGCGTTGATGCTCTTGTTATCTTTAGTTTGAGTACTTTGCATCTTCGTGGCATAGTGGGATGAAGCGGCTCGGACTAACTTTACATGACCGCGTTCATGAGACTTGTTCCTCGTTCGACATGCAACTTGTATTGCATAAGAGGCTTTGCGGGTGTCTGTCTCTCCTACTATAGTGAAGATTCAATTTACTCTTCTATTGAAAACATTAGTATCAACGTTGTGGTTCATGTTCGTAGGTAGATTAGATCTCTCTCGAAAACCCTAAACCACGTAAAATATGCAAACCAAATTAGAGACGTCTAACTTGTTTTTGCAGGGTTTGGTGATGTGATATGGCCATAATGTGATGATGAATATGTATGAGATGATCATTATTGTATTGTGGCAACCGGCAGGAGTCTTATGGTTGTCTTTAAATTTCATGTTGAGTAGTATTTCAAAGTAGTTGTAATAGTTGCTACATGGAGGAAAATCATGAAGACGGCGCCATTGACCTTGACGCTACGCCGACGATGATGGAGATCATGCCCGAAGATGATGGAGATCATGTCCGTGCTTTGGAGATGAAGATCAAAGGCGCAAAGACAAAAGGGCCATATCATATCACATATGAACTGCATGTGATGTTAATCCTTTTATGCATCTTATTTTGCTTAGATCGCGACGGTAGCATTATAAGATGATCCCTCACTAAAATCTCAAGATAATGAAGTGTTCATCCTTAGTAGCACCGTTGCCAAGACTTGTCGTTTCGAAGCATCTCATGATGATCGGGTGTGATAGAATCAACAAGTGCATACAACGTGATGTAGCCCCGGTCACCGACGTCGCTACACCAAGACCAACAAGTCCCCCAAGTGGACCGACGACACGAGCCCGAGTCAAAGCGCTACATGATGAGGTGAACTCGCTCCTCACCACCCTTGATCTTGGTACCCCTTTGGATGGATTGCTACCTCATGCCGACGTGTTATGTGTCATTAGGTACAAGGAGCATCAAGGTCACCAAGAGGAGGACACACCATGGTCTAAGGGAGGAGAGGAGCGGCTGGACATGAAGACGGACGCAAAGATGGACATGGAGCTGGACTGGAAGTCGCCCGAAGAGCGCAAGGAAGAGAAGATGGACGGCCGGTCCAGAACCCGGTCAGACCGGCCTCCTGACCGGACCACCCGGTCCACAGCCCGGTCTGACCGGCCTCCTGACCGGGCCGCCCGGTCCAAACCGGATTCTCCGCTCGTGCCATCCGGGCAACATACTGGGGCCTCGGAACCCCGTCCGGTTGCCGCCGGTCCACGAGCCCGATGCAGGCCGCCTGCCCGGTTCCAGGCCGATCGGCCGGCTCCACGACCGGCCTGCGCAACTTAAGTCGCCCAATCGGCCTGAACTTGTTTCCTTCGTACCTTTTCGGCCCGTGACGCCTTGTAAGACTATATATACCCCCAGGACGCCCCTTTAGCTATTTAGACTTGTTTTGAACTCAAACCTACCTTTGAGCTTAGTCTCCCTTGGGTATCATCCCTCTGTAATCAAGGCCATCCTTGTTGTTGATTTGGATATTGTTGAGTGAGATTCTAGTACAAGCTACTCTCTCTCCCTCACCAATCCCCTTTTCTCCAACACCAAGCTCTCACCGGGAATTCTGCCGCGTGCCTCTTCCGGGTTATTCTATTGGCGTGGTCCATCGAGCCACGGGGGTAAGTATCGGGTGTATCGGGTTGGTGTGCATGCGTGAGTCTCGGAGTTCCTCGTGTTCGTCGCGTTCTTCGTGTTCCTCGCGTTTTCCCATCTCCCCTCTTGGTTTCGAAGTCAATCCGCGAGATCGGGCCACACACGGGGTCTTAGACCTCATCACAACGGGTGCAAGACAGTTTTGCACATGCGGATACTAAGGTGGCCTTGACGAGCCTAGCATGTACAGACATGGTCTCGGAACACGTGATACCGAAAGGTAGAGCATGAATCATATGGTTGATATGATGAACACTTTGAGTGTTCGCCATTGAAATCATACCTTGTCTCGTGATGATCGGACAAAGGTGCGATGGATTTGGTTCGTGTGATCACTAAGACAATGCGAGGGATATTGTTTTGAGTGGGAGTTCACCTAGATTTTTAATTATGTTGAATTAAAATTTGAACTCAATTTGTCATAAACTTAGTCTAAACTTTTGCAAATATATGTTGTAGAGATGGCGTCCCCAATCAATTTTAACCAGTTCCTAGAGAAAGAAAAAACTTAAGAGCAACGGTAGCAACTTCACCGACTGGTCCCGTCATGTGAGGATCTTCCTCTCTGGCGGAAATCTGCAATATGTGCTTGATGCACCGCTAGGTGACCCTCCTGCAGAAACTGAAACCGATGAAGTAAAAGCTGTTTATGAGACTCGGAAAACTCGGTACTCTCAAGTTCAGTGTGCCATCCTGTGCAGTCTAGAATCCGATCTTCAAAAAACGTTTTGAGCACCACGATCCTCATGAGTTGATGAATGAGCTGAAAGCTATATTCGAGACTCATGCGGCCGTGGAATGCTATGAAGCATCGAAACATTTCTTCAGCTGTATGATGGAAGAAGGCAGCTCCGTTAGTGAGCACATGCTCGCCATGACCGGGCATGCGAAGAAACTCAGTGACTTGGGAATAGTGATTCCTAACGATCGGGGATTAATCGTGTCCTTCAATCACTGCCACCAAGTTACAAGAACTTTGTGATGAACTACAATATGCAGAACATGAACAAGGAGTTACCTGAACTCTTTGGCATGCTAAAAGCTGCTGAGATTGAGATCAAGAAAGAGCACCAAGTGTTGATGGTCAACAAGACCACCAGTTTCAAGAAACAGGGCAAGTCTAAGGGAAAATTCAAGAAGGGTGGCAAGAAAGTTGCCACGCCTCCTATGAAACCTAAGAACGGCCCTAAGCCTGATGCTGAGTGCTATTACTGCAAGGAGAAGGGACACTGGAAGCGTAATTGCTCCAAGTATCTGGCTGATCTGAAGAGCGGCCTTGTCAAGAAGAAAAAAGAAGGTATATCTGATATACATGTTATAGATGTTTATCTCACTGGTTCTCGTTCTAGTACCTGGGTATTTGATACTGGTTCGGTTGCTCATATTTGTAACTCGAAACAGGAACTAAAGAATAAACGAAGACTACTGAAAGATGAAGTGACGATGAGCGTTGGAAATGGATCCAAAGTCGATGTGATCGCTGTCGGCACACTTCCTCTACATCTACCTTCGGGATTAGTTTTAAGCCTAAATAATTGTTATTTTGTACCCGCGTTGAGCATGAACATTATATCTGGATCTTGTTTAATGCAAGACGGTTATTCATTCAAGTCTGAGAATAATGGTTGTTCTATTTTTATGAATAATATCTTTTATGGTCGAGCACCACAAAAGAATGGCTTATTTCTATTAGATCTCGATAGTAGTGATACGCATATACATAACATTGATGCTAAGCGAATTAAATTGAATGATAATTCTACTTATATGTGGCACTGTCGTCTTGGTCATATTGGAGTGAAACGCATGAAGAAACTCCATACCGATGGATTACTTGAATCACTTGACTTTGAGTCACTTGATAGATGCGAAGCATGTCTAATGGGAAAAATGACTAAGACTCCATTTTCTGGTATGATGGAGCGAGCTACTGACTTATTGGAAATCATACATACCGATGTGTGCGGACCAATGAGAGTAGCATCGCGCGGTGGTTATCGTTATGTTCTAACCTTCACAGATGATCTGAGTAGATATGGGTATATCTATTTCATGAAACATAAATCCGAAACTTTCGAGAAGTTTAAGGAATTCCAAAGTGAAGTCTGATCGTGGAGGTGAATATCTGAGTTATGAGTTTGGCATGCATTTAAAGAAATGCGGAATACTTTCACAATTGACACCGCCGGGAACACCTCAACGAAACGGTGTGTCCGAACGTCGTAATCGAACTCTCTTAGATATGGTTCGTTCTATGATGTCTCTTACTGATTTGCCGTTATCATTTTGGAGTTATGCATTAGAGACAGCCGCATTCACTTTAAATAGAGCACCATCAAAATCCGTAGAAACGACACCGTATGAATTATGGTTTAATAAGAAACCTAAGCTATCGTTCCTGAAAGTTTGGGGTTGCGAAGCCTATGTAAAGAAGTTACAACCGGACAAGCTAGAACCCAAAGCGGAGAAATGCGTCTTCATAGGATACCCTAAGGAAACTATAGGGTACACTTTCTATCACAAGTCCGAAGGCAAAATCTTTGTTGCTAAGAACGGAACCTTTCTTGAGAAAGAATTTCTCACTAAAGAAGTGACTGGAAGAAAAGTAGAACTCGATGAGATTGATGAATCTATACTCGTTGATCAGAGTAGCGCAGTACCGGAAGTTGTACCTGTACCGCCTACACCGGCAACAGAGGAAGCTAATGATAATGATCATGAAACTTCGAACGAGGAAACTACTGAACCTCGCAGATCGACAAGGGAGCGTACCACTCCTGATTGGTATGATCCTTGTCTAAATGTCATGATTGTGGATAACAATGATGAGGACCCTGCGACGTATGAAGAAGCGATGATGAGCCCGGATTCCAACAAATGGCAAGAAGCCATGAAATCCGAAATGGGATCCATGTATGATAACAAAGTATGGACTTTGGTAGACTTACCTGATAGCCGAAAGGCTGTCGAGAATAAATGGATCTTCAAGAGAAAAATGATGCCGATGGTAATATTATCGTCTATAAAGCTCGACTTTTCGCAAAGGGTTTCTGACAAATTCAATTAGTTGACTACGATGAGACTTTCTCACCTGTAGCGAAGCTAAAATCTGTGAGGATTTTTTTAGCAATAGCTGCATTTTTCGATTATGAGATTTGGCAGATGGATGTCAAAACGGCGTTCCTTAATGGAGACATTGAGGAAGAGTTGTATATGGTACAACCCAAAGGTTTTGTCGATCCTAAAAATGCTGACAAAGTATGCAAACTTCAGCGTTCAATCTATGGACTAAAGCAAGCATCAAGAAGTTGGAACCGACGCTTTGATAAGGTGATCAAAGACTTTTGGTTTATACAGTGTCATGGAGAGGCCTGTATTTACAAGAAAGTGAGTGGGAGCTCTGTAGCATTCCTGATATTATATGTAGATGACATATTATTGATCGGGAATGATATAGAACTATTAAGCAGTGTTAAAGGTTATTTGAATAATAGTTTTTCAATGAAAGACCTTGGTGAAGCATCGTATATATTAGGCATCAAGATTTATAGAGATAGATCAAGACGTCTAATAGGGCTATCACAGAGTACATATCTGGATAAGATTCTAAAGAAGTTTAGAATGGACGAAAGTAAGAAAGGATTCTTACCTATGTTACCAGGCAAGGTCTTGAGTAAGACTCAAGGACCGGCTACGGCAGAAGAAAGAGAAAGGATGAGTAATATCCCCTATGCCTCGGCAGTAGGATCTATCATGTATGCCATGCTATGTACTAGACCGGATATAGCACATGCTGTTAGTTTGACTAGCAGATATCAAAGTGATCCAGGAATGGAACACTGGACAGCGGTCAAGAATATCCTGAAGTACTTGAAAAGAACTAAGGATATGTTTCTTTGTTATGGAGGTGACCAAGAGCTCGTTGTAAGTGGTTACACCGATGCAAGTTGGAACACCGATCCCGATGACTCTAAGTCACAAGCCTGGGTACGTGTTTATATTGAATGGTGCTGCGCAAGTCGGGCAAGCTCGAAGCGGTGCACGGTGGCGAAGTCTTCAACGAGAATCGCAGTACATAGCGGCTTCGGAGGCTTCATCGAAGCGGTATGGATGAAGAGGTTCATTGTAGAGCTCGGTGTGGTTCCTAGTGCATTGGACCCATTAATCATTTACTTTGTGATAACATGGGTGCCATCGCCAATGCACAAGAGCCAAGGTCACACAAGAGGTCAAGCATATCAAGCTGCGTTACCACTCGATTCGCGAGTACATCGAAGATGGAGAAGTAAAGATTTGCAAAGTACACACCGATCCGAATGTAGCAGATCCGTTGACTAAAGCTCTCCCTAGGGCAAAGCATGACCAACACCGAATGCCATGGGTGTTAGGTATATTACAATGTAATCTAGATTATTGACTCTAGTGCAAGTGGGAGACTGAAGGAGATATGCCCTAGAGGCAATAATAAAGTGGTTATTATTTATATCTTTATGTTTATGATAAATGTTTATATATCATGCTATAATTGTATTAACCGAAACATTAGTACATGTGTGATATGTAGACAACAAAGAAGTCCCTAGTATGCCTCTTAAACTAGCTTGTTGATTAATGGATGATTAGTTTCATAATCATGAACATTGGATGTTATTAATAACAAGGTTATATCATTATATGAATGATGTAATGGACACACCCAATTAAGCGTAGCATAAGATCTAAATCATTAAGTTATTTGCTATAAGCTTTCGATACATAGTTACCTAGTCCTTATGACCATGAGATCATGTAAATCACTTATACCGGAAAGGTACTTTGATTACACCAAACGCCACTGCGTAAATGGGTTGTTATAAAGGTGGGATTAAGTATCCGGAAAGTATGAGTTGAGGCATATGGATCAACAGTGGGATTTGTCCATCCCGATGACGGATAGATATACTCTGGGCCCTCTCGGTGGAATGTCGTCTAATGTCTTGCAAGCATATGAATAAGTTCATAAGAGACCACATACCACGGTACGAGTAAAGAGTACTTGTCAGGAGACGAGGTTGAACAAGGTATAGAGTGATACCGAAGATCAAACCTCGGACAAGTAAAATATCGCGTGACAAAGGGAATTGGTATCGTATGTGAATGGTTCATTCGATCACTAAAAGTCATCGTTGAATATGTGGGAGCCATTATGGATCTCCAGATCCCGCTATTGGTTATTGGTCGGAGTGAGTACTCAACCATGTCCGCATAGTTCACGAACCGTAGGGTGACACACTTAAAGTTGGATGTTGAAATGGTAGAACTTGAATATGGAATGGAGTTCGAATATTTGTTCGGAGTCCCGGATGAGATCCCGGACATCACGAGGAGTTCCGGAATGGTCCGGAGAATAAGATTCATATATAGGATGTCATTTTATGTGAATTAAAATGATTCGGAAGGTTCTATGGAAGGTTCTAGAAGGTTCTAGAAAAGTCCGGAAGAAACCACCGACTCCACCTCCATGGCCGGCCAACCCTAGTGGGGGAGGAGTCCCAAGTGGACTCCCCCTTAGGGGGCCGGCCACCCCCCCATATGGAAGGGGGGAATCCCACCCCAAGTGGGATTCCCACCTTGGGTAGGTTTCCTTTTCATATGGAAGGTTTTGGTTTCGGGTCTTATTCGAAGACTTGGAGTCCAACACTTGGGGTTCCACCTATATAATGAGGGGCCAAGGGAGGGGGCCGGCCACCCTAAGACCACAAGCTGGCCGCCCCATTGAAGTGGCCGGCCACCCCCTCCCAAACCCTAGCCGCCCCCCTCTCCTCCATATCTCCCGCGTAGCTTTAGCGAAGCTCCGCCGGAGTTCTCCACCGCCACCGACACCACGCCGTCGTGCTGTCGGATTCAAGAGGAGCTATTACTTCCGCTGCCCGCTGGAACGGGAGGTGGACGTCGTCTTCATCAACAACCGAACGTGTGACCGAGTACGGAGGTGCTGCCCGTTCGTGGCGCCGGAAGCGATCGTGATAAACATCTTCTACGCGCTTTTGCAAGCGGCAAGTGAACGTCTACCGCAGCAACAAGAGCCTCATCTTGTAGGCTTTGGAATCTCTTCAAGGGTGAGACTCGATACCCCCTCGTTGCTACCGTCTTCTAGATTGCATCTTGGCTTGGATTGCGTGTTCGCGGTAGGAAAATTTTTTTTTCTATGCAACGTTATCCTACAGAGGGTTGGTCGCGGATGACGAGGGCGCCGCTGCTGCGCCCTCTGCTCGGCGGTGGAGACGCCGGCTCCTTCTTGACGCGCGCCGGTGTCGACGGAGACGTCGCCTCCTTTTTCACCGGCGCCAAGGATGGCCTCGACGTCGATCCGGAAAACGACGAGCTGGCAGCCATGCGCCGTGCCTGCCAGATGTTTCCCCGGCGGCGGCTGACCGATGCCCTCGATGGAGGGGCATCGTCAGCAACGGGAAGTTGCCGCCGTCGATGTGCTCGAGGACGTTCGCCAGCGTCCTATCCGGCGCCCTCCACCAACGTCGGCGGCCCGCGGTGTTGTTGCGCGGAGGCGGAGGCGGCGGGCCGTCGTAGGAGGCGAGCTCCTGCTCCCACCGCCGCAGGAAGTACGAGTTCCACGCCGTGTAGTTGTCGGGGTGGTGGCGTGGCTCGGCACGCTCCTCGTCCGACATCGTCAGTCGAGCCTCCTCGATGGCGACGTCGAGAGCGTGGCCCCGGGGCGGCAGCGGGATTGGTACACCGCCAGCACTTAGCCGCCACCCGCCGCCGGGAGGCCTCGTGTCCGGCGGGCAGGGGTACCCCGCCTGGTGGAGGAGGTGCCCCTCTGATAGGGCAAAGGTGGCCGATCTTTCGATGAGACGAGGATAATTCGATTTGTTGGTGGAGTTCGTGCTTGACGATCCGACTACACGTGCAAAGCTCGTGCGCCAATGCAATCGCTAGGACAATCTCCGGGAGTTACTGATCTTGCGGAAGCACGATCAGCCTGACCAGCAAGGGTCTTAATTCCTACCTGAAATCGAGAACAAGTAAGAACTAAAGATGCAATCAGAATATTGCGAATAGAGATGAAAGCTTGATTGATAATGGTGGGATTCCGAATAGTCGGTCTTGTTCTGGGCGTTGGCCTCAAAAGAAGTACACGAAGTTGCAGCAATTGGCTAACTTTTAATCTAATCAAAATCCAAGTTCTAATGACGGCTACGGAGGGATATATATGGGGGAAGTCAAGGGATTTTCGTCCAACCAGCTAGGGTTGGCCAAAAACACCCCTAAATGGGCCTTCCTCCACTTATATGGCCTCTTAAAATCCCCTAAAATACCTAATCCGAAAATACATGGGCCTGGCCCATTAAATAAGGTGACGCAGCACCAATAATAACTCTTGGACGAATTTTATGATGGGGAAACTTGTAGAATTCGTCCAATCATCGTTGCTCCATTATAATGGCTTCAAAGTTCTGAAATCTCCACTTGCGGCGTCATCTTCAATCCTCAAACGCTTGCTGCCATCTCCTCCATGCGTGATCATGCTCCAATGCTTGTCCTCCTCATCCATGCTTGGTCCATCATTCCTAAGAGTAACAAACATATCTGATTTAGGCAGCATCATATTCTCATGTATGTGAGGAATAGTTCCAAGAAACGAAAGTACCTGATAGTTAAGTTGTTTGGCACGAGCTCGAGTGATTGGTCCTTGTATTTGTGTGGCTGTAGGTACAGCGGTTGTATCAAGAGATGGGATGTCCTCATCATGCCCCCCTTCTTGAATTGAAGTCGTCCTCGACGAAAACTCCTCTTCTTCCCCAAAGTAAGGCTTCAAATCTGCAATGTTAAATGTAGGACTAACCGGACCCAATTCTGCAGGAAGCTCAAGTTTATATGCATTATCATTTATTTTCTCTAACACCTTAAAAGGACCAGCAGCGCGGGGCATTAGTTTAGACTTGCGCAATTCAGGAAAACGATCTTTGCGCAAATGCAACCAAACAAGATCACCAACATCAAACACAACATGCTTTCTTCCTCTATCCCCAGCAATTTTATACTTAGCATTCATGCGTGCTATGTTGTCTTTAGTAGTCTCATGCAATTTTAGTATCAATTCAGCACGGTGCTGTAGCATCCAAATTATTTTGCACGAGAAGATGGTAAAGGCAACAAATCAATAGGTGCACGTGGTACAAAACCATAAACAATCTCAAATGGGCACATCTTAGTGGTAGAATGCAGCGAACGATTGTAAGCAAATTCAACATGAGGTAAACATTCTTCCCACAATTTTAAGTTCTTTTTCAAAACAGCCCGCAAAGATAGTAGACAAAGTTCTATTTACTACTTCAGTTTGTCCATCGGTTTGGGGATGACATGTAGTACTAAACAGCAATTTAGTCCCCAACTTAGCCCATAAACATCTCCAAAAGTGGCTAAGAAATTTAGTATCACGATCAGAAACAATAGTATTTGGCACACCATGTAAACGCACAATTTCGCGAAAGAACAAATCAGCAACATGTGTAGCATCATCGGTTTGTGACATGGAATAAAGTGTGCCATCTTAGAAAACCTATCCACAACAACAAAGATACTATCCCTCCCCTTCGTGTACGAGGCAAACCCAAAACGAAATCCATAGAAATATCCTCCCACGGTACACTAGGAACAGAAGAGGCATATATAAACCATGTGGATTAAGTCGAGACTTAGCTTTTTGACATGTAGTGCAGCGTGCCACAAATCTCTCAACATCTCGACGCATACGTGGCCAAAAGAAGTGTGCAGCAAGTACATCCTCCGTCTTCTTCACACCGAAATGACCCATCAATCCTCCTCCATGCGCCTCCTGTAACAACAAAAGACGAACGGAACCATACGGGATGCATAGCTTGTTAGCACGGAACACAAATCCATCATTGAGGACGAATTTGTTCCATGTTCTACCATCTTTACAATTCAGCAACACATCGTTAAAATCAGCATCAAGTAAGTATTGTTCCTTTATGGTTTCTAATCCAAAAATCTTGAAGTCAAGTTGAGATAGCATAGTATAACTAGCGACAAAGCATCAGCAATAACATTATCTTTACCCTTTTTGTGTTTGATAACATAAGGAAAAGACTCTATAAACTCAACCCACTTTGCATGGCGACGATTCAACTTAGCTTGACTACGAATATGCTTCAAAGATTCATGATCATAATGTATAACAAATTCTTTAGGCCATAAATAATGTTGCCAAGTTTCTAATGTCCGAACCAGTGCATATAATTCTTTATCATAAGTAGAATAGTTCAGACTAGGCCCACTCAATTTTTCACTAAAATATGCAACAGGTTTGCCCTCTTGTAATAACACACCTCCCAAACCAATTCCACTAGCATCACATTCAAGCTCAAAAGTCTTATTGAAATCAGGAAGTTGGAGTAATGGAGCATGTGTTAACTTATCTTTCAGAATCATGAAGGCGTCTTGTTGTGCATCGCCCCACACAAAGGGCACATCCTTCTTTGTAAGCTCATTCAGCGGCGCAGCAATGGATCCAAAATCTTTCACAAAGCGCCTATAGAAGCCAATGAGGCCAAGAAAACTCCTCACTTGTGTGACCGTCTTTGGCTGCGGCCAACTCTCAATTGCCTCAATCTTGGCTGGATCAACTTCAATTCCCTGCGCAGTAACAACATAGCCAAGAAACGCAACTCGATTGGTGCAAAAGGTGCACTTCTCAAGATTACCATACAAACGTGCATCACGTAACGCATTGAAAACAGCACGTAAATGATCCAAATGTTCCTCCAAAGATTTGCTATAAATCAGAATATCATCAAAGTATACCACCACAAAACGTCCAATAAAAGCACGTAAAACTTCGTTCATCAGTCTCATGAAAGTACTAGGTGCATTAGTTAAACCAAAGGGCATTACTAACCACTCATATAAGCCGAACTTAGTTTTAAACGCTGTTTTCCATTCATCTCCTAATTTCATACGAATCTGGTGGTAACCACTACGCAAATCAACTTTAGAGAACATAACAGAACCACTCAATTCATCAAGCATATCATCTAAACGAGGTATTGGATGACGGTATCGAATGGTAATATTATTAATAGTTCTACAATCTGTACACATGCGTGAAGAACCATCCTTCTTAGGTACCAAGATAATAGGAACAGCACATGGGCTAAGAGACTCACGAATGTAACCTTTATCTTGGAGAACCTGAATTTGTCGCTGAATCTCTTTCGTCTCTTCAGGATTGGTACGGTATGGTGCACGGTTGGGCAGCGACGCTCCTGGAATCAAGTCAATCTTGTGTTCTATGCCACGGATAGGTGGTAGTCCAGTGGGGAACATCTTGTGGGAACACATCAATGAATTCCTGCAAAGGTTAGCAACCGCAGTGGAAAAGAAGGAGGCATATCCTCAAATGAAAACAGAACTTCTTTGCAAATGATAGCATAGCATTGAGTAGTGTCCACATCAAGTTCAGCAATATCAGATTTGCTAGCAAGCAAACAAGGATTTTTCAAACGAATTTCAGTAGCATGGTTCGAATCAGATTTAGTATTAGTCTTATGTGGAACAAAATCTGCAGCAACAATCTGATTCTCACTCTTAAGTTTCTCCTCGTTTTTTACTCTACTAGCTCTAGCAAGATCATCTTTTAGTATTTGTTCAGAGTCATAGGTTTGAGACCAATTTTCTTTCCATCATGCATAAGAGAATATTGATTAGTTTTAACATTATGAACAGATTCTCTATCAAATTGCCAAGGTCTACCAAGTAACAAAGAACAAGCTTGCATAGGTACAACATCACAATCCACAAAATCAGAATATGTACCAATAGTAAAATGCACACGTGTAGTTCTTGTTACCTTGAGCTTCCGAGAGCTCTCAAACCATTGAATGTAGTATGGATGTGTGCGCTGTCTTGTAGGGAGAGAAAGCTTCTCTACCATATCAACGCTAGCCGATTATGGCAGCTCCCGCCCTCACTGATGAGCCAGATAGCTCGCTCTATGACAACCCCTCTTTATTGCAACAGATTGTGGCGTTGATCCTGCTCAGCGTTGCTCAAGTGCACGCTCAACACACGCTGTGCAACTAAGCTCTGTCTTGATCAGCGATGTCGCCTTCCATTACCTCCATCTCTCTCTCGTAATCAGCAGTTGGCACCATCACGTGCAGCAATAAGGGCCAATGTATCTTCATCAAAGTCACTTGCGTAATCATATTCTCCATCTTCTCGCACCAACATCACACGCTTGGTTCTGCATTCTCGCTCTATGTGACCAAATCCCAAGCATTTGCGACATTGAACGTCGCGCGTCTTCCCGTGGAGGCCATGGAAGATGAACTCCGAGGAGGACCAGCCGATGGTGTTGGTGTAGTGGCAGGAGGTGCTCGTGAGGCGAGCGCGGTGTACTTGGAGGTAGTAGGTGCTGGTGCGGTACCACGAGATTGTGGCGCTGATTGTCGCGGAGACCATGACGATGTACGACCTGCGAAACATTAGCTCTTCTCCATGGTGGTTGACGATCCTGCACTTCACGTTCAGCTTTGCAAGCAAGATGAAACAAGCGAGTAATAGTGTTGTACTCCTTATAATCTAAAATATGCTGAATCTCTTTATTCAAACCACCAAAGAAACGTGCAAGCATAGCCTCATTATCCTCTACAATACCACAGCGAATCATGCCGGTTGCAATTCTTGATAATAGTCTTCTACAGAATTTTTCCTTGTTCTAAGCGAGACAATTTTTTCAGCAAATCACGTTGATAATGTGGAGGAACAAAAGCAGTACGCATAGCAAGTTTTAACCCAGTCCAAGTAGCAGGAATATTTGCCGCATGTGTTCTACAATATTTAGACCACCAAATAGATGCAAAATCTGTGAACTCACAAGTAGCAGCACTAACACGCAAGTGATCGGGGTATTTTAAACATGCAAAGCGTTGTTCTACTTCCAATTCCCATGTAAGATATGCATCGGGATTATATCTACCCTCAAATGGCGGAATGTTCGGTTTCAGTTTAGCAACATGATCATCATCATTACGTACCGGGCGAGGAGGTGGTCGAGCGTTGCGGTTCAGTGCCGTGGACGACCAGGTGCGGGGTGTTGGACTTCCTCGCCGTCCGTATGTTCTCATCTACCTCCTCGTCCGCGTCCCCTTCATAGTCTTCGTATCCCTCATCGAAGGCGCGTCATGTGCGAGCTGCTTTGCGGCAGAGCGGTACCGCGAGAACGTCCGCACGAGGAACGCGGCGTGCGCGGCGTTGCACGTTGGCGCGAGGCGGCGGTAACCGAGTCAAAAGCTCCTGGAACTTGGCGTCGAGCTTGGAGTTGAAAGCTGCCTCGAGGCCATCCAGCCTTGTCCAGCGCGTCGGTGAGTTTGGCATCCACGTCACCAATGCGCGCATCGGTGTCACGTGCATGCCCGCCCAAAAGGTGGGTGAAGTGAGCATGCAACTGCTCAGGCGTCATCTTGGCCGGGTCAACAGCGGTCGGATCAACTGGTCCTGACATGGTTAGTACACGAAAAGCACAAATGTATATGCCTACAAACTACGAAATATGGTGGTTCACGCGCAATTCGTCAAGCAAAATACAAAGCTCTTACAAGTTCTTACCAAACAGGAGGAAGGTGATGTAACAACCAGCAAGGATCAGCGTCTCCCAAGATTGCCAAAGCGATTACCAGGTGTCGACACAGTGCACGTGGAGACAATATGTAGAGCTCTGGGAAGGCAAAGTATAGTGATATGGTGGCACAATAATCAAATCAGCGATGCAAATTGAGTAAACGCTCAACGAAGGTCTTGTCTTGGTCCTAGGCTATATCGTATTAGAGACGCGAGCCTAAATCACCAACGAGGTCACGATGCGGCACAAGATGCAAAGGACAGCGGAACTGGCGCTGAAGGATAGAGCAACCTATGGGAAGGAATTTTTTTTTTTTTTTTTTTTTTTTTTGGCAGCTAGATTGCTTTCAGGATTCCGACGGAAAACGCGAAATTGACCAAGAAAACGGATCTAAAACCCGGAAAAACTCAGAAACAAAGATCAAGAAAGACCCTACGATGATGGGAATCAAAGGAGAACAACAAAGAGTTGATGGCAGATGTGGCGGAAGTGTATGGTGGCGGTGATATGGCGAGGACGCAGCGGAGATGGTGCGGCGGCGACGCGACTACTATGATCGAACTCGAAACTCTAACGACTCTAGACGCTAAGACCAGCACGCGACACAACGATTGCGGACAAAGACTCAAAAAGCAAAAACTGAAAAGATCATGCAATGGCTTGGCGGGGGCTATGGGACGGATGATCTAAACCTAATATATTTTTGTGGAGCTTTTTAGGGTTATAGGTAAAACAAATCTACACTAGTAAAACTGTAAATCTCACCGAGCAACCTGAAATCTGATACCACTTGATAGGGCAAAGGTGGCCGATCTTTCGATGAGACGAGGATAATTCGATTTGTTGGTGGAGTTCGTGCTTGACGATCCGACTACACGTGCAAAGCTCGTGCGCCAATGCAATCGCTAGGACAATCTCCGGGAGTTACTGATCTTGCGGAAGCACGATCAGCCTGACCAGCAAGGGTCTTAATTCCTACCTGAAATCGAGAACAAGTAAGAACTAAAGATGCAATCAGAATATTGCGAATAGAGATGAAAGCTTGATTGATAATGGTGGGATTCCGAATAGTCGGTCTTGTTCTGGGCGTTGGCCTCAAAAGAAGTACACGAAGTTGCAGCAATTGGCTAACTTTTAATCTAATCAAAATCCAAGTTCTAATGACGGCTACGGAGGGATATATATGGGGGAAGTCAAGGGATTTTCGTCCAACCAGCTAGGGTTGGCCAAAAACACCCCTAAATGGGCCTTCCTCCACTTATATGGCCTCTTAAAATCCCCTAAAATACCTAATCCGAAAATACATGGGCCTGGCCCATTAAATAAGGTGACGCAGCACCAATAATAACTCTTGGACGAATTTTATGATGGGGAAACTTGTAGAATTCGTCCAATCATCGTTGCTCCATTATAATGGCTTCAAAGTTCTGAAATCTCCACTTGCGGCGTCATCTTCAATCCTCAAACGCTTGCTGCCATCTCCTCCATGCGTGATCATGCTCCAATGCTTGTCCTCCTCATCCATGCTTGGTCCATCATTCCTAAGAGTAACAAACATATCTGATTTAGGCAGCATCATATTCTCATGTATGTGAGGAATAGTTCCAAGAAACGAAAGTACCTGATAGTTAAGTTGTTTGGCACGAGCTCGAGTGATTGGTCCTTGTATTTGTGTGGCTGTAGGTACAGCGGTTGTATCAAGAGATGGGATGTCCTCATCACCCTCCCACACGTGGAGCGACCGGCGGGGGAAGCCGTTGTTGGCTGCGCCGTCGTCGTCGTAGAACGCCATAGGGAGAGTGGAGGGAGAGTGGAGCAGGGATACGCGTCGCGGCGAGCGGAGCGGCGTATATAGGCGCGGCTGGTGCCGGCAATTAATGTCGCGTGGAATGCGACGCGTCCGCGGGGAACTGATCAGCGGAAGCCTTTACTACGTGCGGAAGACGATGCGTGCGCGGAAGACGATGCGCGTGTCGCTGACCGGTCGGGGGCCACCTCCGCGGCGAAGACGAAACGAAAGCGCGGGAGAGATTTCTCGGCGTTTCGCGCGCTTTCGCTTCGTCCGGAGTCCCCGAGCGCTCTCTGGTAGGCCGGGGTTGGCGTGGGCTCGCCGGATGGATTGAAGCCCAAATCCAACGAAAAACGAGGAACCGGGGGCGCGGCTGGGCCATTTTTCGCCGTCCGGATGAAAAAATAGCACGTCGAAAAGACGAGTGGAGATGCTCTAAGGTACGGTTTACCCTCCTCTCCGTGATCCCATCTCTCCACTTCTCTGTTCTCTCATTCTCTGATTCTTCTGAAAAATCATCCTAGCATAGCTGTCCGTGCCTTACATAGCTACTTCCATCTCTTGTAGTTTAGAGCATCTCCACTCGTCCCCCCGAACAGGCCCCCGGCGAGCGTTTTTTCCATCCGGACGGCGTAATTCGGCCCAGTCGTGCCCCCGGTTCCTCGTTTTCGTCCGGATTTGGCCCTTCATCCATCCGGCGAGCCCACGCCATCCCCGGCCCCCCGGGGAGCGCTCGGGGAGTCCAGACGAAACGAAAGCGCGCGTGGCCCCAACTTGTCGGCGACCCTCGTCTTCCCGATCTACGGCAATACCCTCGTCTTCCCGATCTACGGCAATACCCTCGTCGAACGAAAGCTTTGAACTCTCAAGTGGTGCAACATAGATAGATTATATATATTTAGAATATAATTCGAAGAAACATAAAAATTACATATAAAAACTTTAAAACAAACTTAAACTACTTCTTCTTCCTACATGGCCCCGCCTCATCGTCGTTGCGGCGACGCTTCCGGCTCGTCACCTCCTCGTCGGAGGAAGTTGAGTCCTCCTCCTCGTCAGTGTCCTCAGCCTCTTCGTCGTCCTCCTCCTGCTGCTCCTCCTCCTTTTCCTCGGCCTCTTCCTCGGCCTCTTCCTCGGCCTGCTCCTTGGCCTCTTCGTCCTCCTCCTCGTCATCCCATTCGTCCTCGCTGGCCGGCGGGGGGGAATCGTCGCTGCTGGACGATGCAGCTTTATCCCACCAATGGCGCCATCCAGGCGGCTTCCCCTCGCTGTCGGTGTCCGATGGCCAAGAGAGATCGCTCATGGTTGACGGAGGATGGTGAGGAGAGAACAGATGAATGGCGTCGGCCGTCGGAAACCGTATATGTAGGTCTCTCGACGAAGAGAGCGGCGGTTGCTCTTCCGCGGAGTTCGTGCTCCATTACGGCGGTTCTCGCATCGAGGCCACTTCGACCGTTCCCGACGAGTCGTTTCGGCTCTCCAGACCACTTCGCGACGGTTCAATGCGTCGAGGGAACTCCGACGATTGCCCTTCCCGGTGACTGCGCCGTCGCTATGCACGCGGTGGGTGCGCGTCAGTCGGCGACCATGGGCTCGCGGCTGGAAAAATGGGCCTCCCCAGGCCACAAAATACATCCATCCGGCGCTAAATAACGCCGGATTTCGGCCTGGGGAGCCCCAACGGCTGGGATGCTCTTAGCAATTAGCAATGGCCAACTCGAATCCGGAGTCCAGATGTTAGATGATATCCGTGTGAAACCTTGGAGAATGAAGCTGACTAGACGAGAGCTATATGCTAGATGATTTTGGAAGCCTTGGAGAATAGAGCTGCGCAAAAATTAGCAATTTTTTTTGAGAATACAATTAGCAATATATATATTACTCCGTATTAATGTTTATTATACATATATAAACGTATCCCCGTATCCGTGTTTTCGGAAAATTGCCCTATCGCGGTATCGCCGTATCCATATTCGTATCGTCGTATCCGGGCAACATAGGTGGCTTCACGCCTCTGATTTTGATACAGAAGCATCGGAGGCAGAGGACGATGCGGTTAACGGAGCGCGCCACGAAGAGGGCAGAAGCCGGCCATCTCCTCGCAGGCGGCGGCGACCTAGACGGGGTATGGGACGCCCTTACGCATCAGCCGATGGCACTCCTCGGCGACGGCCATGCCCGACAAGTAGGTGTCCCGCACCGCGTTGACTGCTCATGCTTTCCGGCTGCCCGGTGTTTGAGAAGCCGAGGGGAGCGCACCCACGCCATGCCGACGGGATGCAGGCAGCATCTGGTGGAGCCACATCCCGTGGTGGGCGTCTTCTCAGGCGAAGGTACGGTCTCTCTCTCCCTCTCTCACTCGGTGGTGATCCCCATTCCAACGAATTGTACAGAGCAGTTCCACGCAGTCATCCGCTCTCATCCGTTCCGCTCAAGATGGTGACGGGGACAACAAGCGCTGTAGCAGGCGAACAGAGGAGGCCAGTCTCCGGCGGAGAAGGAACTTGCGCCTGCCTCTCTCTTACTCCTCCAACTCGCCTCTGCCTCTATTACGCTCCTGATCTATGTTTGGATGCAGAAATTCTTGAGCATATGCACTATGTATTATTGCCCTCCACATGTTTGTTCAATCAGATATGGTGTAATGGTTATAAACAACGTTTCACTTGGCTATCTAATAGAGCACTCACGTTTTTCACATCTTGCTAATGTAGGTGCTCCTCCTAAACTTTGGAGATGAGCTACAAAGCCGCTGCCTCTCCTCCTGCACGCCCAAGGGCGACGAGCTCTGCCATTGACTACCGTCTAAGCATGTCAGTTTGCCGCAAGCACTTTGTCACCATCTTATTACTCTTCTTAGAGAGAACTTTTAAAGGCTAGGGAGTTCACAAATCTGTTGTAAAAGAATGTTGTAGTACTACACCATTCACATGCAAAGGGCTGGAGAGGTATCAGAGTAAGTTACGGAGCCGCCTTTTTACATGAACATTTTGTTTCAAATTTTGTAAGAATTTAAGAGGAAAAGGTTCAGCAGGACATTGGTCTACCTTTACTGGCAGCAAGAAAGCATCGGGGTGGAGTAGTGAACAACTGGCGCAGTGGCAGCAGGTTACAAGCAAGGAAGAGGAGCCGCAGTAGGAAGCGGGGCGCATCAGATTGCAGGTTATATCCCTGCTATTTTCATGCAAAAAGATGAAATTTTGTGCCGTGCTTGACAAATACAAGTGTAGTGTTAACGAGCACCCTATTGCGATCAATTGTGTTCAGCGTGTATTATTTGGTCAGTCCTACATGGCTATGTAGCGAGCATTTTTTTTTTATCCACATAAGTGTTTTTTCTCCGCCCGCCACTTATGCAAAGTTCTCCAAACCACCGCGTCATCAGATATTGGCGTTCTCTGTTTTACTTAGCTAAACCAATTGGATAGGTATAACTTCTGTTTGTGTTGTAGTTTTTCTTTGCTTCAAGGTTTCAGTTGTCGGTGTCTCTTTTAAGATTGAGAAATTTGAGATAGTGCAAAATAAGGATCCATCTCATCTCCAAGGATGTTCTTTGATATGTAATGTACTGCAATGAAAGTCCAGCCTTCATATTGTACTATTCGCTTGCTTCTGTTAATGCAATTTGGAGAGGCAAATTAGAGGTAAAGGATGATTAGTTTCCTTAGAGAGCGAAAGTAGCAGCTAAAACAACGTTTTATGGACATTTTAAGTGTCTGGTATGGATAGTGCAGGGTTTGCCATCTAATGTTTCTCTTCCTGTGTGTTAGTACTTCGAATTTTGTGCGTCTATCACCAATGTATTTCTGCCTTCTCAATCAAAATAACAAAGAACTCTTTCAATGTCAAACACAACAAAATCTAAGTGCTGAATCACCTTTGTTTCAGTTGTACATTACAATGCTGCTATTTATATGATCCGGTTATATATTCCTATGCACATTGTTCTACATTGCAATGCTGCTGTTTATATCATCCAGTCATATTGTCCTATGCAATGTACAATTAGTTGACATTTCTTGGAAGTGAAGGAAATAAGGGATGCATAAGTGTGAGCTCCATAAATATCTAATTTTTGGTACCACCTCTGTTTCAGGTATCCCCATGGAACATTGTAATGTCTGCTATTTTAGTCACCCTGTCATCTGCATTTTGCTGTTCGTTGCAATTACTGAAAGTGAAGGAGAAGATGGATGCAAGCAACAGCCAGTGTATAGTCATTCAAAGGTGATGCAGTGCTTTGTTTTGAAATGGAAGCTTTTCCTCACCCCCTGATTCTGCATCATTGATGCATGCAACGCTAGCTTTACTACAGTCCTCCTCATCGAAGGTGATAGTTATCTGAAGATGATGTAGTCTACCAGGCCATATATGAAAACATGAAATTTGAGACATGAACCACGCAAACAGAAACTGTGCTATGCTTGTTGTTCTAGCTCTATTAAGCTATTCGGAACATTACACGATTTGTTTGAACATTATATAGTGAAATTCATCCTTTTGCAGGCAGCGATACTATATATGGTTTGTCCAAGATGAAAAATCTGTCCCCTTATTACTTAAGGACAAAGAAGGGCGGGCCTGGTGCAGCGGTAGAGCCTCACCGCCTGTGACCGAGAGGTCCCAGGTTCGAGTCGCGGTCTCCTCACATTGCACTTCGTGAGGGTAAGGCTTGCCACTAACACCTTCCCCAGACCCCGCACTGATGAGGTCTAAGACCCCGTGTGTGGCCCGATCTCGCGGATTGACTTCGAAACCAAGGGGGAAGATGGAAGAACGCGAGGAACACGAAGAACACGACGAACACGAGGAACTCCGAGACTCACGCACGCACACCAACCCGATACACCCGATGCTTACCTCCGTGGCTCGATGGACCACGCCAATAGAATCTCCGAGGAAGAGGCCGTGGCAGAATTCCCGGAGAGAGATTGGGGTTGGAGAGGAAGAGCTTGGTGAGGGAGAGAGAGTAACTTGTACTAGAATCTCACTCAACAAGATCAAAATCAACAACCAAGGTGCCTTGATTACAGAGGGATGATACCCAAGGGAGACTAAGCTCAAAGGTAGGTTTGAGTTCAAAACAAGTCTAAAGAGGTCAAGGGGCGTCCTGGGGGCTTATATAGTCTTACAAGGCGTCATGGGCCGAAAAGGTACAAGTGAAACAGGTTCGGGCCGATTTGGGTGACTTAAGTCGTGCGGGCCGGTCAGGAGGCCGGTCAGACCGGGCCTGGGACCGGGCAGGCCGGTCCAGACCGGGCCCTGGACCGGCGGCAACCGGATGGGGTTCCGGGGGCCCGGGATAGCGCCGGATGGCACAAGCGGGAAATCCGGTTTGGGACCGGTGACCCGGTCAGAGGCCGGTCGACCGGGTTATGGACCGGCCGGCCAACTTCTCTTCGTTGTGCTCTTCGGGCGACTTCCTGGTCCGACTCCATGTCCATCTTCACGTCCAGCTGCTCCTCTCCTCCCTTTGACCATGGTGTGTCCTCCTCTCCGTGATCTTGATGCTCCTTGTACCTAATGACACATAGCACGTCGGCATGAGGTAGTAATCCATCCAAAGGGGTACCGAGATCAAGGGTGGTAAGGAGCGAGTTCACCTCATCGTGAAGAGCTTTAACTCGGGCTCGTGTCATCGGTCCACTTGGGGGACTTGTTGGTCTTGGTGTAGCGACGTCGGTGACCGGGGCTACATCATCTCCCCCCCCCCTTGGGAAAGAGTCGTCCTCGACTCTTGCACCTCCTCATCTCCATGATAGGGTGACAAGTCCGAGACGTTGAACGTGTTGCTCACCAAGTACTTGGATGTCGGTATGTCGATGACGTAAGCGTTGTCGTTGATGCGTTTGAGGACCTTGAAGGGGCCATCTCCTCTTGGCTTGAGCATCGAGTTGCGCTCACGAGGGAACCGTTCCTTCCGGAGGTGGATCCAAACGAGGTCTCCTTCTTCGAATATTCTTGCCTTCTTCTTGGCGTTGATGCGGTTGGCTTGACGAAGAACATGTTCTTGTATGGTTGCCCTTGTCTCTTCATGTAGTTTCTTGACGGCGGCGGTGCGCTTGTCGAAGTCCATGTTGATGCGCTCGTGGAGGGGAAGCGGAAGTATGTCGAGTGCCGTGTAAGGTTCGAAGCCATAGACGACCATGAAGGGGCTCCTTGACGTAGTCTTGTGCTTGGCGCGGTTGTAGGCGAACTCGGCGTGAGGAAGGCACTCCTCCCATGACTTCAAGTTCTTCTTCACGAGGATGCGTAGGAGGGTGGAGAGGCTTCGATTGACCACTTCCGTTTGGCCATCCGTTTGCGGGTGCGATGATGATGAGAACAAGAGCTTGACTCCAAACTTCGCCATGAGCGACTTCCAAAGATAACTCATGAACTTGACGTCTCGATCCGACACAATGCTTTGTGGTACTCCATGTAGGCGGACAATTTCCCCTTTGGCGAGGAGATCTTGAATTTGGCGTTGGATCTCCTTGGTCTCTTCGGGGTTGGTGCGGTAGGCGGCACGGTTTGGAAGCGGAGCGCCGGGTATGAGGTCGATGCGGTGTTCTATGCCTCGGAGTGGTGGTAGTCCATGAGGGAGCTCATCGGGGAAGACGTCTTGAAATTCCTGCAAAAGAGACAACAAAGACGGAGGAATGTTGGTTAAGTCGTTAGTCGCCGACGAGGGTCCCTTGCATATGAGCACGTAGTGCAATATGGTGGATGGGTTCTCTTGGAGCTCTCTCCACTCACTCTTGGTGGCTAGAAGGACACTCTTGGACTCACTCATATATGGCTTGTGGCGCTCACTCTCTTTGTGGTGGGTCGCTCCCTCTCCTCTCATCTCACTATGGTGGGTGCGGAGTTGTGCCCTCGCTAAAGCCTTCGCATTATCCGCGATGATTTGGCTAGGAGTCATCGGGCGCAACTCGAACTTCTTGTCGTTGACCTTGAAGGTGTATGTGTTGGAGAGTCCATCATGTATAGCCTTCTTGTCATATTGCCAAGGGCGGCCAAGCAACATGTGGCACACCGTCATGGGTACCACGTCACACTCGATGGTGTCCTCATAAGGGCCGATCTTGAAGTTGACGGTGACGGTATGTTGTATCTTGACGTTGCCCTTGTCGCTCAACCATTGGATATGGTAAGGGTGAGGACGCTTGCGGAGAGTGAGGTTGAGCTTCTCACACAACTCGGTGCTTGCAAGGTTATGGCAACTTCCACCATCTATGATGACCTTGATTGACTTGCCACCAATTCCGGCACGGGTTTGGAAGATGTTGCACCGTTGTTCTTCCATAGCATGAGGTTGTGTGGTTAGCACCCTTGTGACCACAAGTGAGGGACTTGGGTCATGCTCACATAAGAGAGGATCTTCTCCACTTTCTTGCTCATAAGCTTCTTCACTTTCCACGGCGGCTTGCACAAGGGCTTCATATTCATCCTCATCAAGCGTCTCGATGTCACCATTCTCCATAGTGATCATAACCTTGGTGTTCTTGCACTCAAATGATTTGTGACCTTGGGTGCCACACTTGAAGCAAGTGACACTAGAGGGTCCCGTGGATGCCTTAGAGGAGGCGGTGGAGGAGACCGTTTGCTTCATGCGACTTTGGATAGTCGGTTTCTTGGATGGTGTAGAGGATGCGTCGGCCTTGGCACTTGTAGCATGAGGAGTTGATGTAGTAGGAGGAGTCGATGTAGCGAGCTTGGAGGAGAAGTAGGTCTTGGCCTTGGAGTACTTGATGTCCTCAATCACTTGGCGCTCGGCCTTCGATGCTTGGTGGACCAACTCAACCATGTTGGAGTAGGGTTGGAACTCGACGATCCTCTTGATGGGGTAAGTAAGGCCATTGAAGAAACGAGCAATGGTTTGTTCCTCGGACTCTTGGATGTTGGCTCGCATCATAGTGAGCTCCATCTCCTTGTAGAGCTCCTCAACGGTCTTGGTGCCTTGCTTCAACTTTTGGAGCTTGTTGAAGAGGTCGGTCATGTAGTGCGTTGGGACAAAGCGAGCGTGCATCTCCTTCTTCATCTCTTCCCAAGTGTCAATTGGAGGTTCACCCTTCTCTTCTCGAAGAGTGAGGACTTGCTCCCACCAAGTGTTGGCGTAGTCCTCGAACTCAAGAGACGCCATAGCCACTTTCTTGGCACCGAGTAGTTGTGGATGCGGAATATCTTGTCCACCTTGAGTGCCCATGAGAGGTAGGCCTCGGCATCTTCTTCTCCCTTGAACTTTGGCATGGTGAACTTGAGTCTTCCAAACATGTTTTCTTCATCCTCCAAGGTTCTTCTACGAGGAGGGGCGACTTCATCTCTTGCGGCGTGAGGAGGAAGAGGAGGTCTTCTACGGCCAACCATAGCATTGGGTTGGCGTTGGAGGTGCACACTTGCTTCACTTGGTTCACGGTGAGGATGTGGTTGAAGATCTTGTCGTGGTTGTTGACGATGCTCAAGATTGGGTCTCTCATCTTGATCATGTTGTGGTTCTCCTCGTCCACGTTGGTCATGGCGAGGGTGGCGGCGAAGATCTCGCCGAGGTTGATCTTGAGGACCTTGGTCTTGGGGATGGCCATCACGCCCATGGTGGGCATGGCGATCCGCTTGGTGACGATCTTGTTGAAGGTCTTGGTCTTGTGAAGGACGCTCATGTGGGCGAGCATGGCGATGTATTTCTCCACGCCTAGAGTTGGAGCGGGAGTCTTCATGACGAGCTTGTGGGCGATGAGGTCGATGATGGTCTTCATGCCTTGAAGAGGAGCTTGAGGACGAAAGGCCACCATGAGAATAGTAATCTTGTGGCGAGCTTGATGAAGAGGAAGTAGAGCGGTGTCGACGATGACGACCCAAGTTGGTGATGGCGCGCTCGAGGCTATCCATGCGCCGCTCCATGTTGGCATCATTGGCCGCCATTTGGCCATTCAAGTTGTCCGTAGCTTCACGAAGAAGAGCCAAGTCTTGGTTCACGGTGGAGAAGTTGTGAGCCACCTCATCGTATTGCTCATCGATGCGCGTCTCGAAGAGGGTGAGTTGCTCCTTGAACTCTTGTCGTTGCGTCCATAGGTTGTGTTGAGTAGCCAACCTCTCGGTGTTGCGGAGGATCTCTTCATCCCTATTGGTATCTCCGTTCCTATCCATGATGGAAAGACAAGAACTATGTTGTGTATGTTAGTGGAAGGAGACTACCTCGCACTCTTACCAAGGTAAGATAGTATTGAGGCAATCCACCAAGCCGAAAGCAAGATCAAGTGTATCGGGAACACACGCAAAACCACACGCAAAAGCTAGCAAATATGGTGTTAGGCGAGTGTTGTGGAAAGCCAAAAGACAAATCCAAGATCGAGTATGTTGTTAAAAGTGGGTGAGGTCCAAAAATCCAAATGTCAATGTGAAGATCACTATAAACACGGAAAAAAGTTGTGGAACACACACACGAGATAAGCGGGGTTAGTGCAACCAAAAGTGAGCGGAAAAGTGTATGTATAAGTGGTCGGTGTCACACTAACACAAGGAGAGCCAAAGCTTCGGTTGCAAAGGAAGAGACAACAAGATTCACACGCGGCCTCTCTTCTCCTGTCTCTCTTTGCTTAAAAGCTTTTTCTCTTTTGTATATGGTGGCACTTGCACTCGTTTGTATCTTTGGTGGCACGTGGACACTTTTGTATGTATGGACGTATGGATGTATGGATGTATGGATGTATGGTGCTACTCGCACTCTTTTTGTGTTTTTGGGGCTTTTTCACGCACTATATTAGCGTTAGCCTCGCTTTTGCTATCTTGCCACACGCGTGTTTGCTTGGATGCCTTACTCAACGCGACACACACACCTCACAATGCGGGGCCACGTGCAATGTCTCGCAACACTAGACAAGCAATGCTCGATGGGATAGATCGCAAAAGGAAGAGGGGTTACAAGGTGAAAGCTTCAAGTTATACCTGCGATGGTGGTGGTGGTGGTGGTGGAGATCGCCGGAAGTCGAGGTCGAAGGAGGGCGCGAAGAGGCGCCCGGTCTGGGGCCCGGTTGGACCGGATCCTGGACCGGCCTGGCCGGTCACACGGCCAGTCGACCGGGTTCTGGGCTGGCCCTGCCGGTCTGCAGCCCGGTTGACCGGATGCTCAACCGGACAGCGTGATTTCTCTCTCCTGTTCTTCCCCAAACCAAATCCAAATCGACCAAAACGAAGGGAAATGATGGAATCGGAGGCTCAAAGTTGGGGAAATAGTAGATCAAGCACAACAACACCAGATCCACGGACCAAAACCACTCAAAACGCAACCAAATCACAGATCGGTCAAGAGGCAATTTGGGGCTATTTTTGGGGATTTTTTGGAAAATATTCTAGGAACGAAATCGGGTGGGTGGGAGGTCAAATCCGCGGTAACCAAGAGCTGCTGATACCATATGATGAGGTCTAAGACCCCGTGTGTGGCCCGATCTCGCGGATTGACTTCGAAACCAAGGGGGAAGATGGAAGAACGCGAGGAACACGAAGAACACGACGAACACGAGGAACTCCGAGACTCACACACGCACACCAACCCGATACACCCGATGCTTACCTCCGTGGCTCGATGGACCACGCCAATAGAATCTCCGAGGAAGAGGCCGTGGCAGAATTCCCGGAGAGAGATTGGGGTTGGAGAGGAAGAGCTTGGTGAGGGAGAGAGAGTAACTTGTACTAGAATCTCACTCAACAAGATCAAAATCAACAACCAAGGTGCCTTGATTACAGAGGGATGATACCCAAGGGAGACTAAGCTCAAAGGTAGGTTTGAGTTCAAAACAAGTCTAAAGAGGTCAAGGGGCGTCCTAGGGGCTTATATAGTCTTACAAGGCGTCATGGGCCGAAAAGATACAAGTGAAACAGGTTCGGGCCGATTTGGGTGACTTAAGTCGTGCGGGCCGGTCAGGAGGCCGGTCAGACCGGGCCTGGGACCGGGCAGGCCGGTCCAGACCGGGCCCTGGACCGGCGGCAACCGGACGGGGTTCTGGGGCCCCGGGATAGCGCCCGGATGGCACAAGCGGGAAATCCGGTTTGGACCGGGTGACCCGGTCAGGAGGCCGGTCAGACCGGGTTATGGACCGGCCGGCCAACTTCTCTTCGTTGTGCTCTTCGGGCGACTTCCGGTCCAGCTCCATGTCCATCTTCACGTCCAGCTGCTCCTCTCCTCCCTTTGACCATGGTGTGTCCTCCTCTCCGTGATCTTGATGCTCCTTGTACCTAATGACACATAGCACGTCGGCATGAGGTAGTAATCCATCCAAAGGGGTACCGAGATCAAGGGTGGTAAGGAGCGAGTTCACCTCATCGTGAAGAGCTTTAACTCGGGCTCGTGTCATCGGTCCACTTGGGGGACTTGTTGGTCTTGGTGTAGCGACGTCGGTGACCGGGGCTACATCACGCACAGTGCGGGAGCTCTCAGCACTGGGTACGTCCTTTTTATTACTTAAGGACAAAATCTAAAATGGCTTATAACTTTTAGTTACTTAAAATCCTGCTTCTACTGTGTGTCTCTTTGTTAGCAAACTCAGTTGTTTTCTGCACAACGTAAATACTAAGACTTCGTTTACATTTATGGGAAACACAATGAAAGGTTGTATACCAGCCAATCACATAGATCAATTTGGAGAACAGTTAAATGGTATGTCGTCAATTTGCAGTGAAACAGTGTAATTACAACTATTTGTTAGAGAAGTCGGTAATCTCATTGATTGGTAGTTGAGGTTAGGAAGTACAGGCGGCAGATAGTTAACTATACAAATTTTCTGCAAAAAAAGATATGACATATTGTGAATTTTCCTACAGGGAAATAAGCTCCATAACAGAGGGAAAGAAAAGGAAGAATTAAAAGCTAACTGATACATCAGCTAAAATCCCCGAGACTGTCTAACTGATGCCGTGGTGGCCGTGCTGGCGCCGCCGTAACCTTCAGCAGCTCGCAACTTCTCCTGGCTGGAAAAGGCGGTATTAGAGGAATAAAAAGAGATGGTTTATGCGACCAAAATGGGACCAAAATGCAGCTGCCGCTCTGAGGTGAGCTAACTGATCTTGCACTTAAAATTTTCTTTCGTATTCCAGCCATGATTCTGCGAGGAGGAGAAGGATGTACTTCCACTACCATAAGTTTTTACATAAGTAGCTACCCTGTCTTGGTTCGGTCGTGAGTTCAGTGTTGATGCTAAATAGTTATTTAATTTACATTCTCTTAGTTCGATTTAAGTGGAAGTATGAAAAGCTAATCCTCCTGATACCCTTACTCGGGATAAAAATTGAGATCCTTACTGATGCTTGTGCCTTGTGCATCCTTCCATTTGTACTAAGGTTCTAGACTTTGAACAAATCAATGATGGTGCAGCAATGAATAATTTTATCTTGCTTATCTGATTTTGTTCTCAATCATGTATTTATATATAAACTGCTGGATTGATATGCAACATCTATATAAACATCACATGTTTTTATATGTTCTTGAGTGTAAGTAAGTTGCATATGAAAATTTAGCTCCAGGTTCTCATTTGTTGTCCTCAAAAGAACTGAGTGATAAATGATATTATTGTTGCTTTTTTAGATTGACGTGCCGATATGGTGCTGCAAAACAATCAGATTACAGTCCAGGTTCCTGTGGTCGAGGCCAAGAACTAATTAATTTCTATCCCTTGTAGTGGGATCATTGAATTGTCCATTTTATCATGCTCTAAGTTAGTCACTAAACAGTATAACAATACATCATCCCTTCTGTGCCGAAACAAATTCCCAATGTGTGCAATTTTTTTATTTTCTGTCGTTTCATATTCTATTCCCAGAATCACATATTATGGTCTTCGTCTCTATGTTTACAGTATGCTTGGAAACCTATGCACAAATTTAGAGTTGATCCTTCATGTTTAGCAACTCTTTTAACCATCCTACGTGATTTCTGTGCTCCATGGATGGACTGTTAGTTCTGATGACTTTGTTGAGGTTTTGAGTAGATTATCATTTTCAGATTTCTGTTGTACAACTCTATGTTCTGTTTTACTTTTAGCAAGTACTCCCTCCGGTCGGATTTAATCGACGCGGAGGGGTACCTGTTCGTACATGCACTTTGGGTGCAGGCGCGTCAATTAATTAGGTCCAGAGGTAGTAGTTAGTATTAGTACTATGTTTTATGGTTTTTGAAGTGGCTTCATGAGTCATCAGTTTTGACTATTTCTCCAGATTGGCATCTCTTTTACTTTCTATATATTATCTTGAATGATTTTACCTTCATTATATTTATGAAAATAAGAGCCTGGATATTGTTTGGTGCTCGACTGCATCCTGCTAGGGGCAGCGTTAGGGGTATTCCTAGATATTCATGTGAATACCAATGATTTTGACAAAATAGCAAGGATATTAGCAAAATAGTGACGATTTTTGGCAAAACAATGATGATTCAGTCAAAATGAATACCAAATTGCAAATTTCTAGAGCGCCACTGCTTCCTACCTATGATTACCCACTAACTTAGAGTGCAGTTGATGGAAACAATCTTCACAATGGGACCCATTTACCGTCATATTTTGCCTCTTACTTTTCTTTCTATGTAAAATCCTCTGTTTTTAAACAACCACTAATTACCACGCCCCATGCTTCCATGCTCAGCTCCTAGAGGCTCTCCACTTGGAAAAAGGGGAATGCTAGGGAACGAAGGATAGAAAAAACTTGGTGCCAATTTCTCTTACACCGTGGTTCACTTTTAAAGGGCACCTCAAAGTTTGTTCCACTGTTTACTAAAGAATGTGGTGCTCTACTTAGTACAAATCATACCTTTTCTCTATTTGCATGATTGTGCAATTGAGAAACTGATTCTAGATGCACGTTCTGTATCAATGCAAAATAATTGTGTTTCGTTGGTATTGACATATGATAAGGTATGGCATACTGATACAATTGTTGATATTCTGATTATTAGTTTGACCCTAATTACAATGGTATCATATATACCTATGTGGTTCCAGTTTACTATGTTCAAAGTTTGCTTTAGTGCTACTATCATTTGTTGTGGTTTGATCAACATTTTTTCACTAAAAACAGCTATAGAAAAGCTTTCTGTAAGCTATATGGTTTTTTTTCAATTGTACTTCTTTTCCATTCCAGGGTTTGAAATTATATCCGTAATTGCCACTTGGACTATGTTTCACCTGCGACTGAAATTGCCTGCAAACTCACCACGCCTACCACACAGTATCAAAACGCTTGGTAGACGGCGCGGCGAAGCGCGCTTGTCGATCTAGTCTCTCACGGAAGCCGTAGCAATTGCCTACAGCCATCCTGTATGTCCACAAAACCAAACGAATACCGCCGCAAGTTGTTTTCCGGCTTCCGGCTGGCGAAATAGAGCCAGACCCGAAGGATGGCGAGGTGGTTGTATTCGTTGCCCATTTTACGGGCGGCTTTGGTCTACCGGTTAGCTGCTTTTTTAGGAGTTTTCTTGACAATTACAAGCTCCAGCCTCATCACCTTCCGGCTAACGGGGAACGAGATCCTCTGACGTACAACAAAGTACTGCAGAGGTTCGTTCGCATCGAACGGCAGCACGTCTAACCCATGGAAACGGACCGCACAGTCGGTTCAAAACCAAACCCAACAAGCGGTTTTGCCATGCCGCGCTACAGCATAGAAAAGGCGTCAGGATAAAGTAAATGGCGCGAGAATATTCCACGGTATAAAATCACGAGAAAAAGGGATCGCCAAAATCTAGAGCTGGACGTTGCTTTGGTTGTCATTCACAGGTAAATTGCCTGGCTGTGTTTTTCATCTTGAATAAATCGAACTATTACCTTCAGATTTGTTTAGAACTTGATCAATTTTTGCCAGAACCTGGAGCAGACGCTGCTCAACCTCTCATTGTCAGGTAAATTCTCAGTATCCTGGAAGAAGAATCTGGAGTGGGCGCTGCCTCTCAATCTCAGGTATCCTGCCAGATCCTGTAACTTCATCAATTTCCACCAAAATTTAGAACTTGATCAATTTTCGCCCGAACCTGGAGCGGGCGCTGCTCTGCGTCTCATTCTCAAGTAAATTCTCGGTATCCTTCCAGAACCTGTAACTTCATCAAGCATCCTATTTGTTAATGGAAGAAGAAACTGAGAAAGAAACAGAGATGGCAGAGGAGATCAACACATCAGCTCATGGTCCCGAATTCAATCGGTAATTCAATTGTCACAAGTACTTTGCAATGATATGTCACAGACTATAGTAAGCCGTTGTACTTTTCCATACCCCTAAGTAATACTTGTTTTGCTTTTTTACATTGCAGAGTTGTAGTTTGGTACCTCATATGGACATGGAGTTTAGAAATTCAGATAGGGCTTGGGCGTTTTGGCTGAGCTACAGTGGGCAGAAAGGCTTCGAGGTCAGGAAAAGATATACAAACAGAAGGTCATCCGATGGCATGGTTACATCATGTAAATTTGTTTGTGCAAATGAGGGTCTTCGATCAGAAGACAAGAGGGATTATTTAACAAAGTTCCCTCGAGCTGAAGCTAGAACCAATTGTGAAGTCCACATGAATGTTAAGATGGACCGAACAAAGGGAAACCTCAAAGTGTCTGAGTTGGTTTTGGAATCACACACTACACCTGCCAGAAACTTTACACCTAATGGTGTCACAGAGGAAAATTTCGGAGTTACAAGCTTTTGAAATTGGAATGGCAGATGATGCAGGTATTAGGCCAAAAGCGTCACATGAGTTGGCAAGTCGCCAAGTTGGTGGACGACCCAATCTTAGCTATACCCTCCGTGATCACAAGAATTATTTGCGGACTAAGTGCCAACGAGAAATGGCATATGGCCAAGCTGGTAGCATGCTTAAGTATTTTCAAGACAAGATTGCTGAAAACCCATCATTCCAGTATGCATTGCAAATGGATTGTGAAGAACAAATAGCAAATATATTTTGGGTTGATGCTAAAATGAACATGGACTATGCACATTTTGGTGATGTTGTTAGTTTTGACACTACTTTTGGAACAAACAAGGAGAGCAGGCTCTTTGGTGTTTTTGTCGGTTTCAATCACTTTAGAGAAACTGTGGTTTTTGGTGCTGCTCTCATGTATGATGAAACCTTTGCATCCTTCAAGTGGTTGTTCGAGGCCTTTCTAAATGCTCATAAAGGAAAGGCGCCAAAAACATTCTATACGGATCAAGATGCTGCAATGGGAAAGGCAGTTGGAGAAGTGTTTGCGGAAGTGTGGCATGGATTATGCACCTTTCACATTATGCAAAATGCTGCCAAACATCTACACGTAGAGAAGGATGAAGAGAAGAAAAAGGACAAGAAAAAGGAGAAGAAGAAAGAGAAAGAGAAAAATAAAGACAACAAAACAGAGGAGAATGAAGAAACGGGTATTTTATCAGATTTTAGCGCATGCATGTTTGAGTATGAAGACATGGAGGAATTTGAACAAAAGTTTGACCTCATGAGGAAAAAGGTGAGCAAGCAGACTTGGTTGGATAGTATATATAAGCTAAAAGAAAAATGGGCTGAATGTTATATGAAGGATGTCTTCAGATTAGGAATGAGAAGTACACAATTGAGTGAGAGTTTTAACAATGACTTGAAAATCCATTTCAAATCTGATTTTGATATCATTCGGTTCTTTAAGCATTTTGAAAGGATGGTACAAGGAAAAAGGAATACCGAGTTGAATTCAGAATTTGAATCAAGGAAAAAGTTGCCTAAACTATGTATGAGGAGACCACCACCTATGTTGGTGCAGGCTAGCAAGTTGTATACACCTGGTGATGAGGTCTAAGACCCCGTGTGTGGCCCGATCTCGCGGATTGACTTCGAAACCAAGGGGGAAGATGGGAAAACGCGAGGAACACGAAGAACACGGCGATGAACACGAGGCACTCCGAGACTCACGCACACACACACCCCGATACACCCGATGCTTACCTTCGTGGCTCGATGGACCACGCCAATAGAATCTCCGAGGAAGAGACACGCGGTAGAATTCCCCGGGGAGAGATTGGGATTGGAGAAGAAGAGCTTGGTGAGGGAGAGAGAGTATCTTGTACTAGAATCTCACTCAACAAGTTCCAAATCAACAACCAAGGTGCCTTGATTACAGAGGGATGATACCCAAGGGAGACTAAGCTCAAATTTAGGTTTGAGTTCAAAACAAGTCTAAAGAGCTAAAGGGGCGTCCTGGGGGTATTTATAGTCTTACAAGGCGTCATGGGCCGAAAAGGTAAGTTCGGGCCGAAAATATAACTTAAGTCGTGCAGGCCGGTCAGAGGCCGCCGATCGAGCCGGCTCGTGGACGGCGGGCCGGTCGGGGCGGCCGACCGGGCTCGTGGACCGGCGGTCCGGCTGCATCGGGCTGGGACCGGCAGCGACCGGACGAGGCTCCAAGTCCCCTTCGGATGGCGCCGGATGTCACGAGCGCAAATTCCGGCTTGCCGACCGGCGGTCCGGCTCAGAGGCCGGTCAGACTGGGCCGTGGACCGGGTGGTCCGGTCAGGAGCCGGCCGACCGGGTTCTCGGGCCGGCCGTCCGTCTTCTCTTCCTTGCGCTCTTCGGCGACTTCTGTCCACCTCCATGTCCATCTTCATGTCCATCTTCTTGTCCAGTGCTCCTCTCCTCCCTTTGACCATGGCGTATCCTCCTCTTGGTGACCTTGATGCTCCTTGTACCTAATGACACATAACACGTCGGCATGAGGTAGCAATCCATCCAAAGGTGTACCAAGATCAAGGGTGGTGAGGAGCGAGTTCACCTCATCATGTAGTGCTTTGACTCGGGCTCGTGTCATCGGTCCACTTGGGGGACTTGTTGGTCTTGGTGTAGCGACGTCGGTGACCAGGGGCTACATCATCTCCCCCCTTGGGAAAGAGTCGTCCTCGACTCTTGCACCTCCTCATCTCCATGATAGGGTGACAAGTCCGAGACGTTGAACGTGTTGCTCACCAAGTACTTGGATGTTGGTATGTCGATGACGTAAGCGTTGTCATTGATGCGCTTGAGGACCTTGAAGGGGCCATCTCCTCTTGGCTTGAGCTTGGAGTTGCGCTCATGAGGGAACCTTTCCTTTCGGAGGTGGATCCAAACGAGGTCTCCTTCTTCGAATATCCTTGCCTTCTTCTTGGCGTTGAGGCGGTTGGCTTGACGAAGAACATGTTCTTGTATGGTTGCCCTTGTCTCTTCATGTAGTTTCTTGACGGCGGCGGCGCGCTTGTCGAAGTCCATGTTGATGCGCTCGTGGAGAGGAAGCGGAAGTATGTCGAGTGCCGTGTAAGGTTCGAAGCCATAGACGACCATGAAGGGGCTCCTTGATGTAGTCTTGTGCTTGGCGCGGTTGTAGGCGAACTCGGCGTGGGGAAGGCACTCCTCCCATGACCTCAAGTTTTTCTTCCACGAGGACCCGTAGGAGGGTGGAGAGGCTTCGATTGACCACTTCCGTTTGGCCGTCCGTTTGCGGGTGCGATGATGATGAGAACAAGAGCTTGACTCCAAACTTCGCCATGATCGACTTCCAAAGATAACTCATGAACTTGACGTCTCGATCCGACACAATGCTTTGTGGTACTCCATGTAGGCGAACGATTTCCACGAAAAACAATGAAGCAATGTGTGAAGCATCGTCGCTCTTATGGCAAGGTATGAAATGAGCCATCTTAGAGAATCTATCCACTACAACAAATATGGAATCATGACCATGCTTAGTGCGAGGCAAGCCTAGAACGAAATCCATGCTAATATCGGTCCATGGTGCATAAGGAATAGGCAATGGCATGTAAAGACCATAAGGGTTGGAGGTAGACTTAGCTTGTAAGCATGTTGTGCACCGACGGCAAAGGCGCTCCACATCTCGCTTCATCTTTGGCCAATAGTAGTGGGTTGAGAGCATGGCATATGTCTTGTCACGGCCAAAGTGGCCCATAAGACCTCCTCCATGAGACTCTTGCAAAAGCAATTTTCGAAGCGAAGACGCGGGAATGCAAATCTTGTTGGCTTTGAACAAATAGCCATCATGCAAATAGAAATCATCCACTCCTCGCTCAACGGAGCACTTCTCAAAAATGGGAGCAAAGAAAGAATCGGAAGGATAGAGTTCTTTGATCTCTTCAAGTCCCAAAACATGAAAATCCAAACGAGTTAGCAAAAGGGTGTTTTTGCGGGAAAGAGCATCCGCTACAACATTGTCCTTGCCCTTCTTGTATTTGATCACATATGGGAAGGACTCAATGAACTCGACCCATTTTGCATGTCGTTTGTTCAAGTTGTGTTGGCTTTTCAAATATTTCAAGGACTCGTGGTCGGAATGAATGATAAACTCTTTTGGCCAAAGATAGTGTTGCCAAACTTCAAGAACACGAACCAAAGCGTAGAGCTCCTTGTCATATATAGGATAGTTGAGGCGTGCGCCATCTAACTTCTCACTATAGTATGCCACGGGTTTGCCCTCTTGCATAAGAACACCACCAATGCCAAGCCCACTTGCATCACACTCAATCTCAAAAGTTTTTGCAAAATTTGGAAGAACAAGAAGTGGAGCTTCGGTAAGGCGTTTCTTCAACTCATCAAAAGCATTTTGTTGGGCCTTGCCCCAAACAAACGGAACATTCTTCTTGGTAAGCTCATTCAAAGGGCAAGCAATGGTGCTAAAGTCTTTGACAAAGCGGCGGTAAAACCCGGCAAGTCCATGGAAGCTTCGGACTTGGCCAACATTTGTAGGGGTAGGCCAATTATGGATGGCCTCCACCTTGGAAGAATCAACTTCAATCCCATTAGCGGAAACCACAAAACCAAGAAAAACCAATTTGTTTTGAGCAAATGTGCACTTGGGGAGGTTAGCATAAAGCTTTTCATGGCGCAAGATGCACAAGACTTCTCTCACATGTTGCACATGGTCCTCGAGGTTTTTGCTATAAATAAGAATATCATCGAAGTAAACAACCACGCTCTTGCCAATGAGAGGACGCAAGATGTGATTCATGAGGCGCATGAAAGTAGATGGTGCATTGGAAAGACCGAAAGGCATAACGAGCCATTCATAGAGACCAAGTTTGGTCTTGAATGCCGTTTTCCATTCATCACCAATAGCCATGCGGATTTGATGGTAACCACTACGCAAATCGACTTTAGAGAAAATCGTGGCACCACTAAGTTCATCTAGCATGTCATCTAAACGCGGAATGGGATGGCGGTAACGGACGGTAATGGCATTGATGGGGCGACAATCCATACACATCCGTTGCGTCTCATCCGGTTTAGGCACAAGGATCACGGGAACCGCACAAGGGCTAAGGCTTTCACGGACATACCCTTTGGCGAGGAGATCTTGAATTTGACGGTTGATCTCCTTGGTCTCTTCGGGGTTGGTGCGGTAGGCGGCACGGTTTGGGAGCGGAGCGCCGGGTATGAGGTCGATGCGGTGTTCTATGCCGCGGAGTGGTGGTAGTCCATGAGGGAGCTCGTCGGGGAAGACGTCTTGAAATTCTGCAAAAGAGACAACAAAGACGGAGGAATGTTGGTTAAGTCGTTAGTCTCCGACGCGGGTCCCTTGCATATGAGCACATAGTGCAATATGGTGGATGGGTTCTCTTGGAGCTCTCTCCACTCACTCTTGGTGGCTAGAAGGACACTCTTGGACTCACTCATATATGGCTTGTGGCGCTCACTCTCTTTGTGGTGGGTCGCTCCCTCTCCTCTCATCTCACTATGGTGGGTGTGGAGTTGTGCCCTCGCTAAAGCCTTCGCATTGTCCGCGATGATTTGGCTAGGAGTCATCGGGCGCAACTCGAACTTCTTGTCGTTGACCTTGAAGGTGTATGTGTTGGGGAGTCCATCATGTATAGCCTTCTTGTCATATTGCCAAGGGCGGCCAAGCAACATGTGGCACACCGTCATGGGTACCACGTCACACTCGATGGTGTCCTCATAAGGGCCGATCTTGAAGTTGACGGTGACGGTATGTTGTATCTTGACGTTGCCCTTGTCACTCAACCATTGGATATGGTAGGGGTGAGGATGCTTGCGGAGAGTAAGGTGGAGCTTCTCACACAACTCGGTGCTTGCAAGGTTATGGCAACTTCCACCATCTATGATGACCTTGATCGACTTGCCACCAATTCCGCACGGGTTTGGAAGATGTTGCACCGTTGGTCTTCCATAGCATGAGGTCGTGTGGTTAGCACCCTTGTGACCACAAGTGAGGGACTTGGGTCATGCTCACATAAGAGAGGATCTTCTCCACTATCTTGTTCATAAGCTTCTTCACTTGCCACGGCGGCTTGCACAAGGGCTTCATATTCATCCTCATCAAGAGTCTCGATGTCACCATTCTCCATAGTGATCATGACCTTGGTGTTCTTGCACTCAAACAATTTGTGACCTTGGGTGCCACACTTGAAGCAAGTGACACTAGAGGGTCCCGTGGATGCCTTAGAGGAGGCGGTGGAGGAGACCGTTTGCTTCATGCGACTTTGGATAGTCGGTTTCTTGGAAGGTGTAGAGGATGCGTCGGCCTTGGCACTTGTAGCATAAGGAGTTGATGTAGTAGGAGGAGTCGACGTAGCGAGCTTGGAGGAGAAATAGGACTTGGCCTTGGAGTACTTGATGTCCTCAATCACTTGGCGCTCGGCCTTCGATGCTTGGTGGACTAGCTCAACCACGTTGGAGTAAGGTTGGAACTCGACAATCCTCTTGATGGGATAAGTAAGGCCATTGAAGAAGCGAGCAATGGTTTGCTCCTCGGATTCTTGGATGTTGGCTCGCATCATAGTGAGCTCCATCTCCTTGTAGAACTCCTCAACGGTTTGGGTGCCTTGCTTCAACTTTTGGAGCTTGTTGAAGAGGTCTTTCATGTAGTGCTTTGGGACAAAGCGAGCATGCATCTCCTTCTTCATATCTTCCCAAGTGTCAATTGGAGGTTCACCCTTTTCTTCGCGAAGAGTGAGGACTTGCTCCCACCAAGTGTTGGCGTAGTCTTCAAACTCGAGTGATGCCATAGCCACTTTCTTGGCACCGGAGTAGTTGTGGATGCGGAAGATCTTGTCCACCTTGAGTGCCCATGAGAGGTAAGCTTCGGCGTCGTCTTCACCTTTGAACTTGGGCATGTTGAACTTGAGCTTGCCATACATGTTCTCTTCATCCTCCAAGTTTCTTCTACGAGGAGGGGCGCCGTCAACTCGTGCGGCTAGAGGTGGAATAGGAGGTCTTCTATGGCCAACCATAGCATTGGGTTGGCGTTGGAGTTGAACACTTGCTTCACTTGGTTCACGGTGAGGATGTGGTTGAAGATCTTGTCGCGGTTGAGGACGATGCTCAATGTTGGGTCTCTCATCTTGATCATGGTGTAGTTCTCCTCGTCCACGTTGATCATGGTGAGGGTGGCGACGAAGATCTCGCCGAGGTGGATCTTGAGGATCTTGGTCTTGGGGATGGCCATCACGCCCATGGTGGGCATGGCGATCCGCTTGGTGACGATCTTGGTGAAGGCCTTGAGCTTGTGGAGGACGCTCATGTGGACGAGCATGGCGATGTATTTCTCCACGCCTAGAGTTGGAGTGAGAGTCTTCATGACGAGCATGTTGGCGATGAGGTCGATGATGGTCTTCACGCCTTGAGGAAGAGCTTGGGGATGAAATGCCACCATGAGAGTAATGGTCTTCATGCCTTGAGGAAGAGCTTGATGAAGAGGAAGTAGAACGGTGTCGACGATGGCGACCCAAGTTGGTGATGGCGCGCTCGAGGCTATCCATGCGCCGCTCCATGTTGGCATCATTGGCCGCCATTTGGCCATTCAAGTTGTCCGTAGCTTCACGAAGAAGGGCCAAGTCTTGGTTGACGGTGGAGAAGTTGTGAGCCACCTCATTGTATTGCTCATCGATGCGCGTCTCGAAGAGAGAGAGTTGCTCCTTGAACTCTTGTCGTTGCGTCCATAGGTTGTGTTGAGTAGCCAACCTCTCGGTGTTGCGAAGGATCTCTTCATCCCTATTGGTATCTCCGGTCCTATCCATGATGCAAAGACAAGAACTATGTTGTGTATGTTAGTGGAAGGAGACTACCTCGTACCCTTACCAAGGTAAGATAGTATTGAGGCAATCCACCAAACCGAAAGCAAGATCAAGTGTATCGGGTACACACGCAAAACCACACGCAAAAGCTAGCAAATATGGTGTTAGGCGAGTGTTGTGGAAAGCCAAAAGACAAATCCAAGATCGAGTATGTTGTTAAAAGTGGGTAAAGTCCAAAAATCCAAATGTCAATGTGAAGATCACTATAAACACGGAAGAAGTTGCGGAACACACACACGAGATAAGCGGGGTTAGTGCAACCAAAAGTGAGCGGAAAAGTGTATGTATAAGTGCTCGGTGTCACACTAACACAAGGAGAGCCAAAGCTTTGGTTGCAAAGGAAGAGACAACAAGATTCACACGTGGCCTCTCTTCTCCTATCTCTCTTTGCTTAAAAGCTTTTTCTCTTTTGTATATGGCGGCACTTGCACTCGTTTGTATCTTTGGTGGCACGTGGACACTTTTGTGTATATGGGCGTATGGATGTATGGATGTATGGATGTATGGTGCTACTCGCACTCTTTTTGTGTTTTTGGGGCTTTTTGACGCACTATGTTAGCGTTAGCCTCGCTTTTGCTATCTTGCCACACGAGTGTTTGCTTGGGTGCCTTACTCAACGCGACACACACACCTCACAATGCGGGGCCACGTGCAATGTCTCGCAACACTAAACAAGCAATGCTCGATGGGATAGATCGCAAAAGGAAGAGGGGTTACAAGGTGACCGCAAGTTATACTGCGATGGTGGTGGTGGTGGTGGTGGTGGTGGTGGAGATCGCCGGATGTCGAGGTCGAAGGGGCGTTGCGCCGCCTCGGCCGAGGCCCGCTGGACCGGGTTCTGGACCGGCTTGCCCGGCTTGCCGCCCGCTGACCGGGTCGGGCCGGCTCGGCCGGTCGTGGGCCCTTGGACCGCCGCTCAACCGGATTTCGCGGGATGAACTTTCTCTCTCCTGTTCTTCACGAAAACCAAGCCAAATCGACCAAATCGAGGGGAAACGATGGAATTGGAGGCTAAAAGTTGGGGAAATAGTAGATCAAGCACAACAACACCAGATCCACGGACCAAAACCACTCAAAACGCAACCAAATCACAGATCGGTCAAGAGGCAATTTAGGGCTATTTTTGGGGATTTTTTTGGAAAATTTTCTAGGAACGAAATCGGATGGGTGGGAGGTCAAATCCGCGGTAACCAAGAGTCCGATACCATATGATGAGGTCTAAGACCCCGTGTGTGGCCCGATCTCGCGGATTGACTTCGAAACCAAGGGGGAAGATGGGAAAACGCGAGGAACACGAAGAACACGGCGATGAACACGAGGCACTCCGAGACTCACGCACACACACACCCCGATACACCCGATGCTTACCTTCGTGGCTCGATGGACCACGCCAATAGAATCTCCGAGGAAGAGACACGCGGTAGAATTCCTGTGGAGAGATTGGGATTGGAGAAGAAGAGCTTGGTGAGGGAGAGAGAGTATCTTGTACTAGAATCTCACTCAACAAGTTCCAAATCAACAACCAAGGTGCCTTGATTACAGAGGGATGATACCCAAGGGAGACTAAGCTCAAATTTAGGTTTGAGTTCAAAACAAGTCTAAAGAGCTAAAGGGTCGTCCGGTGGGTATTTATAGTATTACAAGGCGTCATGGGCCGAAAAGGTAAGTTCGGGCCGAAAATATAACTTAAGTCGTGCAGCCGGTCAGAGGCCGGTCGAGCCGGGCTCGTGGATCGGCGGGTCGGTCGAGGCCGGTCGACCGGCTCGTGACCGGGCGGTCCGGTTTGACCGGGCTCGGGACCGGGCGGCGACCTGGACGAGGCTCCAAGTCCCTCGGATGGCGCCCGGATGTCACGAGCGCAAATTCCCGGTTCTTGACCGGCGGTCGGTCAGAGGCCGGCCGACGGCCGTGGACCGGTGGTCCGGTCGTGAGCCGGCCGACCGGGTTCGGGCCGCCGTCCGTCTTCTCTTCCTTGCGCTCTTCGGCGACTTCTGTCCGGCCTCCATGTCCATCTTCATGTCCATCTTCTTGTCCAGCTGCTCCTCTCCTCCCTTTGACCATGGCGTATCCTCCTCTTGGTGACCTTGATGCTCCTTGTACCTAATGACACATAACACGTCGGCATGAGGTAGCAATCCATCCAAAGGTGTACCAAGATCAAGGGTGGTGAGGAGCGAGTTCACCTCATCATGTAGTGCTTTGACTCGGGCTCGTGTCATCGGTCCACTTGGGGGACTTGTTGGTCTTGGTGTAGCGACGTCGGTGACCGGGGCTACATCACCTGGTATATTTGATGCTTTTCAAGGTGAATATGAAAGATCATTGTTAGCTTGCACCAAGACATTGGATGGCTGTAATGAATATCTAGTTGGAGATTTTACCTTTGAGGAGGAGTATAAAGTTATTGGTGATCCTTTGAAACAAATAGTTGTGTGCAGCTGTCAGCAATTTGATAAAATTGGTATATTGTGTGGTCATGCTCTTAAAGTTCTTGATTTAATGAATATCAAGTCACTACCACCACATTATGTGTTAAAGCGATGGACACGGGAAGCTCGAAATGGAACTGTACAAGACAAAGAGGGGAGAAACATAATCGAAAATCCAAATATGGATGCCATGCTTAGCTACAGATATATGTCCCGTAAATTTCATAATTTGGCAGACCGAGCATCCAACTTTCCAGAGTGCGTCGTGTTGGTAGATAGCACACTAGACATCCTTGGTAAGCAAATTGAAGAAAAAATCAATGCATGTACAAGCACACCACGGTTTCCAGGTACAAGTGTAACTGATGCTAGCCCACCAAATGAATTGTTGAGTAATGCACGCCTAAAGAAAAAGGAGGTCGAAACAAAAACTTCAAAACGAAGAAGAAGTTGGCTTGATAAGAAGCACAAGATTAGAAAAAAGAGAGAAAACCAAACTACATCACATTTCGGGGAAGAGGTATGTTGCTCAATAAAAATTATGTTTTGAATGCTATCATTATGTCCATCAATTTTCATAACTGTACAATTTGATTTCATTACAAGATACAAGAGGTTCTGGAAGAGGCACGTGGTGATAGTGCACAAGTTGCAAATGATAATGTTTGTACAGGCAAAGAGAATGAATCTAAAGTTTGCGATGGCAATCTTAGCTTCACTCAACTCTTAACGGTAATCTTGTTTGTATAGTTAGCTTACAGCTCTACAGATTATAATTGTTTATAACTCTTACTAAATTCTCAGGTAATTTATAGGGACCAATCATAGATGACGTTTTTACTAGGCTGTGGTGACATATTTCTGCTTTTGGATGCCATTCAGTTCTTCGGTTATGGGCAATAGTTGCCATTTAGTTTAGTCCTAGTGCCATTCAGTTCAGTTGTGGGCGATAGATACTATTTACTTACGTTTTTGTTGAAATTTAGTTAGCACTTAGCACCAACGGGTTGCATTCATATGTGGGTATTAGTCTGTTCAAATTCAGTTATGGATATCATTTTGTTCAAATTCAGTTAGCAGCAACGGGTTGTATTTAGTTCAGTTCAGGTCATATTTCCACATATGTATGAACTTTGTTCAATTTGCACTAGCAGGAAGTCTATTGGAGCAATAGATGAACACCAATTTATTAATAACATTTGAGCAAGTAGCCAAGCACTAGACTGACGACTGAATGCATATACATGAAAACGTACTTCTTAGTTCTTACAGAGGATGAGCACGGAGACGACACGCCAGCTTCTGCTCCTCCGCTTGGAGGACGCGGCCGCCGTGCGCCAGCTGAGGTTGATTAGGCAACTAGGCTGGCACACGCTCCTGCTCCTCCTCTTGGACGACGCGGCCGGCGTGCATCAGGTCGGGGCGACGAGAGGATGAGCGTGACGACATGTCAGCTCCTGCTCCTCCGCTTGGAGAATGCGGCCGGCGTGCTCCAGCTAGGGTTGAGCTCGGCGACCAACCCAGCACACGCTCCTGCTCCTCCTCTTGGAGGATGCGGCCGGCGTGCGGCAAGGCGGCGACAACGACATCGAGGTCGACCGCGGCGACCAGTGTTAGCTGAATATATTCAGTTAGTCTGTTAGTTTGTTTATATCTCTAACGACAGCTAGCTAGGATAACTCTTCAGCCTAATCTTGCTCTGATTGTTACGCAAGATATGTGCTGCCCTGTATGCTATATATAGCCACCGATCCATATTAATGAAAGTGGTTGTTGCATTGCCTTCCTTCTCCTTACGTAGCTAGCTCAGGCTCTGACATGGTATCAGATTTCTAGATCCAATCTCCCAAAGCTTCCGCCGCCTCTACCTCCCTCCCAGCCATGAGTGACTACTTCGACACCTCCTCCGATTCCGACGACGGCTCGGTCGAGAACTTTGGCATCCCCGTCGCAACCCAGCCTCTTCCCACCCCGCAGCTCCAAGCCCTTCGCATCCGCGACCACGTCCTCGTCACCCTCGACTACGAGAAGGACAACTATGGCCTCTGGAGCCGCCAATTCCTCACCGCCCTCTCCAAGTTCGGCCTACGGGATCACATCGACGGCTCTCCTGCTCAGGGCACGTTCGATTGGGTGCTTAATGACTTTGCCATCGTCTCGTGGTACGACGGCACAGTCACACCCTCGACTCTGGCAATCGTCGAGACCCGGGGCGTCACCGCCCACTCCCTGTGGCGCTCTCTTCGGGCTGTTTTCCGCGACAACCGCGACACCCGCGCCACCTTCCTCCGCGACGAGTTCCACGGCTTCAACCAGGGCGATCTCTCCGTCGTCGACTACACCTCGAAGATGAAGCACATGGCCGACACGCTGGGCGACCTTGGCTCTCGGGTCAAGGACCGCGAGCTCGTCCACAACGTTCTGCGCGGCCTTGACCAGCGCCTCCAGCACGCCGTCCCTCACATGACGCGCGGTCGCCTCCCCACCTTCATCAAGCTTCGCTCCTTTCTTCTGCTGGAGGAGCAACGTCTCGGCCGCCAAGCGCGCGTCGTCGCCCACAACGCCCTCCTCGCCCAGGCATACCTGGCCGCCGGCGCCCAGGATCCGGCACACCTTGCCCAGGCACACCAGGCCGCTAGCGCCACTTCGCCGGCCCCCTTCAACCCTGCCGCGCTCGGCCTCTATGGTGCTGGTGCCTCCCATGCAGGCGCTCCATCTTCGAGCGGCTCCTCTGGCTCCGGGAAGAAGAAACGCAAGAAGAATCCGTCCACCGCAACACCCAACGGCGGGGCCCTTCCTTCCGTCACCAACCAGGGTGGATACCGCTCACCTGCTCTGCGCCAACCCACCCCTGCTGCACCTACGGTGGCTGGCACCTTCCAGGCTTGGGCCGCGCCGGGCATCCTTGGCCCTCGCCCAGCAGCCCCCGCCGCGCCCCATGCGCTCAACGTCAACTCGGCGCCCGCCGGTCCGGCGACATCTGCGCCTCAATGGGACCAGTCCGCTCTGATCGCGGCCTTGAACCAGCTGTCCTTCCAGCAATCCAGCGGCAACGGCGGCGAGTGGGTCTTCGACAGCGGCGCATCCGCTCACATGGGCTCCGGTTTCGGTATAACCTCCTCCCCTCTGTCCCACAACTCCCCCTCTCAGATCGTCGTCGGTGATGGTTCTACTCTCCCCATCACTGGAGTCGGCTCCCTCGTCTTTCCCACCTCCCACCGTTCTTTTTCTCTCCACAACATTCTTATCTCCCCCGCACTCATCAAAAATCTCGTTTCCGTTCGTGCTTTTACACGTGATAATTTTGTTTCAATCGAATTTGACCCTTTTGGCTTCTCTATCAAGGATCTGGCAACGGGACGGGTGATTCACCGATGTAACTCCACCGGCGATCTCTACCCCTTCGTGCATCCGCCCCAATGTCTCAACGTCACCGTCTCCGCAGCCCTTTGGCATCAACGGCTTGGACATCCCGGCGTAGAGGTCTTGGAGCGTGCCTCCAAATATTTCAAGTTCAGTTGTAATAAAAGCTTGCCCACACATTGTGATGCATGTCGCTTGGGCAAACACACTAGGCTCCCTTTTTCTTCCTCCACCACGCGAACATCTGCTCCTTTTGAACTCTGTCATTGTGATTTATGGACAAGTCCCATATTAAGTGTGTCTGGTTTTCAATATTATCTTGTAATCCTTGATGATTTTACACATTTTACTTGGACATTTCCCATTCGCCACAAATCTGAAGTTCATCATCTTCTAACGCTCTTCTATGCTTATGTTCAAACGCAGTTCTCTCGTCCCATCAAGGCCTTTCAAACCGATAATGGACGGGAATTTGACAACACTGCAAACCGCACCCTCTTCACCTCCCATGGCACTATTCTTCGCCTGACCTGCCCATACACATCTCAGCAAAATGGCAAAGCTGAGCGCATCCTTCGCACCATTAACGACGACATTCGCACCCTACTCATACACGCCTCCATGCCGCCTAAATGGTGGGCTGAAGCTCTAGCCACATCCACCTACCTCCTCAACCGACGACCGTGCAAACCGAACCTGCTCACCACTCCCTATGAGCTCCTCCATGGCGCAGCACCAGATTATCGGCTTCTCCGCGTTTTCGGTTGTCTATGCTACCCTAACCTCACTGCCAAAACACCTCACAAACTGGCACCTCGATCCCTCCCGTGCGTGTTTCTTGGCTACCCCGATGGAAGGAAAGGCTATCGCTGTTATGATCCTGTTTCACGGCGCATTATTTTCTCCCGTCATGTTACTTTTGTTGAGCAGGTGTTTCCGTTCCGCTCCCTGCACATCGACACACCTCTAGCCCCTGCAGCGACCGACCTCGACATGGACCCGCCTCCGGATCCGGTTTACGTCGATCATGCGGCGCCCCCTGCATGCCCCGCTGCTAGGCCATGCAGCCCACCTGCGGCCGCCGCTCCCTCCATGGGCCGCGGCCCCTCTTCGGATGCACCGCGCGAGGAGCCTCCGCCTCCGATCGCCGCCCCCTCGTCGTCATCTGCTCCACCCCCTCGACATCACATGTCGACACGGGCCAGCCACGGCATCGTCAAGCCTAACCCTCGCTACGCCCACCTCGCCACCATGCCGATCTCGCCACTACCCTCCTCCATCCGGGAAGCCATGCATGATCCAAACTGGCGCAACGCCATGCAAGAGGAATTCGACGCTCTGTCTTCGAATCAGACCTGGACGCTCGTCCCTCGGCCACCGCGCACTAATGTTGTTACTGGCAAGTGGGTTTTCAGGCACAAAACGCGCGAGGACGGCTCTCTCGAGAGGTACAAGGCCCGTTGGGTCGTTCGCGGCTTTGCCCAACGCCCCGGCATCGACTTCGGCGAAACCTTCTCGCCGGTTGTCAAACCAGCGACTATCCGCGTGGTGCTCACCATGGCGTGCTCACGCAACTGGCCTGTGCACCAGCTGGATGTGAAGAACGCCTTCCTCAATGGCGTCCTCGACGAGCAAGTCTATTGCTACCAGCCCGCCGGTTTCGTCGACGAACACCGTCGGGATCATGTTTGCAAGCTCGTCATGTCGCTCTATGGCTTGAAGCAAGCACCGAGGGCATGGTTCAAGCGCTTCGCCACCTTCGCCATCACCATTGGCTTCACCGCTTCTCGCTCAGACGCCTCGCTCTTTATACTACGGCGGGGCTCCGAGGCGGCGTACCTGTTGCTCTACGTGGACGACATCGTCCTGACGGCCTCCTCATCCACGCTGCTCCATGCGCTCATCACCAAGCTCAAGCTCGAGTTCGCCATGAAGGATATGGGGCCTCTTCACTACTTCCTCGGGATCCGCGTGCGCCGTACTTCTCGTGGCTTCTTCCTCAGCCAAGAGCAGTACGCCGAGGAAATCCTCCAACGAGCCGGCATGGTCAAGTGCAAGACCGCCTCCACACCAGTCGACACCCTTCCCAAGGTTGCTGCCGATGCTGGTGATCCTGTCGCCGACCCCTCTGAGTACCGCAGCCTCGCCGGCGCTTTGCAGTACTTGACCATGACGCGCCCGGATCTCGCCTATGCCGTCCAACAGGTTTGTCTGCACATGCATGATCCGCGCGATGGTCATCTCGCCATCATCAAACGCATACTCCGGTATGTGCGTGGTACCACGACCTCTGGCCTGCTCCTGCCTGCGTCCTCCTCCCTCGACATCGTCGCGTACTCCGACGCGGACTGGGCAGGCTGCCCGGATACCAGGCGCTCGACCTCTGGGTATTGCGTCTACCATGGCGGCGCGCTCGTCAGCTGGTCCTCCAAACGACAGGCAACGGTCTCACGGTCGAGTGCGGAGGCTGAATATCGGGCAGTAGCCATCGCTGACTGCGTCTGGTTGCGCCAACTCCTCGACGAACTTGGCTCCTCTCTTCCGAAGGCTACGGTGGTCTTCTGCGACAACATATCGGCTGTGTACATGTCCACCAACCCCGTTCATCATCGATGAACAAAACACATTGAGTTGGACATCCACTTCGTGCGTGAGAAGGTGGCTCTCGGTGAACTCTGTGTCGTCCATGTTCCAACTACTCAACAGCTGGCCGATATCATGACGAAAGGACTACCTGCTGCGTCGTTTCAGTCTTTCCGGTCCAGTCTCTGCGTCTTGCCCAGCGCCGACGTATCGACTGCGGCGGGGTGTTAGCTGAATATATTCAGTTAGTCTGTTAGTTTGTTTATATCTCTAACGACAGCTAGCTAGGATAACTGATGTAGCCCCGGTCACCGACGTCGCTACACCAAGACCAACAAGTCCCCCAAGTGGACCGATGACACGAGCCCGAGTTAAAGCTCTTCATGATGAGGTGAACTCGCTCCTCACCACCCTTGATCTTGGTACCCCTTTGGATGGATTGCTACCTCATGCCGACGTGTTATGTGTCATTAGGTACAAGGAGCATCAAGAGCACGAAGAGGAGGACACACCATGGTCAAGAGGAGGAGAGGAGCAGTTAGACGTGAAGATGGACATGGAGCTGGACCGGAAGTCGCCCGAAGAGCGCAAGGAAGAGAAGATGGCCGGCCGGTCCAGAACCCGGTCAGACCGGCCTCCTGACCGGTCCACCCGGTCCGATCCGGCTCGACCGCCTCTGACCGGGCCGCCCGGTCCAAACCGGATTTGCGCTCGTACCATCCGGCAACATCCCGGGGCCTCGAACCTCGTCTCGGTTGCCGCCGGTCCCAGTGCTCCGGTCTGACCGGCTCGCCGGTCCCAGCCCGGCTCACCCCTGACCGACCTGCACAACTTAAGTCGCCCAATCGGCCCGAACTTGTTTCCTTCGTACCTTTTCGGCCCGTGACGCCTTGTAAGACTATATAAGCACCCCAGACGCCCCTTTAGCTCTTTAGACTTGTTTTGAACTCAAACCTACCTTTGAGCTTAGTCTCCCTTGGGTATCATCCCTCTGTAATCAAGGCCATCCTTGTTGTTGATTTGGATATTGTTGAGTGAGATTCTAGTACAAGCTACTCTCTCCCTCACCAATCTCTTTTCTCCAACACCAATCTCTCACCGGGAATTCTGCCGCGTGCCTCTTCCGGGTGATTCTATTGGCGTGGTCCATCGAGCCACGGGGGTAAGTATCGGGTGTATCGGGTTGGTGTGCGTGCGTGAGTCTCGGAGTTCCTCGTGTTCGTCGTGTTCTTCGTGTTCCTCGCGTTTTCCCATCTCCCCTCTTGGTTTCGAAGTCAATCCGCGAGATCGGGCCACACACGGGGTCTTAGACCTCATCATATGGTATCAGCAGCTCTTGGTTACCGCGGATTAGACCTTCCACCCACTCGATTTCGTCCCTAGAAAATTTTCCAAAAAATCCCCAAAAATAGCCCCAAAGTGCCTCTTGACCGATCTGTGATTTGGTTGCGTTTTGAGTGGTTTTGGTCCGTGGATCTGGTGTTGTTGTGCTTGATCTACTATTTCCCCAACTTTTAGCCTCCAATTCCATCGTTTCCCTTCGATTTGGTCGATTTGGCTTGGTTTTCGTGAAGAACAAGAGAGAGAAATCACGCGATCCGGTTGAGCACCGGTCAATCGGCTCTAGACGGCCGGCGGTCCAGTCCGGTCGATCGGCCAGATACAACCGGCCAAAGCCGGTCCAGGAGCTACCCAACTGGGCCCCCAGACCGGGCGCAGCAACGCCCCCTCCTTCGACCTCGTCTTCCGGCGATCTCCACCACCACCACCACCACCATCGCAGGTATAACTTGCAGCTTCAACCTTGTAACCCCTCTTCCTTTTGCGATCTATCCCATCGAGCATTGCTTGTTTAGTGTTGCGAGACATTGCACGTGGCCCCGCATTGTGAGGTGTGTGTGTCGCGTTGAGTAAGGCACCCAAGCAAACACTCGTGTGGCAAGATAGCAAAAGCGAGGCTAACGCTAACATAGTGCGTGAAAAAGCCCCAAAAACACAAAAAGAGTGCGAGTAGCACCATACATCCATACATCCATACATCCATACGCCCATACATACAAAAGTGTCCACGTGCCACCAAAGATACAAACGAGTGCAAGTGCCGCCATATACAAAAGAGAAAAAGCTTTTAAGCAAAGAGAGATAGGAGAAGAGAGGCCACGTGTGAATCTTGTTGTCTCTTCCTTTGCAACCGAAGCTTTGGCTCTCTTTGTGTTAGTGTGACACCGAGCACTTATACATACACTTTTCCGCTCACTTTTGGTTGCACTAACCCCGCTTATCTCGTGTGTGCGTTCCACAACTTTTTCCGTGTTTATAGTGATCTTCACATTGACATTTGGATTTTTGGTCCTCACCCACTTTTAACAACATACTCGATCTTGGATTTGTCTTTTGGCTTTCCACAACACTCGCCTAACACCATATTTGCTAGCTTTTGCGTGTGGTTTTGCGTGTGTTCCCGATACACTTGATCTTGCTTTTGGTTTGGTGGATTGCCTCAATACTATCTTACCTTGGTAAGAGTGCGAGGTAGTCTCCTTCCACTAACATACACAACATAGTTCTTGTCTTTCCATCATGGATAGGAACGGAGATACCAATAGGGATGAAGAGATCCTCCGCAACACCGAGAGGTTGGCTACTCAACACAACCTATGGACGCAACGACAAGAGTTCAAGGAGCAACTCTCCCTCTTCGAGACCCGCATTGATGAGCAATACGATGAGGTGGCTCACAACTTCGCCACCGTGAACCAAGACTTGGCTCTTCTTCGTGAAGCTACGGACAACTTGAATGGCCAAATGGCGGCTAATGATGCCAACATGGAGCGGCGCATGGATAGCCTCGAGCGCGCCATCACCAACTTGGGTCGTCATCGTCGACACCGCTCTACTTCATCTTCATCAAGCTCGCCACAAGACTATTACTCTCATGGTGGCCTTTCGTCCTCAAGCTCTTCCTCAAGGCATGAAGACCATCATCGACCTCATCGCCCACATGCTCGTCATGAAGACTCCCGCTCCAACTCTAGGCGTGGAGAAATACATCGCCATGCTCGTCCACATGAGCGTTCTCCACAAGACCAAGTCCTTCAACAAGATCATCACCAAGCGGATCGCCATGCCCACCATGGGCGTGATGGCCATCCCCAAGACCAAGATCCTCAAGATCCACCTCGGCGAGATCTCCGACGCCACCCTCGCCATGACCAACGTGGACGAGGAGAGCTACACCATGATCAAGATGAGAGACCCAACATTGAGCATCGTTCTCAACCACGACAAGATCTTCAACAACATCCTCACCGTGAACCAAGTGAAGCAAGCGTTCATCTTCAACGCCAACCCAATGCTATGGTTGGCCATAGAAGACCTCCTATTCCACCTCTAGCCGCAAGAGATGACGGCGCCCCTCCTCGTAGAAGTAACTTGGAGGATGAAGAGAACATGTATGGCAAACTCAAGTTCAACATGCCCAAGTTCAAAGGTGAAGACGATGTCGAAGCCTACCTCTCATGGGCACTCAAGGTGGACAAGATCTTCCGCATCCACAACTACTCCGGTGCCAAGAAAGTGGCTATGGCATCACTCGAGTTTGAAGACTACGCCAACACTTGGTGGGAGCAAGTCCTCACTCTTCGAGAAGAGAAGGGTGAACCTCCTATTGACACTTGGGAAGATATGAAGAAGGAAATGCATGCTCGCTTTGTCCCCGCACACTACATGACCGACCTCTTCAACAAGCTCCAAAAGTTGAAGCAAGGCACCAAGACCGTTGAGGAGTTCTACAAGGCGATGGAGCTCACTATGATGCGAGCCAACATCCAAGAGTCCGAGGAACAAACAATTGCCCGTTTCTTCAATGGCCTTACTTACCCTATCAAGAGGATCGTCGAGTTCCAACCCTACTCCAACATGGTTGAGTTAGTCCACCAAGCATCGAAGGCCGAGCGCCAAGTGATTGAGGACATCAAGTACTCCAAGGCCAAGTCCTATTTCTCCTCCAAGCTCGCTACATCGACTCCTCCTACTACATCAACTCCTCATGCTACAAGTGCCAAGGCCGACGCATCCTCTACACCATCCAAGAAACCGACTATCCAAAGTCGCATGAAGCAAACGGTCTCCTCCACCGCCTCCTCTAAGGCATCCACGGGACCCTCTAGTGTCACTTGCTTCAAGTGTGGCACCCAAGGTCACAAATCGTTTGAGTGCAAGAACACCAAGGTTATGATCACTATGGAGAATGGTGACATCGAGACTCTTGATGAGGATGAATATGAAGCCCTTGTGCAAGCCGCCGTGGAAAGTGAAGAAGCTTATGAGCAAGAAAGTGGAGAAGATTCTCTCTTATGTGAGCATGACCCAAGTCCCTCACTTGTGGTCACAAGGGTGCTAACCACACAACCTCATGATATGGAAGAACAACGGTGCAACATCTTCCAAACCCGTGCCGGAATTGGTGGCAAGTCGATCAAGGTCATCATAGATGGTGGAAGTTGCCATAACCTTGCAAGCACCGAGTTGTGTGACAAGCTCAACCTCACTCTCCGCAAGCATCCTCACCCCTACCATATCCAATGGTTGAGTGACAAGGGCAACGTCAAGATACAACATACCGTCACCGTCAACTTCAAGATCGGCCCTTATGAGGACACCATCGAGTGTGACGTGGTACCCATGACGGTGTGCCACATGTTGCTTGGCCGCCCTTGGCAATATGACAAGAAGGCTATACATGATGGACTCTCCAACACATACACCTTCAAGGTCAACGACAAGAAGTTCGAGTTGCGCCCGATGACTCCTAGCCAAATCATCGCGGATAATGCGAAGGCTTTAGCGAGGGCACAACTCCGCACCAACCATAGTGAGATGAGAGGAGAGGGAGCGACTCACCACAAAGAGAGTGAGCGCCACAAGCCATATATGAGTGAGTCCAAGAGTGTCCTTCTAGCCACCAAGAGTGAGTGGAGAGAGCTCCAAGAGAACCCATCCACCATATTGCACTATGTGCTCATATGCAAGGGACCATCATCGGCGGCTAACGACTTAACCAACATTCCTCCGTCTTTGTTGTCTCTTTTGCAGGAATTTCAAGACGTCTTCCCCGACGAGTTCCCTCATGGACTACCACCACTCCGAGGCATAGAACACCGCATCGACCTCATACCCGGCGCTCCGCTTCCAAACCGTGCCGCCTACCGCACCAACCCCGAAGAGACCAAGGAGATCAACCGTCAAATTCAAGATCTCCTCGCCAAAGGGTACGTCCGCGAAAGCCTTAGCCCTTGTGCGGTTCCCGTGATTCTTGTGCCTAAACCGGATGAGACGCAACGGATGTGTATGGATTGTCGCCCCATCAATGCCATTACCGTCCGTTACCGCCATCCCATCCCGCGTTTAGATGACATGCTTGATGAACTTAGTGGTGCCACGATTTTCTCTAAAGTCGATTTGCGTAGTGGTTACCATCAAATCCGCATGGCTATTGGTGATGAATGGAAAACGGCATTCAAGACCAAACTCGGTCTCTATGAATGGCTCGTTATGCCTTTCGGTCTTTCCAATGCTCCATCAACTTTCATGCGCCTCATGAATCACATCTTGCGTCCTCTCATTGGCAAGAGCGTGGTTGTCTACTTCGATGATATTCTTATTTATAGCAAAAACCTCGAGGTCCATGTGCAACATGTGAGAGAGGTCTTGTGCGTCTTGCGCCATGAAAAGCTTTATGCTAACCTCCCCAAATGCACCTTTGCTCAAAACAAATTGGTTTTTCTTGGTTTCGTGGTTTCCGCTAATGGGATTGAAGTTGATTCTTCCAAGGTGGAGGCCATCCACAATTGGCCTACCCCTACAAATGTTGGTCAAGTCCGAAGCTTCCATGGACTTGCCGGGTTTTACCGCCGCTTTGTGAAAGACTTTAGCACCATTGTTTGCCCTTTGAATGAGCTTACCAAAAAGAATGTTCCGTTTGTTTGGGGCAAGGCCCAACAAAATGCTTTTGATGAGTTGAAGAAACGCCTTACCGAAGCTCCTCTTCTTGTTCTTCCAAATTTTGCCAAAACTTTTGAGATTGAGTGTGATGCAAGTGGGCTTGGTATTGGTGGTGTTCTTATGCAAGAGGGCAAACCCGTGGCATACTATAGTGAGAAGTTGGATGGCGCACGCCTCAACTATCCTATATATGACAAGGAGCTCTACGCTTTGGTTCGTGTTCTTGAAGTTTGGCAACACTATCTTTGGCCAAAAGAGTTTATCATTCATTCCGACCATGAGTCCTTGAAATATTTGAAAAGCCAACACAACTTGAACAAACGACATGCAAAATGGGTCGAGTTCATTGAGTCCTTCCCATATGTGATCAAATACAAGAAGGGCAAGGACAATGTTGTGGCGGATGCTCTTTCCCGCAAAAACACCCTTTTGCTAACTCGTTTGGATTTTCATGTTTTGGGACTTGAAGAGATCAAAGAACTCTATCCTTCCGATTCTTTCTTTGCTCCAATTTTTGAGAAGTGCTCCGTTGAGCGAGGAGTGGATGATTTCTATTTGCATGATGGCTATTTGTTTAAAGCTAACAAGATTTGCATTCCCGAGTCTTCGCTTCGAAAATTGCTTTTGCAAGAGTCTCATGGAGGAGGTCTTATGGGTCACTTTGGACGTGACAAGACATATGCCATGCTCTCAACCCACTACTATTGGCCAAAGATGAAGCGAGATGTGGAGCGCCTTTGCCGTCGGTGCACAACATGCTTACAAGCTAAGTCTACCTCCAACCCTTATGGTCTTTACATGCCATTGCCTATTCCTTATGCACCATGGACCGATATTAGCATGGATTTCGTTCTAGGCTTGCCTCGCACTAAGCATGGTCATGATTCCATATTTGTTGTAGTGGATAGATTCTCTAAGATGGCTCATTTCATACCTTGCCATAAGAGCGACGATGCTTCACACATTGCTTCATTGTTTTTCAGGGAAATTGTCCGCTTACATGGAGTACCGCAAAGCATTGTGTCGGATCGAGACGTCAAGTTCATGAGTTATCTTTGGAAGTCACTCATGGCGAAGTTTGGAGTCAAGCTCTTGTTCTCATCATCATCGCACCCGCAAACGGATGGCCAAACGGAAGTGGTCAATCGAAGCCTCTCCACCCTCCTACGCATCCTCGTGAAGAAAAACTTGAAGTCATGGGAGGAGTGCCTTCCTCACGCCGAGTTCGCCTACAACCGCGCCAAGCACAAGACTACGTCAAGGAGCCCCTTCATGGTCGTCTATGGCTTCGAACCTTACACGGCACTCGACATACTTCCGCTTCCCCTCCACGAGCGCATCAACATGGACTTCGACAAGCGCACCGCCGCCGTCAAGAAACTACATGAAGAGACAAGGGCAACCATACAAGAACATGTTCTTCGTCAAGCCAACCGCATCAACACCAAGAAGAAGGCAAGGATATTCGAAGAAGGAGACCTCGTTTGGATCCACCTCCGGAAGGAACGATTCCCTCATGAGCGCAACTCCAAGCTCAAGCCAAGAGGAGATGGCCCCTTCAAGGTCCTCAAACGCATCAACGACAACGCTTACGTCATCGACATACCGACATCCAAGTACTTGGTGAGCAACACGTTCAACGTCTCGGACTTGTCACCCTATCATGGAGATGAGGAGGTGCAAGAGTCGAGGACGACTCTTTCCCAAGGGGGGGGGGGGAGATGATGTAGCCCCGGTCACCGACGTCGCTACACCAAGACCAACAAGTCCCCCAAGTGGACCGATGACACGAGCCCGAGTTAAAGCTCTTCATGATGAGTTGAACTCGCTCCTCACCACCCTTGATCTTGGTACCCCTTTGGATGGATTGCTACCTTATGCCGACGTGTTATGTGTCATTAGGTACAAGGAGCATCAAGAGCACGAAGAGGAGGACACACCATGGTCAAGAGGAGGAGAGGAGCAGCTGGACGTGAAGATGGACATGGAGCTGGACCGGAAGTCGCCCGAAGAGCGGAAGGAAGAGAAGATGGCCGGCCAGTCCAGAACCCGGTCAGACCGGCCTCCTGACCGGTCCACCCGGTCCAGAATCCGGTCTGACCGGCCTCCTGACCGGGCCGCCCGGTCAAAACCGGGATTTGCGCTCGTACCATCCGGGCAACATCCCGGGGCCTCGGAACCTCGTCCGGTTGCCGCCCGGTCCCAGGCCCGGTCTGGACCGGCCTGCCCGGTCCCAGGCCCGGTCTGGACCGGCCTGCCCGGTCCCAGGCCCGGTCTGACCGGCTCCCTGACCGGCCTGCACAACTTAAGTCGCCCAATCGGCCCGAACTTGTTTCCTTCGTACCTTTTCGGCCCGTGACGCCTTGTAAGACTATATAAGCACCCCAGACGCCCCTTTAGCTCTTTAGACTTGTTTTGAACTCAAACCTACCTTTGAGCTTAGTCTCCCTTGGGTATCATCCCTCTGTAATCAAGGCCATCCTTGTTGTTGATTTGGATATTGTTGAGTGAGATTCTAGTACAAGCTACTCTCTCTCCCTCACCAATCTCTTTTCTCCAACACCAATCTCTCACCGGGAATTCTGCCGCGTGCCTCTTCCGGGTGATTCTATTGGCGTGGTCCATCGAGCCACGGGGGTAAGTATCGGGTGTATCGGGTTGGTGTGCGTGCGTGAGTCTCGGAGTTCCTCGTGTTCGTCGTGTTCTTCGTGTTCCTCGCGTTTTCCCATCTCCCCTCTTGGTTTCGAAGTCAATCCACGAGATCGGGCCACACACGGGGTCTTAGACCTCATCAATAACTCTTCAGCCTAATCTTGCTCTGATTGTTATGCAAGATATGTGCTGCCCTATATGCTATATATAGCCACCGATCCATATTAATGAAAGTGGTTGTTGCATTGCCTTCCTTCTCCTTACGTAGCTAGCTCAGGCTCTGACATGGGCATGCGCTCCTGCTCCTGTTTGAGGACGAGGCCGCCGTGCGCCATGGCAGTAGCGGCGAGAGGTCGACCGCAGCCAGCAGGTCGGCACGGGCGCTAGTTGAGAGCTGAATCGAGCCGGCCGCCATTGTGGACGTGGAGCTGGTAGCGAGAGAATGATGACAGCAAGTAAAGGGGAATTCTAGAAGGAGATTTTTTTTCCTCTAAGCGTTGTTTTTCCTCTTTCTTCGTTGGACTGGGTTTTGGGCCGACTGTGCGGTCCGTTTCCATGGGTTAGACGTGCTGCCGTTCGATGCGAACTAACGAACCAAAATGAGCGACGTCCCTCTGCAGTACTTTGTTGTACGTCAGAGGATCTCTTCCGCTAACGGGGCATCCCTCAAATCTTCCCCCAAACGACACCGGATTAAGCGTTTGGGGACGTGTTTCGTTCGTGTATTGTTTGGTGGATGTCGCTTCCCAGCCACGTCTCCCAAACGCCGCCCCCAAACATTAAAAGATTTTTTTTTGTTTTTTTGCATTTTTATTTTAATAAAGAGAAAAAATATTCCACAAACTAATACATAATTGAGAACTTGGTTTACACGAAGACATAATTTGGAACATGGTTTTCCACAAACTAATACATAGTTTGAACCATACTTGACACAAATAGAAAATATTGCAAAAGAAATAAATCTAACTAAGCCGCGCGCGTCGTAGATCACGTCGACGATCCACCCGTAGCAGCCGCAGTCATCCTCCTGCAGATGCAGCGAGGCGAAGGTGTCCGGCAGCCTCTGCATGTCGTGTGGGTCGCCCTTGAGGACGACGATGAACTCGAACAGCACGGGCCCCTCCATGTCCTGCATGTCCGATGATGAGGACGACGACGGCGTCGCAGGCGACGGCGAGCGTGCAGCTCTGCCGCGACCACGACCACGGCCGCGAGCTCGGCCTCCGCCTCTACCAGCCATGGCGTCGACTCTTGAGATGGTGGCGGCTAACGTTATGGAGAGAGGCGCTAGGGTTTGTGTGTGAGAGGGACAATGAGAGGCGACCCTTTTTATAGGCCGAAGGGAGGCGGGGGAGCAGTGGCGCTCATTAACGCCGGCACACAGAGCTAGGCGGGACGAGATGCTTCGCTGTGCCTCTGTGGGAACTGTACCGTCGCAGCGCGCCAATAACTTCCGTCACGAGGTAGGCGACGGTTAGGTTAAAATTCAATGTGCCGCTGATGGGTCAGCCCCGCCACTCCCCTCCTCGCTTTTCGGTGTGTCCGGCGTCCCCGTGCGTCCTCTGTGGGGCGGGGACGGGCTCTGGGCACCGGACACCGTATAGGGGCGCGCCGGACAAAAAGCGGCTTTGGGGGACGCGGCTGGGAACGTTTTTTTGTCCAACACGCCCCAAATATCGTTGGGGGATGGTTGGGGGACGCGACTGGAGATGCTCTTATACCGTCATTTCTTCATTTGTTTCTTTTACCGAGGGTTACCTCGGCTTATGGACTAACATAGAACTATGGGCCCGACTTCATAATCTCCGGGCTCAACCAGTCCAAGACCCCTATGTTCCTCCGCCGAAACCAATGGTTGTGTGCGGCTCCGCGATGATCTTACCGCGCCGGAACACCATGTTCATCCGGGTGAGCGGCCTTGAGTCATGCAGAAAGTGGCAAAAAACCTTCTTCTATGTGAAGAATGTATGACTTCATAAATCTGCTGGCATACATCTCCGGAACTCCCGATCTGAAGCACAACTGGAGCTACACCCCCGGCAATACTCATGCTGAAACCTATGAAATTTATACTCTCATCCTTGGAATGCATAAAAATGGCACTCCTTCTCCAGACGACCTTGTCCGCACTTTTATCATCCGGAGGGTTTGCCCGCTGCAACGTCGCATGCACAAGATTTGCCAAATGAGCGGCTATTTGGGCCTCAACCAGATGACCACCTTTGATCTGGAGAAGCCGGAGGTTGTGAAGAAGGTGAAAGCCATCACCCAGACGCACATGGAGGTCGATTGGGAATGGTACCAGGAGCCGTACAGCCGCGCTCGTCCGGCACCTCGGATAAGATTCAGACACATCCTGCCCCAATCTCATTTGCTCCGGCATACCTTAGTTTTTGGCTTTGTTTTCATTATATAAACTGTTCTCACCGAAATTACTTCATGCTTGCAGAGATTCACCCTCCAAGATAGTGAGGATGCCTCTATTGTTTTTCCGGCCGACCGGACCGATCAAGACATCCAGGATCCGAATTCAATAGAGAACGCCCCGACCTGGATGTCGACGACGCCATCTTTACCGCCGACCCCAGTAAGGCTCCCACCCAACATCCGTTACGAACTTGGAAGGACGACAACGATGATGATGATGACGATGTTATTTCAGAGGTATATGACCCTATGCCCATATCGTACGCATATCCACTGGATCCGGCTCCAGGGATCCCGGTGAACAGGTGACATAGGCATCCCCGATGGGCCTGCCGAATAAGGTACCCGAGGATATTTTGAGGCCCACGACCCAAAGCTTTCATGGCCCAGAAGCCCAATAACTGTCGATATGAAAGATAGAACTAGATTAGGAATAAAGAGTCATGTAATTGTACGGGAAGGACTTCGATAGTCTCCCGGAGTTTGTAACTTGTACGGCACGGAAAGCCTCGGCACCACCTCCTATATAAAGGGGAGCCGAGGGTGAAAGAAAGGATTGAATCCATTGTCAACACAACCCTAGTTTTCATAGTCGAGCACCTTTTTTGGCTGAACCTTCGAGATCTACTTGCCCTCTACTTTCTACGAAAACCCAAGTCTACAATCTGTAGGTATTGACAAGTTAATCCCTTGTCAATTGGCACCATCTATGGGAAATAGAGGCGACAAGGAGGTGATCTTGATGGCATCGTCAACATCATCAACACCGTCGATGGCAAGCAACGTGATGGATGGAGGTAAACAAGTCAAACCTGATCTCGTCGATTTTGTTCCTCACCCCCCCGTTTGCATGCATATGCCGATCTAGAGGAGTCGATGGAGATGATGATACGGGGTGGCCTTCGGACACCTCCGCCTCAAGACCGACAAGCCCTCCTCGTGGTCCAATGACACGAGCTCGAGCCCAAGCCCTACACCAAGAGGTGAATTCGCTCCTCTCCATGTATGCTTTCGACACCCCTTTGGATGGCTTGCTACTTCATGCCAATACCCTGTGTTCAATCAGGTACATCGACCAAGAAGCGAGCCATGAAGACCAAGCCAATGGAGAGAGAGCTGGAAATGATGAAGATGAAGCTACAGCGCCCAGGCCGGAACTTCCGCCCCCCAGGACCGGAACTTCCGGCCAGATGCTCTCAAGATGCCTTCCAGCGCCCAGGAAACAGGGTCCAGCCGGAACTTCCGCCCCAGAGGACCGGAACTTCCGCCCACCGGAACTTCCGCCCAAGTTCCGCCCAAGTTCCGAAAGTCGGCGAAAACCATACTGGATGTTACTGCGGGACAATGGCACAATTCCGGAACAAGGCCGGAACTTGGCCGGAACTTCCGTCCCGACCGGAACTTCCGCCCCGAGGGACCGGAACTTCCGCCCCTGACCGGAACTTCCGCCCAAGTTGACCGGAACTTCCGCCCCAGCGAACTTCAAAGACAACAAAGACTTTTCAGCGTGTAACTTACCTCTTCGCTCCCACCTATAAATAGCCTTGTTGGCTCAGATCTGAGATTAGACTTGATGTGAAATTAAACCTGAGCTTAGCTCACCCTTGTGGGAACCCTACCTAGATCTTTGATCTTGTACCCACCCGGGCTCCTTATCGACTTGTCAAGATCTCTTTGGTGACTTCTACCGTTTGTTTGATCTTTTGCTTGCACTTCTACCTATTTGGTCTTTTGCTTGCACTTCTATCAACCTTCCGGTCTTTTCACCCTTCTAGATCTTGCGAGCTTCGATTTGTCGATCTCTTTGCGGGACTTCTACCGGAAGGTCTTTTCTCGCAACCTCTATCGAGTAGGTGTATCGGGCCTATGAGGGAAAACTGGTTTGTGTGCGTGTGTGTGTTGTATCCCCACGATTCCCCCTCGCGTTCTTCGTGTTCATCGCGTTCATCCACCTACCCCCACGAGTTCCACCCAAATCCGTGAAGATCGGGCACATCCTTGGACTTAGTCCTCATCATATGGTATCAGCAGCTCTTTGGTTGCCACGGATTTGACCCCCACATCCCCCAATTCCACCAATTTCGCCCAAAAAAAAAAATTTCCAAAATTTTTTCCCAAAAAATAGCCCCAAATTGGCCTTGGATCGATCTCTCGATTTGTTGAGTTATTTGTGGTTTTGCTCCAATAGAAACTTGCCTTTGGTGTTGATCTGCAATTCCCCCACCTTTCCACAGCTTTTGGTGCCAAATTTTCCTCGAATTCGAAGGATTTCGGCCCGGATTTCCGCCCAAATCGACGAACAGTCTGCAGATCTGATTGCGACCAGAAGTTCCGCCCGGAAGGACCGGAAGTTCCGCCCGGGAACTGGAAGTTCCGCCCCTCAGGACCGGAAGTTCCGCCTGGCCGAAATTTTGACAGCAACCTTCGTTTTTCGTTTTGGTACTAACACCCTTGTGTTTGGACTTCGGTTTGAGTGCCATTTCAGCTACCACAAAGCTTCCGCAACATCGACAACGACGACGGCACCCCGAGGATTCAAGCGGTTCATTTGACACCTCCACCATAGCAAGTTCAAGATCGTCGGCCACCGTCATCAAGTGGTATAACTTGCTCCTAACTTGTAGCCCTAGCCTCTTTTGCGTACCTTTCCTATCGAGAGTGGCTTTCTAGTGTTGCGAAGCATTGCGCAAGCGTCCCGACCATGAGGGTGTGCGTGTGTTGAGCAAAGCTTCGAAGCAAGCTCGTGTGAAAAGATAAGCAAAAGAAGTGTGACATACTTACATAGATAGTAGTATCCTTACATAGTGAGAAAAAGAAAAAGAAAAATACAAAAAGAAAAAGTGTGTGAGTGACACCTATACACAAAAGAGTCCAAAGCTTTTAAGCAAAAGAGAGAAAAGAGAAGAGAGGCGTCTTGCGCAAATCTTGTTGCTTCTTGATTTTGCAACCAAGCCACGGTCTCTCTTGTGTTGGCGTGACACCGAGCTAGTAGTCTTCGTTAGGAACATTTTTGTTCTTGCTCATTTTGCAAGTCGCGCTAACCCCATTTTGTCCCACGCGTGTGTTCCTCATTGTGTATGCCTTTTGTGATCACCGCCTTTGACTTGTGACTTTTGGATCTTACCCACTTTTGACAACAGACTTTAAGTTTGGTTCTTCCATTTGGCTTTCGACATCCATACCTAACACCATATAGAGTTTTTGTTTTTGTGTGTGTGCATACATATCGGTTGCCCTCCGCCTTGAAACACCTTTTCGATTTTGGTTTGCAAGTTTTGACATTCTTGGTAGTCTTTCCTAACCACCCACCACATAGTTCTTGTTTTAGTTGTAACCATGTCTAGTGGAGAAGGGAACCAACTACCGATGACGCGACACCAACATTGGATAGCTACTCAAGCCGTCCACGCCAAGCTAAATCAATTTGAAGCCATGCTCAAGGATACCAATGTCCGCTATGAAGAAAGAGCTCAAGTGCAAAGGAATGACCTCAACAATCAAGTGCAAGACCTCAATGAGAAGATTGAAACTCAAGACAATGAGTTGAAGGAAACCCTTGCCATACAAGGTCAAGAGACAAGGGAAATGAAGACGGTGTTGGACAATATCCTCCACACACTCAACCGCCAAGAAGAGAGAAGACACCACTCAAGGTCTTCGCGCTCCCATAGCTCAAGGTCAAGAGCTCCTACACCATCTCGCCATGATTCTAATGAAGACCCACGCCACCATAATGTGGATGTTCAAGTGCTTCACCAACAAGCTCAAGAAGCGGAGCAAGCTCGACTTCGACTTGTCCAAGAGCGTCAACACCTTGAAGAAGAGCGCCTTCACCAAGAGAACCTCAATGCTCAATTCCAACAAGAGCAAGAACGCCTTCAACATGATCAAGAGCTAGTTCGAGCAAGGGAACAAGAGCGTCTCCGCAATGAACAACAAGCACTTGAAGAACAAGAGCGGCAACGACAAGCACAAAAAGCTCAAGCTAGAAGACAACGCCTTCATGAAGAAGAACAAAGGCAAGCGCACCAAGAGCGCCAAATCATCAATGTTGTTCGTCCTCAACGCCCTCAAGGTCAAGATAATCGCCGCCATCATGATGATCGCCCTCATGCTAGAAGACCTCCTCCAAGGGCAAGAAATGAAGAATCAAGTCATCACCAAGCATCAAGCGAAGAAAGTGTGATGCCTCGACGACGCCACAACAATGATGATCAAGATGAAGGTCATGAAAGACTACCTCCTCGTCAACAACATAGCAACAACAATAGAGATGCTCAAGGTGATATGGGGTTGCCCGATCTTCTCAGTAAGCGACAGTGGTGATGAACACACGATGGTAGCAGCGGATGAAATCGATGATGATGAAGAGGATAACTTGTATGACGCCGACGAAGTCTCTCGATTGATTCCTGATGCCAATGCAACAGCTCTCAACCCTGCAAGATATTCGCAACTCCACACACTTGCGCACGTAGCCGCCGACCACGAAGCGGTAAATTGCAATCTTCTAATCCCCAATGGAACAGCAGATCACACACAAACTTTCAGTAGCATAAAACTCCAGATCGATGCGAATTGGAGAGTAGTATTCAATAATTTTGCAGAGCAAACAACTAAGAACTAGGGTTTATCTTAAACGTGGTCTAAAACAACTTTGGGGGCGTCCCAGGGACTTATATAGGCGTTCGGGACGACCTCAGGTCGAAAAAGTACGGAAATAACCGACCCAGAATAGATCTGGTCGAGACAGACTCGGACTCGGCCGGTCTGGGGGCCGGTCAACCGGGCCTGGGACCGGGAGGTCCGGTCCTAGACCGGGTTCAGGATCGGCGGAAACCGGACGAAGGGTCCGTGTTCCCTGGATGTGGCCCGGATGGCACCGGTTCAAAATCCGGTTGGTGACCGGGTGGCCGGCGCCAGGGCCGGTCCCGGCCGGCCTGGGACCGGCCTCAAGAACTCCTCCTCTCGCGCATGCCTCCCGCTCCTCCCTCGCGCGTCCATGGGATGTCTTCACGTCCGGCTCCATGTCCAGCCTTCACGTCCGGCTTCTTGTCCAGCCTGCTCCTCTTCTCCTCGTGCGATGCTTGGTTCCTCCTCATACCCGATCATACATAAGTAATACGACTTAGGTAGTATAAAATTCTCGTCAATCAAAGTATCGTTTAGGAACAAGTTCACCCGTTGTTTAAGTAGCTTCGCACGAGCTCGTGTCATTGGTCCAATCCTAACTTCATTGGACTTGAGCTTCACAGCTTCATCTCCCGCGGGCAATGCCGGAGGTAGTAGTGAGGTAGGGATGTCCTCATCATCTCCCCCTTCAAAAGGCGTCGCCCTCGCCGCTCCAAGGTCTCCTCCGGCATATGGGGTCCCCACAGCAACATGGACAGAATTACGGACACCAAACTCATCAACTGGAAGATCTATCGAGTATGCATTATCATTGATCTTGGCAAGCACTTTGTAAGGACCAAGCACCACGAGGCTTCAATTTAGACTTCCGCAGCCTTCGGGAACCTATCCTTGCGAAAATGTACCTGCACCATATCACCAGGCTTGAACAACATCTCTTTGCGCTTCTTGTTCATCCTTGCAGCATTGCTCTTGCCTTTCTTTTCTATCAACTCTTTAGTCTTCAGATGTATTTTCTTCACAAAATCTGCCCTCTTGGATGCCTCCATATTAACTCTCTCATGTATGGGCAAAGGCAACAAGTCAAGTGGAGTAATGGGTTTGAAACCATACACCACCTCAAAAGGACACAGCTACGTGGTAGAGTGTACCGCCCCTGTTGTAAGCAAACTCCACATGCGGCAAACACTCTTCCCACTCCTTCAGGTTCTTCTTGATCATGGATCTCAACAGCTTGTGACAAGGTTCGATTCACCACCTCGGTTTGACCATCGGTTTGGGGATGACAAGTAGTCTTGAACGGAGCTTTGTCCCCGACTTCCCCCAAAGTGTCTTCCAGTAGCTCATGAACTTCACATCACGATCGTAAACAATAGTCTTCGGGACTCCATGTAGTCGAACAATCTCCCGAAAAACAGGTTAGCAATATGCGACGCATCGTCGCTTTTTGTATGAGCAAGAAAGTGTGACATTTTAGAAAATCTGTCCACTACCACAAATATAGAATCATGGCCTCCTTAGTACGCGGCAAACCCAACACAAAATCCATACTAATATCTTCCCAAGGTGTAGTAGGTGCCGGTAAAGGAGTATACAAACCGTGAGGCTTCAGCTTGGACTTGGACTTGTTGCAAGTAATGCACCTCTTCACATACCTGTCCACGTCCCGCCTCATCTTTGGCCAATAAAAATGATCAGCGAGCATGAGTAGCGTCTTCTCACGCCCAAAGTGACCCATCAAACCTCCAGATGTGATTCCCGCAATAAGAGCAAACGCACGTACGATTCTGGAACACATAGTTTGTTAGCTCTAAACAAGAACCCATCATGTATGTGATATTTTTCCCATGCTTTACCAATAGCACACAAGCGGTATGGTTCAGCAAAATCATGATCAATCGCATATAAATCACATAACACCTCTAATCCAGGAATTTTAACATCAAGATGGGTTAATAGCATAGTCTTCCTAGATAGAGCATCAGCAACAATATTATCTTTTCCCTTTTTATGCTTAATAATGTACGGAAAAGACTCAATGAACTCAACCCACTTAGCAAGACGCCTATGCAAAGTAGATTGGGCTTTCAGATATTTCAAAGCTTCATGATCGAATGTATGATAAATTCTTTTGGCCACAAATAATGTTGCCAAACCTCAAGAACTCTAATTAAAGCATACAATTCTTTATCATAGATAGGATAGTTCAACTTAGCACCAGAAAGTTTCTAAAATATGCAATTGGGCGACCCTCTTGCATCAACACACCACCAATTCCAATACCACTAGCATCACATTCAATCTCAAATTGCTTATTGAAATCAGGAAGTGCAAGCAACGGTGCAGAAGTTAACAATCGTTTCGATTCATCAAAAGCATGATCTTGGGCAACGCCCCACTCAAATGCAACACCCTTTTTAGTCAATTCATTCAAAGGTGCAGCAATAGTAGAAAAATTGGGCACAAAACGGCGATAAAACCCAGCTAGACCATGAAAACTTCTAACTTGACTCACATTCATGGGAGTAGGCCAATTTTGAATAGCTTCAATTTTAGACACATCTACTTCTACTCCATGCTTAGAGACAACATAACCCCGAAATATGACCTTATCTTTGCAAAATGTGCACTTCTCAAGATTACCATAGAGTTTACTATCACGCAACACTCGCAAAACATGTCGAATATGTATAATATGATCAGATTCATTGCGGCTGTAGATTAATATATCATCAAAATATACAACCACAAACTTGCCAATAAAATCACGCAAAACATGGTTCATCGGTCTCATGAAAGTGCTAGGTGCATTAGTTAAACCAAAAGGCATTACTAACCACTCATATAAACCAAATTTTGTTTTAAAGGCGGTTTTCCACTCATCCCCTTCTTTCATCCTAATTTGATGATAACCACTACGCAAATCAATTTTAGTGAAAACAGCAGCACCACTCAATTCATCTAGCATATCTTCTAAACGAGGAATAGGATGACGATATCGAATAGTAATGTTGTTTATCGCTCTACAATCTACGCACATACGCCATGTACCATCTTTCTTAGGAACAAGAATAACAGGAACAAAACAAGGACTAAGGCTTATGCGGATATAACCTTTGTCGAGTAGCGCTTGTACTTGCTTCTGTATCTCCTTCGTTTCTTCGGGATTCGTTCTATATGGCGCCCTATTGGGCAGCGATGCTCCGGGGATCAAGTCAATTTGATGCTCAATACCTCGCAATGGTGGAAGTCCTGCGGGTACCTCTTCCGGAAACACGTCGCTGAATTCTGCAAAACATTAGAAACACCAAGAGGAAGAGGGGTCATGTCGTTAGAAACCAAAACCGTACCCTTGTACATGAGCACAATAGGCATGGCTGTAGGATCCTCACAAAATTCTCTCATATCTTGTTTGGTGGCTAATGATACTAAGGAATTCACTCTCGCACTTTTCGTTATATCACTCACGGCATTACAATTCTCTCGTCTATCTATGGATGCATCCTCCAAGTTTACTTCAATCTTCTGACGAGACTCATTGACAATTTGTGTGGTGACATAGGCTGTAAGTTAATTTTCTTGCCCTTGAACTCCAAGTGATATGTATTGGCGCGGCCATTGTGTTGCACAGAACGGTCATAGAGCCATGGCCGGCCCAACAGCAGGTGACAAACCGTCATAGGAACCACATCAAATTCAATGGAATCCTTATACGGTCCAATCTCAAAATCAACTCGCACCATGTGGCTCACCTTCATCTCACCATTATTGCTCAACCACCGAATATAATATGGATGTGGGTGCGGTAGATACTTCAGTTTCAGCTTGGCACATAACTCTTTGCTTGCTAGATTGCGACAACTCCCGCCATCAATAATGACCTTGCAAGCTTTATCAGACCAACTAGTGCCTTTGTTTGGAACAAATTACAGCGCTGTGTAGATGCACTTGATCTGCACATTAAGAACACGCTGCGAGACAACAATAGTTTGAGCTTCGAAGGGAAAGCATCAAACCCATCACTGTCATAATCATCCTTATCCGGAGCATCCGGATCAGCATCATCTCCAGTTTCATACTCATTGTCCTCATTAATTATCATAACTTTGCGATTAGGACAATCCTTCTTGAAGTGACCCTTGCCACCACATGTATGACAAACCATATCACGGTTGCGCGCTGTCGACATGTTAGAACTAGTTCCACTTGCTGCAGGAGCGGGCTTCTTTGTGTTGGTGACACTAGAGACCGACTTGCTAGACGAAGTAGGAACATCTGCAGGCGCGAAGATGGCGCCATGGAGGGCGGCGCGCGGGTGTGTAGCGCCCAGCGCCCGTAGCACGGCCCTTCATTTGCGGTTCTTCAGCCAATCGTGACTCGGCTTCTCTTGCATGATGTAGTAGCTCATTCATAGTAGCGTAGCTGTGATGACGCACAATGCCCTTGATGTTAAATCTGAGACCATTCGTAAATCGCCTGTAATGTCATCTCAAGAGACTCACGGACACGGGCACGCTGCATAAGCATCTCCATCTCCATGTAGTAAGCATCAACCGTCAACACACCTTGTTTCAATTGGGTCAACTTGTCAAAGACGGAACGCAAGTAATTGGTAGGCACAAAACGAGCTCTCATTGCAGCCTTCATAGCACGCCATGTGATAATAGGCAGCTCACCATCTTCTTCTCGAGCACTCACAAGTCCATCCCACCAACGCAATGCATAGCCATCAAATTCAGAGGAAGCAAGCTTGATCTTCCTATCTTCGATATAGTCAGATGTAAACGCCATAATCTCTCAATCTTCAAATTTCTCCCATGTAAGATATTCTTCAACATCGGTACCTCCTTCAAATCTGGGAATTGAGAACTTGGGCTTACCCAAACCATCGTCTTGTTGTTGAGGAACACGTTGGGCTCCGACGGGGACAAAACCACGACCACGGAACGCATCACCAACGCCACGTCCAAGACCACGACCAACACCACGCCCTTGAGCATTAGCAGCTTCAGCATTGTCACCTTGCACACCGCCATCTTCATCGTGGTGGTTGTTGTTGCACCATGGTACGTATCTCACCAACGGCGGTTGTCAAAGCTTGTATAGATGCTTGAAGAGTCGTCACCGATGTTTGAACGGTGTTAACCGCTGTAGTAGTCTCATCGACCTTCAAGTGAACACTCTGAATATCCTTGTCCAACACATCACTAGCAACTCGTATTTCACGTTGCATGTGATCACGAAGTGCCTCAAATTCACGCCAAGTAACTGGTGTAGCGGCGTCCTTTTTCTGCATCACATCAACATTCTCGGTAGAAGACATGATTAGTAGGTTAGTGCACTAAACAAAGGTCTTTGGTGGTACGCTCACAACTCACTCAAAACTGATAAGAAAGGTAAATCTTACCGCTCCAAAGTGAATTAGTATTGCTTACCAACTTGGATTGACGGACTAGTGCACGGATGTAGCGAAGCGAATATCAAGGGTCTAAGAACAAATCACACGACAAAGCAGGATATATGTGGGGCTGTAGGTGGGCTACCTATTTGCACCAATAACAAGCTCTAGCGCTGACCGTAGACAACCAAATGATACTCACACAAGGCGATATAATGGGGCAATGCAACTATATGTGGGAATGGTTGCAATGCACACGAGAGACGCTAGCAAAGCTCAACGAGACAGGCACAAGATTGCTCAACTACGGGTGCAGTAAAGTAAACTTAGGCCTTCACTTGATTCAACTAGCACAACACTTTTCTTTTTGGATTTTCTATTTGTAGAACACACGCAGCTATGTAGCTCTTTTTTTTTTTTTTTTTTTGTTGCTTCTTTTCAATTTTCTCTTTTTTTTTTTGACACAACTCCTTGATAACACGGCCAACAGAAATTGCAAAGCACCAAAACCCTAACGAGCAGCCTGTCGAGCGGTAAAACTAGTCTCTTCTGGGGAAGTTCCTAGTCACTTTATATCGATAGGGCCGTGTCTATGGTTGGGAACAAGCACACCGTACGCTATGTGGACTCGGAGTAACAAAAAGCTGACACACTATGATAAACTAGATGATAGAGAAAACACAAACCCTAACAATTCTACTATAAGAAAGATAAAGATACGCAAAAACAACTACGAAAAGCAACTAAAACTCGAAATTAGTGCAATCTAAGGCTATGGCAAACCCTAACCCTAACTTTTTATGGCTTTTTCTGGATAGGAAAACACTCACAACTCAACTATGGGGTGGATTGTGGATGGCTTACCGAGGAAAACTGGAAATCTGATACCAAGATGATATGGGGTTGCCCGATCTTCTCAGTAAGCGACAGTGGTGATGAACACACGATGGTAGCAGCGGATGAAATCGATGATGATGAAGAGGATAACTTGTATGACGCCGACGAAGTCTCTCGATTGATTCCTGATGCCAATGCAACAGCTCTCAACCCTGCAAGATATTCGCAACTCCACACACTTGCGCACGTAGCCGCCGACCACGAAGCGGTAAATTGCAATCTTGTAATCCCCAATGGAACAGCAGATCACACACAAACTTTCAGTAGCATAAAACTCCAGATCGATGCGAATTGGAGAGTAGTATTCAATAGTTTTGCAGAGCAAACAACTAAGAACTAGGGTTTATCTTAAACGTGGTCTAAAACAACTTTGGGGGCGTCCCAGGGACTTATATAGGCGTTCGGGACGACCTCAGGTCGAAAAAGTACGGAAATAACCGACCCAGAATAGATCTGGTCGAGACAGACTCGGACTCGGCCGGTGCAGGGCCGGTCAACCGGGCCTGGGACCGGAGGTCCGGTCCTAGACCGGGTTCTGTGGATCGAGGCGGAAACCGGACGAAGGGTCCGTGTTCCCTGGATGTGGCCCGGATGGCACCGGTTCAAAATCCGGTTGGTGACCGGGTGGCCCGGCGCCAGGGCCGGTCTGACCGGGCCTGGGACCGGCCTGAAGAACTCCTCCTCTCGCGCATGCCTCCCGCTCCTCCCTCGCGCGTCCATGGGATGTCTTCACGTCCGGCTCCATGTCCAGCTTCACGTCCAGCTTCTTGTCCAGCTGCTCCTCTTCTCCTCGTGCGATGCTTGGTTCCTCCTCATACCTGATCATACATAAGTAATACGACTTAGGTAGTATAAAATTCTCGTCAATCAAAGTATCGTTTAGGAACAAGTTCACCTGTTGTTTAAGTAGCTTCGCACGAGCTCGTGTCATTGGTCCAATCCTAACTTCATTGGACTTGAGCTTCACAGCTTCATCTTCATCTTGCAATGACGGAGGTAGTAGTGAGGTAGGGATGTCCTCATCACAAGGTCCACAACATCCACCTCAACAACGTCAAGACCTTGGCGAAGAAAGACCACCTCCTAGGCGCAATGACCGCAATGAAGAGGAAATCTTTGGGAAGCTCAAGTTCACCATGCCCAAATTCCATGGAGAAGAAGACCCCGATGCATAACTATCTTGGGTTCTCAAGGTTGACAAGATTTTCCGCATACACAACTTCTCCGAAGCAAAGAAAGTGGCCATGGCATCACTAGAGTTTGAAGGGTATGCAAATGTTTGGTGGGAAGAAGTGAACAAGAAGCGTGACAAGGAAGATCTAGACCCCATTGCTACATGGGAAGAGATGCAAGAAGTCATGCACAAGCGCTTTGTGCCCAACCACCATAAATGCGACCTCTTCAACAAGCTTACTCAACTCAAGCAAAGCTACAAGTCCGTTGAGGAGTACTACAAGGAGATGCACATGACAATGATGAGTGCCAATGTAGATGAGCGAGAAGAGCAAACAATGGCAAGATTCTTGAATGGATTGAACATTCCCGTCAAGAGGATAGTGGAGTTCTTGCCTTACACCAACATGGTCGAATTGCTTCATCAAGCTACAAGAGCCGAGCGCCAAGTGCGGGAAGACATAGCAAGTGCAAAAACAAAGTCCTTCTTCGCCGCAAGAAATGCAACAAATACCTCCTCAAGCATCAAGAACACAAGTACTATTGCTCCCAAGGATCCTCCTAAGCAAATGAAGAGTGCCTTCAAGACAACAAGCTTCAAGCCGGATCAATCAACTATGTCCTCCAAAGCTTCCACGGGATCTAGTAACATCACATTCTTCAAGTGTGGAGCTCAAGGACATAAATCCTTTGAATGCAAGAACACAAGAGTTATGATAACTCGAGATGATGGAGATGTGGAGTACTTGAGTGAAGGCGAATATGAAGCCTTGGTACAAGCTGCAACCAATCATGAAGATGATGACTTGGAAGACCAAGAGCAAGTCCTATGTGTGCATGATGCAAGCCCATCCCTTGTGGTGACCAAAGTGTTGACAACCCATACACTTCCAAATGAAGATCAAAGGTGCAACATCTTCCAAACAAGAGCCGGAATCAATGGCAAGTCAATAAAGGTTATCATCGATGGAGGGAGTTGCCACAATCTTGCAAGCACCGAACTATGCTCCAAGCTCAACCTCACACTCCGGAAACACCCCCATCCTTACCATGTGCAATGGCTAAGTGACAATGGAAATGTCAAGATACAACATACCGTCTCCGTATCCTTCAAGATTGGCGCATATGAAGACACCGTTGATTGTGATGTAGTGCCCATGACGGTGTGCCACATGCTACTTGGTCGCCCTTGGCAATATGACAAAAGAGCAGGCCATGATGGCTACACAAATGCCTATAGCTTCAAGGTCGGCGACAAGACATACATCCTACGCCCAATGACTCCTAGCCAAGTGATTGCGGACAATGCAAAGGCTTTAGCGAGGGCTACGGATGCTACCATCACTAGTGAGATGAGTGGTGAGAGAGTGACCCACCAAAAGGAAAGTGAGCGCCACAAGCCATATATGAGTGAGATGAAGAGTGTCCTCATAGCTACCAAGAGTGAGATGAGAGAATTGCACCACAACCCATCCACCATATTGCACTACGTGCTCATTTGCAAGGGGCCATCCTCAGAGACTAACAACTTAACAACACTTTCTTCGTCTTTGTTGTCTCTTTTGAAGGAGTTCCAAGATGTCTTCCCCGACGAGCTTCCTCATGGACTACCACCGCTTCGAGGGATTGAGCACCGCATCGACCTCATACCCGGCGCTCCCCTACCAAACCGCGCCGCCTACCGCACCAACCCCGAAGACACAAAGGAGATCCAACGACAAATACAAGACCTCCTCGAAAAAGGGTATGTTCGTGAAAGCTTAAGCCCTTGTGCGGTTCCCGTGATTCTTGTTCCTAAACCGGATGAGACGCAACGAATGTGTATGGATTGTCGCCCCATCAATGCCATTACCGTTCGATACCGCCACCCCATTCCGCGTTTAGATGACATGCTTGATGAATTGAGCGGTGCCACGATTTTCTCTAAGATTGATTTGCGTAGTGGCTACCATCAAATCCGCATGGCAATAGGTGATGAATGGAAGATGGCATTCAAGACCAAACTTGGTCTCTATGAATGGCTTGTCATGCCATTTGGTCTTTCAAATGCTCCATCTACTTTCATGCGACTCATGAATCACATCTTGCGACCTCTCATTGGCAAGAGTGTGGTTGTCTATTTCGATGATATTCTCATTTATAGCAAAAACCTCGAGGACCATGTGCAACATGTGAGAGAGGTCTTGTGCATCTTGCGTCATGAAAAGCTTTATGCTAACCTCCCCAAGTGCACCTTTGCTCAAAACAAGTTGGTTTTCCTTGGCTTTGTGGTTTCCGCTAATGGGATTGAAGTTGATTCTTCCAAGGTTGAGGACATCCACAATTGGCCCCCTCCTACCAATGTTGGTCTAGTTCGAAGTTTTCATGGACTTGCCGGTTTCTACCGCCGCTTTGTGAAAGATTTTAGCACCATTGCTTGCCCTTTGAATGAGCTTACGAAAAAGAATGTTCCATTTGTGTGGGGCAAGGCACAACAAAAAGCTTTTGATGAGTTGAAGAAGAGACTTACCGAGGCACCACTTCTTGTTCTTCCAAACTTTTCCAAAACTTTTGAGATTGAATGTGATGCGAGTGGACTCGGTATTGGTGGAGTGCTTATGCAAGATGGAAAACCCGTGGCATACTATAGTGAGAAGTTGGATGGCGCACGCCTCAACTATCCTATATATGACAAGGAACTTTATGCTTTGGTTCGTGTTCTTGAAGTTTGGCAACACTATCTTTGGCCAAAAGAGTTTATTATCCACTCCGACCATGAGTCTTTGAAATATTTGAAAAGTCAACACAACTTGAACAAACATCATGCAAAATGGGTTGAGTTCATTGAGTCCTTTCCATATGTAATCAAATACAAGAAGGGCAAGGACAATGTTGTGGCGGATGCTCTTTCCCGCAAGCTCACCCTTTTACTCACTCGTTTGGATATCCACGTTTTGGGTCTTGATGAAATCAAAGATTTATATGCCTCCGATTCTTTCTTTGGCCCAATCTTTGCAAAGTGTTCTAGTGAGAAGGGCATCGATGATTTCTATTTGCACCAAGGATTCTTGTTCAAGGGCAACAAACTTTGTATCCCCATGTCTTCGCTTCGCCTTTTGCTCTTACAAGAATCGTATGGTGGTGGTCTTATGGGACACTTTGGACGAGAGAAGACATATGCCATGCTCTCCACTCACTATTATTGGCCAAGAATGTACCGCGACGTGGAGCGCCTTTGCCGACGGTGTACAACATGCTTACAAGCTAAGTCAACTTCCAACCCCTATGGTCTTTATACACCATTGCCTATTCCTCATGCTCCTTGGTCCGACATTAGTATGGATTTTGTGTTAGGATTGCCTAGAACCAAATATGGTCATGATTCCATTTTCGTAGTGGTTGATCGATTCTCTAAAATGGCACATTTCATACCATGCTCCCGAACGGATGATGCTTCACACATTGCTTCCTTGTTTTTTAGGGAAATTATGAGACTCCACGGTGTGCCAAGAAGCATTGTGTCGGATCGAGATGTCAAGTTCATGAGTTACCTTTGGAAGACACTAATGGCCAAGTTCAACGTCAAGCTTTTGTTCTCCTCATCCTCACACCCACAAACCGATGGGCAAACCGAAGTGGTGAATCGAAGCCTCTCAACACTACTACGAGTCCTTGTCAAGCAGAATTTGAAGTCATGGGAAGATTGCATCCCGCATGCGGAGTTTGCCTACAACCGCGCCAAGAACACTACTACAATGAGAAGCCCGTTCATGGTTGTCTATGGCTTTGAGCCTCCTACGGCGATTGACCTCCTTCCTCTACCGCTACATGAGCAAGTAAACATGGACATCGACAAGAGAGCACAATACATGAAGAAGCTACATGAAGATACAAGGGCAACAATCGAGCAACAAGTTCTTCGTCAAGCAACACGCCTCAACATGAAGAAAAAGGCACGGATCTTCAATGAAGGGGACCTAGTGTGGATACATCTTCGCAAGGACCGTTTCCCTCAAGAAAGAAACTCCAAGCTCAAGCCCCGAGGCGATGGTCCCTTCAAGGTCCTCAAGCGAATCAACGACAACGCCTACGTCATCGACATACCAACATCCAAGTACTTGGTGAGCAACACATTCAATGTGTCCTACCTCTCGCTGTACCATGAAGATGAAGAGACGTTAGAGTCGAGGACGACTCTTTCCCAAGGGGGGGGGGGGAGATGATACGGGGTGGCCTTCGGACACCTCCGCCTCAAGACCGACAAGCCCTCCTCGTGGTCCAATGACACGAGCTCGAGCCCAATCCCTACACCAAGAGGTGAATTCGCTCCTCTCCATGTATGCTTTCGACACCCCTTTGGATGGCTTGCTACTTCATGCCAATACCCTGTGTTCAATCAGGTACATCGACCAAGAAGCGAGCCATGAAGACCAAGCCTGATACGGGGTGGCCTTCGGACACCACCGCCTCAAGACCGACAAGCCCTCCTCGTGGTCCAATGACACGAGCTCGAGCTCAAGCCCTACACCAAGAGGTGAATTCGCTCCTCTCCATGTATGCTTTTGACACCCCTTTGGATGGCTTGCTACTTCATGCCAATACCCTATGTTCAATCAGGTACATCGACCAAGAAGCGAGCCATGAAGACCAAGCCAATGGAGAGAGAGCTGGAAATGACGAAGATGGAGCTACAGCTGCCAGGCCGGAACTTCCGCCCTCCAGGACCGGAACTTCCGCCCAGATGCCCTCCAGATTCCCTCCAGATGCCTTCCAGCTCCCAGAAGACAGGATCAGGCCGGAACTTCCGCCCCGAGGGACCGGAACTTCCACCCACCGGAACTTCCGCCCAAGTTCCGAAAGTCGGCGAAAACCCCCCTGGATGTTACTGCGGGACAATGGCGCAATTCCGGAACAAGGTCGGAACTTGGCCGGAACTTCCGCCCCGACCGGAACTTCCGCCTCCTGCACCGAACTTCGCCCCCGGCCGGAACTTCCGCCCAAGTTGACCGGAACTTCCGCCCCATCGAACTTCAAAGCACGACAAAGACTTTTCAGCTTGTAACTTACCCCTTCGGCCCCACCTATAAATAGGCTGGTTGCCTCAGATCTGAGATTAGACTTGATGTGAAATTAAACCTGAGCTTAGCTCACCCTTGTGGGAACCCTACCTAGATCTATGATCTTGTACCCACCCGGGCTCCTTATCGACTTGTCAAGATCTCTTTGGTGACTTCTACCGCTTGTTTGATCTTTTGCTTGCACTTCTACCTATTTGGTCTTTTGCTTGCACTTCTATCAACCTTCCGGTCTTTTCACCCTTCTAGATCTTGCGAGCTTCGATTTGTCGATCTCTTTGCGGGACTTCTACCGGAAGGTCTTTTCTCGCAACCTCTATCGAGTAGGTGTATCGGGCCTACGAGGGAAAACCGGTTTGTGTGTGTGTGAGTGTTGTATCCCCACGATTCCCCTCGCGTTCTTCGTGTTCATCGCGTTCATCCACCTACCCCCACGAGTTCCACCCAAATCCGTGAAGATCGGGCACATCCTTGGACTTAGTCCACATCAAAGCCAATGGAGAGAGAGATGGAAATGATGAAGATGAAGCTACAGCGCCCAGGCCGGAACTTCCGCCCCCCAGGACCGGAACTTCCGGCCAGATGCTCTCAAGATGCCTTCGAGCGCCCAGGAAACAGGGTCCAGCCGGAACTTCCGCCCCAGAGGACCGGAACTTCCGCCCAAGTTTCGCCCAAGTTCCGAAAGTCGGCGAAAACCATACTGGATGTTACTGCGGGACAATGGCGCAATTCCGGAACAAGGCCGGAACTTGGCCGGAACTTCCGCCCCGACCGGAACTTCCGCCCCGAGGGACCGGAACTTCCGCCCCTGACCGGAACTTCCGCCCAAGTTGACCGGAACTTCCGCCCCAGCGAACTTCAGCACAACAGCACTTTTCAGCGTGTAACTTAACTTTTCGCCCCCATCTATAAATAGCCTTGTTGGCTCAGATCTGAGATTAGACTTGATGTGAAATTAAACCTGAGCTTAGCTCACCCTTGTGGGAACCCTACCTAGATCTTTGATCTTGTACCCACCCGGGCTCCTTATCGACTTGTCAAGATCTCTTTGGTGACTTCTACCGTTTGTTTGATCTTTTGCTTGCACTTCTACCTATTTGGTCTTTTGCTTGCACTTCTATCAACCTTCCGGTCTTTTCACCCTTCTAGATCTTGCGAGCTTCGATTTGTCGATCTCTTTGCGGGACTTCTACCGGAAGGTCTTTTCTCGCAACCTCTATCGAGTAGGTGTATCGGGCCTACGAGGGAAAACCGGTTTGTGTGCGTGTGTGTGTTGTATCCCCACGATTACCCCTCGCGTTCTTCGTGTTCATCGCGTTCATCCACCTACCCCCACGAGTTCCACCCAAATTCGTGAAGATCGGGCACATGCTTGGACTTAGTCCTCATCAGATGACGTTCGGGAGTTTCCACTTCCGCGTCGGGAAAGAAGGATCACATCGTCTCGCGGAACCGATTGTTTCGGGACCGTTAGCGGCCGATTCCGATTTCTCGGGATCATCATCATCAATCGAGACAGGCGACGAGGAGATCTTGCCACCAAGCTTCATCAAGCCCGCCATCGGCGGAGAATTCGCCGATCTGCTCGGCGGCATGTCTTTCAGGTCGTTCACGGGCTCCGATCTGAGCAGCGACTCGGAAAGCGTCGACAACTTCGACTTCATCGACATATCTACTTCTATTCGGGAGGTCTTCGCCGAACGATACGACGGTGTCACCGATCCTGAAGATGATGAAAACACAACCGCAATATACCGTCAAGTCTATGCAATCGGAGAATCAAGCCGACAAGAGGACGAAGCGTCGGAAGATTTCGATGACTTGGGCAATCCATATATCGACCCTGCAGATCTCACGCGTGGAACAGACCCCAAATACGTCGGCCCCACACCGTGAGAGAAGGTACAGTTGTCGCAAGCAGCTTGGGATAGAGCTCAGAAGGCTATGGATGGAACGGAGCCGATGATTGCCACGGCCACACCAGAAGTATTGCAAGCATACCAATATAAACTCGCTCACGCCGGACGAGAGTTAGAGAAATAGAGGAGAGTACTCGAAGCAAGGAAAGGCGCAGCTTCTGCGTCAAGCGCGCAGGGAGGAACTGAGTCGACAATCAGGAACATCGGGAGACAATCACAGAGACGCCCGTGCAAGAGGAAGATCTCGGCTAGCAAACTTGACTGAGCATAAAAGAGAGAACCTGGTCCAAAACCTCGACATGTCCTTCATGTCAATAGACACGAGGGGGCACATCATCCCAAAAACACCGAAAGAAGGATATCTGGAGACACATGCTTTTATGTTAGCATCCAAACACCTGCAGGAGATCCTAGGGAAGCATTGTATAACATGGCCATAGGAGGAGTTGGAATCATGGGGACAGCAATACAAGGATCAAGTACACCGCAACCCAAGAGTGCTCCAAGACAAAATAGTCCTTGACCAACCACGGCTGCGCGAGATCCTCCGCGAGATGGTGACGCAAGAAATACAGCGACGCAAGCACGAGTCGATGAAGCACGATAGGAAAGGGACCGTAGAAGAGAGCGCCGGTACTCGCCAGAAGTTAGTGAAGAATACATGATGAGGACATCCCTACCTCACTACTACCTCCGTCATTGCAAGATGAAGATGAAGCTGTGAAGCTCAAGTCCAATGAAGTTAGGATTGGACCAATGACACGAGCTCGTGCGAAGCTACTTAAACAACAGGTGAACTTGTTCCTAAACGATACTTTGATTGACGAGAATTTTATACTACCTAAGTCGTATTACTTATGTATGATCAGGTATGAGGAGGAACCAAGCATCGCACGAGGAGAAGAGGAGCAGCTGGACAAGAAGCTGGACGTGAAGCTGGACATGGAGCCGGACGTGAAGACATCCCATGGACGCGCGAGGGAGGAGCGGGAGGCATGCGCGAGAGGAGGAGTTCTTCAGGCCGGTCCCAGCCCGGTCGAGACCGGCCCCGGCGCCGGCCACCCGGCCACCAACCGGATTTTGAACCGGTGCCATCCGGGGCCACATCCAGTGGAACACGGACCCTTCGTCCGGTTTCCGCCTGGCCACAGACCCGGTCTAGGACCGGACCTCCCGGCCCCAGGCCCGGTTGACTGCCCCCGCACCGGCCGAGTCCGAGTCCGTCTCGACCGCATCTATTCTGGGTCGGTTATTTCCGTACTTTTTCGACCCGAGGTCGTCCCGAACGCCTATATAAGTCCCCGGGACGCCCCAAAGTTGCTTTAGACCACGTTTAAGATAAACCCTAGTTCTTAGTTGTTTGCTCGCAAAACTATTGAATACTACTCTCCTCGTAGCATCGATCTGGAGTTTTATGCTACTGACAGTTTGTGTGTGATCTGCTGTTCCATTGGGGATTAGAAGATTGCAATTTACCGCTTCGTGGTCGGCGGCTACGTGCGCAAGTGTGTGGAGTTGCGAATATCTTGCAGTGGTTGAGAGCTGTTGCATTGGCATCGTGAATCAATCGAGAGACTTCGTCGGCGTCATACAAGTTATCCTCTTCATCATCATCGATTTCATCCGCTGCTACCATCGTGTGTTCATCACCACTGTCGCTTACTGAGAAGATCGGGCAACCCCATATCATCTTGGTATCAGATTTCCAGTTTTCCTCGGTAAGCCATCCACAATCCACCCCATAGTTGAGTTGTGAGTGTTTTCCTATCCGTAAAAAGCCATAAAAAGTTAGGGTTAGGGTTTGCCATAGCCTTAGATTGCACTAATTTCGAGTTTTAGTTGCTTTTCGTAGTTGTTTTTGCGTCTCTTTGTCTTTCATCTAGTAGAATTGTTAGGGTTTGTGTTTTCTCTATCATCTAAGTTTATCATATTGTGTCGCTTTGTTACTCCGAGTCCACATAGCATACAAGCAGTGCTTGTTCCCAACCATAGACACAGCCTATCGATATACGTGACTAGGAACTTCCCGTAAGAGACTAGTTTTCCCGCCCGCCTGGCTGCACGTTTGGGTTTTGGTGCTTTGCAATTTCGGGTGGCCGTGTTTTCAAGGAGTTGTTTCAAAAAAAAAAAAAAAAAGAGAAAATTGAAAAGAAGCAAAAAGAGCTACATAGTTGCGTGTGTTCTACAAAAGAAAATCCAAAAAGAAACGTGTTGTGCTAGTTGAATCAAGTGAAGGCCTAAGTTTACTTTCCGCACCCGTAGTTGAGCAATCTTGTGCCTCGTCTCGTTGAGCTTTGCTAGCGTCTCTCTACTGCATTGCAACTTTTTCCACATATAGTTGCATTGCCCCATTATATCGCCTTGGGTGAGTATCATTGGTTGTCTACGGTCAGCGCTAGAGCTTGTTATTGGTGCAAATAGGTAGCCCACCTACAGCCCCACATATATCCTGCTTTGTCGTGTGATTTGTTCTTATACCCTTGATATTCGCTTCGCTACATCCGTGCACTAGTCCGTCAATCCAAGTTGGTAAGCAATACTAATTCACTTTGGAGCGGTAAGATTTACCTTTCTTATCGCTTTGAGTGAGTTGTGAGCGTACCACCAAAGAACTTTGTTTAGTGCACTAACCTACTAATCATGTCTTCTACCGAGAATGTTGATGTGATGCGTAAAAAGGACGCCGCTACACCGCTACTTGGCGTGAATTTGAGGCACTTCGTGATCACATGCAACGTGAAATACGAGTTGCTAGTGATGTGTTGGACAAGGATATTCAGAGTGTTCACTTGAAGGTCGATGAGACTACTACAAATGTTAACACCGTTCAAACATCGGTGACGACTCTTCAAGCATCTATACAAGCTTTGACAACCGCCGTTGGTGAGATACGTACCATGGTGCAACAACAACCACCACTCGATGAAGATGGCAGTGTGCAAGGTGACAATGCTGAAGCCGCTAATGCTCAAGGGCGTGGTGTTGGTCGTGGTCTTGGACGTGGCGTTGGTGATGCGTTCCGTGGTCGTGGTTTTGTCCCCGTCGGAGCCCAACGTGTTCCTCAACAACAAGACGATGGTTTGGGTAAGCCTAAGTTCTCAATTCCCCGATTTGAAGGAGGTACCGATGTTGAAGAATATCTTACATGGGAGCTGAAGATTGAGAGATTATGGCGTTTACATCCTGACTATATCGAAGATAGGAAGATCAAGCTTGCTTCCTCTGAATTTGATGGCTATGCATTGCGTTGGTGGGATGGACTTGTTCGTGCTCGTGAAGAAGATGGTGAGCTGCCTATTATCACATGGCGTGCTATGAAGGCGGCAATGAGAGCTCGTTTTGTGCCTACCAATTACTTGCGTTCCGTCTTTGACAAGTTGACCCAATTGAAACAAGGTGTGTTGACAGTTGATGCTTACTACATGGAGATGGAGATGCTTATGCAGCGTGCCCGTGTCCGTGAGTCTCTTGAGATGACACTACAAATGCGTTTTACGAATGGTCTCATGGTTTAATATCAAGGGAATTGTGCGTCATCACAGCTACGCTACTATGAATGAGCTACTACATCATGCAAGAGAAGCCGAGTCACAGCTTGGCTGAAGAAGCGCAACAGTAGGGGCCGTGCTACGTGCGCAGTGGCGCTACACGCCCGTGCCGCCGCCTTCTACGGCGCCATCTACGCGTCCTATGGATGTTCCTTCTTCGTCTAGCAAGCCGGTCTCCAATGTGTCTAACACAAGGAAGCCCGTTCCTGCAGCAAGTGGAACTAGTTCTAACATGTCGACAACGCAACCGTGACATGGTTTGTCATACATGTGGTGGCAAGGGTCACTTCAAGAAGGATTGTCCTAATCGCAAAGTTATGATAATTAATGAGGACAATGAGTATGAAACTGGAGATGATGCTGATCCAGATGCTCCGTATGAGGATGATTATGATGTTGATGGGTTTGATGCTTTCCCTTCAAGCTCAAACTATTGTTGTCTCGCAGCGTGTTCTTAATGTGCAGTCAAGTGCATCTACACAGCGCTGTAATTTGTTCCAAACAAAGGCACTAGTTGGTCCTGATAAAGCTTGCAAGGTCATTATTGATGGCGGGAGTTGTCGCAATCTAGCAAGCAAAGAGTTATGTGCCAAGCTGAAACTGAAGTATCTACCGCACCCACATCCATATTATATTCAAGTGGTTGAGCAATAATGGTGAGATGAAGGTGAGCCACATGGTGCGAGTTGATTTTGAGATTGGACCGTATAAGGATTCCATTGAATTTGATGTGGTTCCTATGACGGTTTGTCACCTGGCCGTTGGGCCGGCCATGGCTCTATGACCGTTCATGCAACACAATGGCCGCGCCAATACATATCACTTGGAGTTCAAGGGCAAGAAAATTAACTTACAGCCTATGTCACCACAGCAAATTGTCAATGAGTCTCGTCAGAAGATTGAAGTAAACTTGGAGGATGCATCCATAGATAGACGAGAGAATTGTAATGCCGTGAGTGATATAACGAAAAGTGCGAGAGTGAATTCCTTAGTATCATTAGCCACCAAACAAGACATGAGAGAATTTTGTGAGGATCCTACAGCCATGCCTATTGTGCTCATGTACAAGGGTACGGTTTTGGTTTCTAACGACATGACCCCTCTTCCTCTTGGTGTTTCTAATGTTTTGCAGAATTCAGCGACGTGTTTCGGAAGAGGTACCCGCAGACTTCCACCATTGCGAGGTATTGAGCATCAAATTGACTTGATCCCCGGAGCATCGCTGCCCAATAGGGCGCCATATAGAACGAATCCCGAAGAAACGAAGGAGATACGTAAGCAAGTACAAGCGCTACTCGACAAAGGTTATATCCGCATAAGCCTTAGTCCTTGTGCTCGTTCCTGTTATTCTTGTTCCTAAGAAAGATGGTACATGGCGTATGTGCGTAGATTGTAGAGCGATAAACAACATTACTATTCGATATCGTCATCCTATTCCTCGTTTAGAAGATATGCTAGATGAATTGAGTGGTGCTGCTGTTTTCACTAAAATTGATTTGCGTAGTGGTTATCATCAAATTAGGATGAAAGAAGGGGATGAGTGGAAAACCGCCTTTAAAACAAAATTTGGTTTATATGAGTGGTTAGTAATGCCTTTTGGTTTAACTAATGCACCTAGCACTTTCATGAGACTGATGAACCATGTTTTGCGTGATTTTATTGGCAAGTTTGTGGTTGTGTATTTTGATGATATATTAATCTACAGCCGCAATGAATCTGATCATATTATACATATTTGACATGTTTTGCAAGTGTTGCGTGATAGTAAACTCTATGGTAATCTTGAGAAGTGCACATTTTGCAAAGATAAGGTCATATTTCTGGGTTATGTTGTCTCTAAGCATGGAGTAGAAGTAGATGTGTCTAAAATTGAAGCTATTCAAAATTGGCCTACTCCCATGAATGTGAGTCAAGTTAGAAGTTTTCATGGTCTAGCTGGGTTTTATCGCCGTTTTGTGCCCAATTTTTCTACTATTGCTGCACCTTTGAATGAATTGACTAAAAAGGGTGTTGCATTTGAGTGGGCGTTGCCCAAGATCATGCTTTTGATGAACTGAAACGATTGTTAACTTCTGCACCGTTGCTTGCACTTCCTGATTTCAATAAGCAATTTGAGATTGAATGTGATGCTAGTGGTATTGGAATTGGTGGTGTGTTGATGCAAGAGGGTCGCCCAATTGCATATTTTTCTGAGAAACTTTCTGGTGCTAAGTTGAACTATCCTATCTATGATAAAGAATTGTATGCTTTAATTAGAGTTCTTGAGGTTTGGCAACATTATTTGTGGCCAAAAGAATTTATCATACATTCTGATCATGAAGCTTTGAAATATCTGAAAGCCCAATCTACTTTGCATAGGCGTCTTGCTAAGTGGGTTGAGTTCATTGAGTCTTTTCCGTACATTATTAAGCATAAAAAGGGAAAAGATAATATTGTTGCTGATGCTCTATCTAGGAAGACTATGCTATTAACCCATCTTGATGTTAAAATTCCTGGATTAGAGGTGTTATGTGATTTATATGCGATCGATCATGATTTTGCTGAACCATACCGCTTGTGTGCTATTGGTAAAGCATGGGAAAAATATCACATACATGATGGGTTCTTGTTTAGAGCTAACAAACTATGTGTTCCAGAATCGTCTCAGGCGTTTGCTCTTATTGCAGAATCACATGCTGGAGGTTTGATGGGTCAGTTTGGGGGTGAGTAGACGCTACTCATGCTCGCTGATCTTTTTGATTGGCCAAAGATGAGGCGGGACGTGGACAGTATGTGAAGAGGTGCATTACTTGCAACAAGTCCAAGTCCAAGCTGAAGCCTCACGGTTTGTATACTCCTTTACCGGCACCTACTACACCTTGGGAAGATATTAGTATGGATTTTGTGTTGGGTTTGCCGCGTACTAAGAGAGGCCATGATTCTATATTTGTGGTAGTGGACAGATTTTCTAAAATGTCACACTTTCTTGCTCTGCCACAAAAGCGACGATGCGTCGCATATTGCTAACCTGTTTTTCAGGGAGATTGTTCGACTACATGGAGTCCCGAAGACTATTGTTTCTGATCGTGATGTGAAGTTCATGAGCTACTTCGAAGACACTTTGGGGGAAGCTGGGGACAAAGCTACTGCTCAAGCACTACTTGTCATCCCCAAACTGATGGTCAAACGGAGGTGGTGAATCGAACCTTGTCACAACTGTTGAGATCCATGATCAAGAAGAACCTGAAGGAGTGGGAAGAGTGTTTGCCGCATGTGGAGTTTGCTTACAACAGGGCGGTACACTCTACCACAGAGCTGTGTCCTTTTGAGGTGGTGTATGGTTTCAAACCCATTACTCCACTTGACTTGTTGCCTTTGCCCATACATAAGAGAGTTAATATGGAGGCATCCAAGAGGGCAGATTTTGTGAAGAAAATACATGTGAAGACTAAAGAGTTGATAGAAAAGAAAGGCAAGAGCAATGCTGCAAGGATGAACAAGAAGCGCAAAGAGATGTTGTTCAAGCCTGGTGATATGGTGCAGGTACATTTTCGCAAGGATAGGTTCCCGAAGCTGCGGAAGTCTAAATTGAAGCCTCGTGGTGCTGGTCCTTACAAAGTGCTTGCCAAGATCAATGATAATGCATACTCGATAGATCTTCCAGCTTGATGAGTTTGGTGTCGTAATTCTTTCAATGTTGCTGATTTGACACCATATGACGGAGAAGACCTTGGAGCGTCGAGGTCGACGCCTTTTGAAGGGGGGGGAGATGATGAGGACATCCCTACCTCACTACTACCTCCGTCATTGCAAGATGAAGATGAAGCTGTGAAGCTCAAGTCCAATGAAGTTAGGATTGGACCAATGACACGAGCTCGTGCGAAGCTACTTAAACAACAGTGAACTTGTTCCTAAACGATACTTTGATTGACGAGAATTTTATACTACCTAAGTCGTATTACTTATGTATGATCAGGTATGAGGAGGAACCAAGCATCGCACGAGGAGAAGAGGAGCAAATGGACAAGAAGCCGGACGTGAAGTCGGACATGGAGCCGGACGTGAAGACATCCCATGGACGCGCGAGGGAGGAGCGGGAGGCATGCGCGAGAGGAGGAGTTCTTCAGCCGGTCCCGTGCCCGGCCGACCGGCCTGGCGCCGGGCCACCCGGTCACCAACCGGATTTTGAACCGGTGCCATCCGGCCACATCCAGGGAACACGGACCCTTCGTCCGGTTTCCGCCCGGTCACGTACCCGGTCTAGGACCGGACCTCCCGGTCCCAGTGCCCGGTTGACCGGCCCCCTGCACCGGCCGAGTCCGAGTCTGTCTCGACCAGATCTATTCTGGGTCGGTTATTTCCGTACTTTTTCGACCTGAGGTCGTCCCGAACGCCTATATAAGTCCCTGGGACGCCCCCAAAGTTGCTTTAGACCACGTTTAAGATAAACCCTAGTTCTTAGTTGTTTGCTCTGCAAAACTATTGAATACTACTCTCCAATTCGCATCGATCTGGAGTTTTATGCTACTGAAAGTTTGTGTGTGATCTGCTGTTCCATTGGGGATTAGAAGATTGCAATTTACCGCTTCGTGGTCGGCGGCTACGTGCGCAAGTGTGTGGAGTTGCGAATATCTTGCAGGGTTGAGAGCTGTTGCATTGGCATCAGGAATCAATCGAGAGACTTCGTCGGCGTCATACAAGTTATCCTCTTCATCATCATCGATTTCATCCGCTGCTACCATCGTGTGTTCATCACCACTGTCGCTTACTGAGAAGATCGGGCAACCCCATATCAATACATGTGTGGACTCCCTTGCTTTACCCGACGGGTTCGCAAAACTCGGGTTCCCTCTGATAATTATAAAAAGTTCGATGGATTGCAAGATCCAGAGGACTGGTTGGTCGACTACCTGGAAATAGTAAAGCTGATGGGCGGAACTAGAGCGACGGCCATGCAAAGCATCCAAGTTCATCTTAGTGGAGCCGCAAGATCTTGGATGAAGAAGTTACCAAGAGGATCCATCGACAGCTGGGGGACTTTTGAGGACATGTTCGTGAAAAATTTCCATTCCAAGTGCAAGAAGCCTGCATCAATAGAGCAGCTGATGTAGCCCCGCCTATCGTCGACGCTACACCATGGCCAAGGAGTCCCCCAAGTGGACCGACAACAACCTACGCGATACATGACAAGGTGAACCCTTTCCTTTCGACACTCGACGTCGACAATACGTTGGATGGTATACTACCTCATGGATATGTGTTATGTGTCATTAGGTACGAAGGTCGACAAGGAAGGGAAGAGGAGTCCATCATGCTTAAGGGAGAAGAAGAAGAATTGAGAAGAGAAGAAGGAAGGAAGAAGAAAGAAGAAGAAAGAAGAAGAGAAGAGGAGGGAGTGGAGGCTGGAGCCTCCAGGGCCACCATGGCCGGAGCCTCCAGGCTGCCAGGCCGGCCACCTACCAGGCCGGAGCCGCCAGGGTCCCCCAGGCCGGTACCATCTCAAGGAGATGGCCACGCGCTGGCATGGGCTAGGCCCGGTACTACCGGCCACCTCTCGGCCGGTACTACCGGCCGGCCACGGCGCCCTCCAGGCAGGCCACGTCGACCCCGCGGGAAGAAAAGGGCAGACCGGTACCTCCGGCCGAGGTACCGCCCGAGGTACCGCTCGGCCGCCCAACCATACTGGATACTTCGCCCAGTTTTGGTGCGTTTTCCGGTACCACGGCCGGTACCTCCGCCCGAGGTACCGCTCAGCCGAAACGAGCTCAAATCTGGACCGTTACCCTTCATCTGAACGTCCCTGATTTCATACCTTGTAATACCTAAAGTACCCTTGCACGAATCTGGGCTATATGTATCTCCCGTATCCCCATTTGCTAGGGTTAGACAAGATTTGGCTTAGAATAGGATTTGAGCTATGTCTCCCTAGGGTATCATCCCTCTGTAATCAAGGCCACCCTTGTTGTTGATTGAGTTTGTGAGTGAGATTCTAGTGTGTGCACTCTCTCTCCCTCACCGATTCCGTCTCCAACACCGTATCTCTCACCTCGGAATTCTACCGCGGTCTCTTCCGTGGGTGATTCTATTCGGCGTGGTCCATCGAGCCACGAGGGTAAGCATCGTTGTATCGGGTTGGTGTGCGTGCGTGTGTTCCCGTGTTCATCGTGTTCATCGCGTTCGTCGTGTTCTTCGTGTTCTTCCTCTTTTCCCCTTTCGTTTCCGGGTCAATTCGCAAGATCGGGCCACAAACGGGGTCTTAGACCTCATCATATGGTATCAGCAGCCTTTGGTTTCCACGGATTTGACCCTCCACCCACCCAATTTCGTCTCTAAAAAATTTCCCCAAAAATCCCCAAAAAATAGCCCCAATTTGCCTTTTGACGGATCTGCGATTTTGTTGCGTTTTGAGTGGTTTTGGTCCATTGATTCGGTGTCTCTAGTGTTGATCTACTAATTCCCCCACTTTCTATCCACAAATTCCTTCGATTTTCGAGTTTTGGGTCAATTTGGTTGGCTTTTGGGAAGAACAATAGAGAGAAAGGGAAGAACAGCTCGTGCGTGCTCCCAGGAAGAAAAAGCCACTAGCGGTACCACGGGTGGAGCCTCCAGCCACGCACGGGTGGAGCCTCCATCCAAGGTACCGCCCGAGGTACCGCTCGCGCGCGAGGCTTACAGTATGTGGTGATTGTTTCTCCGGTACCACCACCGGTACCTCCACCCTCCAGTACCGGCCAGGCCACCACCGGTACCTCCACCCTCCACCACCGACCATCACCACTACCCCTCACCGCCGGCCATCACCACCACCCTCTCCACCGCCGGCTATCACCGCAGCTCCTCCCCAACTCCGGTAAACACCGCCGCTGCCCCACCACCAACACCATCGCCGCGAGCTCACCGATACCGACATCGGCATACCACCGGCAAGGACCGCCACCCCCCTTCATCGCCGGAAAACACCGCCGCTGCCCCACCACCAACACCACCGCCGCGAGCTCACCAATACCGCCATCGGCATACCACCGGCAAGCACCGCCACCCCCCTTAATCACCGGCAAACACCGCCACCCCCCCAAACCATCGGGAAACACCGCCGCGGCAAACCACGACCACCGCCGCCACCGCAAGCTCACCGATACCGCCATCGGCATACCACCGGCAAACATCGCCGCTGCCCCACCACCACCACCGCCGCCGCGAGCTCACCGATATCACCACCGGCATACCACTGCCATCGATGTCAAGCTACTTTGACCCGACTTTTCTCCTAACTTGTGTTTGCTTGTTCCGGTTTGAGTGCCTTGTTTGTGAAACTAACCCGCAGCTCCGAAGCAAGCGACGACATCCTCGGCACCCCGAACTTGCAACCGTACTCTTGACACCACCGCCATCATCGCAAGTTGTGTGTTCCGACACCGCCTAACATTTTCATCTAGGTATAACTTGCTCCCCACCTTGTAACCCCTCTTCTTTTGCGATCTATCCTATCGAGCATTGCTTTTTGAGTGTTGCGAGACATTGCACGTGGCCCCGATTGTGAGGTGTGTGTGTAGTGTGGAGTCAAGCTTCTAAGCAAAACTCATGTGGCAAGATAGCAAAAGCGAGCTAACGCTAACATAGAGGGTGAAAAAGAAAGAAAAGCACAACAAGAGTGCAAGTGCCATCATACATACAAAAGTGTACAAAGTGCCACCATAGATACAAAAGAGTGCAAGTGCCACCAAATACAAAAGAGAAAAAGCTGTTAAGCAAAAGAGAGAAAAGAGAAGAGAGGCTACGTGTGAATCTTGTTGTCTCTTCGTTTGCAACCAAAGCTTTGATCTCTTCTTGTGTTAGTGTGACACCGAGCACCCTTGCTTAAGGGCTTCTTACACTTTTCCGCTCAGTCCTTGGTCGCACTAACCCCATTCATCTCGTGTGTGCGTTCCATATCTTTTCCGCGTTTATAGTGATCTTCACATTGACATTTGGATTTTTGGACCTCACCCACTTTTAACAACATACTCAATCTTGGATTTTGTCTTTTGGCTTTCCACCATACTCACCTAACACCATATTTGCTAGCTTTTGCGTGTGTTTTTGCGTGAGTACCCGATACAATTGTTCTAACTCTCAGTTTTGTTGGATCACCCCGATCTTATCATACCACGGTAAGGTTGCGAGGTAGTGTTCTTCCACTAACACCCACCATATAGATCTTGTCGTGCTAACATGGATAGCGAAGAAGAAGATACGGAGGAGTACACGGAGCACTTCGAGGTGGATACCTCTTCAAGCACCGCGGATGTGGAAGAACATGTGGAGCTCGACACCGACTATGGCTCCACGAGCATCACCGACATGACCGACATAGAGGAGCTCTACATCGACAATGGCTCCTCAAGCATGGATGACATGGTGGAGCGCCACCTTGAGAACGATTTCGACGAGCTCTACATCGACAATGGCTCGTCAAGCATGGACGACATGGTGGGGCAACACCACGACTACGACATCGACGACATGGTGGAGCAACACCACGAGTACGACATCGACGACTTGGTGGAGCAACGCCACGCCTACGACATCGACACCATGGCGGAACCTCACCTAGTCTCTACAAGGAGCAACGACGATGCTCCCAAGTACCACCACTTGGCCATTGGAGCTACATATGAAGATCAAGGACAACCACGATGGCACTATCATATGGATCATCAAGAGCGTCCCCATCATGAGCGTCATCGACACACTTCTACGAGCTCCACAAGGCGCCACCATGAGAGTGCTTATGCACAAGATCGTCGACTTCAAGTACACCATATGGAGCATCAAGAGCGTCCCCGTCATGAGCGTCATCGACACTCTTCTCCAAGCTCCACAAGGCGCCGCAAGCAACATGCCAAGTCGCATGAGCCATCATCTAGGCATGGCAAGGACCGTCATCGACATACGTCACCACATGAGCTTCGCCGCCACAAGCCACTTCATGATCGCCATCGACCAACATCTTCCACGAGTCTTCGACGACACCACTCAAGCCATGGTGATGATGCACGAAGACGAGAGCCTCGACATGAAGGCGACAAACACCATGATAGGGTGCCTACCACTCCAAGGATAGCAAGTGCACATCGAGCATACCTTCCTCATAAGGCGACTTCCACCTCTTGTGCCACCACCACAATGGCCTCTACCTCGTCACGTGCCTATGGACTCCGATGCTACAAATGCAAGCAACAAGGCCACCCTCCACGGGAATGTCCCAATCTCCTATGTGAGGTGTGCAAGGCCAAGGGTCACGTGGCATGGCAATGCACAATGCCAAGCGCCAAGAAGCTCTACTTCGACGAGCTCAATGCACAAGTCTCCAAGATTCCTATCGCGCCCACACTTCAAGATGAAGATCGCCAAAGTAAACTCAAGGTTGATGTGGATCCGAGCCTAGCTCTCTACTACACCACGACGCCACCGCTTGAGGATGACTTGGGAGGCGATGGAGTTGAGCATGGTGACCATGGGATTCTCCCTACACCTACGGAGGCGCATGGAGTTGAGATGGTTGAGCATGGGATTTTCCCTTCAACCAAGGAGGCGCATGGAGATGAGAAAGTCGAGCCTACTCCTATATGCTTGATTGATGAGTTGGTACCAATCCCATGTGAGAATGAGAGCCACTTAGCCCACTTGAGTGAGCGTGATAGTGAGTTGAGTGACTTCCACCCCATATGTGAGTTTGAGTGCTTCCGTTTGGAGGACATGAGTGATACACTAAGTGAGTTGAGAGAGGTAGATGATAGGTCCATGGAGGACATCGCTTTTGCTAACACATTAACCTCTCCCTCGTTTGTGTCTTCTTATGTTGCACTAGGTTCCACGGAGGACGAGTTCCCGCTCATGGAGACGATGTACATGGTGCATGAAGATGATGATATCTCACCATGCTTGCTCCAAGATGGATATGTCGACCACATGGATCCTCCTACTTCCACAACACCTACATCAAATGAGTCGGCCTTCAAAGGTAACAACATAGGTGTTGATGATGCCATGATCCCACTAGTGGACATGATGACTTATGAGTGCATGCATGATCTTGATGATACATTTGCTACGTCACATGTTTCTTTCATATTCCCATGCGATGCTTTGCTTGCTAACATTGTTGATCATGTGGAAGTGAATGCTTGTGATACCATGACCATGCCATGCTATGAGAGCTTCAATTTTTCCACCATTGCTTGCAATATGTCGACCACTTGCTCTTTACCATGTATTGCTTGCAATGATAATGACAAGGATGATATTAGCTTCCGCATGCTTTGCCCAAAATGTTTGCACTACTCCATGATCGTTGCATCCAAGATTGTGAACAATTCCCCTTTCTTATGCTTGGTATGCAAACATGCTTATTTCATTGTCCACGAGATGGCCCCCATAGCCTTCTCCATTTTTGATGATCATGAGTACCCACATACCACACATGCACCTTCATGCCATTTGCACTATCGCCATGCATTTCATACTATCTTGCTTGACACTAATGGTGATGTGCACAAGTCTTGGAACATCATGATGGATGATGTGTTCCTCTACCATGCACATACGCTTTTTGTTTTCTCTTTTGTGTGTATAGGGACCCGAATGACTACCTCCACCGCTACGGAGCATGAGCTCACGAAACGCGCAATTGAGAGCTACCCCAACACGGACGAGATATATGATCCAACCCATGGGATCCACGCCAAAGGGTATGTTCCCAAACGCCTTCGGCCTCGTGTGTTTCCGGCTTGTCTTGTCGAGCTTCCGGTTTGGACCAATACCTCGTCACCTCTTTTGCTTCTTATGCAACATAGCTTGACACATCTTGTTGGCACAATGGTTGTTGTATGTCTTGATGCTTTCATCATACATTCCGACAATCTCAAGGACCATGTCATACATGTGAGAGACACCTTATGCATCTTGTGCAACATGTCACTCATAAAGTTGCTCTTCTTTGGATTTCTCATTTCATCTTTGGCAATTGAAATGGATTCTTGGACACTTGAGGATACCCATACTTGGCTCACGCCAACCATACTTTCCCAAGCTAGAAGTTTCCATCTCTTTGCCATTGCACATAACAATTTTGCCCAAAATTTTGCCGCCGATACTTGCCTTTTGATTGTTCCATTTGTGTGGGACAATGCTACACATCACATTTTTGACACTTTACAAACCAAACTTTTACATGCACAAACTTTTGCCCCACCAAATTTTGGATACATCGACACTCTTTTGGTTCCCATTTTTGCGAAATGCCTCTTGGAGAAACGACTTGATGCTTCGTATTTGATTGAGAGCCTCTTGTTCGCCGATCACAAAATTGGCATCCACAAACTTTCCATTTGCAAGTTGTTTTTCCCCAAGCTCTTCTTCGACCGCGACTTTATCCCTCTACCACAACATGGGACAATCGTCATGGACTACACCGTCCGTGAGGAGGAACAAGAGTCGAGGACGACTCTTCCCCAAGGGGGGGGGAGATGATGTAGCCCCGCCTATCGTCGACGCTACACCATGGCCAAGGAGTCCCCCAAGTGGACCGACAACAACCTACGCGATACATGACAGGGTGAACCCTTTCCTTTCGACACTCGACGTCGACAATACGTTGGATGGTATACTACCTCATGGATATGTGTTATGTGTCATTAGGTACGAAGGTCGACAAGGAAGGGAAGAGGAGTCCATCATGCTTAAGGGAGAAGAAGAAGAATTGAGAAGAGAAGAAGGAAGGAAGAAGAAAGAAGAAGAAAGAAGAAGAGAAGAGGAGGGAGTGGAGGCTGGAGCCTCCAGGGCCACCATGGCCGGAGCCTCCAGGCTGCCAGGCCGGCCACCTACCAGGCCGGAGCCTCCAGGGTCCCCCTGGCCGGTACCATCTCAAGGAGATGGCCACGCGCGGGCATGGGCTAGGCCCGGTACTACCGGCCACCTCTGGCCGGTACTACCGGCCGGCCACAGCGCCCCTCCAGGCAGGCCACGTCGACCCCGCGGGAAGAAAAGGGCAGACCGGTACCTCCGGCCGAGGTACCGCCCGAGGTACCGCTCGGCCGCCCAACCATACTGGATACTTCGCCCAGTTTTGGTGCGTTTTCCGGTACCACGGCCGGTACCTCCGCCCGAGGTACCGCTCAGCCGAAACGAGCTCAAATCTGGACCGTTACCCTTCATCTGAACGTCCCTGATTTCATACCTTGTAATACCTAAAGTACCCTTGCACGAATCTGGGCTATATGTATCTCCCGTATCCCCATTTGCTAGGGTTAGACAAGATTTGGCTTAGAATAGGATTTGAGCTATGTCTCCCTAGGGTATCATCCCTCTGTAATCAAGGCCACCCTTGTTGTTGATTGAGTTTGTGAGTGAGATTCTAGTGTGTGCACTCTCTCTCCCTCACCGATTCCGTCTCCAACACCGTATCTCTCACCTCGGAATTCTACCGCGGTCTCTTCCGTGGGTGATTCTATTCGGCGTGGTCCATCGAGCCACGAGGGAAAGCATCGTTGTATCGGGTTGGTGTGCGTGCGTGTGTTCCCGTGTTCATCGTGTTCATCGCGTTCGTCGTGTTCTTCGTGTTCTTCCTCTTTTCCCCTTTCGTTTCCGGGTCAATTCGCAAGATCGGGCCACAAACGGGGTCTTAGACCTCATCAGCAGCTAAGGGCCTGCAAGCAGAAGTATGATGAGTCAATGAGGGCGTATATCCAACAATGGAGCATCATAAAAAAATTGGCAGAAAACGTATCCGATGAAGGAGCAATCGATGCATTTGTCGCAGGGATCCGAAGAAGAGATTTGATCGAGGACTTGGGTAGATCCAATCCGAGAACAATAGAAGAACTCATGGAGATAGTGAATCACTAGGTGGATGGCGAAGACGCCGTCCAAAAGAAACGACAGAGGTCACCCGAAGAGGATCAGAATAGAAACAACAATCAAAATAGACGATGTTATCGTCACTTCTCAGATAATGACGGTCCCCGCCAAGTGGCGGCTGGCTTCCGAGGAAATAGTGGGGGAAATCATCGAGATGATTATTAGAGAGGCAATGACCAGCGCAATGATCATAGAGATGTGCCAGGCTCCAGCAGACAAAATAATCGACCACGGTTTCTGAGGCTATACAATATATCACCCGAAGATCTTCTGAATGGGCCGTGTGATGTAGCCCCGCCTAACGACGACGCTACACCATGGCCAAGGAGTCCCCCAAGTAGACCGACAACCCGAACCTGTGCGATACATGACAAGGTGAACCCAATCCTCTTTACCCTCGACCTCGGTACACCCTTGGATAGAGTACTACCTCATGTCGATATTCATTGTGTTACTAGGTACAAACATTGACAAGGGTTCACAATGGAGGAGTTCATCATGCTCAAGGAAGGGAAGAGGAAACACTCACTTTGCACAAGGGAGAAGAAGGAAAGAAGAAGAAAGAAGGAAGAGCAAAGGAGGCCGGCCCCTCCACCTCAAGGGAGGCCGGAGCCTCTACCCAAAGGGAGGCCGGAGCCTCCAGGCATCCCTGGCCAGAGCCTCCACCCAGGCCGGCCACATCTTCCCCAAGCCTCCACATCGCTGCGCGGGAATAAGGCAGGACCGGTACCTCTGGGTGGAGCCTCCACCCAGGCACGAGTGGAGCCTCCACCCAAGCACGAGTGGAGCCTCCACCCAAGGTACCGCTCTAGGCCTTTTCTCCATGCGGGAAGGAAGCACAAGACCGGTACCACGAGTGGAGCCTCCACCTAGGGGCTGGCTGGAGCCTCCACCCGAGGTACCGCCCGAGGTACCGCTCGCGCGCCAAGTACCCTGGACATTTGCTCTCCAATTTGAAGGCTTTCCGGTACCTCCACCGGAGGTACCGCCCGTGGTACCGCCCGCACGTAAATCAACCCAGATCTGAACCGTTGATCGCCATCGTGCGGCTGTAACTTGTTTACCTCTTTCCCCAAACTACCCTTGACTTGAATCTGGCTATATGTATCTCCCGTGCTCCTCATTTGTAGGGTTAGACAAGATTTGGCTTAGAATAGATTTTGAGCTTTGTCTCCCTAGGGTATCATCCCTCTGTAATCAAGGCAACCCTTGTTGTTGATTGGATTTGTGAGTGAGATTCTAGTGTGGTGCACTCTCTCTCCCTCACCGATCTCCGTCTCCAACACCGGTCTCTCACCTCGGAATTCTACCGCGGTCTCTTCCGTGGGTGATTCTATTGGCGTGGTCCATCGAGCCACGGGGGTAAGTATCGATTGTATCGGGTTGGTGTGCGTGCGTGTGTTCTTCGTGCTCGTCGTGTTCATCGTGTTCTTCATTTCCCCTCTTTTCCCCTTTCGATTCCGGGTCAATTCGCGAGATCGGGCCACAAACGGGGTCTTAGACCTCATCATATGGTATCAGCAGCCTTTGGTTTCCGCGAATTTGACCCCCCACCCACCCAATTTCATCTCTGAAAAATTTCCCAAAAAATTCCCCAAAAAATAGCCCTAATTTGCCTTTTGACGGATCTGCGATTTTGTTGCGTTTTGAGTGGTTTTGGTCCATGGATTTGGTGTCTCTAGTGTTGATCTACTAATTCCCCCACTTTGTAGCCACAAATTTCTTCAAATTTCGAATTTTGGGTCAATTTGGTTGGCTTTTGGGAAGAACAAGAGAGAGAAAGGGAAGAACAGCTCGTGCGTGCTCCCAGGAAGAAAAAGCCACGAGCAGTACCACGGGTGGAGCCTCCAACCACGCACGGGTGGAGCCTCCACCCAAGGTACCGCCCGAGGTACCGCTCGCGCGCGAGGCTTACAGTATGTGGTGATTATTTCTCCGGTACCACCACCGGTACCTCCACCCTCCAGTACCGGCCAGACCACCACCGGTACCTCCACCCTCCACCACCGGCCATCACCACTACCCCTCACCGCCGGCCATCACCACCACTCCTCTCCGCAGCCGGCAAGCACCGCCACCCCCCTTAATCATCGGCAAACACCGCCACCCCCCTTTATCACCGGCAAACACCGCCACCCCCCCAAACCATCGGTAAACACCGTCGAGGCACCACCACCACCACCGCCGCCACCGCAAGCTCACCGATATCACCACCGACATACCACCGCCATCGACGCCAAGCTACTTTGACCCTTTTCTTCCGCTAACTTGTGTTTGCTTGTTCCGGTTTGAGTGCCTTGTTTGTAAAACTAACCCGCAGCTCCGAAGCAAGCGACGACATCCTCGGCACCCCAAACTTGCAAACGTACTCTTGACACCACCGCCGTCATCGCAAGTTGTGTGTTCCGACACCGCCTAACATTTTCATCTACGTATAACTTGCTCCCCACCTTGTAACCCCTCTTCTTTTGCGATCTATCCTATCGAGCATTGCTTATTGAGTGTTGCGAGACATTGCACGTGGCCCCGATTGTGAGGTGTGTGTGTAGTGTGGAGTCAAGCTTCTAAGCAAAACTCGTGTGGCAAGATAGCAAAAGCGAGCTAACGCTAACATAGAGCGTGGAAAAAAAAAAGCACAAAAAGAGTGCAAGTGCCATCATACATACAAAAGTGTACAAAGTGCCACCATAGATACAAAAGAGTGCAAGTGCCACCATATACAAAAAGAGAAAAAGCTTTTAAGCAAAAGAGAGATAAGAGAAGAGAGGCCACGTGTGAATCTTGTTGTCTCTTCGTTTGCAACCAAAACTTTGATCTCTTCTTGTGTTAGTGTGACACCGAGCACCCTTGCTTAAGGGCTTCTTACACTTTTCCGCTCATTCCTTGGTCGCACTAACCCCGTTCATCTCGTGTGTGCGTTCCATATCTTTTCCGTGTTTATAGTGATCTTCACATTGACATTTGGATTTTTGGACCTCACCCACTTTTAACAACATACTCGATCTTGGATTTTGTCTTTTGGCTTTCCACCATACTCACCTAACACCATATTTGCTAGCTTTTGCGTGTGTTTTTGCGTGAGTACCCGATACAATTGTTCTAACTCTCGGTTTTGTTGGATCACCCCGATCTTATCATACCACGGTAAGGATGCGAGGTAGTGTTCTTCCACTAACATACACCATATAGATCTTGTCGTGCTAACATGTATAGCGACGAAGAAGATACGGAGGAGTACACGGAGCACTTCGAGGAGGATACCTCTTCAAGCACCGCGGATGTGGAGGAACATGTGGAGCTCTACTCCGACCATAGCTCCCCAAGCATCACCGACATGTCCGACATCGAGGAGCTCGACAATGACCATAGCTCCCCAAGCATCACCGACATCTCCGACATCGAGGAGCTCGACAACGACCATGGCTCCCCAAGCATCATCGACATGGACGACATGGTGGAGCGCCACCTTGAGGACGACTTCGACGAGCTCTACATCGACAATGGCTCAACAAGCATCGACAACATGGTGGAGCAACGCCACACCTACGACATCGACACCGTGGCGGAGCCTCACCTCAACTTCACCATGAACAACGCCGGTGCTCCCACATACCCCTACATGGCCAATGGAGCTACATATGAAGATGGAGGACCTCCACGATGGCACCATCATATGGATCGTCAAGAGCATCCCCATCATGAGCGTCATCGACACACTTCCCCGAGCTCCACAAGGCGCCACCATGAGAGTGCTTATGCACAAGATCGTCGACTTCAAGTACACCATATGGAGCATCAAGAGCGTCCTCAACATGATCGTCATCGACACTCTTCTCCAAGCTCCACAAGGCGCCGCAAGCAACATGCCAAGTCGCATGAGCCATCATCTAGGCATGGCAAGGACCGTCATCGACATACGTCACCACATGAGCTTCGCCGCCACAAGCCACTTCATGATCGCCATCGACCAACACCTTCCACGAGTCTTCGACGACACCACTCAAGCCATGGTGATGATGCACGAAGACGAGAGCCTCGACATGAAGGCGACAAACACCATGATAGGGCGCCTACCACTCCAAGGATGGCAAGTGCACATCGAGCATACCTTCCTCATAAGGCGACTTCCGCCTCTTGCGCCACCACCACAATGGCCCCTAGCTCATCACATGCCTACGGACTCCGATGCTACAAGTGCAAGCAACAAGGCCACCGCCCACGGGAATGTCCCAATCTCCTATGTGAGGTATGCAAGGCCAAGGGTCACGAGGCATGGCAATGCACAAAGCCAAGCGCCAAGACGCTCTACTTCGACGAGCTACAAGCCCAAGCCACCAAGAAGCCTACGGCGCCCACACTTCAAGATGAAGACCTCCAAGGCCATCGCAAGGATGATGTGGATCCGAGCCTAGCTCTCCACAACACTACGGCACCACCGATGGAGGACGACTTGGGAGGCGATGGAGTTGAGATGGTTGAGCATGGGAATTTCCCTTCAACCAAGGAGGCGCATGGAGATGAGAAAGTCGAGCCTACTCCCCTATGCTTCATTGATGAGTTGGTACCAATCCCATGTGAGCATGAGAGCCACTTAGCCCACTTGAGTGAGAGTGATAGTGAGTTGAGTGACTTCCACCCCATATGTGAGTTTGAGTGCTTCCGTTTGGAGGACATGAGTGATACACAAAGTGAGTTGAGAGAGGTAGATGATAGGTCCATGGAGGACATCACATTTGCTAACACATTAACCTCTCCCTCGTTTGTGTCTTCTTATGTTGCACTAGGTTCCACGGAGGATGAGTTCCCGCTCATGGAGACGATGTACATGGTGCATGAAGATGATGATATCTCACCATGCTTGCTCCAAGATGGACATGTTGACCACATGGCTCCTCCTACTTCCACAACACCTACCTCAAATGAGTCGGCCTACAAAGGTAACAACATAGGTGTTGATGATGCCATGATCCCACTAGTGGACATGATGACTTATGAGTGCATGCATGGTCTTGATGATACATTTGCCACGTCACATGCTACTTTCATATTCCCATGCGATGCTTTGCTTGATAACATGGTTGATCATGTGGAATTGATTGCGTGTGATACCATGACCATGCCATGCTATGAGAGTTTCAATTTTCCTACGATTGCTTGCAATATGTCGCCCAATTGCTCTTTCCAATGTATTGCTTGCAATGATAATGACAAGGATGACATTAGCTTCCGCATGCTTTGCCCACAATGTTTACACTCTTCAATGATCCTTGCATCCAAGATTGTGAACACTTGCTCTTTCTTATGCTTGGTATGCAAGAATGCTTATTTCATTGTCCACGAGATGGCCCCCATAGCCTTCTCACTTGTTGATGATCATGAGTTACCACATGCCATGAATGCACCTTCTTGCCATATGCACCATCGCCATGCATTTCATACTATCTTGATTGACACTAATGGTGATGTGCACAAGACATGGAACATCATGATGGATGATGTGTTCCTCTACCATGCACACACGCTTTTTGTTTTATCTTTTGTGTGTATAGGTACCCGAATGACAACTTCCACCGCTACGGAGCATGAGCTCACGAAACGCGCAATTGAGAGCTACCCCAACACGGACGAGATACATGATCCAACCCATGGGATTCACGCCAAAGGGTATGTTCCCAAACGCCTTCGCCCTCGTGTGTTTCCGGCTTGTCTTGTCGAGCTTCCGGTTTGGTCCAATGCCTCGTCACCTCTTTTGCTTCCTTCGCAACATATCTTGACACATCTTGTTGGCACAATGGTTGTTGTATGTCTTGATGTTATCATCATACAATCCGAGAATCTCAAGGACCATGTCATACATGTGAGAGACACCTTATGCATCTTGTGCCACATGTCACTCATAAAGTTGCTCTTCTGTGGATTTCTCATTTCCTCTTTGGCACTTGAAATGGATTCTTTGACACTTGAGGATACCCATACTTGGCTCACGCCAACCATACTTTCCCAAGCTTGAAGTTTCCATCCCTTTGCCATTGCATATAACAATTTTGCCCCAAATTTTGCCGCCAATACTTGCCTTTTGATTGTTCCATTTGTGTGGGACAATGCTACACATCACATTTTTGACACTTTACAAACCAAACTTTTACATGCACAAACTTTTGCCCCACCAAATTTTGGATACATCGACACTCTTTTGGTTCCCATTTTTGCCAAATGCCTCTTGGAGAAACGACTTGATGCTTCGTATTTGATTGAGAGCCTCTTGTTCGCCGATCACCAAATTGGCATCCACAAGCTTTCCCTTCGCAAGTTGTTTTTCCCCAAGTTCTTCTTCGACCGCTTCATCAACAAACAAACTCCCAAGTACTTGGTGAGCAAGACGTTTACCATCTCGAACCTCTCGCCACAACATGGAGATGAGGAGGAACAAGAGTCGAGGACGACTCTTCGCCAAGGGGGGGGGGGGGAGATGATGTAGCCCCGCCTAATGACGACGCTACACCATGGCCAAGGAGTCCCCCAAGTAGACCGACAACCCGAACCTGTGCGATACATGACAAGGTGAACCCAATCCTCTTTACCCTCGACCTCGGTACACCCTTGGATAGAGTACTACCTCATGTCGATATTCATTGTGTTACTAGGTACAAACATCGACAAGGGTTCACAATGGAGGAGTTCATCATGCTCAAGGAAGGGAAGAGGAAACACTCACTTTGCACAAGGGAGAAGAAGGAAAGAAGAAGAAAGAAGGAAGAGCAAAGGAGGCCGGCCCCTCCACCTCAAGGGAGGCCGGAGCCTCTACCCAAAGGGAGGCCGGAGCCTCCAGGCATCCCTGGCCGGAGCCTCCACTCAGGCCGGCCACATCTTCCCCAAGCCTCCACATCGCTGCGCGGGAATAAGGCAGGACCGGTACCTCTGGGTGGAGCCTCCACCCAGGCACGAGTGGAGCCTCCACCCAAGCACGAGTGGAGCCTCCACCCAAGGTACCGCTCTAGGCCTTTTCTCCATGCGGGAAGGAAGCACAAGACCGGTACCACGAGTGGAGCCTCCACCCAGGGGCTGGCTGGAGCCTCCACCCGAGGTACCGCTCGCGCGCCAAGTACCCTGGACATTTGCTCTCCAATTTGAAGGCTTTCCGGTACCTCCACCGGAGGTACCGCCCGTGGTACCGCCCGCACGTAAATCAACCCAGATCTGAACCGTTGATCGCCATCGTGCGGCTGTAACTTGTTTACCTCTTTCCCCAAACTACCCTTGACTTGAATCTGGCTATATGTATCTCCCGTGCTCCTCATTTGTAGGGTTAGACAAGATTTGGCTTAGAATAGATTTTGAGCTTTGTCTCCCTAGGGTATCATCCCTCTGTAATCAAGGCAACCCTTGTTGTTGATTGGATTTGTGAGTGAGATTCTAGTGTGGTGCACTCTCTCTCCCTCACCGATCTCCGTCTCCAACACCGGTCTCTCACCTCGGAATTCTACCGCGGTCTCTTCCGTGGGTGATTCTATTGGCGTGGTCCATCGAGCCACGGGGGTAAGTATCGATTGTATCGGGTTGGTGTGCGTGCGTGTGTTCTTCGTGTTCGTCGTGTTCATCGTGTTCTTCATTTCCCCTCTTTTCCCCTTTCGATTCCGGGTCAATTCGCGAGATCGGGCCACAAACGGGGTCTTAGACCTCATCACCGTGTCAGATGCATTTTTTCCTCGACAGCGAGGGGAAAAGACAGTCAGGCCATCTTCAGAAGGACTGTCGAAATTTCCAAGCTTTGCACAGGTATGCGGAGAGCGCCAATACACAAGCGGCAAACAAGGGGTATGTACAGGGGCCAAGGAGTGAAATTCACCTGCCACCACCACCCACGATTACCAATGCAAATCAGCATCAGTTCCAATTGGCGGCACCTCCAGGCAACAATGTCGAATACATTGACACAACGGGAGCAGTGTCCATGATTCAGAAAGGCAGACCCTCGAATAGGGCTCAGAAGTTAATTTCGCGATAGGTATACATGACAGAGAAGATGCCTCCACCAACCATCGAGTACCTTAATTGGTCAGCACAGGACATAGGATTCACTCAAGCGGACCACCCGCCTTAAGTTCCACTACCAGGACAATCAACTATGATTTTACCGGTGGTGATTGCGGGATTCGAGGTCTCGCGCATATTCATCCACGGAGGAAGCAGTCTGAACCTCATGTACGCGGATACGCTGAGGAAGATGAATATTTCTCTGGCAAACCTGACACCAACGGATACACGTTTCCATGGCATTACACCTGAGAAGCCAAACTATCCTTTGGGAGAGATCAATCTCGACGTACAGTTTGGAACTCGAGAAAATTTTAGGAGTTTGAAGTTATAGATTTTCCATCATAGTACCACGCTCTCTTGGGATGACCCGCGTATGCCAGATTCATGGCTGTGCCACATTATACATACCTATTATGGAGGATTCCTGGACCCAATGGCCCAATCACGGTGAAAGGAAGCTTTGCTTTGGCAGATAAATGCGACAAGGATTTCCATATGCTCTCTGAAACCTTCGGGATGCAGCTGAGTACGAAGCATCCAAGCTCACCACCAACTATGACGTGTTACCTGACGGAGGAAGATCCTTGCAGGAGCAAGCTTTCGACACCTCCAAGAACTCTAAGGAAGTGCAGATTCACCCGACAGATCCCAAGAAGACGACAGCCATCGCAACAAACATGGATAGCGCATAGGAAAGCGCGCTCGTCAGGTTCCTCCGTGAGCGTTAGGAAATCTTCGCATGGTGTCCAGCTGACATGCCAGGAGTACCCAGGGAACTTACCGAGCACCCTCTCAATCTAGATCCAAGAGCCAGACCAATTCGACAACCTTTGCAGCGTTTTTCTGAGCCAAACCGCAAAGCTATGCTATCTGAGATCTATCGACTTAAAGAAGCGGGTTTGATCAAGGAGCTGCACACCGAGGCCACATGGGTTGCCAACTAGTGCTGGTCCCGAAGAAAAACACTGAGGTCCTTCGCATGTGCGTCGATTTCATGTGTCTCAATAAAAATTGTCCAAAGGATCACTTTCCCCTCCCGAGGATCGATCAAATTATCGACTCCAAGCGGGTTGTGAGCATCTTTCCTTCTGGACGCGTATTCTGGTTACAAACAGATTCGTTTAAAAGAAGAAGATGAAGTCAAAACAGCTTTCATAACCCCTTATTGCGTGTTCTGCTACAGGACAATGCCATTCGGGTTGAAAAACGCGGGAGCCACATATCAGAGGATGATGCAGAAATGTCTCGCCATGCAGATTGGCAAGAACGTTCAATTATACATCAACGACATCTTCATCACAACAAAGATAGGGTCCTCTCTAGTCGATGACCTGCGAGAAAAACCTTCGACAACCTAGACAAGTTCCGCCTCAAGCTGAACCCGACGAAATGTTCCTTTGGAGTTCCTGCGGGAGAACTTCTCGGATACTTGGTATCAACCAGAGGAATCGAGGTCAACCCAGAAAAAATACAAGCTATCGTGACGATGAGGAAACCAACTAAGCTCAAGGAAATACAACAATTGACTGGGCCAGTCGCAGCTTTGAGCAGATTCATTGCAAGGTTGGGAGAAAAAGAGCTATTCTACGCGCTCATCAATCAAGGAGAAAAGTTCGAGTGGAACGAAGAAGCAGACAATGCCTTTGAGCATCTCAAGCACACAATTTCAACACCGCCAATACTGGTGGCTCCGAAGGATAAAGAACCTCTCCTGTTATACATCGCGGCCACACCTCAGGTGGTCAGCACAGTCCTCGTGGTAGAGCGAGAAGAAGAAGGAAAGATTCACGGGGTGCAGCGGCCAATATATTTCCTTAGTGAAGTCTTATCACCATCCAAACAGCGCTACCCGCAGTATCAGAAGATGGCTTATGGAATTTTCATGTCAGAAAGAAAGCTAAGGAACAATTTTTCGGCACACCCGATAATAGTGGTCAACGAGGCCCCTCTCTCAAATATATTGAACAATCCAGAAGCTACATGACGTGTCTCCCTCTAGGGAATCAAGCTTTCCCCTCGGGACATCACATATGAAAAAAGAAAGGCGTTCAAGTCGCAAATTCTTCCTGACTTCGTCGCGGAGTGGATTGAATTGCAAAACACAGGACCCCCCAGATTTATCGCTTACCTGGAACATGAATGTCGGGACCCCGAACTAGCTGTCCGAAATTCCCGTTAGTATACAGTTCACGAACCCATGATGAGTGCGCTGTGAACACATAACCGAACTTATATCAAAGTTACACCATCCATTACAAAATGGAATAAGAAAATTACAATAAGGTCACATGAACAATACTTTCATAATAGCCTCGAAGGGCCTAACTAAACATCAGAGTAGTATCATCACTTTAACAGCGCAGAGCCCAAGTCATCTGCCATAGCCCTATAGGAAACTGCCTGGGAGAACGTTCCTAGATTGCATAGACGTCGTCCAATCCTTCTTCATTTGTTGAACTCCTTCAAGTATGGCGAAGTAAATAGCCAGGGACAAAGCCGTGAGTACATTGGAATTGTACTCGCAAACCATCAAGAAGGTACTTTGCAAGAGTGCAAGATAACAAGTGCTAATCTAAGATGACAAGAGGGAAAGACTACTCTTGCGGAGACAACATGTGAAAGAGAAATAGTTTCTCTTGTGGATATAGCATGTTGATGAGGACATCCCATCTCTTGATACAACCGATGTACCTACAGCTACACAAATACAAGGACCAATCACTCGAGCTCGTGCCAAACAACTTAACTATCAGGTACTTTCGTTTCTTGGAACTATTCCTCACATACATGAGAATATGATGCTGCCTAAATCAGATATGTTTGTTACTCTTAGGAATGATGGACCAAGCATGGATGACGAGGATAAGCATTGGAGCATGATCACGCATGGAGGAGATGGCAACAAGCGTTTGAGGATTGAAGATGACGCCGCAAGTGGAGATTTCAGAACTTTGAAGCCACCATAAGAAGAGATGAAGACATGGACGAAATATAGAGTTTCCCACTTCATAATTTCGTCCATAGCATGTTATGGTGCTGCGTCACCTTTAGTTTTGGGCCAGGCCCATGTCATTTTCGCAGGAATTAAGTCAGCCACTTTTTAGAGTCCGTATTGAAGGGGGAAAGGCCTTCAGGGTTTGGTTCGGCCACCATACGTATGGCTGGTCGAAACCCCACCTTTTCCTCCTTTAAATACCCCCATAGCCGTCACGTTTAGACTCGGATTTTGATTAGATTAAAAGTTAGCCATTGCTGCAACTCTCGTGTACTTCTTTTGAGGCCAACGCCCAGAACAAGACCGACTATTCGGAATCCCACCTTATTCAATAAAGCTTTCATCTTTCATCCGCAATATTCTGATTGCATCATTAGTTCTTACTTGTTCTCGATTTCAGGTAGGAATTAAGACCCTCGCTGGTCAGGCTGATTGCGCATCCGCAAGATCAGTAACTCCTGGAGATTGTCCTAGCGATTGCATTGGCGCACGAGCTTTGCACGTGTAGTCGGATCGTCAAGCACGAACTCCACCAACAAATCGATCTATCCACGTCTCATCGAAAGATCGGCCACCTTTGCCCTATCACATGTGAAGAGAAATAATCTCATGTGGATGTAGCATGTAGAAGAGAAGTAGTTTCTCTTGTGGATATAGCATGCAGAAGAGAATCAGCTTCTCTTGTGGATGAAGCATGTAGAAGAGAAGTAGTTTCTCTTGTGGATATAGCATCCCTACTTCTCAGGTGAAGGGGACACTTCAAGCGGTTCTACGACATCTCTACATCTTTGTTGAAGAAGATACTTCAAAAGAGTTCTACAACATAAAACACTAGGATGGGAGTAGCCCTTTTTATTTCCTTTCCGACCATCTTCACATGGTCATCAAAACTTTCCCGTACCCTTCCGGTACTATGAAAACAACTTTCTCTTTTGCTTTGTAAAGCGCTTCCAAAATAAAGTCAACACAGCTAAGCAACGGCCATCCCAACTGTCCATGACCGTGAACACGGCTATTCGAATAGATTATACTCTGTAGAGTTTGCGCACTTTCCCCACAAGATCCGCGAGTCTATCATGTGGGCATCATCCCTGCATATCAACTATGCCATGACAAAAACTCGGACATAGCCTTTCGCCTATTCGTCTTAGCACGGGATCCTACCCTATGGAGTATACCTCCCCGGCACCGTGGCAGCTCACCTCACTTTGAGCGTGACTCCACCGCCATGACATGAGAACCATAGTGTCTTCCGAACGGGTAGCCCCGAAGGCATCCCGTTATACTATTGCCTCCAACCACGGCAAACCGGACTCTGGGGTACTCTTACCCTTGTATAGTTGTGCGGTGTCCCATGTTAAGAAGAACAAACTACGAGCTAATCCCCGTGCCCACATTTGGGGTCTTGTGGTTGCGCGATTTGGTTGTTCTGGGAGAATACATAGAACTATGTGTTGTTTTCCAAAAACCCAAGTTACAACCATACTTGCCTTTTTCCAACACAACCACATTGTCACTTCCTTTTTAAACCTTTCATTTGATAACTACACTTGGGCAAGACCACATCTTCCCAACGTTTTCAAAGCCTTTCCAAAAACATAAACTTCAGTGGGGTTACCAACCTAAGGTTTTATTGTGGTGAACTAATCAACAAGAGAGCATGCTGCTAGCCATCATACCACTAATGAGAGGGTAAATGAGGTGTCAAGGAGAGGGTCATACATTGATGAGATCTAAGATCCCGGGAGTGGCCCGATCTCGCGATTTGACCCCGAAAACCAAGGGAAGAGGTGGGAGAACGCGAGGAACACGAAGAACACGAAGAACGCCGGTACTCACGCACACACACCAACCCTATACACCCGATGCTTACCCCCGTGGCTCGATGGACCACGCCAATAGAATCTCTGAGGAAGAGGCACACGGCAGAATTTCCGGAGAGAGATTGGGGTTGGAGAAGAAGAGATTGGTGAGGGAGAGAGAGTAGCTTGTACTAGAATCTCACTCAACAATATCCAAATCAACAACCAGGATGCCTTGATTACAGAGGGATGGTAACCCTAGGGAGACTAAGCTCAAAGGTAGGTTTGAGTTCAAAACAAGTCTAAAGGGTAAAGGAGGGGTCCAGGCTACTTATATAGGCACACATGGCCAGCAAGGGCGAACAGGTACGCGAATGGATAACTTAGGCAGTTTGGTGGGTCATTCCCGTCAGACCCGGTTTGGATCCGGTCTGACCGGGCCTATGACCGGGGGATCCGGTCCTGGGTCCGGTCGACCGGGCGCCAACCGGGAATCTGCGAGGTTTCCGGTCTTCGTCCGGTACGATGGAGCTGCGCCCGGTCGGGCGCCCGGTTGACCGGGCCTGGGACTGGAGCGTCCGGTTGTGGGGCCGGTCTGACCGGGTCCTGGACCGGCCAGCGTCCTTCTCTTCCTCGGAGCGCTTCGAGCGACGTCGGGTTCGGCTTCGTGATCATCTCCATGTCCAGCTGCTCCTCTCCTTCCCTTGGCCATGGCGTGTCCTCCTCTCCGGGGTCTTGATGCGCCTTGTACCTAATGACACATAACACATCCGCATGAGGTAGCATTCCGTCCAAAGGGGTACCAAGATCAAGGGTGGTGAGGAGCGAGTTCACCTCATCTTGTAGAGCTTTAACTCGGGCTCGTGTCATCGGTCCACTTGGGGGACTTGTTGGTCTTGGTGTAGCGACGTCGGTGAGCGGGGCTACATCATCTCCCCCCCTTGGGAAAGAGTCGACCTCGACTCTTGCACCTCCTCATCTCCATGATAGGGTGACAAGTCCGAGACGTTGAACGTGTTGCTCACCAAGTACTTGGATGTCGGTATGTCGATGACGTAAGCGTTGTTGTTGATGCGTTTGAGGACCTTGAAGGGGCCATCTCCTCTTGGCTTGAGCTTGGAGTTGCGCTCATGAGGGAACCTTTCCTCCGGAGGTGGATCCAAACGAGGTCTCCTTCTTGGAATATTCTTTCCTTCTTCTTGGCGTTGATGCGGTTTGCTTGACGAAGCACATGTTCTTGTATGGTCGCTCTTGTTTCTTCATGTAGTTTCTTGACGGCGGCGGTGCGCTTGTCGAAGTCCATGTTGGTCCGCTCGTGAAGGGGGAGCGGGAGTATGTCGAGTGCCGTGTAAGGTTCGAAGCCATAGACGACCATGAAGGGGCTCCTTGATGTAGTCTTGTGCTTGGCACGGTTGTAGGCGAACTCCGCGTGAGGAAGGCACTCCTCCCATGACTTCAAGTTCTTCTTCACGAGGATGCGTAGGAGAGTGGAGAGGCTTCGATTGACCACTTCCGTTTGGCCATCCGTTTGCGGGTGCGAGGATGATGAGAACAAGAGCTTCACTCCAAACTTAGCCATGAGTGACTTCCATAGATAGCTCATGAACTTGACATCTCGATCCGACACGATGCTTGCCGGTATTCCGTGTAGGCGAACAATTTCCCTGAAAAACAATGAAGCAATGTGTGAAGCATCGTCGCTCTTATGGCAAGGTATAAAATGAGCCATCTTAGAGAATCTATCCACGACCACAAATATGGAATCATGACCATGCTTAGTGCGAGGCAATCCTAGAACGAAATCCATGCTAATATCGGTCCATGGTGCATAAGGAATAGGCAATGGGGTGTAAAGACCATAAGGGTTGGAAGTGGACTTAGCTTGAAGGCATGTCGTGCAACGGTTGCATAGGCGCTCCACATCTCGCTTCATCTTTGGCCAATAGTAATGAATGGATAGCATCGCAAGTGTCTTGTCACGGCCAAAGTGACCCGTAAGACCACCTCCATGTGACTCTTACAAAAGCAATTTTCGAAGCGAAGACTCGGGAATGCAAATCTTGTTAGCTTTAAACAAGTAGCCATCATGCAAATATAAATCATCCACTCCTCGTTCAACGGAGCACTTCTCAAATATTGGAGCAAAGAAAGAATCGGAAGGATAGAGTTCTTTGATCTCTTCAAGTCCCAAAACATGGAAATCCAAACGAGTAAGCAAAAGGGTGTTTTTGCGGGAAAGAGCATCCGCCACAACATTGTCCTTGCCCTTCTTGTATTTGATTACATATGGGAAGGACTCAATGAACTCGACCCATTTTGCATGGCGTTTGTTCAAGTTGTGTTGGCTTTTCAAATATTTCAAGGACTCATGGTTGGAATGAATGATAAACTCTTTTGGCCAAAGATAGTGTTGCCAAACTTCAAGAACACGAACCAAAGCGTAGAGCTCCTTGTCATATATAGGATAGTTGAGGCGTGCGCCATCTAACTTCTCACTATAGTATGCCACGGGTTTGCCCTCTTGCATAAGAACACCACCAATACCAAGCCCACTTGCATCACACTCAATCTCAAAAGTTTTTGCAAAATTTGGAAGAACAAGAAGGGGAGCTTCGGTAAGGCGTTTCTTCAACTCATCAAAAGCATTTTGTTGGGCCTTGCGCCAAACAAACGGAACATTCTTCTTGGTAAGCTCATTCAAAGGGCAAGCAATGGTGCTAAAATCTTTCAAAAGCGGCGGTAGAAACCGGCAAGTCCATGAAAACTTCGGACTTGACCAACATTTGTAGGAGTAGGCCAATTGTGGATGGCCTCCACCTTGGAAGAATCAACTTCAATCCCATTAGCGGAAACCACAAAGCCAAGGAAAACCAATTTGTTTTGAGCAAAGGTGCACTTGGGGAGGTTAGCATAAAGCTTTTCATGACGCAAGATGCACAAGACCTCTCTCACATGTTGCACATGGTCCTCGAGGTTTTTGCTATAAATGAGAATATCATCGAAATAGACAACCACACTCTTGCCAATGAGAGGACGCAAGATGTGATTCATGAGGCGCATGAAAGTAGATGGAGCATTGGAAAGACCGAAAGGCATAACGAGCCATTCATAGAGACCGAGCTTGGTCTTGAATGCCGTTTTCCATTCATCACCAATGGCCATGCGGATTTGGTGGTAGCCACTACGCAAATCGACTTTAGAGAAAATCGTGGCACCACTTAACTCATCAAGCATGTCATCTAAACGCGGAATGGGATGGCGGTAACGGACGGTAATGGCATTGATGGGGCGACAATCCATACACATCCGTTGCGTCTCATCCGGTTTAGGCACAAGAATCACGGGAACCGCACAAGGGCTAAGGCTTTCGCGGACATACCCTTTGGCGAGGAGATCTTGAATTTGGCGTTGGATCTCCTTTGTATCTTCGGGGTTGGTGCGGTAGGCGGCACGGTTTGGAAGCGGAGCGCCGGGTATGAGGTCGATGCGGTGTTCTATGCCTCGAAGTGGTGGTAGTCCATGAGGGAGCTCATCGGGGAAGACGTCTTGAAACTCCTGCAAAAGAGACAACAAAGACGGAGGAATGTTGGTTAAGTCGTTAGTCGCCGACGATGGTCCCTTGCATATGAGCACGTAGTGCAATATGGTGGATGGGTTCTCTTGGACCTCTCTCCACTCACTCTTGGTGGCTAGGAGAACACTCTTGGTCTCACTCATATATGGCTTGTGGCGCTCACTATCTTTGTGGTGGGTCGCTCCCTCTCCTCTCATCTCACTATGGTGGGTGCGGAGTCGTGCCCTCGCTAAAGCCTTCGCATTATCCGCGATGATTTGGCTAGGAGTCATTGGGCGCAACTCGAACTTCTTGTCGTTGACCTTGAAGGTGTATGTGTTGGAGAGTCCATCATGTATAGCGTTCTTGTCAAATTGCCAAGGGCGGCCAAGCAACATGTGGCACACCGTCATGGGTACCACGTCACACTCGATAGTGTCCTCATAAGGTCCAATCTTGAAGGTGACGGTGACGGTATGTTGTATCTTGACGTTGCCCTTGTCACTCAACCATTGGATATGGTAAGGGTGAGGATGCTTGCGGAGAGTGAGGTTGAGCTTCTCACACAACTCGGTGCTAGCAAGGTTATGGCAACTTCCACCATCTATGATGACCTTGATCGACTTGCCACCAATTCCGTCACGGGTTTGGAAGATGTTGCACCGTTGGTCTTCCATAGCTTGAGGTTGTGTTGTTAGCACCCTTGTGACCACAAGTGAGGGACTTGGGTCATGCTCGCATAAGAGAGGGTCTTCTCCGCTTTCTTGCTCATAAGCTTCTTCACTTTCCACGGCGGCTTGCACAAGGGCCTCGTATTCATCTTCATCTAGCGTCTCAATGTCACCATTCTCCATAGTGATCATAACCTTGGTGTTCTTGCACTCAAACGATTTGTGACCTTGGGTGCCACACTTGAAGCAAGTGACACTAGAGGGTCCCGTGGATGCCTTAGAGGAGGCGGTGGAGGAGACCGTTTGCTTCATTCGATTTTGGATAGTCGGTTTCTTGGATGTCGTAGATGACACGTCGGGCTTGGCACTTGTAGTAGGAGGAGTTGATGTAGTCGGAGGAGTTGATGAAACGAGCTTGGAGGAGAAGTAGGTCTTGACCTTGGAGTACTTGATGTCCTCAATCACTTAGCGCTCGGCCTTCGATGCTTGGTGGACCAACTCAACCATGTTGGAGTATGGTTGGAACTCCACAATTCTCTTGATGGGGTAGTTGAGGCCATTGAAGAAACGAGCAATGGTTTGTTCCTCGGACTCTTGGATGTTGGCTCACATCATAGTGAGCTCCATCTCCTTGTAGAACTCCTCAACGGTCTTGGTGCCTTGCTTCAACTTTTGGAGCTTGTTGAAGAGGTCGGTCATGTAGTGAGTTGGGACAAAGCGAGCATGCATCTCTTTCTTCATCTCTTCCCAAGTGTCAATAAGAGGTTCACCATTTTCTTCCCGAAGAGTGAGTACTTGCTCCCACCAAGTGTTTGCATAATCCTCAAACTCAAGAGACGCCATAGCCACCTTCTTGGCACCGGAGTAGTTGTGAATTCGGAATATCTTGTCAACCTTGAGTGCCCATGAGAGGTAGGCCTCGGCATCTTCTTCTCCCTTGAACTTTGGCATGGTGTACTTGAGCCTTCCGAACATGTTCTCTTCATCCTCTAAGTTTCTTCGGCGAGGACGGATGCCTTCTTCTCTTGCGGCTTGAGGTGGGATAGGAAGTCTTGGACGACCAACCATAGCATTGGGTTGGCGTTGAAGGTGGACACTAGCTTCACTTGGTTCACGGTGATGATGTTGTTGAAGATCTTGTCGAGGTTGTTGACGAGGCTCATTGTTGGCCCTCTCATCTTGATCATGTGGTGGATCTCCTCTTCCACGTTGATCATGGCGAGGATGGCGCCGGAGGTCTCGTCGAGGTGGATCTTGAGGACCTTGGTCTTGGGGTTGGCCGTCACGCCCATGGTGGGCATGGCGATCCGCTTGGTGACGATCTTGTTGTAGGACTTGGTCTTGTGGAGGACGCTCATGTGGACGAGCATGGCGATGGATTTCTCCGCGCCTAGAGTTGGAGCGAGAGTCTTCATGACGAGCTTGTGGGCGATGAGATCGATGATGGTCTTCATGCCTTGAGGACGAGCTTGAGGACGAAAGGCCACCATGAGAGTAGTAATCTTGTGGCGAGCTTGATGACGATGAAGTAGAGCGGTGTCGGCGATGACGACCCAAGTTGGTGATGGCGCGCTCGAGGCTATCCATGCGCCGCTCCATGTTCGCATCATTGGCCGCCATTTGGCCATTCAAGTTGTCCGTAGCTTCACGAAGGAGAGCCAAGTCTTAGTTCACGGCGGAGAAGTTGTGAGCCACCTCATCGTATTGCTCATCGATGTGCATCTCGAAGAGGGTGAGTTGCTCCTTGAACTCTTGTCGTTGCGTCCATATGTTGTGTTGAGTAGCCAACCTCTCGGTGTTGCGGAGGATTTCTTCATCCCTTGTGGTATCTCCGTTCCTATCCATGATGGAAAGACAAGAACTATGTTGTGTATGTTATTGGAAGGAGACTACCTCGCACTCTTACCGAGGTAAGATAGTATTGAGGCAATCAACCAAGCCAAAAGAAAGATCAAGTGTATCAGGACACACGCAAAACCACACGCAAAATCTAGCAAATATGGTGTTAGGCGAGTGTTGTGGAAATCCAAAAGACAAATCCAAGATCGAGTATGTTGTTAAAAGTGGGTAAGGTCCAAAAATCCAAATGTCAATGTGAAGATCACTATAAACACGGAAAAGTTGTGGAACACACACACGGGATAAGCGGGGTTAGTGCAACCAAAAGTGAGCGGAAAAGTGTATGTATAAGTGCTCGGTGTCACACTAACACAAGGAGAGCCAAAGCTTTGGTTGCAAAGGAAGAGACAACAAGATTCACACGCGGCCTCTCTTCTCTTATCTCTCTTTTGCTTAAAAGCTTATGACTCTTTTGTACACGGTGGCACTCACACGCTTTTGTATCTTTGGTGGCACTTGCACACTTTTGTATGTATGGATATATGGATGTATGGATGTATGGTGCTACTTGCACTCTTTTTGTGTTTTTGGGGCTTTTTCACGCACTATGTTAGCGTTAGCCTCGCTTTTGCTATCTTGCCACACGAGTGTTTGCTTGGATGCTTTACTCAACACGAAACACACACCTCACAATGCGGGGCCATGTGCAATGTCTCGCAACACTAAACAAGCAATGCTCGATGGGATAGATCGCAAAAGGAAGAGGGGTTACAAGGGAAAACTGCAAGTTATACCTGCGATGATGGTGGTGGTGGTGGTGGTGGTGATCGCCGGAAATCGAGCTCGAAGGAGGGCGCGGAGCTGCGCCCGGTCTGGGGCCGGTTGGACCGGACTGAGGACCAGCGGATCCGGTTGCCGCCCGGTCGACCGGGTTCTGGGCCGGCTTGTCCGGTCTGGGGTCCGGTTGACCGGGTCTCAACCGGGTTCGTCGATTTCTCTCTCCTGTTCTTCCCCAAAACAAATCCAAAGAGCAAATCGATGGGAAAACGATGGAATTGGAGGCTCAAAGTTGGGGAAATAGTAGATCAAGCACAACAACACCAGATCCACGGACCAAAACCACTCAAAACGCAACCAAATCACAGATCGGTCAAGAGGCAATTTGGGGCTATTTTGGAAAATTTTCTAGAAACGAAATCGGGTGGGTGGAGGGTCAAATCCGCGGTAACCAAGAGCTGCTGATACCATATGATGAGATCTAAGATCCCGGGAGTGGCCCGATCTCGCGATTTGACCCCGAAAACCAAGGGAAGAGGTGGGAGAACGCGAGGAACACGAAGAACGCCGGTACTCACGCACACACACCAACCCGATACACCCGATGCTTACCCCCGTGGCTCGATGGACCACGCCAATAGAATCTCCGAGGAAGAGGCACACGGCAGAATTTCCGGAGAGAGATTGGGGTTGGAGAAGAAGAGATTGGTGAGGGAGAGAGAGTAGCTTGTACTAGAATCTCACTCAACAATATCCAAATCAACAACCAGGATGCCTTGATTACAGAGGGATGGTAACCCTAGGGAGACTAAGCTCAAAGGTAGGTTTGAGTTCAAAACAAGTTTAAAGGGTAAAGGAGGGGTCCAGGCTACTTATATAGGCACACATGGCCAGCAAGGGCGAACAGGTACGCGAATGGATAACTTAGGCAGTTTGGTGGGTCATTCCCGTCAGACCCGGTTTGGATCCGGTCTGACCGGGCCTATGACCGGGTGATCCGGTCCTGGGTCCGGTCAACCGGGCGCCAACCGAGAATCTGCGAGGTTTCCGGTCTTCGTCCGGTACGATGGAGCTGCGCCCGGTCGGGCGCCCGGTTGACCGGGCCTGGGACCGGAGCGTCCGGTTGTGGGGCCGGTCTGACCGGGTCCTGGACCGGCCAGCGTCCTTCTCTTCCTCGGAGCGCTTCGAGCGACGTCGGGTTCGGCTTCGTGATCATCTCCATGTCCAGCTGCTCCTCTCCTTCCCTTGGCCATGGCGTGTCCTCCTCTCCGGGGTCTTGATGCGCCTTGTACCTAATGACACATAACACATCGGCATGAGGTAGCATTCCGTCCAAAGGGGTACCAAGATCAAGGGTGGTGAGGAGCGAGTTCACCTCATCTTGTAGAGCTTTAACTCGGGCTCGTGTCATCGGTCCACTTGGGGGACTTGTTGGTCTTGGTGTAGCGACGTCGGTGAGCGGGGCTACATCATACATACTTAGGGTAAGCATGCATAGTGTCAACATGAGTAGAATGATACAACAAGGGTCATGATGTTAATCACCATACCACTAGGAAGTTGATAATATAGGTGGTCAAGGGGGCATGCATGCTTAGGGTAAGCATGCATAACATCAACAAGGGGTTCAACATACTTGGGAGTAAGTATGCATAGCATCAACAAGGGGTTCAACATACTTGGGAGTAAGTATGCATAGTGTAGAGGACAAAACACAACGCAAGATACAATGAACCAAGTATATAATGGAACAATGAACACAACAAAAATGGTAAATAGCAAGAGATCAAAAGATGGCTTGCCTTGGTTGGCTCATTTGTCCCTGGACTTCTTCAACTCCATCAGATAAGAATTCCAACAATATAAATAAAATCCTCATCCGAACCACTTCTTCTTCTTCTCCGAAATTGTTCGCATCTATCGCCAGAAAATATAAAAGGAACACAATCAACCCATTGCACCAACAAAACAAACATGCAACAATAATAATTTAACCATTCAACTAAGGGCTAACATACTAAGGACTTAAAGTCACTACAAAACATTTAAAAAAAAAACCATTTTTCTCACTTACAAAAAGACAAGAGAGCATCACAAATTAACAATTGCCTCTCTTGGCTATCACCAAGGCATAAGTTAAATATCCCCTGGTAGATAACACCACAAAGAAGACAAGTGCATTGGTTTGGCATCAAAAACATTCATATTTTACTTTTGAACACTTTTGGAAAAGTAGAAATCAGTTTTCTTAATTTAATTTGCTCACATAACACTACACCCAAAAATAGGAGGTGAACAATATACCAAACCATTTGAAAACTCAAGTAAAACAATAGAACTTGGTCTAAGATGCAGAGGGCTTTGTTTTTCAATAATAAAACAAAGGTTGTCCACTCCTAATAAAAAGAGGTGATCAAGGATTTTAAATAGGGATTTCTATTTTCGTGCCCTCGGTTCCTTAGTTGTGCTCAGTTTTCCCCAGCTCCTTCGTTTTTCCTCAGTTTTCCCCAAGTCCTTGTTTGAAACCCACAGAAGCAGCTCCGACGGCAGGAATCCGTTAAGTTGACCGTTCCGTGCTGACGAGTGGGGTCGTGTTGTTTGTGGGGTCGCGTCGTGTGGGGCTAGTAGGAAGGAACCGCGTGGGACAGGACGAGACCATGTTTGTGTGGCCGTAGCGTGTGGGGCCGTAGCGTGTGGAGCCATGTGGGTCCGGGACGTGGGCACGAGTGGTTTCTGTCTCTTTCGCCCAGATTAGCAGTTTTCAATGTACCTTTTTCCTCTCTCTCGCTGGATCTCATTCCTATTTGATAGCCCAAATTGGTAGCAAATCTAGAGCAGCTTCTCCTTCTGTTTTTTAACGCCATTCATTTCTTTATGCCTTTGTTTTTACCCAATCAGGTAGGAAATCTAGGGCACAAATCCAGAGAAAATATAGGATAAGCTTGCATAGAGCAGCCAACATAGCATAGATATATTCACGACAGATCCAACAGTAGTACCGATAGAACCCTACAACATAAGCTACATTTTACATGAATTTAAGCTACTCTACAGATAGAGCAGTCACATACAGAGAGTGCAGTAGGCATGTTCAACGCCTCCAGGTTGCGCCTGTGACTCGCCTGGAGGTTGCGCAGGTGAATCCCAAGTGCTTTGTGTTTGGCCATGAACGCATGCACGTTCACCGTCGTTCCAACTCTAGCGCCGCATCTGCCAATGGATTCAGCATGGTTCACCAGGCAGTTGAAGTCGGTGGCGCGGAGCTTCCTGTTGCAGAAGGGGCACTTGTAAATGCCTCGAGCAAAGGGGCCATCGTAATGGCCGGACTGCAGCCTCCTGAGGATGTGACGAGTCTTGGTGTGGAAGGACTCGTCGTCGCTGTCGACGTCGCTGCTCTGCACCTGTCACGTAGCACCAAAGATCGTGCAAAAAACATGGAGTCAGTTGCAACGATGATGGAACAGAGAGTGAACAAAGATCATGCATGATAATATGGGCTCGAAAAAAAGAGGTAGCCTCAGTTACATTGGACACACTTATATCCAGGATTTGAGTCAGTAAACCAAAGATCATGCACAACAAATTTGAACACACCAATTGTTTACTGACCAAACCCTGAATCAATTTGTGCCCAAATATTCATCATCAGCGGCTCAAATCTTCAACAAAAGCTAATCACAAGCACTAATAACGCCCGATCTAACACAAAAGGATTGAACTAGGAGCAGTACGCACCCTAATAACGCTAGATCTAACACAAATGGATTGAACTAGGAACAGACGAACCCTAATAACGCTAGATCTAACACAAAAGGATTGAAATGGGATAAGAACAAGGGAGCAAAGGGTTACCTCCGGCTCGTCGTCGACGATGCTGGTGTCGTAGGGGTTCTCCGGCGCGACGTACGGCACTGGTTCGTACGGGTCCCAAGCGACGGGGGCCTGGACGGGGGCCTGGACGGTGGCGGCGGCCGATGCGCCGGCGGCTGATGCGCCGACTGCTACGTTGGAAGCAGCGACAGGGGCCTGGACGGGGGCAGCGGCCGATGCGCCGGCGACTGATGCGCCGACAATGGGCATCTCATTCTTCTCCATCGCCGGCGGATTTCTTCGGGGTTTTTTCTTCGGTTGTGGAGAAGATGATGGGACAAGAGAGGCGGTTGCAGTGAGAACGTGCATCGAGGGAGAGGAAAAGGGCTCTATAAAGATGAAGGTGGCGTGTACCGCAACACGCGTCCGCTATGCACGGCTGCAGCATGCACCGCGACACGAGTCTAACCCTGGGACGTTTGGTGTACTCAGTTATAACCTCGGGCCTTATACAGAAATTTTATTTGTACTCAGTTTTCCCCTCGAGTACTTAGACTGGCAAGTGCAATATACTCAGTTTTACCCTCAAGTAGCTAGTCAACAGAGAGTCAACAAATGAGATTAACATATCTAACTGAGGCATTTCATGCGCAAAAAAATTCAAAAAATAAAAACATAGTGGCACCTACTCATGGAGTCTTCCTACGCAACCTGCCACCAAGAAAACCTTAACAAACATATATAAATCAAGTTTTACCACAAATTGCCACTTCTCAGAATCACTAGTGTAGCTATGAAGATGCATGGTTTTCCACTCAAACCCCTTTGCAAAACATCTTCCCCAAAAACATAGTTTGTCTAAATGATGCCATAATTGTCACACTCATGTATATTTGAATTGCAAATAATTTGATGTAGCCCAATATGAATTATATTGTACAAAACATGCATTTTTCATTTTGTAATTCTTTTTGTTTGAATCCCTTAGTCTATTTACTATTTATGTGCCCTTGGATTGTTAGTACTACTCAGTTTTGCCCTCAAGTTCTGTCACAAATGCTCTCAGAAGCCCAAACTTATCCTGATTGGTTGAGCCGTTGTCACACGGATCGACTCCACGAACCGTTGATCAACTGATCTAACGGGCAGTATACCCCTCCCGTCTCTTCGTGGCCACCCCTCTCTCTCTCTCTTCGTGGCCACCCCTCTCTCTCTCTGTCGGTGGATATAGTTTTGGCTTTCGCTTTCCTTTTTGGCATATCCCTTGTTCAATGAATTTGTACTTTTAGGGGATATAGTTTTGGCACATAGTTTTAGTAATTTGAAACGGCCCAAAAGTGGTATAATTTTGGTATAAACATGAGGCATACATATTTGCGGATTTCGGTGAATGCATTATTGTCACCCCCTAACAATTATCAACTATCTTTCGCTTTCCTTTTTCTTTTAGGGGATATAGTTTTGGCATATAGTTTCGGTAATTTGAAACGGCCCAAAAGTGGTATAATTTCGGTATAAACATGAGGCATACATATTTGCGGATTTCGGTGAATGCATTAATTTCACCCCTCTAACAATTATCAACTATCTTTCGCTTTCCTTTTTCTTTTAGGGGATATAGTTTTGGCATATAGTTTCGGTAATTTGAAACGGCCCAAAAGTGGTATAATTTCGGTATAAACATGAGGCATACATATTTGCGGATTTCGGTGAATGCATTATTGTCACCCCTCTAACAATTATCAACTATCTTTCGCTTTCCTTTTTCTTTTAGGGGATATAGTTTTGGCATATAGTTTCAGTAATTTGAAACGGCACACACTAATATAGTTCGGTGAGAAATGATAAGAATCCCTTGTATAAACATGAGGCATACATAAAGCATTCCAATATAGTTGGTAATTTCGGTGAATGCACACACTAACCATGAAAACAACTACAAGTACATGTAACTGAATAATGAATTTGTAACAAGGTATCCCTTGTAACAACTTCTAGCGCCTGGTGAGCAATGATAAGAATCCGATCGCAATTATACAACAGAAAAAACAACCAGCTATCAGATTAGCTTGCTTCTTCAACTCGATCAGCTGCCTTAACTGCTTGTTCATTTTCTTCAGTTCTCCCTTCACTTCCACCAGTCCTACATTGGGAGCATTAGGCATAATCGGAACGGCTCCTCTCTCCGCCGCATTCTCTACAACAAGTCCCCCCTCCCAAATTGCGCTCCCCAATAGCGCCAATTGATTCCTGCAATTGAAGCCTCTGAACGTACACATCGATCCACTCGAAATGCATGCATTTCTTCAGGATCTGAAAACAACAACGGGAACCCTAAATCCCAAATTCGATGGAATAGCAAGAAAATCGAGAGAAAACAGAGAAATTGGAGCGAGATCTAACCTTATCCCCCTCTCTATATGGCAAGCTCTCGCATGCAAGGAACTCACGTCCACGGTTGCCGTTCTCGTCCGTCTTACAGATCGACCGCTTCAGAGGCTCCTGGCGTGGGCAGTCAGGGCATCTTGTCAAAGGCACGGGTCCATACTGCGACCATGAAGAACGGGAGGTCGAAGAGAAACTAGACATCACCCACCTGCCGGAGAAGGGCTGCCGCTGGCGGAGAAGAAGAACAATGGGGCGCGGGCAAAGAAAGGGGAAGCAATGGCACGGGCACGGGCGCAGGGCTGGCTCGGGCTCCCATTTTGCAACGGTCACCTGGGTAAGCTGTGGGTCCGACGCACTTAACGTGGACAAGTTGTGGGTCCCACGATGATCTGGATAAGTGAAGACGTGTCCACTGCGGGGAACCAACAGCGGCCCCACTTGCCAGCACCAACCAACGTCAACTAACGGGATTCCTTCCATCCGAGCTCCTTCTGCGGGTTTCAGACAAGGTTTTGGGGAAAACTGAGGAAAAACTAAGGGGCTGGGGAAAACTGAGCACAACTAAGGAGCCAGGGGCACGAAAATAGAAATCCCTTTTAAATAAACAAAAAGTTTTGGTTCAACAACTCATGTAACACACACATATTACTAACAGTAACAAATATGCATGAACAAAGACTAACAATATTTTTCCTAGATGGCCAGTGCTAAAACAAGACTAACCCAATTGGATTCACTCAAAAAGGTTAATTCTACAAATTCAGGAATTTGCTTGAATCTGAATTGTACAGAAAAAAGATTTGTATGCCAAAAATCGTAGAAAAATCCTAAAAAATATGAGGTCAGTGGCATCTGAAAGGTATTGAAAACCTGATTCTAACGCAATTGGTTTCACTCAAAAATTCATCTCCAAGCTCCTGATGTAATTGGCAAAGTCAGATTTGACCAAAATTGATCTGTGTACCATTTCAAATTTAGGAGGGTACTTGAAGTGGAAAATATGGAAAAATGAAGCTATAGGAGAGGACTTTCATCCAGAGTTGAGTTTTCCCAAAAAGGTTTTGTAGAAAAATTTAGATCTAACAAACAGTGCTTCTGCATGTTTTCAGAACTTTAATTATCAAGGAATATTTATAACGAATTTGAGGATGAGACCAGTGCCAAGTTGTAGATATTTTCTTTGGTTACCCGTGGAACTTTCATTCACTCGATTCGGAGCTATACACGAAGTTTTTGTGGATTTTACAAGTTCATACAGAATCTAAAACAACAAGATTGAAGAAATTACAGAATGGATCTGGACGAACTTTGGTCAAATACTCCAGATCTAAGGATGGTTGAAGATTCTCCAAGCTTGGTTCAACATGCACCTGCGTCAAGATCTAATCTTGTAAGAGGAGAAAAGAGAAAGGGAGAGGGAGTCATCTAGGGTTAGGGGAGAAGAGGGAGAGGGAGGTTCTCCTTATGGTGACCCAGGGAGAGGAGGAGCTTGAGGGAGGAGGGGAGCTTCATCTTGGCTTGTTTCCGTGGCCATGGCTCGGCCATGGAGCCTAGGAGGATCATCAGCTTGTGGGTGGAGTGGAGGAGAAGAGTGTGAGGGAGTGGATAAGGTGGAGGAGAGAGTGGAGAGTGGAAAAATGAGAGCAAGAGGGGAGGAGGTGGCCGGCCAAGCTCCTTTTATAGAGGGAGGATGGGTGGAAGCCTCCTCATTGATTGGGTTAGGTGGGAGGCAGCCTCTTCATTGATTTGGTTAGGTGGGAGGCAAGGCTTATGAAAGAAGGAAGTGAGGAGGTAACAGAAATACTGTCTTGACCAAGTATTAATTCATGAGGAGACATTATATGTGAAATGTTTATGGAAAAGATTGTTGAGTACCAAATAATGATATCATGCAAGAATACCATTTATAAATAGAAATGAAGAATTTGCATGAGTGATAAAATTGATGGTGACAGTTGATTGAAAATTTGGGAGGAATATCAAGGATAGAATTAGTTTTGACTAGGATTTCAACCATAGTCACATAAATGGGTGACAAGCTTCAAAAATGCACAAACAAGTGCATGGAGAGTTAGGGTAGGTCAAGAAGAAGAGGAATGGGGCATATAATGGTCATTGGACAAATAGATTCAAGATTTAAAGGTGTGAGCAAAAGTGCATCTGATAAAAGCTAATCTGTCACTAAATTGATTAGCTTCCGAAACAAGGTTGAAACAATTAGAAGTTATCCTCAACGACCAAGTGGTAAAGGAAGTAATGGAAGAGAACAAGCCAAACATGAGTTCTAGGAAGGTACATTGCCCTGGATATAGATTTCCAAGTTTCCTACAAGTGATAGAGAGTCCAAGATTTAGAGGGATAGTGATGGAAATATCAATACAATACCAAGGATGAATATGGTGACATAAATCATCAATTCATGAGGTCAAGGTGATGATGGTAAAGAATAGAGGAGTAAGAGGGGTATGATGAAATATAAGACATATTTAAATTTGGAATTTAAAAGGATGGTCTTCAACACTAAAAGAGAGTTGATCCAATATTTTCGGTAGGGTGCTATTTAAAAAGAGCAATATGGAGGTGCTAGGAGTTGATGGTGATCTTGGTGAAGTGGAGATGAGATAAGGGGAGATGTAGGTGTAGGTCAATTTCTAGGTTGCACTACAAGGTCATCATTTCAAGATCACAAGAGATGATAGCTCAAGGAGGGAGGTGGTGATGGTGCTATGAAGATCAGAGAGGTACATCAGTAGTACAAGGGTGGCCAATAAATTAGACACTACAAAAAAAGTTCAAATAGACAACGTCCCAAAATCGTCCACTAAGGGCCATTTTTCGTCGCCTATGGGCCTAACCCGACGATATGGGTTCTGTGGTCCAAACTGCGTCAGGCAGACGCAAAGTCCTACCACGTTTTTGTCGGTCCGTCGCGTTCGGACGCCCTTCCGCCATGGAAAATCGGACTGTAGCAGATGTGTTTTCGGGAGCAGCCCGTTGACTGCTGACGTCATGCAAACTGACACGTGGCAGACGCCGTTAACTGGCAGTTAACGTCGTTAACCGGCTGAAACGCCGTGGTAGATGGTAGGCCCACACGAGGCCTACCACGCCTTAAGCGGGGCGGCCCATTTAGTTTCCGGGCCGGGCCATCTGACTTAGTTTGACCGGTCAACTATATAACTGGGCTGGTCCATTAGTTACGTGGGCCGGGCCAAACCTCTAATGTTGACTGGTCAAAATTTAAATGGGCCAGCCCACTAAGCCCGCGGGCCAGGCCGAATGCCCTCGTTTGACCGGTCAACAGGCAAACGGGCTGGCCCACTAGACATGTGGGACCCACTTTCCTGTTATAGAGCCGGCCCATTTAACATGTGGGGACCACCACGAAGCAATTGGGCCGACCCAAGAAGGTATTGGGCCAGCCCATTTAGCATGTGGGTCCCACTTTTCTGCTATCGGGCTGGGCCATTTAATAAGTGGGGTCCACCATAGATCAACTGGGCTGGCCCAACAAGCTAGTGGGCTGGCCCAAAAACATAGGTGGGTCCCACTTTCAAGATATTGGGCCGGCCCATTAAACAAGTGGGGTCCACCATATAGCAAGTGGGCTGGCCCAACAAAATACCAGGCCGGCCCAATAAGCAGGTGGGGCCCACTTTCATGTAACCGGGCCGGCCCAGTTATAAAGTGGGGCCCATCAAAAAACACGTGGGCTAGCCCAACAGGTTGGCGGGCCGGCCCAATAACAAAAGTGGGTCCCACTATCGTATTAACGGGCCGGCCCAAGTAGCCTGTGGGACCCATGGTGTTGGCCCAATAAGTAGATGGGTCCCACTTTCCTGTTAACGGGCCAGCCCGGCTAGTGAGTGGGGTCCACTTAAAGCAATTGGGCTGGCCCAATAAGTAAGTGGGCCGGCCCAGAATGAAAATGGGTCCCACACTACTGTATGTGGGCCGGCCCACTAAGTTGTAGGGCCCCGGTTGTTTGACTAGTCAACTTGCATTCTGGGCCACCCAAGTTAGGCTTATGAGAAGGACCATTAAATTTCATAAGCCTAAAATCTGATATCAATGATACAAACAATTACATACACAAATAAAATTACAAGGCAATTAATGTGCGCAAATAAAAAAATTACATATAATCATGGAGGACTTCTATTAGCATCATCAATAACACCTTGACATTTGGCAAATGCCTTGATTGAATCTTGTGTACTCTTTGTCAACATATCAGCTACAGATCTTAAAGCAGCAATACCATGTCTTTCATACAGCACAGCCTTGAGATATTTATTGTTTGATGAAAGGAATGGTCTAGGTTGACGGCTATGAGAGGTTGCATCAGAAGAAAGATCAGAACTTTTTGTGGGCCTCTCTTCTGATGAAGATTGCTTCATCACAACTGCATTCTGATAATAATGCAAAAAGAGTTAAACGATGAACTATGCCAACATGTATTAAGCATTGTCGATATGAGATAGTCACAAGTACTAAGCACAGACTTACATTATATCGTTGCATAGGCTCACCCCGGAACCTTTTTTGCCATCTATCTTGTACTAATGACTTCTTCATTACAACTGCATTCTAGTAATATTGCAAACATAGTTACAACAATGAACTATTCAAACATTTATTATGCAATGTAGATATAAGATAATAACAATTTGCATAAATAAGACAATGTATGGAACTTGTACTAAGCACAGACTTGCATCATAATGTTGCACAGGGTCGCTACAGATCCTTTTTTGGCAACTATCTTCTAATGATGACTGCTTCATTACAATTGCATTCTGGTAATATTGCAAACATAATTACAACAATTAACTATTCAAACATGTATTATGCAATGTAGAGATCAGATAACATCATGTAGCAGAAATAAGCACAAGATAAGATATGATACATGTACTAAGCACATACTGGTTCGTTGCAGGTCCTTCTCTTGTGTGCACTAGTCGTGGTAGACATGCCTGTCATTTTAGGTTCAGCCATCAGGTGAAATGCTAATCCTCCCGCTCCATTGTCCTTAATCTGTGTTTAGATATCACATTTAAGACCAAGTCAGCTGGTTTATAATAACAAAAACTTGAGCTGCCAAATGAATAAGCTAATATTTACTAGATATCAGATTAAAACCAACTAGATGTTGCTTTGCATGAGATACGAATTTCAGATATTCAGATTTAGAGTAGGGTAATGCCAAGCTTTTCCACATAAAGTAAACTAGCATTAAGAATGATCAAATGTCGGGTTCAAATCACCTTCACAGTTGCTCCAAGACAAGCATATCAAATAGGCAGAAACATAGTAAAGCATGAATGGCATTGCTATGGCAGGGTTCCAAGTGTTAATCTCTTGCATAAGGAACAATGCATATAGGTTATAGATAATAACGGAAGTAAACTGCCAAAATTACCAACCAAGAACTCAGATTCCAACCTTCCCTAGCGTCACCGCTGTTAATGTTGGATGTTCTAATAAGAGGTTCGCATGATCAATCCCTAGGAAAAATAACATTGAGAAGTTAGTCTACGATAATACAAAGACCAGACATGCACGCAACAATAACTATACAAGCTGTGCGATATGAGCATTCATGGAAAAAAATAGCTATAAGGTAATGACGAGGTATAGGAGCAAGCAGATTGGAAATGCACATAGCATGATTATAAAAGCAGTGTGAGAATAGCAGGCACAAGAAAATAGCTAGCGGCTAGCGGTGAGCTAATGACGTGTTATAAGAACAACCAGATCCGGAAATGCCAATAGCATGCAGTACAGAAACAGCTGGCAGCAAATGAATGTGTATAAGGCTATAAATATGTGGATGCACACAGGTGTCAGTAGAATGAACATGATGGTAGAGACCGGATAATGCTTTTGTACTGTACAATATTTAAACGAACTTCATGCGAAGCAACACATCAAGAAAGTTGATGGCATCTGAGATCTGCAAATAACTACACAAAACATGGCTAAAGAAACACCGCGATCCAACGGGCCAGCGTACTAACCAAGCTGCGGCGGGGTGGACGGGGGCGGCAGCTTGCATTCCAGCGGCGGCGAACGCGGGAGACGATGAATCGACCCTTTTTCAGGAGAAGCGAGCGTTAGTGAAGCAGATCTGGTTGGCTGGCAAGGGATTCGGTGAAGTTGATACAGCCGCTACGCCGAGGTAGTTGGTGGAATAGATCGGCTTCTGTAGAGGGGGGGGGGGCGCGGTGAAGTAGACCCGGTTCCCTTGGAGAGGATACGGTGCGTCGACAGGAAAGGCGTTGATTGCTACGTTGTGGATGAGGTCGGCGGTGAAGCAGACCCGTTGGTGGCAAGGTCGGCGGTGAAGCAGATCCGTCGGTGGCGAGGTCGGCGTTGAAGCAGATCCGTCGGTGGAGAGGGTGGCGGGGGAGCGGATCCTGTGGGTGGACAGCCAACATGATCGAGGCTACGCTGTGGAGGAGTATGCCGACGGCGAAGCAGATCTAGTACTGTAGAGAGTCAGAGCTTTGGCGTGTGAGACTTTTTTTGAGCGAATGGGGCGAATGGTTGGTGGGTGGGTGTGGGCCTGTGGGGAGGGTTCGGGATCTAGGCAAGAGATTTCATTGTTACCGAATGAGCCCTCCATGGTCGGTGGATTGTAGCTTCCGGACCAGGGTTAAAAGGGTAAACTGGTCACGGGATTTTCGAATGGATGCGGCGAGATGATTTGGCGCGCGGCCGAAATTTTCAGTTTCAAGCTACGAGCAGAACGACAAAAAATAATGTTCTTCCCCAGGGAGCTCTCATTTCTTCCTCTTCTCTTTCTCTCTCGAGTCTGTCCCACTCCCCCGGCCTGCTCCTCTCCCCCTTGTCTCCGGCGGCCTCACCGGCTGGAGACGAGGCAGGCTTCTCTCTGTATATCGTACACCCTCCCATCTAAATTAATTGATTCAACTTTCCTTAGACGTGTATGTATCTAGAGTAAAAACATGTGTGGATACATCCATATTTAGATAAGCAAAGTTGAGTCAGCTAATTTGGATCCGAGGGAGTTAGTGTTGTTGTAAGCTTAGATCCAGTATTTCCCATGAGGAGAATGGCGCAATGCAGTCGGGGATCTCGTCATCGGCTTCAGATCTGGTCTATGGTGAATCTGGCGGATCAGATGATGTAGCCCCGGTCACCGACGTCGCTACACCAAGACCAACAAGTCCCCCAAGTGGACCGATGACACGAGCCCGAGTCAAAGCACTACATGATGAGGTGAACTCGCTCCTCACCACCCTTGATCTTGGTACACCTTTGGATGGATTGCTACCTCATGCCGACGTGTTATGTGTCATTAGGTACAAGGAGCATCAAGGTCACCAAGAGGAGGATACGCCATGGTCAAAGGGAGGAGAGGAGCAGCTGGACAAGAAGATGGACATGAAGATGGACGTGGAGCTGGACAGGAAGTCGCCCGAAGAGCGCAAGGAAGAGAAGACGGACGGCCGGTCCAGAACCCGGTCGACCGGCCCCACGACCGGATCACCCGGTCCACAGCCCGGTCTGACCGACCTCCTGACCGGACCGCCCGGTCAGCAACCGGAAATTGCGCTCGTGACATCCGGGCGCCATCCAGGGGACTTGGAGCCTCGTCCGGTCGCCGCCCGGTCCCAGGCCCGGTTGCCGCCCGGTCGACCGGCCCCCGACTGCCCGCCCGGTCACAGCTCCGACGACCGGCCTCCTGACCGGCCTGCACGACTTAAGTTATAATTTCGGCCCGAACTTACCTTTTCGGCCCATGACGCCTTGTAAGACTATAAATACCCCCAGGACGCCCCTTTAGCTCTTTAGACTTGTTTTGAACTCAAACCTAACTTTGAGCTTAGTCTCCCTTGGGTATCATCCCTCTGTAATCAAGGCACCTTGGTTGTTGATTTGGAACTTGTTGAGTGAGATTCTAGTACAAGATACTCTCTCTCCCTCACCAAGCTCTTCTTCTCCAATCCCAATCTCTCCCCGGGGAATTCTACCGCGTGTCTCTTCCTCGGAGATTCTATTGGCGTGGTCCATCGAGCCACGGAGGTAAGCATCGGGTGTATCGGGTTGTGTGTGTGCGTGAGTCTCGGAGTTCCTCGTGTTCCTCGCCGTGTTCTTCGTGTTCCTCGCGTTTTCCCATCTTCCCCTTGGTTTCGAAGTCAATCCGCGAGATCGGGCCACACACGGGGTCTTAGACCTCTTCATATGGTATCAGCAGCTCTTGGTTACCGCGGATTTGACCTCCCACCCACCCGATTTCGTCCCTAGAAAATTTTCCAAAAAAATCCCCAAAAATAGCCCTAAATTGCCTCTTGACCGATCTGTGATTTGGTTGCATTTTGAGTGGTTTTGGTCCGTGGATCTGGTGTTGTTGTGCTTGATCTACTAGTTCCCCAACTTTTAGCCTCCAATTCCATCGTTTCCCTTCGTTTTGGTCGATTTGGCTTGGTTTTCGTGAAGAACAGGAGAGAGAAAGTTCATCCCGCGAAATCCGGTTGAGCAGCCGGTCAACCGGGCCCACGACCGGCCGAGCCGGCCCAGCACCCGGTCAACCGGGCGGCAAACCGGGCACGCCGGTCCAGAACCCGGTCCAACCGGGCCTCCGACCGGGCGACGCAACGCCCCTCCTTCGACGTCGACATCCGGCGATCTCCACCACCACCACCACCACCACCACCATCATCGCAGGTATAACTTGCAGGTCACCTTGTAACCCCTCTTCCTTTTGCGATCTATCCCATCGAGCATTGCTTGTTTAGTGTTGCGAGACATTGCACGTGGCCCCGCATTGTGAGGTGTGTGTGTCGCGTTGAGTAAGGCACCCAAGCAAACACTCGTGTGGCAAGATAGCAAAAGCGAGGCTAACACCATCATAGTGTGTGAAAAAGCCCCAAAAACACAAAAAGAGTGCGAGTAGCACCATACATCCATACATCCATACGCCCATACATACAAAGTGTCCACGTGCCACCAAAGATACAAACGAGTGCAAGTGCCGCCATATACAAAAGAGAAAAAGCTTTTAAGCAAAGAGAGATAGGAGAAGAGAGGCCACGTGTGAATCTTGTTGTCTCTTCCTTTGCAACCAAAGCTTTGGCTCTCCTTGTGTTAGTGTGACACCGAGCACTTATACATACACTTTTCCGCTCACTTTTGGTTGCACTAACCCCATTTATCTCGTGTGTGTGTTCCACATCTTTTTCCGTGTTTATAGTGATCTTCACATTGACATTTGGATTTTTGGACCTCACCCACTTTTAACAACATACTCGATCTTGGATTTGTCTTTTGGCTTTCCACAACACTCGCCTAACACCATATTTGCTAGCTTTTGCGTGTGGTTTTGCGTGTGTCCCCGATACACTTGATCTTGCTTTCGGTTTGGTGGATTGCCTCAATACTATCTTACCTTGGTAAGAGTGCGAGGTAGTCTCCTTCCACTAACATACACAACATAGTTCTTGTCTTTCCATCATGGATAGGAACGGAGATACCAATAGGGATGAAGAGATCCTTCGCAACACCGAGAGGTTGGCTACTCAACACAACCTATGGACGCAACGACAAGAGTTCAAGGAGCAACTCTCCCTCTTCGAGACGCGCATCGATGAGCAATACAATGAAGTGGCTCACAACTTCTCCACCGTGAACCACGACTTGGCCCTTCTTCGTGAAGCTACGGACAACTTGAATGGCCAAATGGCGGCCAATGATGCCAACATGGAGCGGCGCATGGATAGCCTCGAGCGCGCCATCACCAACTTGGGTCGCCATCGTCGACACCGCTCTACTTCCTCTTCATCAAGCTCTTCCTCAAGGCATGAAGACCATTACTCTCATGGTGGCCTTTCGTCCCCAAGCTCTTCCTCAAGGCACGAAGACCATCATCGACCTCATCGCTCACATGCTCGTCATGAAGACTCCCGCTCCAACTCTAGGCGTGGAGAAATACATCGCCATGCTCGTCCACATGAGCGTCCTCCACAAGCTCAAGACCTTCAACAAGATCGTCACCAAGCGGATCGCCATGCCCACCATGGGCGTGATGGCCACCCCCAAGACCAAGATCCTCAAGATCCACCTCGGCGAGATCTTCGTCGCCACCCTCACCATGATCAACGTGGACGAGGAGAGCTACACCATGATCAAGATGAGAGACCCAACATTGAGCATCGTCCTCAACCGCGACAAGATCTTCAACCACATCCTCACCGTGAACCAAGTGAAGCAAGTGTTCAACTCCAACGCCAACCCAATGCTATGGTTGGCCATAGAAGACCTCCTATTCCACCTCTAGCCGCAAGAGTTGACGGCGCCCCTCCTCGTAGAAGAAACTTGGAGGATGAAGAGAACATGTATGGCAAGCTCAAGTTCAACATGCCCAAGTTCAAAGGGGAAGACGACGCCGAAGCTTACCTCTCATGGGCACTCAAGGTGGACAAGATCTTCCGCATCCACAACTACTCCGGTGCCAAGAAAGTGGCTATGGCATCACTCGAGTTTGAAGACTACGCCAACACTTGGTGGGAGCAAGTCCTCACTCTCCGAGAAGAGAAGGGTGAACCTCCAATTGACACTTGGGAAGATATGAAGAAGGAGATGCATGCTCGCTTTGTCCCAAAGCACTACATGAAAGACCTCTTCAACAAGCTCCAAAAGTTGAAGCAAGGCACCAAAACCGTTGAGGAGTTCTACAAGGAGATGGAGCTTACTATGATGCGAGCCAACATCCAAGAATCCGAGGAGCAAACCATTGCTCGCTTCTTCAATGGCCTTACTTATCCCATCAAGAGGATTGTCGAGTTCCAACCCTACTCCAACATGGTTGAGTTAGTCCACCAAGCATCGAAGGCCGAGCGCCAAGTGATTGAGGACATCAAGTACTCCAAGGCCAAGTCCTATTTCTCCACCAAGCTCGCTACATCGACTCCTCCTACTTCATCAACTCCTTATGCCACAAGTGCCAAGGCCGACGCATCCTCTACACCTTCCAAGAAGCCGACTATCCAAAGTCGAATGAAGCAAACGGTCTCCTCCACCGCCTCCTCTAAGGCATCCACGGGACCCTCTAGTGTCACTTGCTTCAAGTGTGGCACCCAAGGTCACAAATCGTTTGAGTGCAAGAACACCAAGGTCATGATCACTATGGAGAATGGTGACATCGAGACTCTTGATGAGGATGAATATGAAGCCCTTGTGCAAGCCGCCGTGGCAAGTGAAGAAGCTTATGAGCAAGAAAGTGGAGAAGATCCTCTATTATGTGAACATGACCCAAGTCCCTCACTTGTGGTCACAAGGGTGCTAACCACACAACCTCATGATATGGAAGAACAACGGTGCAACATCTTCCAAACCCGTGCCGGAATTGGTGGAAGATCGATCAAGGTCATCATCGATGGTGGAAGTTGCCATAACCTTGCGAGCACCGAGTTGTGTGAGAAGCTCCACCTCACTCTCCGCAAGCATCCTCACCCCTACCATATCCAATGGTTGAGTGACAAGGGCAACGTCAAGATACAACATACCGTCACCGTCAACTTCAAGATCGGCCCTTATGAGGACACTATCGAGTGTGACGTGGTACCCATGACGGTGTGCCACATGTTGCTTGGCCGCCCTTGGCAATATGACAAGAAGGCTATACATGATGGACTCTCCAACACATACACCTTCAAGGTCAACGACAAGAAGTTCGAGTTGCGCCCGATGACTCCTAGCCAAATCATCGCGGATAATGCGAAGGCTTTAGCGAGGGCACAACTCCGCACCCATAGTGAGATGAGAGGAGAGGGAGCGACCCAACACAAAGAGAGTGAGCGCCACAAGCCATATATGAGTGAGCCCAAGAGTGTCCTTCTAGCCACCAAGAGTGAGTGGAGAGAGCTCCAAGAGAACCCATCCACCATATTGCACTATGTGCTCATATGCAAGGGACCCTCGTCGGAGACTAACGACTTAACCAACATTCCTCCGTCTTTGTTGTCTCTTTTGCAGGAATTTCAAGACGTCTTCCCCGACGAGCTCCCTCATGGACTACCACCGCTCCGCGGCATAGAACACCGCATCGACCTCATACCCGGCGCTCCGCTACCAAACCGTGCCGCCTACCGCACCAACCCCGAAGAGACCAAGGAGATCAACCGCCAAATTCAAGATCTCCTCGCCAAAGGGTACGTCCGAGAAAGCCTTAGCCCTTGTGCGGTTCCCGTGATCCTTGTGCCTAAACCGGATGAGACGCAACGGATGTGTATGGATTGTCGCCCCATCAATGCCATTACCGTCCGTTACCGCCATCCCATTCCGCGTTTAGATGACATGCTAGATGAACTTAGTGGTGCCACGATTTTCTCTAAAGTCGATTTGCGAAGTGGTTACCATCAATTCCGCATGGCTATTGGTGATGAATGGAAAACGGCATTCAAGACCAAACTTGGTCTCTATGAATGGCTCGTTATGCCTTTTGGTCTTTCCAATGCTCCATCAACTTTCATGCGCCTCATGAATCACATCTTGCGTCCTCTCATTGGCAAGAGCGTGGTTGTCTACTTCGATGATATTCTTATTTATAGCAAAAACCTCGAGGACCATGTGCAACATGTGAGAGAAGTCTTGTGCATCTTGCGCCATGAAAAGCTTTATGCTAACCTCCCCAAGTGCACATTTGCTCAAAACAAATTGGTTTTTCTTGGTTTTGTGGTTTCCGCTAATGGGATTGAAGTTGATTCTTCCAAGGTGGAGGCCATCCATAATTGGCCTACCCCTACAAATGTTGGCCAAGTCCGAAGCTTCCATGGACTTGCCGGGTTTTACCGCCGCTTTGTCAAAGACTTTAGCACCATTGCTTGCCCTTTGAATGAGCTTACCAAGAAGAATGTTCCGTTTGTTTGGGGCAAGGCCCAACAAAATGCTTTTGATGAGTTGAAGAAACGCCTTACCGAAGCTCCACTTCTTGTTCTTCCAAATTTTGCCAAAACTTTTGAGATTGAGTGTGATGCTAGTGGGCTTGGTATTGGTGGTGTTCTTATGCAAGAGGGCAAACCCGTGGCATACTATAGTGAGAAGTTAGATGGCGCACGCCTCAACTATCCTATATATGACAAGGAGCTCTACGCTTTGGTTCGTGTTCTTGAAGTTTGGCAACACTATCTTTGGCCAAAAGAGTTTATCATTCATTCCGATCATGAGTCCTTGAAGTATTTGAAAAGCCAACACAACTTGAACAAACGACATGCAAAATGGGTCGAGTTCATTGAGTCCTTCCCATATGTGATAAAATACAAGAAGGGCAAGGACAATGTTGTGGCGGATGCTCTTTCCCGCAAAAACACCCTTTTGCTAACTCGTTTGGATTTTCATGTTTTGGGACTTGAAGAGATCAAAGAACTCTATCCTTCCGATTCTTTCTTTGCTCCCATTTTTGAGAAGTGCTCCGTTGAGCGAGGAGTGGATGATTTCTATTTGCATGATGGCTATTTGTTCAAAGCCAACAAGATTTGCATTCCCGCGTCTTCGCTTCGAAAATTGCTTTTGCAAGAGTCTCATGGAGGAGGTCTTATGGGCCACTTTGGCCGTGACAAGACATATGCCATGCTCTCAACCCACTACTATTGGCCAAAGATGAAGCGAGATGTGGAGCGCCTTTGTCGTCGGTGCACAACATGCTTACAAGCTAAGTCTACCTCCAACCCTTATGGTCTCTACATGCCATTGCCTATTCCTTTTGCACCTTGGACAGATATTAGCATGGATTTCGTTCTAGGCTTGCCTCGCACTAAGCATGGTCATGATTCCATATTTGTTGTAGTGGATAGATTCTCTAAGATGGCTCATTTCATACCTTGCCATAAGAGCGACGATGCTTCACACATTGCTTCATTGTTTTTCAGGGAAATCGTTCGCCTACATGGAGTACCGCAAAGCATTGTGTCGGATCGAGACGTCAAGTTCATGAGCTATCTTTGGAAGTCGATCATGGCGAAGTTTGGAGTCAAGCTCTTGTTCTCATCATCATCGCACCCGCAAACGGACGGCCAAACGGAAGTGGTCAATCGAAGCCTCTCCACCCTCCTACGGGTCCTCGTGAAGAAAAACTTGAGGTCATGGGAGGAGTGCCTTCCTCACGCCGAGTTCGCCTACAACCGCGCCAAGCACAAGACTACATCAAGGAGCCCCTTCATGGTCGTCTACGGCTTCGAACCTTACACGGCACTCGACATACTTCCGCTTCCCCTCCACGAGCGCATCAACATGGACTTCGACAAGCGCGCCGCCGCCGTCAAGAAACTACATGAAGAGACAAGGGCAACCATACAAGAACATGTTCTTCGTCAAGCCAACCGCCTCAACGCCAAGAAGAAGGCAAGGATATTCGAAGAAGGAGACCTCGTTTGGATCCACCTCCGAAAGGAAAGGTTCCCTCATGAGCGCAACTCCAAGCTCAAGCCAAGAGGAGATGGCCCCTTCAAGGTCCTCAAGCGAATCAACGACAACGCTTACGTCATCGACATACCGACATCCAAGTACTTGGTGAGCAACACGTTCAACGTCTCGGACTTGTCACCCTATCATGGAGATGAGGAGGTGCAAGAGTCGAGGACGACTCTTTCCCAAGGGGGGGGAGATGATGTAGCCCCGGTCACCGACGTCGCTACACCAAGACCAACAAGTCCCCCAAGTGGACCGATGACACGAGCCCGAGTCAAAGCACTACATGATGAGGTGAACTCGCTCCTCACCACCCTTGATCTTGGTACACCTTTGGATGGATTGCTACCTCATGCCGACGTGTTATGTGTCATTAGGTACAAGGAGCATCAAGGTCACCAAGAGGAGGATACGCCATGGTCAAAGGGAGGAGAGGAGCAGCTGGACAAGAAGATGGACATGAAGATGGACGTGGAGCTGGACAGGAAGTCGCCCGAAGAGCGCAAGGAAGAGAAGACGGACGGCCGGTCCAGAACCCGGTCACCCGGTCCACAGCCCGGTCTGACCGGCCTCCTGACCGGACCGCCCGGTCAGCAACCGGAAATTGCGCTCGTGACATCCGGGCGCCATCCAGGGGACTTGGAGCCTCGTCCGGTCGCCGCCCGGTCCCAGGCCCGGTTGCCGCCCGGTCGACCGGCCCCTCGACTGCCCGCCCGGTCACAGTTCGGTCTGACCGGCCTCCTGACCGGCCTGCACGACTTAAGTTATAATTTCGGCCCGAACTTACCTTTTCGGCCCATGACGCCTTGTAAGACTATAAATACCCCCAGGACGCCCCTTTAGCTCTTTAGACTTGTTTTGAACTCAAACCTAACTTTGAGCTTAGTCTCCCTTGGGTATCATCCCTCTGTAATCAAGGCACCTTGGTTGTTGATTTGGAACTTGTTGAGTGAGATTCTAGTACAAGATACTCTCTCTCCCTCACCAAGCTCTTCTTCTCCAATCCCAATCTCTCCCCGGGGAATTCTACCGCGTGTCTCTTCCTCGGAGATTCTATTGGCGTGGTCCATCGAGCCACGGAGGTAAGCATCGGGTGTATCGGGTTGTGTGTGTGCGTGAGTCTCGGAGTTCCTCGTGTTCCTCGCCGTGTTCTTCGTGTTCCTCGCGTTTTCCCATCTTCCCCCTTGGTTTCGAAGTCAATCCGCGAGATCGGGCCACACACGGGGTCTTAGACCTCATCATCAGATCTGGCGGATCTTGCCGGCCAAACCCCGATCTGGTGCCATCAAGGTGATGGCGCTAATGGTGAGGCTTGCTTTGGCCAGTGCTTCAGATCTGGCCAATGGGGAAGTCAAGCTGCTAACGTTCACAAGCTCGGGGCATACGACGGCATCATCCGTCTTGCCCGTGCACATCTTGGCCTTTCAGCGGCCCTTCTCAGAACCAATATGCTGTTGCTGAGGCCCTTCTTCTCCTTCGTCCTGGCGACTACCGGCGACAACGTCCCAAGTGGTGCGTCCCTGACGACGGAGTTGCTGGAAAGGATGCGGAGCAGAGATCTGATGTGCGGTTGAGAAGGACTCGATTGCTTTTATTCTATATGTTTTGGGGTCCTTTTTGTAAAGTTGCAGGTCCTATTAGTTATTGTCTAGTTCTTTTGGACCTCTATGTAATTTTTTGGACTAGTTTCCATTGGCACCGATAAACTTGAATTTTGACAAGTTCACGGGAAAAAAATTCCTTTGCACATATGGCCTATCATGTATGAACATTCTTGAGATTTAAACTATATGTAATGGCCAGCACTTGCGCAAGGGGCTCGTCTAGTGCGCACTAGTTTCCATTAGCACCAATAAATTTGAATCTTGACAAGTTCTTGGAAGAAAAAATTGATTCACATATGGCCTATCGTGTATGAACATTATTGGGATTCAAACTATACATAGATGGCCAACACGTGTGCAAGGGGGTCCTCTAATGTGCACTAGTTTCCATTAGCACTGATAAATTTGAATCTTGACAAGTTCTCGGGAAAAATTGCTTTACACATATGCCATATCATGTATGAACATTATTGGGATTCATATTATATATAGATGGCCAACACTTGTGCAAGGGGGTCCTCTAATGTGCACTAGTTTCCATTAGCACCGATAAATTTGAATCTTGACAAGTTCTCGGGAAAATTGCTTTACACATATGCCCTATCATGTATGAACATTATTGGGATTCAAACTATATATAGATGGCCAATACTTGCGCAACGGGGTCCTCTAGTGTGCACTAGTTTCCATTAGCACTGATAAGCTTGAATTTTGACAATATATTCAAGAGACTTGTTTCACGATTGTTTGCCTATATCATCCATATATGAACATTTTTGGGATTCAAACTTTATATATGGCCAACACTTGCGAAAAGGGGGTGCCCTCTAATTAATGTGCACTAGCTAGATTACATTAGCACCGATAAACTTGAATTTTGATAAGTTCTCAAAAAACTTGCTTCACGATATAATATGGCATATACCACATGTGTATAAACATTCATGTGATTTAATCTATAGATGGTGGCAAACACACTTGCGCAAGGGTCAGGGTCCTCTAATGTGTGCAATAGTAGTTTTGATTAGCATCGATAAAGTTGTATTTAATTTTGGAAGTTCTAAAAAAAACTTGCATATGGCTGATCATGTATGAACATTCATGGGATTCAAACTAAATGACCAACAATTGCACATCAAGGGGGTCATCTATAAATATGTGCACTAGTGTACATTAAGCATAGGTAAACTTGAATATATATATATATATTTCAAAGAGTTCTCGAAAAAACTTGCTTCCCGATATATGGCCTATAGCAATATATATACCATGCATGCATATATTTGTATATATATTTGATCACATTAATTCTTGGGGATTTCAATCTCTCTCTCTCTCTCTCTCTCGATCTATCGTTGGTGGCCAGAACAACACACATATGCATGCACTTTATGCGTAAAGGCGCGGGTGCCTCTAATAATTCATGTATGTGCACACTCGATTGATCTAGTTTTGATTAATTGTAGCACACAAATAAAAAAGTTGTATTTGAATTCACAACAGGTTAAAATTAAACCCTAATAAACCCTAAACCCTAATAACCCTAACCCTAAACCCTAAACCCTAACCCTAAATAATTAGCAATGATAAATTATTAACTTGAATTTTGACAAGTTCTCGAATGAAAACACGTACATTTGATTAAGTTGCCTCACAATATATATATATATAATTAGTGTGTATGCATGGCCTACCATGCATTCATGCATATATTTTAATATATATTTGAACATATTCTTGGGGATTTCAATCTCTCTCTCTCTCTATCGATCTATGTATCGTTGGTGGCAAAAAACACACACATATATACGCATGCACTTTATGCGCAAAGGCGCGCGGGTGCCTCTAATAATGTGTGTGCGCACTCGATCGATGATTCCTAAACCTTAAACCCTAAAACCCCTAATAACTAGCTAATCCCAAAACCTTAAACCCTAAACACCCTAAACCGTAAACCCTAACCATAACCCTAACTCTAACCCTAACCCTAAACCCTAGCTAACCCTAAACCCTAAACCCTAATTAAACCCTATATATAGGCCAACAACACTTAAATGTGCATCAAGCAGGCCAGGGGTGCCTCGCGGTCCTCTAATTAAATTAAATGTGCCATGCATTAACCCTAAACCATATATATATAACTAACCCTAGCTAATCAAACCCTACTTAATTAAAACACATGCATAACCCTAAACTATACTAGCTATAACCTGATCTAATAAAAACATGCTCTATATATAGCAGCTAGCTAGCAAACCATAGATTTACACTAATTAATATATACAAGGCCTATATCGATCATGTTGAATAACATCTCCCTGAGATTCATTAATTAATTATATAATTATCGATGATAAATTAATTAACTTGAATTTTGACAAGTTCTCTCGAATGAAAACACATTTGATTAAGTTGCCTCATAATATATATATATAATTAGTGTGCATGCATGGCCTACCATGCATTCATGCATATATTTTAATATATATTTGAACATATTCTTGGGGATTTCAATCTCTCTCTCTCTCGATCATCCATATATCGTTGGTGGCCAAAAAACACACATATATATGCATGCACTTTATGCGCAAAGACGCGTGTGGGTGCCTCTAATAATGTGTGTGCGCACTTGATCAATGATCCCTAAACCTTAAACCCTAAAACCCTAAAACCCTAATCCCTAATCCCTAAACCCTAAACACCCTAAACACTAAACCCTAAACCCTAGACCCTAAACACCCTAACCCTAAACCCTAGCTAACCCTAAACCCTAAACCCTAATTAAACCATATATATAGGCCAACGACACTTGATTGCGTATCAAGCAGGCGACCAACTAATTAGCACTGATAAATTAATTAACTTGAATTTTGACAAGTTCTCGAATCAAAACACGTACATTTGATTAAGTTGCCTCACAATATATAAACTGATGTAGCCCCGGTCACCGACGTCGCTACACCAAGACCATCAAGTGCAATCCCGCCTATCGTCGACGCTACACCATGGCCAAAGAGTCCCCCAAGTGGACCTTCAACCCTAAACCACGCTACACGCGACAAGGTGAACTCCTTCCTCTCGATACTCGACCTCGTCAATACCTTGAATGGAATGCTACCTCATATCGGTGTGCTACATATCATTAGGTACAAGAATCATCGAGGAACCGGAGAGGAGGAACACCCATGGTGCAAGGAAGCGAGGGAAGGGAAGAGGAGCCATTCATCATGGTGCAAGGAAGAAGGAAGAAGAAGAAGGAAAGAAGAGAAGAAGGAAGAGGGAGGAGGAGGCCCACTGCCCTGCAGTCCGGTCCGACCGGGCCCCAGACCGACCTGCCCGGTTGGCGACCGGTCGACCGGCTCCACAACCGGACCGCCCGGTCCCAGGCCCGGTCTGACCGGCCCCAGACCGGATCCGACGGGAACTACCCACCAAACTGCCTAAGTTACCCACTTATGTACCTTTTCGCCATGTGTTGTCTTGTAGGCCTATATATAGACTGATGCGGCCTAAGGCCACGTGGGTTGCCCGATCTCACGAATTGACCGAGGGGAAAGGCGGGGGAGAGGAAGAACACGAAGAACACGGCGATGAACACGATGAACACACGCAAACACACACCAACCCGATACAATTCCGGTTTACTCCCGATAGCCCGAACCACTATCCCGATAGAATCTCTCAAGGTAGAGACACGCGGTAGAATCCCCGAGAGGAAGATCGGTATACGATCGGTGGAATCACACGAGTGAGAGACCGGTGGTAGAATCACAAGTGTGAGAGACTAATCATATAAGGAGTGCCTTGTACAATAGATTATGGTAATCTAAGGAGGGGGTTTCCCTAATCCCAAAGGGATGGTGGAGGCATGAGCCTAGTTCTAGTTCATCAACTCTAACCTAATGAAGGGGGAGGTGGGAGCCTATATATAGGGAGCCACTAAGGAGGGGTAGTTTAGGCATAGAAGGGGGTTCATGGGCCTTGGCCCTAATTGACTTGTGGATAGCGCTTCACATAGTCCGGAGACTCTCTTGTATGTAGGCCGGAGACTCCGGTCTTGATCTTCATGGGCCGGAGACTCCGTTGTGAGTTGGCGACGCCGGCGACTCCGGTGTAGCTGCGCCTGGAGCTTCTTCCATGCTTCCACGACCTCGGCCTTGAGTCCTCGAGCATCCATGGCATCCTCCACTTCCTCCGTACTTGGTGATGTATTCCTATCATGGTCATATGACGGAGGATGAAGTAGCATACCATTCCACATAGGTAATTGTACGCACGCATAAAGGAGAAGATTCACCTTTGCGTGACATGTCGGCGTCGATGCATATGATGTGGTGAAGACCGAAGGTCGGGCTACATCATCTCCCCCCACTTGAAAAAGAGTCGCCCTCGACGATGAGTCTTCATGAATGTGTAGAGGAGGTAGATGACACCAACGCTTGAATGTCCCTTCACTTGTCAAGAGCCCTATCAATAGCACAAGAAAAGCAAAGGAGCAATCAAAGCGGAGCCAAAGTTCAATGGATTTAGCAAGAAATCTCAAGTAGAAGGAGGTCACCTTATCAAAGTGTCGGTGTGCTCTCATTGAGAGGTCTTGTGTAGTGGAAGTGTGCGGGCAAAACCACTCATTGGAGCTCACTTGTATCATGCTCTCAAGAGCTCTTTTTGTCAACTCGTGCTCAATCGAGGTTGACATTGGAGTTTGGGTACCTACACACATGTTAGACAACAAGAACAATGTGTGTGCATGGTATATGAACACATCATCCATCATGATGGTCCATTTCTTTTGCACCTCACCATTAGCGTTAAGCAAAGCATCATAATAGATATGGTGAATATGCGTAGTAAACATGGGAACATGCTCAACATGGATATATGCAAAGTCTCCAAAATTTGAGAGAGCTATGGGGGCAATCTCATTTACAAGCACATTAACATTATGGCAAACCAAGCATTGGAAAGAACAATTGTTCAACATTTTGGTTGCATTAATGGGAGAGTATTGCAAGCATCTAGCACAAAACATGTTCAACATTGTATCATGGTTGTCGACAAACCTAGGGAAAGAGCAATTGTTCATCAAGGTTGTCACAACACAAGAATTAGCATCATCATTTTCATTGCAAGCAATACATGGGAAAGAGCAATTGTTCGACATATTGCAAGCAATAGGATAGAAATCGAAACACTCATAGCATGGCATGGTCAAAGTGTCACAAGCAACTACTTCCACATGATCAACAATGGTGGTATCACAAGTATCACAAGGGAAAGTGAAAGAAGCATATGACATAGCAATAGGATCATCCAACTCATGCAAGCACTCACAAATCATCATGTCCACTAGTGGGATCATGGCATCATCAACACCCATATATGTACCTTTGTAGTCCCTCTCATATGAGGTAGGTGTTGTGGAAGTGGTAGGCTCGATGTGGCCTCCATGTTCATCTTCAAGCAACAAGCATGGTGTGATATCATCATCTTCATGCACCATGTACATCTTCTCCATGATCGGCGTCTCGTCATCCATGAGACCTAATAAGACACAAGGAAACACACTAGAGGTAGAGGGTAAGTTGTTAGAATTCGAAATGGCCTCACATGACCTATCAACTACCACTCTCATCTCACTCGGTGTATCACTCATGCTCTCGAAGTGGAGGCACTCATCAAGCTCACATATAGTGGAGTCACTCATCTCACATATAGTGGAGTCGCTCATCTCACATATAGTGGAGTCCCTCATCTCCATGGCAATGGCGTCGTCGATGTCCGAGCAACCTAGCAAAGAGGAAGACAACACAAGAGGAGTAGAGGTTAAGTTGTTAGAAATCGAAACATCCTCACTCGACTCATGGGGTGTATCACTCTTGCTCTCAAGGTGTTTGAAGTATGCGTTGCACTCGGCTTTTTCTTTGGGTGTCATTTGGGCTTCTCGAGCATCTAGCTCGGCAAAGTATGCTCTCATCTCGGCTTGCTCTTGTGGGGTCATCATGTGTATCTCACTAGGATAGGTGTATATGTATGGTGGAAGGAAAACTACACAAGTATCCCACAATTCAAGAAAGTATCGGAAAAATGGTTCAAGTCAAGAGCAAAGTCAAAATTGTACCGGGGTTACTCACACACACACTCAAAGCACACGCAAAAGGCTAAGAAACACTATATGTGGTGGGTAAGGGGTGGATAGCAATCGAAAAAGATCAACGGAAAAGTCTATTGTCAAATGTGGGTAAGATCCAAAGTCAAATGTCAAGAGTGGTGATCTATGTCAAGGAAACACGGAAACACACACAAGAAGATCAATGGGGTTAGCGCGACCAAGGAAGTGAGCAAGTAACAAGATGGTCCTAGCGAAAACTATTAGCTCGGTGTCACGCCAACACAAGAGAGAGGTAGCTTGGTTGCATATGAGAGAAGCAACTAGATTTGCACAAATGCCACTCTTCTCTTTTCTCTCTTAGTGCGCACAAGCTTTGCACTTCTCGGTATCGGTGGACACACACTCTTTTTCTCTTTTTTTTTTCTCTTTTTTTTTTCTTTTTTTTTCTATGCTTAGAAGCTTTATTTTTCTCTATGTATATGTCACACTTTTTCTTCTTTTGTGTATCTTTCTCACCGAGCTTGCTTCGGAGCTTCGCTCAACACAACGCACACACACCCTCTCACGGTCGTGACACTTGTGCAATGCTTCGCAACGCTCGGAAAGCCACTCTCAATAGGATAGGTACACAAAGAAAGAAACGGGGATACAAGGGGTAAGAGGCAAGTTATACCTAGTGAAAAGGTTAGGCGGTGTCAAGCACACGAACTTGCGATGGCGAAGTGGTGGTGTCGATAACGATGTAGAGGTTGCGTCGGAATCCGGGGTGCCAACGGTGTCGTCACGGAGTTGGTGTAGGCGCGGAGGTGAAGTAGACGACCGATGCACTCCAAATCGGAAACCGAGCAAATTAAGTCAATGCCCGAAAAGTTGGGTCAAAACGAGCGGTCGAAAGTTGGGCTTCAAAAATTTCGGAAAAGGTGTCAAAATTAGAGTCACGATATTGTGAGATGGCTGTAAAAGTTTGGGATCAAACGGGCTCCGGAAAGTTGTCAAAATTTGGGGCAAAAAGTGAAGTCAAAATTGGACGAAAATGGGTCAAACCGGTCCAGAACCCGGTCAAACCGGATCTGGGACTGGCGCGCCCGGTCCAGACCGGGCCCCGGACCGGATGGAGCCCCTGGATTGCGCCGGATGGCACCGGTCTGTGCTCCGGTTTCAACCGGGTGGCCCGGTGTGCCGCCCGGTTTGCTCCGGTTGGAGGCGATTTTGCGTGGATGTTGGTGGTGCTGCGCGCGTGGAGGTGAAACGGGCGGATGCGGGCGGGTCGGCCGGGCGTGCTGCAGCAGGGCTGGTGAGCGGCGGCTGCGGGAGTAGAAGCAGGCGGCGCAAGCGGGCAGGGCCAGGCAGTTGGTGGGGATTGGTGATGAGCACGCGGGGCGGCCTGGCCTTGGCCGTGGAGGGCTGCAGCGAGCGGGAGTTGAGCGGGGGCAGGAGCAGCGCGTGCAGCGCGGATGCGGGCGGGGCACAGGGCGGAAGCTTGCCGTAGGAGGGGCACAGGCGGCCTGGTGGTTGACGCGGGGCGGGCCTGCGCGTGGCTTGGCGCGAGGGAGGCGAGCCTGGCGGTGGGCGGCTAGCGCCTGCTGCTGTGCTTGGCGGGAGAGTAGCAGGCGCGAGCTGGGCGGGTGCTGCTGCTCAGATTGATGCGATGGGAGCGGAAGCTGCTGCTGCGCTGCGTGGTGGCCGGCCGACCGGCCGTGAGCGAGGATGTGGAGTTGACCAATTTGAGTCTCCTCGAACTGTTCTTCCACCAAGAACACGAACAGCAGAACGGCTCGGAAATCCGTCGATTTGAGGCGAAATAGATGGAATTGGACAACGAAAATTTGTGAGGATGTAGATCAACACTAGAGACAATAGATCTGTGGACCAAAACCACAAAAAACGCAACAAATTCGGAGATCAATTTTCGAGCTATTTTTTGGGGCAATTTTTTTTTGGGAAATTTTTCGGACGAAAATCGGTGGATTTGGGGGTCAAATTCGTGGCAACCTTTGCTCTGATACCATATGATGCGGCCTAAGGCCACGTGGGTTGCCCGATCTCACGAATTGACCGAGGGGAAAGGCGGGGGAGAGGAAGAACACGAAGAACACGGCGATGAACACGATGAACACACGCAAACACACACCAACCCGATACAATTCCGGTTTACTCCCGATAGCCCGAACCACTATCCCGATAGAATCTCTCAAGGTAGAGACACGCGGTAGAATCCCCGAGAGGAAGATCGGTATACGATCGGTGGAATCACACGAGTGAGAGACCGGTGGTAGAATCACAAGTGTGAGAGACTAATCATATAAGGAGTGCCTTGTACAATAGATTATGGTAATCTAAGGAGGGGGTTTCCCTAATCCCAAAGGGATGGTGGAGGCATGAGCCTATTTCTAGTTCATCAACTCTAACCTAATGAAGGGGGAGGTGGGAGCCTATATATAGGGAGCCACTAAGGAGGGGTAGTTTAGGCATAGAAGGGGGTTCATGGGCCTTGGCCCTAATTGACTTGTGGATAGCGCTTCACATAGTCCGGAGACTCTCTTGTATGTAGGCCGGAGACTCCGGTCTTGATCTTCATGGGCCGGAGACTCCGTTGTGAGTTGGCGACGCCGGCGACTCCGGTGTAGCTGCGCCTGGAGCTTCTTCCATGCTTCCACGACCTCGGCCTTGAGTCCTCGAGCATCCATGGCATCCTCCACTTCCTCCGTACTTGGTGATGTATTCCTATCATGGTCATATGACGGAGGATGAAGTAGCATACCATTCCACATAGGTAATTGTACGCACGCATAAAGGAGAAGATTCACCTTTGCGTGACATGTCGGCGTCGATGCATATGATGTGGTGAAGACCGAAGGTCGGGCTACATCATAGACCCAAGACACCCCCCGTACCTCTTTAGACAAGATGATAGCTTAAACATGAAGATGAGCTTTGTCTCCCTAGGGTTTCATCCCCTTTGTATCAAGGCAACCCATGTTGGATGATTGGATTTGGTGTGTGAGATTCTAGCGTTACCCACTCTCTCTCCCACTCCTAGATTCATCTCCCTCACCAATCTCTCCGCTCGGAATTCTACCGCGTGTCTCTTCCGGGTTGATTCTATTGGCGTGGTCCATCGAGCCACGGGGTAAGTATCGATTGTATCGGGTTGGTGTGCGTGCGTGAGTTCATCGTGTTCTTCGTGTTCATCGTGTTCTTCGCGTTCTCCCTCTCTCCCTCCTTTGGATTTCGGGTCAACCGCAAGATCGGGCCACACACGGGGTCTTAGACCTCATCATATGGTATCAGCAGCCTTTGGTTTCGGCGGATTTGACCCCCCACCCATCCAATTTCGTCTCTGAAAATTTTCCCCAAAAATAGCCCTAATTTGCCTCTTGACCGATCTGCGATTTCGTTGCGTTTTGAGTGGTTTTAGTCCATGGATTTGATGTTGGAGTGATTGATCTACGTTTTCCCCATCTTTTCCCCATCAATTTCGTCCAATTCCGCTCGAATTTGAGCAATTTTCGTCCGTGTTCATAGCTGTTCATACGCGAGTTCATTTTATTCCCGAGTTCCTCACCATGGCGCACCCGCTTGGGGCCCACCCGGCCGCCGCCTTCCCGTGATCTCCGTTGGTCAACCGCCGGCCGCCCTGGCCCTGGCCCGCGCGAGCCACCAGCCGCTCACCATCCACGCGCAACCACCGCACAGCGCCGCCCCGCTCCATCGCCCGCCGTTCGGCCCACCGCGCCGGCCGCCAAGGCGCTAACGCACGCTCCGGCAACCAGGCCGCGCGCCGCATCCGCTGGCCCCGCAGCAGCTCCGCCCTGCTCCCCGTGCTCGCACGCGCGCCCGCAAAAATCAGCCACGGCCACCGCTGCGCTCGACCGCCTCGCCCGCATCCGCTCCCTTCCCCGCACGGGCCGCACGCAGCAGCAGCCTTCGCGCGCGCGTGCTCTTCCTCGACCAGGCCACCACCTCGCGCGCCCGCCAAGCAGGCCGCCCGCCGCCGCTCCCTGGCCTGCAGCTCGCGCTCACGCCCGCCCCGCACGCAGCGCCCGCACCACCCGCAGCAGCCCGCGCCCGCCGCCATCTGGCCCACACCACCGCGCGTCGCCCGCCGCCAAGCCCACGCTCGCGCTCCTTTCGGCCTCAGGCTACCCGCAGGTCCTGCTCACCTCACGCGCACGTTTCCGCTTGCAGCAGAACCAATTCCGCGCTCGTCTCTCCACATCTGCTCGCACGCCAGCGCAATTTCCGGTCAGACCGGAGTACGAACCGGGCCGTCCGGTCTGCAACCGGGTCTCAGACCGGTGCCATCCGGACCAAGTCCAGGGGCCCATCCGGTTCCAGATCCGGTTCTGGACCGGGCTGGCCGGTCCCAGGTCCGGTTTGACCGGGTTCTGGACCGGGTTTGACCCAGTTTTCGCCCATTTTGACTCCACTTTTTGCTCCAAATTGTGACAACTTTCCGGCGCCCGTTTGACCCCAAACTTTCACAGTTATCCTCTTTCATCTTGACTCTAATTTTGACACCATTTCCGAAATTTTTCGACTCCAAAATTTTGGCACCTTCGATCGCTCGTCGTGACCCAAATTTTCGGGCATTGACTTATTTTGCCCGGTTTCCGTTTTGGAGTGCAAGGATTGTCCATCGAGCTTCCGCGTCTACATCAACACCGCGGCGACACCTTCGGCACCCCGGACTCCGGCGCAACTACGACACCATCGTCGCCATCATCGCAAGTTGTGTGTTCCGACACCGCCTAACTTTTCATCTAGGTATAACTTGCTCCCCACCTTGTAGCCCCTCTTCCTTTTGCGATCTATCCTACGAGCATTGCTTATCGAGTGTTGCGAGACATTGCACGTGGCCCCGATTGTGAGGTGTGTGTGTCGTGTGGAGTAAAGCTTCTAAGCAAAACTCGTGTGGCAAGATAGCAAAAGCGAGCTAACGCTAACATAGTGCGAGAAAAAGCCGCCAAAATACAAAAAGAGCACAAGTGTGCATAGTGCCATCATACATACCAAAGTGTACAAAGCGCCACCATAGATACAAAAGAGTGCAAGTGCCACCAAATACAAACGAGGGAAAAGCTTTTAAGCAAAAGAGAGAAAAAGAGAAGAGAGGCCGCGTGTAAATCTTGTTGTCTCTTCGTTGCAACCAAAGCTTTGATCTCTTCTTGTGTTAGTGTGACATCGAGCACCCTTGCTTAAGGGTTTCATACACTTTTCCGCTCACTTTTTGGTCGCACTAACCCCGTTCATCTCGTGTGGGTGTTCCATATCTTTTCCGTGTTTCTAGTGATCATCGCTTTGACATTTGATTTCGTTGGACTTCACCCACTCTTAACAACAAACTTGATTTCGGATTTCGTCTTTTGGCTTTCCACCACACTCACCTACCACCATATTTGCTAGCTTTTGCGTGTGTCTTTGTGTGAGTGCCCGATACAATTGTTCTAACTCTCGGTTTGTTGGATCACCCCAATCTTGTCATACCACGGTAAGATTGCGAGGTAGTGTTCTTCCACTAACATACACCATATACATACCATCGTGCTAACATGGATAGCGAAGATGAGGATACGGAGGAGTACACGGAGCACTTCGAGGAGGATACCTCTTCAAGCACCGCGGATGTGGAGGAACATGTGGAGCTCGACACCGACTATGGCTCCGCGAGCATCACCGACATGACCAACATCGAGGAGCTCTACATCGACAATGGCTCCTCAAGCATGGACGACATGGTGGAGCACCACCTTGAGGACGACATCGACGAGCTCTACATCAACAATGGCTCGTCAAGCATGGACGACATGGTGGAGCAATGCCACGACTACGACATCGACACCATGGCGGAACCTCACCTCGACTCCACCTTGAGCAACGCCTATTTGGCCAATGGAGCTACATATGAGGATAGAGGACCTCCACGATGGCACCATCATATGGATCATCAAGAGCGTCCTCATCATGCTCGTCATCGACACTCGTCTACGAGCTCCACAAGGCGCCACCATGAGAGTGCTTATGCACAAGATCATCGACTTCAAGTACACCATATGGAGCATCAAGAGCGTCCCCTTCATGAGCGTCATCGACACTCTTCTCCAAGCTCCACAAGGCGCCACAAGCAACATGCCAAGTCGCATGAGCCATCATCTAGGCATGGCAAGGACCGTCATCGACATACGTCACCACATCAGCTTCGCCGCCACAAGCCACTTCATGATCGCCATCGACCAACATCTTCCACGAGTCTTCGACGACACCACTCAAGCCATGGTGATGATGTACGAAGACGAGAGCCTCGACATGAAGGCGACAAACACCATGATAGGGTGCCTACCACTCCAAGGATGGCAAGTGCACATCGAGCATACCTTCCTCATAAGGCGACTTCCACCTCTTGTGCCACCACCACAATGGCCTCTACCTCGTCACGTGCCTATGGACTCCGATGCTACAAGTGCAAGCAACAAGGCCACCCTCCACGGGAATGTCCCAATCTCCTATGTGAGGTGTGCAAGGCCAAGGGTCACGTGGCATGGCAATGCACAACGCCAAGCGCCAAGAAGCTCTACTTCGACGAGCTCAATGCACAAGTCTCCAAGATGCCTATCGCGCCCACACTTCAAGATGAAGATCGCCAAGGTCAACTCAAGGTTGATGTGGATTCGAGCCTAGCTCTCTACTACACCACGACGCCACCACTTGAGGACGACTTGGGAGGCGATGGAGTTGAGCATGGTGACCATGGGATTCTCCCTTCACCTAAGGAGGCGCATGGAGTTGAGATGGTTGAGCATGGGAACTTCCCTTCAACCAAGGAGGCGCATGGAGATGCGAAAGTCGAGCCTACTCCTATATGCTTGATTGATGAGTTGGTACCAATCCCATGTGAGGATGAGAGCCACTTAGCCCACTTGAGTGAGAGTGATAGTGAGATGAGTGACTTCCACCCCATATGTGAGTTTGAGTGCTTCCGTTTGGAGGACATGAGTGATACACTAAGTGAGTTGAGAGAGGTAGATGATAGGTCCATGGAGGACATCGCATTTGCTAACACATTAACCTCTCCCTCGTTTGTGTCTTCTTATGTTGCACTAGGTTCCACGGAGGACGAGTTCCCGCTCATGGAGACGATGTACATGGTGCATGACGATGATGATATCTCACCATGCTTGCTCCAAGATGGATATGTCGACCACATGGATCCTCCTACTTCCACAACACCTACCTCAAATGAGTCGGCCTACAAAGGTAACAACATAGGTGTTGATGATGCCATGATCCCACTAGTGGACATGATGACTCATGAATGCATGCATGATCTTGATGACCCATTTGCTACGTCACATGCTACTTTCACTTTCCCATGTGATGCTTTGCTTGATAATATTGTTGATCATGTGGAATTGAGTGTTTGTGATACCATGACCATGCCATGCTATGAGAGCTTCAATTTTCCTACCATTGCTTGCAATATGTTACCTACTTGCTCTTTCACATGTATTGCTTGCAATGACAATGATGATATTAGCTTCCGCATGCTTTGCCCAAAATGTTTGCACTACTCCATGATCGTTGCATCCAAGATTGTGAACAATTCCCCTTTCTTATGCTTGGTATGCAAACATGCTTATTTCATTGTCCACGAGATGGCCCCCATAGCCTTCTCCATTTTTGATGATCATGAGTACCCACATACCACACATGCACCTTCATGCCATTTGCACTATCGCCATGCATTTCATACTATCTTGCTTGACACTAATGGTGATGTGCACAAGTCTTGGAACATCATGATGGATGATGTGTTCCTTTACCATGCACACACGCTTTTTGTTTTCTCTTTTGTGTGTATAGGTACCCGAATGACTACCTCCACCGCTACGGAGCATGAGCTCACGAAACGCGCAATTGAGAGCTACCCCAACAAGGACCTAACCCGCGGGAATCACACCAAAGGGTATGTTCCCACAAGCCTTCGCCCTCGTGTGTTTCCGGCTTGCCTTGTCGAGTTTCCGGTTTGGTCCAACTCCTCGTCGCCTCTTTTGCCTCTTTTGCAACATATCTTGACACATCTTGTTGGCACAATGATTGTTGTATGTTTTGATGCTTTCATCATACACTCCGAGAATCTCAAGGACCATGTCATACATGTGAGAGACACCTTATGCATCTTGTGCCACATGTCACACAAAAAGTTGCTCTTCTTTGGATTTCTCATTTCATCTTTGGCATTTGCAATGGATTCTTTCACACTTGAGGACACTCATACTCGGCTCAAGCCAACCATACTCTCCCAAGTTCGAAGTCTCCATCGCTTTGCCATTGCACATAACAATTTTGTCCCAAATTTTGCCGACGATACTTGCCTTTTGTTTGTTCCACTTGTTTGGGACAATGCTACACCACACATTTTTGACACCATACAACTCTTACATGCACAAATTTTTGCCCTTCCACATGTTGGATACACCCACACTCTTTTGGTTCCCATTTTTGCCAAATGCCTCTTGGAGCTTTCCCTTCGCAAGTGGTTTTTCTCCAAGTTCTTCTTCGACCGCGACTTTATCCCTCTACCACAACATGGGACACCCGTCATAGACTACCTCTTCGATGAGGAGGAACAAGAGTCGAGGACGACTCTTCCACAAGGGGGGGGGGAGATGATGTAGCCCCGGTCACCGACGTCGCTACACCAAGACCATCAAGTGCAATCCCGCCTATCGTCGACGCTACACCATGGCCAAAGAGTCCCCCAAGTGGACCTTCAACCCTAAACCACGCTACACGCGACAAGGTGAACTCCTTCCTCTCGATACTCGACCTCGTCAATACCTTGAATGGAATGCTACCTCATATCGGTGTGCTACATATCATTAGGTACAAGAATCATCGAGGAACCGGAGAGGAGGAACACCCATGGTGCAAGGAAGCGAGGGAAGGGAAGAGGAGCCATTCATCATGGTGCAAGGAAGAAGGAAGAAGAAGAAGGAAAGAAGAGAAGAAGGAAGAGGGAGGAGGAGGCCCACCGGCCCGCAGTCCGGTCCGACCGGGCCCCAGACCGACCTGCCCGATTGGCGACGGTCGGCGGCTCCACAACCGGACCGCCGGTCCCAGTGCCCGTCCGACCGGCCCTGCATCGGATCCGACGGGAACTACCCACCAAACTGCCTAAGTTACCCACTTATGTACCTTTTCGCCATGTGTTGTCTTGTAGGCCTATATATAGACCCAAGACACCCCCCGTACCTCTTTAGACAAGATGATAGCTTAAACATGAAGATGAGCTTTGTCTCCCTAGGGTTTCATCCCCTTTGTATCAAGGCAACCCATGTTGGATGATTGGATTTGGTGTGTGAGATTCTAGTGTTACCCACTCTCTCTCCCACTCCTAGATTCATCTCCCTCACCAATCTCTCCGCTCGGAATTCTACCGCGTGTCTCTTCCGGGTTGATTCTATTGGCGTGGTCCATCGAGCCACGGGGTAAGTATCGATTGTATCGGGTTGGTGTGCGTGCGTGAGTTCATCGTGTTCTTCGTGTTCATCGTGTTCTTCGCGTTCTCCCTCTCTCCCTCCTTTGGATTTCGGGTCAACCGCAAGATCGGGCCACACACGGGGTCTTAGACCTCATCATAAACACCCTAACCCTAAACCCTAGCTAAAACCCTAAACCCTAACTAAACCCTATATATAGGCCAACGATACTTAATTGCGCATCAAGCAGGCGACCAACTAATTAGCGCTGATAAATTAATTAACTTGAATTTTGACAAGTTCTCGAATGAAAACACGTACATTTGATTAAGTTGCCTCACAATATATATATATATAATATAATTAGTGTGCATGCCTGTCCTACCATGCATTCATGCATATATTTTAATATATATCTGAACATATTCTTGGGGATTTCAATCTCTCTCGCTCTCTCTCTCTCTCTCGATATATATATCGTTGGTAGCCAAAAAATAGACATATATACGCATGCACTTTATGCGTAAAGGTGCGGGTGCCTCTAATAATGTGTGTGCGCACTCGATCGATGATCCCTAAACCTTAAACCCTAAAACCCTAATACCTAAACCCTAAACACCCTAAACACTAAACCCTAGACCCTAAACACCCTAACCCTATACAATAGATAACCATAAACCCTAAACCCTAATTAAACCCTATATATATAGGACAAGGACACTTAATTGCGCATCAAGCAGGCGACCAACTAATTAGCGCTGATAAATTAATTAACTTGAATTTTGACAAGTTCTCGAATGAAAACACGTACATTTGATTAAGTTGCCTCACAATATATATATAATATAATTAGTGTGCATGCCTGGCCTACCATGCATTCATGCATATATTTTAATATATATCTGAACATATTCTTGGGGATTTCAATCTCTCTCGCTCTCTCTCTCTCTCGATCTATATATCATTGGTGACTGATGTCTACGCCCCCTCCTTTTCCTGTAGACAGTGTTGGGCCTCCAAGAGCAGAGGTTTGTAGAACAGCAGCAAGTTTTCCCATAAGTGGATCACCCAAGGTTTATCGAACTCAGGGAGGAAGAGGTCAAAGATATCCCTCTCATGCAACCCTGCAACCACAAAGCAAGAAGTCTCTTGTGTCCCCAACACACCTAATAGGTGCACTAGTTCGGCGAAGAGATAGTGAAATACAGGTGGTATAAATAAGTAGTAGCAACGGCACCAGAAAAGTGCTTTGCCCAGGACAGTAGTAGTAACGCAGCAGTAGTAACACAGTAAAACAGTAAACAAGCAGCGATAGCAGTATTTAGGAACAAGGCCTAGGGATCATACTTTCACTAGTGGACACTCTCAACATTGATCACATAACAGAATAGATAAATGCATACTCTACACTCTTGTTGGATGATGAACACCATTGCGTAGGATTACACGAACCCTCAATGCCGGAGTTAACAAGCTCCACAATTCAATGTTCATATTTAAATAACCTTAGAGTGCATGAAAGATCAACACGACTAAACCAAGTACTAACATAGCATGCACACTGTCACCTTCACACTATGTAGGAGGAATAGATCACATCAATACCATCATAGCAATAGTTAACTTCATAATCTACAAGAGATCATAATCATAGCATACGCCAAGTACTAACACGGATGCACACACTGTCACCATTACACCGTGATACGGGGTGGCCTTCGGACACCACCGCCTCAAGACCGACAAGCCCTCCTCGTGGTCCAATGACACGAGCTCGAGCTCAAGCCCTACACCAAGAGGTGAATTCGCTCCTCTCCATGTATGCTTTTGACACCCCTTTGGATGGCTTGCTACTTCATGCCAATACCCTATGTTCAATCAGGTACATCGACCAAGAAGCGAGCCATGAAGACCAAGCCAATGGAGAGAGAGCTGGAAACGACGAAGATGGAGCTACAGCTGCCAGGCCGGAACTTCCGCCCTCCAGGACCGGAACTTCCGCCCAGATGCCTTCCAGATTCCCTCCAGATGCCTTCCAGCGCCCAGAAGACAGGATCAGGCCGGAACTTCCGCCCCGAGGGACCGGAACTTCCGCCCACCGGAACTTCCGCCCAAGTTCCGCCCAAGTTCCGAAAGTCGGCGAAAACCCCCCTGGATGTTACTGCGGGACAATGGCGCAATTCCGGAACAAGGCCGGAACTTGGCCGGAACTTCCGCCCCGACCGGAACTTCCGCCCCTTCAGACCGGAACTTCCGCCCCTGACCGGAACTTCCGCCCAAGTTGACCGGAACTTCCGCCCAGCCGAACTTCAAAGACAACAAAGCACTTTTCAGCTTGTAACTTACCCCTTCGCCCCCACCTATAAATAGGCTGGTTGCCTCAGATCTGAGATTAGACTTGATGTGAAATTAAACCTGAGCTTAGCTCACCCTTGTGGGAACCCTGCCTAGATCTATGATCTTGTACCCACCCGGGCTCCTTATCGACTTGTCAAGATCTCTTTGGTGACTTCTACCATTTGTTTGATCTTTTGCTTGCACTTCTACCTATTTGGTCTTTTGCTTGCACTTCTATCAACCTTCCGGTCTTTTCACCCTTCTAGATCTTGCGAGCTTCGATTTGTCGATCTCTTTGCGGGACTTCTACCGGAAGGTCTTTTCTCGCAACCTCTATCGAGTAGGTGTATCGGGCCTACGAGGGAAAACCGGTTTGTGTGCGTGTGTGTGTTGTATCCCCACGATTCCCCTCGCGTTCTTCGTGTTCATCGCGTTCATCCACCTACCCCCACGAGTTCCACCCAAATCCGTGAAGATCGGGCACATCCTTGGACTTAGTCCACATCATATGGTATCAGCAGCTCTTTGGTTGCCACGGATTTGACCCCCACATACCCCAATTCCACCAATTTCGCCCAAAAAGTTTTCCAAAAAAATTTCCCAAAAAATAGCCCCAAATTGGCCTTGGATCGATCTCTCGATTTGTTGAGTTATTTGTGGTTTTGCTCCAATAGAAACTTGCCTTTGGTGTTGATCTGCAATTCCCCCACTTTCCCACAGCTTTTGGTGCCAAATTTTCCTCGAATTCGAAGGATTTCGGCCCGGATTTCCGCCCAAATCGACGAACTGCCCGCAGATCTGATTGCGACCGGAAGTTCCGCCCGAAAATACCGGAAGTTCCGCCCCCGGACCGGAAGTTCCGCCCCTCAGGACCGGAAGTTCCGGCCTGGCCGAAATTTTGACAGCAACCTTCGTTTTTCGTTTTGGTACTAACCCCCTTGTGTTTGGACTTCGGTTTGAGTGCCATTTCAGATACCACAAAGCTTCCGCAACATCGACAACGACGACGGCACCCCGAGGATCCAAGCGGTTCACTTGACACCTCCACCATAGCAAGTTCAAGATCGTCGGCCACCATCATCAAGTGGTATAACTTGCTCCTAACTTGTAGCCCTAGCCTCTTTTGCGTACCTTTCCTATCGAGAGTGGCTTTCTAGTGTTGCGAAGCATTGCGCAAGCGTCCCGACCGTGAGGGTGTGCGTGTGTTGAGCAAAGCTTCGAAGCAAGCTCGTGTGAAAAGATAAGCAAAAGAGTGTGACATACTTACATAGATAGTAGTATCCTTACATAGTGAGAAAAAGAAAAAGAAAAAAAAATACAAAAAGAAAAAGAAAAAGTGTGTGAGTGACACCTATACACAAAAGAGTCCAAAGCTTTTAAGCAAAAGAGAGAAAAGAGAAGAGAGGCGTCTTGCGCAAATCTTGTTGCTTCTCAATTTTGCAACCAAGCCACGGTCTCTCTTGTGTTGGCGTGACACCGAGCTAGTAGTCTTCGTTAGGACCATTTTGTTCTTGCTCATTTTCCAAGTCGCGCTAACCCCATTTTGTCCCACGCGTGTGTTCCTCATTGTGTATGCCTTTTGTGATCACCGCCTTTGACTTGTGACTTTTGGATCTTACCCACTTTTGACAATAGACTTTTCGTTTGGTTCTTCCATTTGGCTTTCCACATCCATACCTAACACCATATAGAGTTTTATTTTGTGTGTGTGCATACATATCGGTTTCCCTCCGCTTTGAAACACCTTTTCGATTTTGGTTTGCAAGTTTTGACATTCTTGGTAGTCTTTCCTAACCACCCACCACATAGTTCTTGTTTTAGTTGTAACCATGTCTAGTGGAGAAGGGAACCAACTACCGATGACACGGCACCAACATTGGATAGCTACTCAAGCCGTCCACGCCAAGCTAAATCAATTTGAAGCCATGCTCAAGGATACCAATGTCCGCTATGAAGAAAGAGCTCAAGTGCAAAGGAATGACCTCAACAATCAAGTGCAAGACCTCAATGAGAAGATTGAAACTCAAGGCAATGAGTTGAAGGCCACACTTGCCATACAAGGTCAAGAGACAAGGGAAATGAAGACGGCTTTGGACAATATCCTCCACACACTCAACCGTCAAGAAGAAAGAAGACACCACTCAAGGTCTTCGCGCTCTCATAGCTCAAGGTCAAGAGCTCCTACACCATCTCGCCATGATTCTAATGAAGACCCACGCCACCATAATGTGGATGTCCAAGTGCTTCACCAACAAGCTCAAGAAGCGGAGCAAGCTCGACTTCGACTTGTCCAAGAGCGTCAACGCCTTGAAGAAGAGCGCCTTCACCAAGAGGACCTCAATGCTCAATTCCAACAAGAGCAAGAACGCCTTCGCCATGATCAAGAGCTAGTTCAAGCAAGGGAACAAGAGCGCCTCCGCAATGAATAACAAGCACTTGAAGAACAAGAGCGACAACAACAAGCACAAGAAGCTCAAGCTAGAAGACAACGCCTTATTGAAGAGGAACAAAGGCAAGCGCACCAAGAGCGCCAAATCATCAATGTTGTTCGTCCTCAACGCCCTCAAGGTCAAGATAATCGCCGCCATCATGATGATCGCCCTCATGCTAGAAGACCTCCTCCAAGGGCAAGAGATGAAGAATCAAGTCATCACCAAGCATCAAGTGAAGAAAGTGTGATGCCTCGACGCCGCCACAACAATGATGATCAAGATGAAGGTCATGGAAGACCACCTCCTCGTCAACAACATAGCAACAACAATAGAGATGCTCAAGGTCCACAACATCCACCTCAACAACGTCAAGATATTGGTGAAGAAAGACCACCTCCTAGGCGCAATGACCGCAATGAAGAGGAAATCTTTGGGAAGCTCAAGTTCACCATGCCCAAATTCCACGGAGAAGAACACCCCGATGCATACCTCTCTTGGGTTCTCAAGGTTGACAAGATATTCCGCATACACAACTTCTCCGAAGCAAAGAAAGTGGCCATGGCATCACTAGAGTTTGAAGGGTATGCAAATGTTTGGTGGGAAGAAGTGAACAAGAAGCGTGACAAGGAAGATCTAGACCCCATTGCTACATGGGAAGAGATGCAAGAAGTCATGCACAAACGCTTTGTGCCCAACCATCACAAACGCGACCTCTTCAACAAGCTTACCCAACTCAAGCAAAGCTACAAGTCCGTTGAGGAGTACTACAAGGAGATGCACATGACCATGATGAGTGCAAATGTGGACGAGCGAGAAGAGCAAACAATGGCAAGATTCTTGAATGGATTAAACATTCCCGTCAAGAGGATAGTGGAATTCTTGCCTTACACCAACATGGTTGAATTGCTTCATCAAGCTACAAGAGCCGAGCGCCAAGTGCGAGAAGACATAGCAAGTGCAAAAACAAAGTCCTTCTTCGCCGCGCGCAATGCAACAAATACCTCCTCAAGCATCAAGAACACAAGTGCTATTGCTCCCAAGGATCCTCCTAAGCAAATGAAGAGTGCCTTCAAGACAACAAGCTTCAAGCCGGATCAATCAACTATGTCCTCCAAAGCTTCCACGGGATCTAGTAACATCACATGCTTCAAGTGTGGAGCTCAAGGACATAAATCCTTTGAATGCAAGAACACAAGAGTTATGATAACTCGAGATGATGGAGATGTGGAGTACTTGAGTGAAGGCGAATATGAAGCCTTGGTACAAGCCGCAACCAATCATGAAGATGATGACTTGGAAGACCAAGAGCAAGTCTTATGTGTGCATGATGCAAGCCCGTCCCTTGTGGTGACCAAAGTGTTGACAACCCATGCATTTCCCAATGAAGATCAAAGGTGCACCATCTTCCAAACAAGAGCCGGAATCAATGGCAAGTCAATAAAGGTTATCATCGATGGAGGGAGTTGCCACAATCTTGCAAGCACCGAACTATGCTCCAAGCTCAACCTCACACTCCGGAAACACCCCCATCCTTACCATGTGCAATGGCTTAGTGACAATGGAAATGTCAAGATACAACACACCGTCTCCGTAACCTTCAAGATTGGCGCCTATGAAGACACCGTTGATTGTGATGTAGTGCCCATGACGGTGTGCCACATGCTACTTGGTCGCCCTTGGCAATATGACAAAAGAGCAAGCCATGATGGCTACACAAATGCCTATAGCTTCAAGATCGGCGACAAGACATACATCCTACGCCCAATGACTCCTAGCCAAGTGATTGCGGACAATGCAAAGGCTTTAGCGAGGGCTAAGGAAGCTACCATCACTAGTGAGATGAGTGGTGAGAGAGTGAACCACCAAAAGGAAAGTGAGCGCCACAAGCCATATATGAGTGAGATGAAGAGTGTCCTCATAGCTACCAAGAGTGAGATGAGAGAATTGCACCACAACCCATCCACCATATTGCACTATGTGCTCATTTGCAAGGGGCCATCCTCGGAGACTAACAACTTAACAACTCTTCCTTCGTCTTTGTTGTCTCTTTTGAAGGAGTTCCAAGATGTCTTCCCCGACGAGCTTCCTCATGGACTACCACCGCTTCGAGGGATTGAGCACCGCATCGACCTCATACCCGGCGCTCCTCTACCAAACCGCGCCGCCTACCGCACCAACCCCGAAGACACAAAGGAGATCCAACGACAAATACAAGACCTCCTCGAAAAAGGGTATGTTCGTGAAAGCTTAAGCCCTTGTGCGGTTCCCGTGATCCTTGTGCCTAAACCGGATGAGACGCAACGGATGTGTATGGATTGTCGCCCCATCAATGCCATTACCATCCGTTACCGCCATCCCATTCCGTGTTTAGATGACATGCTTGATGAACTTAGTGGTGCCACGATTTTCTCTAAGATTGATTTGCGTAGTGGTTACCATCAAATCCGCATGGCTATTGGTGATGAATGGAAAACGGCATTCAAGACCAAACTCGGTCTCTATGAATGGCTCGTTATGCCTTTCGGTCTTTCCAATGCTCCATCTACTTTCATGCGCCTCATGAATCACATCTTGCGTCCTCTCATTGGCAAGAGCGTGGTTGTCTACTTCGATGATATTCTTATTTATAGAAAAAACCTCGAGGACCATGTGCAACATGTGAGAGAAGTCTTGTGCATCTTGCGACATGAAAAGCTTTATGCTAACCTCCCTAAATGCACATTTGCTCAAAACAAATTGGTTTTCCTTGGCTTTGTGGTTTCCGCTAATGGTATTGAAGTTGATTCTTCTAAGGTTGAGGCCATCCACAATTGGCCCACTCCTACCAATGTTGCTCAAGTCCGAAGTTTCCATGGACTCGCCGGTTTTTACCGCCGCTTTGAGAAAGACTTTAGCACCATTGCTTGCCCTTTGAATGAGCTTACCAAAAAGAATGTTCCGTTTGTTTGGGGCAAGGCCCAACAAAATGCTTTTGATGAGTTGAAGAAACGCCTTACCGAGGCACCACTCCTTGTTCTTCCAAACTTTTCCAAAACTTTTGAGATTGAGTGCGATGCAAGTGGACTCGGTATTGGTGGAGTGCTTATGCAAGATGGAAAACCCGTGGCATACTATAGCGAGAAGTTAGATGGCGCACGCCTCAACTATCCTATATATGACAAGGAACTTTATGCTTTGGTTCGTGTTCTTGAAGTTTGGCAACACTATCTTTGGCCAAAAGAGTTTATTATCTATTCCGACCATGAGTCTTTGAAATATTTGAAAAGTCAACACAATTTGAACAAAAGACATGCAAAGTGGGTTGAGTTCATTGAGTCCTTTCCATATGTGATCAAATACAAGAAGGGCAAGGACAATGTTGTGGCGGATGCTCTTTCACGCAAACTCACCCTCTTACTCACTCGCTTGGATATTAGTGTTTTGGGTCTTGATGAAATCAAAGATTTATATGCTTCCGATGCTTTCTTTGGCCCAATCTTTGCAAAGTGTTCTAGTGAGAAGGGCATCGATGATTTCTATTTGCACCAAGGATTCTTGTTCAAGGGCAACAAACTTTGTATTCCTATGTCTTCGCTTCGCCTTTTGCTCTTACAAGAATCGCATGGTGGTGGTCTTATGGGACACTTTGGAAGAGAGAAGACATATGCCATGCTCTCCACTCACTATTATTGGCCAAGAATGTACCGCGACGTGGAGCGCCTTTGCCGACGGTGTACAACATGCTTACAAGCTAAGTCTACCTCCAACCCTTATGGTCTTTACACTCCGTTGCCTATTCCATATGCACCATGGACCGATATTAGCATGGATTTCGTTCTAGGCTTGCCTCGCACTAAGCATGGTCATGATTCTATATTTGTGGTAGTGGATAGATTCTCTAAGATGGCTCATTTCATACCTTGCCATAAGCGACGATGCTTCACACATTGCTTCATTGTTTTTCAGGGAAATTGTTCGCCTACATGGAGTACCGCAAAGCATTGTGTCGGATCGAGACGTCAAGTTCATGAGTTATCTTTGGAAGTCGCTCATGGCGAAGTTTGGAGTGAAGCTCTTATTCTCATCATCCTCGCACCCGCAAACGGACGGCCAAACGGAAGTGGTCAATAGAAGCCTATCTTCTCTTCTACGCATCCTCGTGAAGAAAAACTTGAAGTCATGGGAAGAGTGCCTCCCACACGCGGAGTTCGCCTACAACCGCGCCAAGCACACGACTACGTCAAGGAGTCCCTTCATGGTCGTCTACGGATTTGAGCCGCTCACGGCACTCGACATACTACCACTTCCACTTCATGAGCGGACAAACATGGACTTCGACAAGCGCACCGCCACCGTGAAGAAGCTACATGAAGATACAAGGGCAACAATTGAGCAACAAGTTCTTCGTCAAGCAACACGCCTCAACATGAAGAAAAAGGCCCGGATCTTCAACGAAGGGGACCTAGTGTGGATACATCTTCGCAAGGACCGTTTCCCTCAAGAAAGAAACTCCAAGCTCAAGCCCCGAGGTGATGGTCCCTTCAAGGTCCTCAAGCGAATCAACGACAACGCCTACGTCATCGACATACCAACATCCAAGTACTTGGTGAGCAACACATTCAATGTGTCCGACCTCTCGCCATACCATGGAGATGAAGAGACGTTAGAGTCGAGGACGACTCTTTCCCAAGGGGGGGGAGATGATACGGGGTGGCCTTCGGACACCACCGCCTCAAGACCGACAAGCCCTCCTCGTGGTCCAATGACACGAGCTCGAGCTCAAGCCCTACACCAAGAGGTGAATTCGCTCCTCTCCATGTATGCTTTTGACACCCCTTTGGATGGCTTGCTACTTCATGCCAATACCCTATGTTCAATCAGGTACATCGACCAAGAAGCGAGCCATGAAGACCAAGCCAATGGAGAGAGAGCTGGAAACGACGAAGATGGAGCTACAGCTGTGCCGGAACTTCCGCCCTCCAGGACCGGAACTTCCGCCCAGATGCCTTCCAGATTCCCTCCAGATGCCTTCCAGCGCCCAGAAGACAGGATCAGGCCGGAACTTCCGCCCCGAGGGACCGGAACTTCCGCCCACCGGAACTTCCGCCCAAGTTCCGCCCAAGTTCCAAAAGTCGGCGAAAACCCCCCTGGATGTTACTGCGGGACAATGGCGCAATTCCGGAACAAGGCCGGAACTTGGCCGGAACTTCCGCCCCGACCGGAACTTCCGCCCCTTCAGACCGGAACTTCCGCCCCTGACCGGAACTTCCGCCCAAGTTGACCGGAACTTCCGCCCCAAATAACTTCAGACAACAAAGACTTTTCAGCTTGTAACTTACCCCTTCGCCCCCACCTATAAATAGGCTGGTTGCCTCAGATCTGAGATTAGACTTGATGTGAAATTAAACCTGAGCTTAGCTCACCCTTGTGGGAACCCTACCTAGATCTATGATCTTGTACCCACCCGGGCTCCTTATCGACTTGTCAAGATCTCTTTGGTGACTTCTACCGTTTGTTTGATCTTTTGCTTGCACTTCTACCTATTTGGTCTTTTGCTTGCACTTCTATCAACCTTCCTGATGAGGACATCCCTACCTCACTACTACCTCCGTCATTGCAAGATGAAGATGAAGCTGTGAAGCTCAAGTCCAATGAAGTTAGGATTGGACCAATGACACGAGCTCGTGCGAAGCTACTTAAACAACAGGTGAACTTGTTCCTAAACGATACTTTGATTGACGAGAATTTTATACTACCTAAGTCGTATTACTTATGTATGATCAGGTATGAGGAGGAACCAAGCATCGCACGAGGAGAAGAGGAGCAGCTGGACAAGAAGCTGGACGTGAAGCTGGACATGGAGCCGGACGTGAAGACATCCCATGGACGCGCGAGGGAGGAGCGGGAGGCATGCGCGAAAGGAGGAGTTCTTCAGGCCGGTCCTGTGCCCGGCCACCGGCCTGGCGCCAAGGCCACCCTGGCCACCAACCGGATTTTGAACCGGTGCCATCCGGGCCACATCCAGGGAACACGGACCCTTCGTCCGGTTTCCGCCCGGTCACAGACCCGGTCTAGGACCGGACCTCCCGGTCCCAGGCCCGGTTGACCGGCCCCCAGACCGGCCGAGTCCGAGTCTGTCTCGACCAGATCTATTCTGGGTCGGTTATTTCCGTACTTTTTCGACCTGAGGTCGTCCCGAACGCCTATATAAGTCCCTGGGACGCCCCCAAAGTTGCTTTAGACCACGTTTAAGATAAACCCTAGTTCTTAGTTGTTTGCTCTGCAAAACTATTGAATACTACTCTCCAATTCGCATCGATCTGGAGTTTTATGCTACTGAAAGTTTGTGTGTGATCTGCTGTTCCATTGGGGATTAGAAGATTGCAATTTACCGCTTCGTGGTCGGCGGCTACGTGCGCAAGTGTGTGGAGTTGCGAATATCTTGCAGGGTTGAGAGCTGTTGCATTGGCATCAGGAATCAATCGAGAGACTTCGTCGGCGTCATACAAGTTATCCTCTTCATCATCATCGATTTCATCCGCTGCTACCATCGTGTGTTCATCACCACTGTCGCTTACTGAGAAGATCGGGCAACCCCATATCACTTCCGGTCTTTTCACCCTTCTAGATCTTGCGAGCTTCGATTTGTCGATCTCTTTGCGGGACTTCTACCGGAAGGTCTTTTCTCGCAACCTCTATCGAGTAGGTGTATCGGGCCTACGAGGGAAAACCGGTTTGTGTGCGTGTGTGTGTTGTATCCCCACGATTCCCCTCGCGTTCTTCGTGTTCATCGCGTTCATCCACCTACCCCCACGAGTTCCACCCAAATCCGTGAAGATCGGGCACATCCTTGGACTTAGTCCACATCACACCGTGCAGGAGGAATAAAACTACTTTAATAACATCACTAGAGTAGCACATAGATGAATAGTGATACAAAACTCATATGAATCTCAATCATGTAAAGCAGCTCATGAGATTATTGTATTGAGGTACATGGGAGAGAGATGAACCACATAGCTACAGCGGAGCCCTCAGCCTCGGGGGTGGATTACTCCCTCCTCATCATGGAGGCAGCGATGGCGGTGAAGATGGCGGTGAAGACGGCGGTGGAGATGGCTCCGGGGGCAATTCCCCGTCCCGGCAGGGTGCCGGAACAGCGACTTCTGTCCTCCGAATTGGACTTTCGCGATGGCGGCGGCTCTGGATGGTTTTCTCTGTTTCCGTCGAACTGGTCGATGTTTTTAGGTCAGGGACGAATATATAGGCGGAGAGTCGGAGTCGGAGGGCTGACAGGGCAGCCACACTATAGGGGGGCGCGGGCCCCCCTTGGCCGCGCCGGCCTATGGTTTGGTGGGCCTGTGCCCCCTCTCTGGCGATTCTCGGGTGTTCTGAATGCTTCCGGGCAAAATAGGAACCTGGGCGTTGATTTCGTCCGATTCCGAGAATATTTCTTTACTAGGATTTCTGAAACCAAAAACAGCAGAAAACAGCAACTGGCCCTTCGGCATCTTATCAATAGGTTAGTTCCGGAAAATGTACGAATATGACATAAAGTGTGCATAAAACATGTAGATAACATCAATAATGTGGCATGGAACATAAGAAATTATCGATAAGTCGGAGACGTATCAGCATCCCCAAGCTTAGTTCCTGCTCGTCCCGAGCAGGTAAACGATAAACAAAGATAATTTCTGGAGTGACATGCCATCATAACCTTGATCATACTATTGTAAAGCATATGTAGTGAATGCAGCGATCAAAACAATGTATATGCAATGAGTAAACAATTGAATCATATAGCAAAGACTTTTCATGAATAGTACTTTCAAGACAAGCATCAATAAGTCTTGCATAAGAGTTAACTCATAAAGCAATAATTCAAAGTAAAAGCATTGAAGCAACACAAAGGAAGATGAAATTTCAGCGGTTGCTTTCAACTTGTAACATGTATATCTCATGGATATTGTAAACATAGAGTAATATAACAAATGCAATATGCAAGTATGTAGGAATCAATGCACAGTTCACACAGGTGTTTGCTTCTTGGGATGGAGAGAAATAGGTGAACTGACTCAACATAAAAGTAAAAGAAAGGTCCTTCAAAGAGGAAAAGCATCGATTGCTATATTTGTGCTAGAGCTTTGATTTTGAAAACAAGAAACAATTTTGTCAACGGTAGTAATAAAGCATATGTATCATGTAAATTATATCTTACAAGTTGCAAGCCTCATGCATAGTGTACTAATAGTGCCCGCACCTTGTCCTAATTAGCTTGGACTACCGGGATCATCGCAATGCACATGTTTTAACCAAGTGTCACAAAGGGGTACCTCTATGCCGCCTGTACAAAGGTCTAAGGAGAAAGCTCGCATCGGATTTCTCGCTATTGATTATTCTCAACTTAGACATCCATACCGGGACAACATAGACAACAGATAATGGACTCCTCTTTTATGCATAAGCATGTAGCAACAATTAATTTTCTCATTTGAGATTGAGGATATTGTCCAAAACTGAAACTTCCACCATGGACCATGGCTTTAGTTAGCGGCCCAATGTTCTTCTCTAACAATATGCATGCTCTAACCATAAGGTGGTAGATCTCCCTTACTTCAGACAAGACGAACATGCATAGCAACTCACATGATATTCAACAAAGAGTAGTTGATGGCGTCCCCAGTGAACATGGTTATCGCACAACAAGCAACTTAATAAGAGATAAAGTGCATAACTACATATTCAACACCACAATAGTTTTTAAGCTATTTGTCCCATGAGCTATATATTGTAAAGGTGGAGAATGGAAATTTAAAGGTAGCACTCAAGCAATTTACTTTGGAATGGCGGAGAAATACCATGTAGTAGGTAGGTATGGTGGACACAGAAGGCATAGTGGTTGGCTCAAGTATTTTGGATGCATGAGAAGTATTCCCTCTCGATACAAGGTTTAGGCTAGCAAGGTTATTTGAAACAAACACAAGGATGAGGCGGTGCAGCAAAACTCACATAAAAGACATATTGTAAACATTATAAGACTCTACACCGTCTTCCTTGTTGTTCAAACTCAATACTAGAAATTATCTAGACCTTAGAGAGACCAATTATGCAAACCAAATTTTAGCATGCTCTATGTATTTCTTCATTAATAGGTGCAAAGTATATGATGCAAGAGCTTAAACATGAGCACAACAATTGCCAAGTATCACATTACCCAAGACATTTTAGCAATTACTACATGTATCATTTCCCGTTTCCAACCATATAGCAATTAACGAAGCAGTTTCAACCTTCGCCATGAACATTAAAAGCTAAGAACACATGTGTTCATATGAACCAGCGGAGCGTGTCTCTCTCCCACACAAGCATTTATTCAAACAAAAGCAAAAACAAAAGCACACAGACGCTCCAAGTAAAGTACATAAGATGTGACCGAATAAAAATATAATTTCAAGAGAAGGAACCTGATAATTTGTCGATGAAGAAGGGGATGCCTTGGGCATCCCCAAGCTTAGATGCTTGAGTCTTCTTGAAATATGCAGGGATGAACCACCGGGGCATCCCCAAGCTTAGAGCTTTCACTCTCCTTGATCATAGTATATCATCCTCCTCTCTTGACCCTTGAAAACTTCCTCCACACCAAACTCGAAACAAACTCATTAGAGGGTTAGTGCATAATCAAAAATTCACATGTTCAGAGGTGACACAATCATTCTTAACACTTCTGGACATTGCTCAAAGCTACTGGAAGTCAATGGAACAAAGAAATCCATCCCACATAGCAAAAGAAGCAATGCGAAATAAAAGGCAGAATCTGTCAAAACAGAACAGTCCGTAAAGACGAATTTTATTGAGGCACCAGACTTGCTCAAATGAAAATTCTCAAATTGAATGAAAGTTGCGTACATATCTGAGGATCACTCACGTAAATTGGCATAATTTTCTGAGTTACCTACAGAGAATTTTGCCCAGATTCGTGACAGCAAAGAAATCTGTTTCTGCGCAGTAATCCAAATCTAGTATGAACTTTTCTATCAACGACTTTACTTGGCACAATAAAACACTAAACTAAGATAAGGAGAGGTTGCTACAGTAGTAAACTACTTCCAAGACACAAAATAAAATAAAAGTAATGTAGCAAAATAAGCACATGGGTTATCTCCCAAGAAGTTCTTTTCTTTATAGCCATTAAGATGGGCTCAGCAGTTTTAATGATCCACTCACAAGAAATAGTATTTGAAGCAAAAGAGAGCTTCAAGAGGCAAATTGAAAACACATTTAAGTCTAACATGCTTCCTATGAAGAGGAATCTTGTACACAAATGAATTCATGAAGAACAAAGTGACAAGCATAAGAGGATAAAACACGAGTAACTTCAAGATTCTCAACATAAAGAGGGGAAACTTAATATTATTAAGATGCATATAACCATATTTCCCTCTCTCATAATAACTTTCAGTAGCATCATTGATGAAATCCACAATATACCCATCACTTAAAACATTCTTATCATGGTTCATATGCATAGAAGTATCATTAATTTTGGCATAAGAAGAGTTCTTCTCATTAATAGTAATTGGAGCAAGATTATTATCAAGAATTTGAACATGGTAAACAAGTTGCATATTAAGGGAATTGTTTTTGGTAATCCAATCATGACTATGACAAGCCTCATAAGGATAGTTATAACCTATATCATAGCATTCTTTATAATAATTATCAAAGATCGGAGGCACAGTGTCATCATAAGAAATAGAATAGTTATCTTTCACAGTCGGTTTATCTGTGTCCACACCATCATTGTTATTAGAAGGAGATGTATCAAGAACATAATGACCAGTAGCAAAAGGATTTTCAAACACCTCTTCCCCAAGCTTAGAGCTTTCTATATCATTATGGGAGGAAGCATGGATAGCACTGACACTATGGCAATTATTATCATCATCATTTTCAGAATTAGTTTCCCAGAGATTTGCAATATCAAAAGTAGTGTGCTCATTCAAATCATGATTGCTAATGTATGTAAAGGGCATAGGAAGATCATCGTATTCAGATTCATTATTACAATAATCATTAGGAGCAACATACTTACGGTTACCTAGCATTATCTCATTCACGCGGGGATACGCCGTTACCTCTTTCTTTTTATTCTCCTTCTTCTTCTTCTTCGTTCCCTTTTTCTTCTTCTTCTTCTCTTCCTTCTCCTCGTTCCCTTCTTTAGGAGGAAGAGGCTTGAAGGGTGGCTTGTCCGCATAACCTGATTTACTTTCGTAAACAATAGAAGAAACTTGGGAAGATCCCTCCTTTTCATTAATTAGTTGAAAACACACAGCGGTCCTATCATATTTTGGCAAGGTGTCATCTTCTAAAATATTTTGTATGTAAGTATTTGTATGGCTATTATCAATGCAATAAGAAAAACACCCATGCAGGACATCATCAATATCAAGATCACTCATATGTAACAAAGAGATTTTTCTCGACAGTTCTTCACACCCCAAAAATAAAGTAAGTTCATCATGCTGATTAGGGGTAATTTCATCATCACAATACAAATTTGCAGCACTCATTGGGTTCAAATTATCATTGGAGGAGCATTGAAAATTAAAATGACCCACTTCATGGCAAACTTCACAAATAAAAGGATAGAGGGCACAAACTTTTTTACCAAGATCATCTAAAGCCCTAAACCACTTTCTAGTTTTTTCATTAGCATGATGGATACAATATCCATCTTTGATTTGATTAATTCCACAAGGTCTATGTATTCCACAAAAATTAACATGCTTATAAGAAATAGCATTCTTAGGAGTTTGAGCATGCTTATTGCAATAATTAACAACAATTTCATTCTTCATGCAAGCCTCTTTAAAAGGTTCATGATATTTATCAAAATTATTTTTAGGCAATTCAAAATGAGTAGCAAAGGCTTTATAAAGATTTGCAGCAACTTGAGAGTCAAGACCATAAGTAGCACTCATATTTCGAAATTTATCGGTATCCATAAAAGCTTCAATGCATTCATAATCATAATTTATACCTGACTCTTTACCTTTGTCGTTCTCCCATCCTTCAGCGTTCTCCTCAATCCGATCAAGAAGATCCCACCTAGCTTCAACCTCCTTGCTTGTGAAAGATCCCTCCGAACAGGCATCCAGATAGTCCTTGTGTTGTCCTGAAAGCCTCGCATAAAAATTATTAACAATAACATTACGGGGGAGCTCATGGATGGGACATTTGAGCATTAGTGACTTCAATCTCCCCACGCTTGAGAGATACTCTCTCCATTACGAGGATAAAAGTTATAAATGTAATTCCTATCAATATGCACTTCATGAGGAGGATAAAATTTAGAGTAAAAGAGAGATACAATTTCCTCCCAACCAAGAGAATGACTATTCTCCAACAATTTATACCAATGCGCCGCTTTACTGCATAAATGAAATAGAGAATAGCTTCTTCTTCACTTCATCCATAGAGATACCTGCACACTTGAATAACCCGCATAATTCATGCAAAAACAGTAAATGATCTCCAGGATGGATAGTTCCATCCCCTTTATAGCGGTTATCCATAACGCGTTCAATAATTTTCATAGGTATTTTATACGGAATACTTTCAACAGGTGGATTTAAAATATCAGAAGCATCATTAGAGTTATCGCATATGGGAGATAAAGCATTATCAGAACAAATTTTCTCCCCTAAAGATGGGAAGCCAAAAAGATCACAGAAACTAGCTTCCCCAAGCTTAGACTTATTCATAGCATTAGCAGTGATTGCGTTCATACCAATAATATTGCTACTAGCATGCAAATGAGGTTCCATAGGTTCTTTAATTTTCGCGTCACACAATTCATGTCTTAGCTTAGGAAATAAATTAAGAAGCTCATAGTTATATTCCATTATGCCTAACTAGTGTAAAACAAGAAACAAAAAGATGCAATTGCAGGATCTAAAGGAAATAGCTTCGAGCACAAACACAATGGCGCCAGGAAAGTACTATTACCTGGAACCGGAGTATGAGTGCCTTTTACCTTTCCTCCCCGGCAACGGCGCCAGAAAATAGCTTGATGTCTACGCCCCTCCTTTTCTCACAGACAGTGTTGGGCCTCCAGGAGCAGAGGTTTGTAGAACAGCAGCAAGTTTTCCCTTAAGTGGATCACCCAAGGTTTATCGAACTCAGGGAGGAAGAGGTCAAAGATATCCCTCTCATGCAACCCTGCAACCACAAAGCAAGAAGTCTCTTGTGTCCCCAACACACCTAATAGGTGCACTAGTTCGGCGAAGAGATAGTGAAATACAGGTGGTATAAATAAGTAGTAGCAACGGCACCAGAAAAGTGCTTTGCCCAGGACAGTAGTAGTAACGCAGCGAGAGTAACGCAAAGAAACAAGAAACAAGCAGCGATAGCAGTATTTAGGAACAAGGCCTAGGGATCATACTTTCACTAGTGGACACTCTCAACATTGATCACATAACAGAATAGATAAATGCATACTCTACACTCTTGTTGGATGATGAACACCATTGCGTAGGATTACACGAACCCTCAATGCCGGAGTTAACAAGCTCCACAATTCAATGTTCATATTTAAATAACCTTAGAGTGCATGAAAGATCAACACGACTAAACCAAGTACTAACATAGCATGCACACTGTCACCTTCACACTATGTAGGAGGAATAGATCACATCAATACCATCATAGCAATAGTTAACTTCATAATCTACAAGAGATCATAATCATAGCATACGCCAAGTACTAACACGGATGCACACACTGTCACCATTACACCGTGCAGGAGGAATAAAACTACTTTAATAACATCACCAGAGTAGCACATAGATGAATAGTGATACAAAACTCATATGAATCTCAATCATGTAAAGCAGCTCATGAGATTATTGTATTGAGGTACATGGGAGAGAGATGAACCACATAGCTACAGCGGAGCCCTCAGCCTCGGGGGTGGATTACTCCCTCCTCATCATGGAGGCAGCGATGGCGGTGAAGATGGCGGTGAAGACGGCGGTGGAGATGGCTCCGGGGGCAATTCCCCGTCCCGGCAGGGTGCCGGAACAGCGACTTCTGTCCCCCGAATTGGACTTTCGCGATGGCGGCGGCTCTGGATGGTTTTCTCTGTTTCCGTCGAACTGGTCGATGTTTTTAGGTCAGGGACGAATATATAGGCGGAGAGTCGGAGTCGGAGGGCTGACAGGGCAGCCACACTATAGGGGGGCGCGGGCCCCCCTTGGCCGCGCCGGCCTATGGTTTGGTGGGCCTGTGCCCCCTCTCTGGCGGTTCTCGGGTGTTCTGAATGCTTCCGGGCAAAATAGGAACCTGGGCGTTGATTTCGTCCGATTCCGAGAATATTTCTTTACTAGGATTTCTGAAACCAAAAACAGCAGAAAACAGCAACTGGCCCTTCGGCATCTTGTCAATAGGTTAGTTCCGGAAAATGCACGAATATGACATAAAGTGTGCATAAAACATGTAGATAACATCAATAATGTGGCATGGAACATAAGAAATTATCGATACGTCGGAGACGTATCAGTGACCAAAAAAACACATATATATACGCATGCACTTTATGCGCAAAGGCACGGGTGCCTCAAATAATGTGTGTCGCACTCGATCGATGATCCCTAAACCTTAAACCCTAAAACCCTAATCCCTAATCCATATTCCCTAAACCCTAAACACCCTAAACACTAAACCCTAAACCCTAGACCCTAAACACCGTAACCCTAAACCCTAGCTAACCCTACACCTAAACCCTAATTAAACCCTATATATATAGGCCAACGACACTTAATTGCGCATCAAGAAGGCGACCAACTAATTAGCGCTGATAAATTAATTAACTTGAATTTTGACAAGTTCACGAATGAAAACACGTACATTTGATTAAGTTGCCTCACAATATATAAACACCCTAACCCTAAACCCTAGCTAACCCTAAACCCAAAACCCTAATTAAACCCTATATATAGGCCAACGACACTTAATTGCGCATCAAGCAGGCGACCAACTAATTAGCGCTGATAAATTAATTAACTGGAATTTTGACAAGTTCTTGAATGAAAACACGTACATTTGATTAAGTTGCCTCACAATATATAAACACCCTAACCCTGAACCCTAGCTAACCCTAAACCCTAAACCCTAATTAAACCCTATATATAGGCCAACGACACTTAATTGCGCATCAAGCAGGTGACCAACTAATTAGCGCTGATAAATTAATTAACTTGAATTTTGACAAGTTCTCGAATGAAAACACATACATTTGATTAAGTTGCCTCACAATATATATATATAATTAGTGTGCATGCCTGGTCTACCATGCATTCATGCATATATTTTAATATATATCTGAACATATTCTTGGGGATTTCAATCTCTCTCGCTCTCTCTCTCTCTCGATCTATATATCGTTGGTGGCCAAAAAAACACACATATATACGAATGCACTTTATGCGCAAAGGCGCGGGTGCCTCTAATAATGTGTGTGCGCACTCGATCGATGATCCCTGATGTCTACGGGAGCTTCTATTCTTGTAGACAGTGTTGGGCCTCCAAGAGCAGAGGTTTGTAGAATAGCAGCAAGTTTCCCTTAAGTGGATCACCGTTTATCGATCTCAGGGAGGAAGAGGTCAAAGATATCCCTCTCATGCAACCCTGCAACCACAAAGCAAGAAGTCTCTTGTGTCCCCAACACACCTAATAGGTGCACTAGTTCGGCGAAGAGATAGTGAAATACAGATGGTATGAATAAGTATGAGTAGTAGTAACAGCGCCAGAAAAGTGCTTGCTGGCGTGTGGTCGATGGTGGTAATATTGCGGACAGTACAGATGCAGTAAAACAGTAAACAAGCAGCGATAGCAGTATTTAGGAACAAGGCCTAGGGATTATACTTTCACTAGTGGACACTCTCAACATTGATCACATAACAGAATAAATAGATGCTAAACTCTACACCCTCTTGTTGGATGATGAACACCACTAACTGTGTAGGATTACACGAACCCTCAATGCCGGAGTTAACAAGCTCCACAATATTCGATGTTCATATTTAAATAACCTTAGAGTGCATGACAGATCAACACAACAAAACCAAGTACTAACATAGCATGCACACTGTCACCTTCACGCTATGAAAGGAGGCATAGATCACATCAATACCATCATAGCAATAGTTAACTTCATAATCTACAAGAGATCACAATCATAGCCTACGCCAAGTACTTTTCTGGCGCCGTTGCCGGGGAGGAAAGGTAAAAGGCACTCATACTTCGGTTCCAGGTAACAGTACTTTTCTGGCGCCATTGTGTTTGTGCTCGAAGCTATTTCCTTTAGATCCTGCAATTGCATCTTTTTGTTTCTTGTTTACACTAGTTAGGCATAATGGAAAACAACAAAAATATGAGAGATCTTTATGAACTTTATCTTGAATTAGGACATGATGTGTTTGAAGAGAGAATTAAAAAACCCATGGAACTTTATATGCATGCTAATGGGAATGTTATTAATATGAATGCTTTGAACACTATTGTTGCTAATGCTATGGAAAATTCTAAGCTTGGGGAGGTCGGTTTTGATGAAAATGATCTCTTTAGCCCTCCGGGTATTGAGGAGAAAGTTTATGTTGATTATGATATGCCTCCTATTTATGATGATTATAATGATAGTAGCCTTTTGGTGCCGCCTGTTATGGAGGATAAATTTGATTATGATTACAATATGCCTCCTATATTTGATGACGAGAATAATAATGATAGCTACTTTGTTGAATTTGCTCCCACTATTACTAATAAAATTGATTATGCTTATGTGGGTAGTAATAATTTTATGCATGAGACTCATGATAAGAATGTTTTATGTGATAGTTATATTGTTGAGTTTGCTCATGATGCTACTGAAAGTTATTATGAGAGAGGAAAATATGGTGGTAGAAATTTTCATGTTACTAAAACACCTCTCTATGTGCTGAAATTTTTGAAGCTACACTTGTTTTATCTTCCTATGCTTGTTACTTTGCTCTTCATGAACTTGTTTATTTACAAGATTCCTATGCATAGGAAGCATGTTAGACTTAAATGTGTTTTGAATTTGCTTCTTGATGCTCTCTTTTGCTTCAAATACTATTTCTTGCGAGTGCATCATTAAAACTGCTGAGCCCATCTTAATGGCTATAAAGAAAGAACTTCTTGGGAGATAACCCATGTGTTTATTTTGCTACAGTACTTTGTTTTATATTTGTGTCTTGGAAGTTGTTTACTACTGTAGCAACCTCTCCTTATCTTAGTTTTGTCCTTTGTTGTGCCAAGTAAAGTCGTTGATAGTAAGGTTCATACTAGATTTGGATTACTGCGCAGAAACAGATTTCTTTGCTGTCACGAATCTGGGCAAAATTCTCTGTAGGTAACTCAGAAAATTATGCCAATTTACGTGAGTGATCCTCAGATATGTACGCAACTTTCATTCAATTTGAGCATTTTCATTTGAGCAAGTCTGGTGCCTCAATAAAATTCGTCTTTACGGACTGTTCTGTTTTGACAGATTCTGCCTTTTATTTCGCATTGCCTCTTTTGCTATGTGGGATGGATTTCTTTGTTCCATTAACTTCCAGTAGCTTTGGGCAATGTCCAGAAGTGTTAAGAATGATTGTGTCACCTCTGAACATGTGAATTTTTGATTATGCACTAACCCTCTAATGAGTTTGTTTCGAGTTTGGTGTGAAGGAAGTTTTCAAGGGTCAAGAGAGGAGGATGATATACTATGATCAAGGAGAGTGAAAGCTCTAAGCTTGGGGATGCCCCGGTGGTTCACCCCTGCATGTTTCAAGAAGACTCAAGCATCTAAGCTTGGGGATGCCCAAGGCATCCCCTTCTTCATCAACAAATTATCAGGTTCCTCCCTTGAAACTATATTTTTATTCGGTCACATCTTATGTACTTTACTTGGAGCGTCTGTATGTTTCTTGTTTTTGTTTTTGTTTGAATAAATGCTTATGTGGGAGAGAGACACGCTCCGCTGGTTCATAGGAACACATGTGTTCTTAGCTTTTAATGTTCATGGCGAAGGATGAAACTGCTTCGTTAAATTGTTATATGGTTGGAATTGGAAAATGATACATGTAGTAATTGCTAAAATGTCTTGGATAACTTGATACTTGGCAATTGTTGTGCTCATGTTTAAGCTCTTGCATCATATAATTTGCACCTATTAATGAAGAAATACATAGAGCTTGCTAAAATTTGGTTTGCATAATTGGTCTCTCTAAGGTCTAGATAATTTCTAGTATTGAGTTTGAACAACAAGGAAGACGGTGTAGAGTCTTATAATGTTTACAATATGTCTTTTATGTGAGTTTTGCTGCACCGCTTCATCCTTGTGTTTGTTTCAAATAACCTTGCTAGCCTAAACCTTGTATCGAGAGGGAATACTTCTCATGCATCCAAATACTTGAGCCAACCACTATGCCATTTGTGTCCACCATACCTACCTACTACATGGTATTTCTCCGCCATTCCAAAGTAAATTGCTTGAGTGCTACCTTTAAACAATTCAAAATTTATCACCTCTGATTTGTGTCAATGTTTTATATCTCATGAGGAAGTATGTGGTGTTTATCTTTCAATCTTGTTGGGCAACTTTCACCAATGGACTAGTGGCTTCATCCGCTTATCCAATAATTTTGCAAAAAGAGCTGGCAATGGGATTCCCAGTCCCAAATTAATTAATAAAAAATAGACACTCCTCCATGGTATGTGATTGTTAGACGGCACCCGAAGGATTCGGTTAGCCATGGCTTGAGAAAGCAAAGGTGGGGAGGAGTGTCATCATAATAAAACTAAAATAAAAAAGGCACTCCTTCATGGTATGATATTGTTGGCAGGCACCCGAGGATTCGGTTAGCCATGGTTTATGAAAGAAAGGTTGGAAGGAGTTCCACACAAAAATAAAATAAAATGGGAGCCGCTCTTTGAAGGTTTGTCTGGCAAGGGGGTTAGAGTACCCACTACCATTCGTTGACAACAACAAACACCTCTCAAAATTTTACTTTTATTGCTCTCTATATGCTTTCAAAATCAAAGCTCTAGCACAAATATAGCAATCGATGCTTTCCTCTTTGAAAGACCTTTCTTTTACTTTTTATGTTGAGTCAGTTCACCTATTTCTTTCCACCTCAAGAAGCAAACACTTGTGTGAACTGTGCATTGATTCCTACATACTTGCATATTGCACTTGTTATATTACTCTACATTGACAACTATCCATGAGATATACATGTTACAAGTTGAAAGCAACCGCTGAAACTTAATCTTCCTTTGTGTTGCTTCAATACCTTTACTTTGAATTATTGCTTTATGAGTTAACTCTTATGCAAGACTTATTGATGCTTGTCTTGAAAGTACTATTCATGAAAATTCTTTGCTATATGATTCATTTGTTTACTCATGTCATTTACATTGTTTGGATCGCTGCATTCATTACATATGCTTACAATAGTATGATCAAGGTTATGAAGGCATGTCACACCAGAAATTATCTTTGTTATCGTTTACCTGCTCGGGACGAGCAGGAACTAAGCTTGGGGATGCTGATACGTCTCCGACGTATCGATAATTTCTTATGTTCCATGCCACATTATTGATGATATGTACATGTTTTATGCATACTTTATGTCATATTTATGCGTTTTCCGGAACTAACCTATTGACGAGATGCCGAAGGGCCAGTTGCTGTTTTCTGCTATTTTTGGTTTCAGAAATCCTAGTAAGGAAATATTCTCGGAATCGGACGAAATCAACGCCCAGCATCTTAGAATCCTCGGAAGCATCCAGAACACCCGAGAGTCGCCAGAGTGGACCCACAGGGGGCCCAGGAGGTAGGCCGGCGCGGCCCAGGCCCTGGCCGCGCCGCCTTATGGTGACATCGCCTCGTTGACCTTCTGACGCCGCCTCTTCGCCTATATAAAGCCCCTCGACCTAAAACCTCGATACGAAAAAGCCACGGTACGAGAAACCTTCCAGAGCCGCCGCCATCGCGAAGCCAAGATCTGGGGGACAGGAGTCTCTGTTCCGGCACGCCGCCGGGACGAGGAAGTGCCCCCGGAAGGCTTCTCCATCGACACCACCGCCATCTTCATCAACGCTGCTGTCTCCCATCAGTAGGGAGTAGTTCTCCATCGAGGCTAAGGGCTGTACCTGATGAGGTCTAAGACCCCGTGTGTGGCCCGATCTTGCGGTTGACCCAAAATCCAAAGGGGAAAAGGTGGGAGAGCGCGAAGAACACGATGAACACGAAGAACACGAGGACTCACGCACGCACACCTACCCGATACAACCGATTACTTACCCCCGTGGCTCGATGGACCACGCCGATAGAATCTCCTACGGAAGAGACCGCGGTAGAATTCCGAGGAGAGAGACCTGTGTTGGAGAAGGAGATCGGAGAGGGAGAGAGAGTGCTCGCACTAGAATCTCACTCACAGATCTAGATCAACAACAAGGGTTGCCTTGATTACAGAGGGATGAAACCCTAGGGAGACAAAGCTCAAGTTCATGTTTAAGCTATCATCTTGTCTAAAGAGGTAAGGGGGTGTCTAGGGTCTATATATAGGCCTACAAGACAACACATGGCGAAAAGGTACATAAGTGGGTAACTTAGGCAGTTTGGTGGGTAGTTTCCGTCGGATCCGGTCTGGGGCCGGTCAGACCGGGCCTGGGACCGGGCGGTCCGGTTGTGGAGCCGGTTGACCGGTCGCCAACCGGGCAGGTCGGTCTGGGGCCCGGTCGGACCGGACTCTGGGCCGGCTGGGCCTCCTCCTCCCTCTTCCTTCTTCTCTTCTTTCCTTCTTCTTCTTCCTTCTTCCTTCCTTCTTCTTCTTCCTTCTCCCTTGCACCATGATGAATGGCTCCTCTTCTCTTCCCTCGCTTCCTTGCACCATGGGTGTTCCTCCTCTCCGGTTCCTCGATGATTCTTGTACCTAATGATATGTAGCACACCGATATGAGGTAGCATTCCATTCAAGGTATTGACGAGGTCGAGTATCGAGAGGAATGAGTTCACCTTGTCGTGTGTAGCGTGGTTTAGGGTTGAAGGTCCACTTGGGGGACTCTTTGGCCATGGTGTAGCGTCGCCGATAGGCGGGGTTGCACTTGTTGGTCTTGATGTAGCGACGTCGGTGACCGGGGCTACATCATCTCCCCCCCCTTGGGGAAGAGTCGTCCTCGACTCTTGTTCCATCTCATCGATGGTGTAGTCCATGACGATTCTCCCATGTTGTGGTAGAGGGATAAAGTCGCGGTCGAAGAAGAACTTGGAGAAAAACGAGTTGCAAATGGTTCTCCAAGAGGCGAACAAGAGGCTCTCAATCAAATACGAAGCATCAAGTCGTTTCTCCAAGAGGCAATAGGCAAAAATGGGAACCAAAAGAGTGTGTTTGTATCCAAAATGTGGAAGGTCAAAAGTTTGTGCATGTAAGAGTTGTATGGTGTGAAGAATGTGTGGTATGGCCTTGTCCCAAGCAAATGGAACAAACAAAAGGCTAGTATGAGCGGCAAAATTTGGGGCAAAATTGTTATGTGCAATGGCAAAACGATGGAGACTTCGAGCTTGGGAGTGTATGGTTGGCGTGAGCCGGGTATGAGCCTCCTCAAGTGTGAAAGAATCCATTGCAAATGCCAAAGATGAAATGAAAAATCCGAAGAAGGGCAACTTTTTGTGTGACATGTGGCACAAGATGCATAAGGTATCTCTCACATATATGACATGGTCCTTGAGATTCTCGAAGTGTATGATGAAAGCATCAAAACATACAACAATCATTGTGCCAACAAGATGTGTCAAGATATGTTGCAAAAGAGGCAAAAGGGGTGACGAGGAAATGGACCAAACCGGAAGCTCGACAAGACAAGCCGGAAACACACGAGGGCGAAGGCGTTTGGGAACATACCCTTTGGTGTGAATCCCGTGGGTTGGATCATGTATCTCGTCCTTGTTGGGGTAGCTCTCAATTGCGCGTTTCGTCAACTCATGCTCCGTGGCGGTGGAAGTTGATGGTCGGGTACCTACACATGGAATGAGCAAAACAAAGAGCGTATGTGCATGGTAGAGGAACACATCATCCATCATGATGTTCCAAGACTTGTGCACATCACCATTAGTGTCAAGCAAGATAGTATGAGATGCATGGCGATAGTGCATATGGTAAGAAGGTGCATTCATGGCATGTGGCAACTCATGATCATAAAAAGGTGAGAAGGCTATGGGGGCCATCTCATGGACAATGAAATAAGCATTCTTGCATACCAAGCATAGGAAAGAGCAATTGTTCACAATCTTGGATGCAAGGATCATGGAGTAGTGCAAACATTTGGGGCAAAGCATGCGGAAGCTAATGTCATCCTTGTCATTATCATTGCAAGCAATACATGGTAAAGAGCAAGTTGTCGACATATTGCAAGCAATGGTGGAAAAATTAAAGCTTTCATAGCATGGCATGGTCATGGTATCACAAGCACTCAATTCCACATGGTCAACAATGTTATCAAGCAAAGTATCACATGGGAACATGAAAGTAGCATATGATGTAGCAAATGTGTTATCAAGATCATGCATGCATTCATAAGTCATCATGTCCACTAGTGGGATCATGGCATCACCAACACCTATGTTGTTACCTTTGTAGGCCGACTCATTTGAAGTAGGTGTGGTGGAAGTAGGAGGATCCATGTGGTCGACATGTGCATCTTGGAGCAAGCATGGTGAGATATCTTCATCGTCATGCACCATGTACATCGTCTCCATGATCGGGAACTCGTCCTCCTCGGAACCTAATGCAACATAAGAAGACACCAAAGAGGGAGAGGTTAATGTGTTAGCAAAATCGATGTCCTCCATGGACCTATCATCTACCTCTCGCAACTCACTCGGTGTATCACTCATGTCCTCCAATTGGAAGCACTCAAACTCACATATGGAGTAGTAGTCACTCAACTCACTATCACTCTCGCTCAAGTGGGCTAGGTGGCTCTCATGCTCACATGGGCTTGGTACCAACTCATCAATCAAGCATATGGGAGTAGGCTCGACTTTCTCATCTCCATGCGCCTCCTTGGTTGAAGGGAAGTTCCCATGCTCAACCATCTCAACTCCATCTCCTCCCAAGTTATCCTCCATCGGTGGCGCCGTAGTGTCGTGGAGAGCTATGCTCGGATCCACATCATCCTTGTGTTGGCCTTGTCGATCTTCATCTTGAAGTGTGGGCGTCGAAGGCTTCTTGGTGGCTTGAGCTTGGAGCTTGTCGAAGAAGAGTGTCTTGGCGCTTGGCTTTGTGCATTGCCATGCCTCATGACCCTTGGCCTTGCACACCTCACATAGGAGATTGGGACATTCCCGTGGAGGGTGGCCTTGTTGCTTGCACTTGTAGCATCGGAGTCCATAGGCACGTGACGAGCTTGAGGCCATTGTGGTGGTGGCACAAGAGGTGGAAGTCGCCGTGGAAGGACGGTATGCGCGATGTGTACTTGCCATCCTTGGAGTGGTAGTCACCATATGATGGTGGTTCTCGTCTCCATGTCGAGGCTCTCGTCTTCGGGCATCCTCACCATGGCTTGAGTGGTGTCGTCGAAGATCCGTGGAAGATGTGTGTCGATGGCGCTCATGGAGTAGCTTGTGTCGGCGGTGATCATGTGGCGACTTATGTCGATGGGGTCCATGAGGTGGTGATGGTCGACGGCGATCATGTGATGGTGTGAGTCGATGACGGTCCTCGCCATGCCTAGATGATGGCTCATGCGACTTGGCATGTTGCTTGCGGCTTCTTGTGGAGCTTGGAGAAGAGTGTCGATGACGATCATGTTGGTGACGCTCTTGATGCTCCATATGGTGTCGTTGAGGTCGACTATCTTGTGCATAAGCACGCTCATGGTGGTGCCTTGTGGAGCTCGGAGTAGTGTGTCGATGACGCTCATGTTGAGGACGCTCTTGGTGAACCATATGATGGTGCCATCGTGGAGGTCCTCCATCTTCATATGTAGCTCCCTTGGCCAAGTATGGATGCGAGGGCGCATCGTCTTTGCTCCGTGTGGAGACTAGGCGAGGCTCCGCCATGGTGTCGATGTCGAAGTCGTGGCGTTGCTCCACCATGTCGTCCATGAGTGGTGAGCTAGTGTCGATGTAGAGCTCGTCGATGTCGTCCTCGGGGTGGTGCTCCACCATGTCGTCCATGTCGTCCTCGAGGTGGTGCTCCACCATGTCGTCCATGTATGAGGAGCCATTGTCGATGTAGAGCTCCTCGATGTCGGTCATGTCGGTGATGCTTGGGGAGCCATGGTCGTTGTCGAGCTCCTCGATGTCGGACATGCCGATGATGCTTGTGGAGCTAGAGTCGGTGTCGAGCTCCACATGTTCCTCCACATCCGCGGTGCTTGAGGAGGTGTCCTCCTCGAAGTGCTCCATGTACTCCTCCGTGTCGTCTCCGTCGCTATACATGTTAGCACGATGGTATCTATATGGTGTATGTTAGTGGAAGAAGACTACCTCGATATCTTACCGTGGTATGATAAGATCGGGGCGATCCAAAAAGCCGAGGTCAAAATCAATTGTATCGGGTACTCACACAAAGACACACGCAAAAGCTAGCAAATATGGTGGTAGGTGAGTGTGGTGGAAAGCCAAAAGACGAAATCCGAAATCAAGTTTGTTGTTAAGAGTGGGTGAAGTCCAAAAATTCAAATGTCAAAGCGATGATCACTAGAAACACGGAAAAGATATGGAACACACACACGAGATGAACGGGGTTAGTGCGACCAAAAAGTGAGCGGAAAAGTGTATGAAGCCCTTAATCAAGGGTGCTCGGTGTCACACTAACACAAGAAGAGATCAAAGCTTGGTTGCAAACGAAGAGACAACAAGATTTACACGCGGCCTCTCTTCTCTTTTTCTCTCTTTTGCTTAAAAGCTTTTCCCTCTTTTGTATTTGGTGGCACTTGCACTCTTTTGTAACTATGGTGGCGCTTTGTACACTTTGGTATGTATGATGGCACTATGCACACTTGTGCTCTTTTTGTATTTTGGCGGCTTTTTCTCGCACTATGTTAGCGTTAGCTCGCTTTTGCTATCTTGCCACACGAGTTTTGCTTAGAAGCTTTACTCCACACGACACACACACCTCACAATCGGGGCCACGTGCAATGTCTCGCAACACTCGATAAGCAATGCTCGTAGGATAGATCGCAAAAGGAAGAGGGGTTACAAGGTGGGGTGCAAGTTATACCTAGATGTTAGGCGGTGTCGGAACACACAACTTGCGATGACGAAGGGGTGTCGATGATGGTGGCGACGTTGCGCCGGAAACCGGGGTGCCAACGGTGTCGTCGCGGTGTTGATGTAGGCGCGGAAGCGGAATAGACAACCGATGCACTCCAAATCGGAAACCGAGCAAATTAAGTCAATGCCCGAAAATTTGGGTCAAAACGAGCGGTCGGAAGTTGGGCTCCAAAAATTTCGGAAAAGGTGTCAAAATTAGAGTCAAGATGAAAGGGGATAACTGTGAAAGTTTGGGATCAAACGGGCGCCGGAAAGTTGTCAAAATTTGGAGCAAAAAGTGGAGTCAAAATGGGCGAAAACTGGGTCAAACCCGGTCCAGAACCCGGTCAAACCGGACCTGGGACCGGCCGGCCCGGTCCAGAACCGGATCTGGAACCGGATGGGCCCCTGGACTTGGTCCGGATGGCACCGGTCTGGGCCCCGGTTGCAGACCGGACGGCCCGGTCAGAAATCCGGTCTGACCGGATTTTGCGCTGGGCGATTTCTGCGTGTTGATTTCTCGCGAGGCAGGCGGAGCTGGTGGTTTTGGCGGCTGGGCGCGCGCGGTTTGGTGCGGGCGATGTGCTGATGGGCGTGGGCCTGCGCGCGGGCGCGTGGTGGAGTTGTGGCCTGGCGGGAGCGGTTGGAGCGGCGGCGTGGTTGGTGGGCCGGCGGTCTGGGCGCTGCGTGAGCGAGCGGCAGCGCAGGCGGCGGCAGGTGCTTTGGGCGAGGAAGGTGGCGCGGCCGCGTGGGGCGCGTCGTGGCGGGGGTGGGGCCCAGGCGGCGCGCGGTGGTTGACCGGATCGGGGAGAAGCTGTTTTCCTCAAGAACAGCACCAAGAACTTGAGGAAAACGGAAGCAAAAATTGCTCGTATTTGGACGAAATCGGATGAATTTGATGGGGAAAAGATGGGGAAGTAGTAGATCAATCACTCCAACACCAAATCCATGGACTAAAACCACTCAAAACGCAACGAAATCGCAGATCCGTCCAAAGGCAAATTAGGGCTATTTTTGGGGATTTTTGGGGAAAATTTTCAGAGACGAAATTGGATGGGTGGGGGTCAAATCCGCGGAAACCAAAGGCTACGATACCATATGATGAGGTCTAAGACCCCGTGTGTGGCCCGATCTTGCGGTTGACCCAAAATCCAAAGGGGAAAAGGTGGGAGAGCGCGAAGAACACGATGAACACGAAGAACACGAGGACTCACGCACGCACACCTACCCGATACAACCGATTACTTACCCCCGTGGCTCGATGGACCACGCCGATAGAATCTCCTACGGAAGAGACCGCGGTAGAATTCCGAGGAGAGAGACCGGTGTTGGAGAAGGAGATCGGAGAGGGAGAGAGAGTGCTCGCACTAGAATCTCACTCACAGATCTAGATCAACAACAAGGGTTGCCTTGATTACAGAGGGATGAAACCCTAGGGAGACAAAGCTCAAGTTCATGTTTAAGCTATCATCTTGTCTAAAGAGGTAAGGGGGTGTCTAGGGTCTATATATAGGCCTACAAGACAACACATGGCGAAAAGGTACATAAGTGGGTAACTTAGGCAGTTTGGTGGGTAGTTTCCGTCGGATCCGGTCTGGGGCCGGTCGGGCCGGAGCACAGGGACCGGGCGGTCCGGTTGTGGAGCCGGTTGACCGGTCGCCAACCGGGCAGGTCGGTCTGGGGCCCGGTCGGACCGGACTCTGGGCCGGCTGGGCCTCCTCCTCCCTCTTCCTTCTTCTCTTCTTTCCTTCTTCTTCTTCCTTCTTCCTTCCTTCTTCTTCTTCCTTCTCCCTTGCACCATGATGAATGGCTCCTCTTCTCTTCCCTCGCTTCCTTGCACCATGGGTGTTCCTCCTCTCCGGTTCCTCGATGATTCTTGTACCTAATGATATGTAGCACACCGATATGAGGTAGCATTCCATTCAAGGTATTGACGAGGTCGAGTATCGAGAGGAATGAGTTCACCTTGTCGTGTGTAGCGTGGTTTAGGGTTGAAGGTCCACTTGGGGGACTCTTTGGCCATGGTGTAGCGTCGCCGATAGGCGGGGTTGCACTTGTTGGTCTTGATGTAGCGACGTCGGTGACCGGGGCTACATCAGTACCGGTAGCTATGTGGTTCATCTCTCTCCTATGTACTTCAATACAATAATCTCATGAGCTGTCTTACATGATTGAGATTCATATGATGATGCTTGTAATCTAGATGTCATTATGCTAGTCAAGTGGATTTTACTTATGTGATCTCCGGAGACTCCTTGTCCCACGTGTGTAAAGGTGACAGTGTGTGCACCGTGTGGGTCTCTTAGGCTATATTACACAGAATACTTATTCACTGTTATGAATGGCATAGTGAAGTGCTTATTTATATCCCTTTATGATTGCAATGTGTTTTGTATCACAATTTATCTGTGTGCTACTCTAGTGATGTTATTAAAGTAGTTTATTCCTCCTGCACGGTGTAATGGTGACAGTGTGTGCATCGTGTTAGTACTTGGCGTAGGCTATGATTGTGATCTCTTGTAGATTATGAAGTTAACTATTGCTATGATGGTATTGATGTGATCTATGCCTCCTTTCGTAGCGTGAAGGTGACAGTGTGCATGATATGTTAGTACTTGGTTTGGTTATGTTGATCTGTCATGCACTCTAAGGTTATTTAAATATGAACATCGAATATTGTGGAGCTTGTTAACTCCGGCATTGAGGGTTCATGTAATCCTACACAGTTAGTGGTGTTCATCATCCAACAAGAGGGTGTAGAATTTAGCATATATTTATTTATTCTGTTATGTGATCAATGTTGAGAGTGTCCACTAGTGAAAGTACGATCCCTAGGCCTTGTTCCTAATTACTGCTATCGCTGCTTGTTTACTGTTCTACTGCATTTGTACTGCCTGCAATATTACCACCATCAACTATACGCCAGCAAGCACTTTTCTGGCGCTGTTACTACTGCTCATACTTATTCATACCACTTTTCTGGCACTTTTCCGGCCTTCTTCCTAAAACTGTTGATGTCTACGGGTGCTTCTATTCTTGTAGACAGTGTTGGGCCTCCAAGAGCAGAGGTTTGTAGAACAGCAGCAAGTTTCCCTTAAGTGGATCACCCAAGGTTTATCGAACTCAGGGAGGAAGAGGTCAAAGATATCCCTCTCATGCAACCCTGCAACCACAAAGCAAGAAGTCTCTTATGTCCCCAACACACCAAATAGGTGCACTAGTTCGGCGAAGAGATAGTGAAATACAGGTGGTATAAATAAGTATGAGCAGTAGCAACGGCGCCAGAAAAGTGCTTGCTGGCGTGTGGTTGATGGTGGTGATATTGCGGACAGTACAGATGCAGTAGAACAGTAAACAAGCAGCGATTATTGCAGTATTTAGGAACAAGGCCTAGGGATTATACTTTCACTAGTGGACACTCTCAACATTGATCACATAACAGAATAAATAGATAAATGCTAGACTCTACACTCTCTTGTTGGATGATGAACACCACTAACTGTGTAGGATTACACGAACCCTCAATGCCGGAGTTAACAAACTCCTCAATATTCGATGTTCATATTTAAATAACCTTAGAGTGCATGACAGATCAACATAACCAAACCAAGTACTAACATAGCATGCACACTGTCACCTTCACGCTACGAAAGGAGGCATAGATCACATCAATACCATCATAGCAATAGTTAACTTCATAATCTACAAGAGATCACAATCATAGCCTACGCCAAGTACTAACACGATGCACACACTGTCACCATTACACCGTGCAGGAGGAATAAACTACTTTAATAACATCACTAGAGTAGCACATAGATAAATTGTGATACAAAACACATTGCAATCATAAAGAGATATTAATAGGTGGAAATTGGGGAAGCTGTAGATCAACAAAAACAACACCAGATCTGTGGATCAAAACCACAAAAAACGCAACAAATTCGGAGATCAATTTTCGAGCTATTTTTTGGGCCAATTTTTTTTGGGAAATTTTTGGGCGAAAATTGGAGAGATTTGTGGTCAAATTCGTGGCAACCTTTGCTCTGATACCATATGATGTGGCCTAAGGCGACGTGGGTTGCCCGATCTCACGAATTGACCGAGGGAAAGGCGGGGGAGAGGAAGAACACGAAGAACACGGCGATGAACACGATGAACACACGCAAACACACACCAACCCGATACAATTCCGGTTTACTCCCGATAGCCCGAACCACTATCCCGATAGAATCTCTCAAGGGAGAGACACGCGGTAGAATCCCCGAGAGGAAGATCGGTATACGATCGGTGGAATCACACGAGTGAGAGACCGGTGGTAGAATCACAAGTGTGAGAGACTAATCATATAAGGAGTGCCTTGATACAATAGATATGATAATCTAAGGAGGGGGTTTCCCTAATCCCAAAGGGATGGTGGAGGCATGAGCCAAATTCTAGTTCATCTACTCTAACCTAATGAAGGGGGAGGTGGGAGCCTATATATAGGGAGCCACTAAGGAGGGGTAGTTTAGGCATAGAAGGGGGTACATGGGCCTTGGCCCTAATTGACTTGTGGATAGCGCTTCACATAGTCCGGAGACTCTCTTGTATGTAGGCCGGAGACTCCGGTCTTGATCTTCATGGGCCGGAGACTCCGTTGTGAGTTGGCGACGCCGGCGACTCCGGTGTAGCTGCGCCTGGAGCTTCTTCCATGCTTCCACGACCTCGGCCTTGAGTCCTCGAGCATCCATGGCATCCTCCACTTCCTCCGTACTTGGTGATGTATTCCTATCATGGTCATATGACGGAGGATGAAGTAGCATACCATTCCACATAGGTAATTGTACGCACGCATAAAGGAGAAGATTCACCTTTGCGTGACGTGTCGGCGTCGATGCATATGATGTGGCGAAGACCGAAGGTCGGGCTACATCATAAGCACTTCACTATGCCATTCATAACAGTGAATAAGTATTCTGTGAAATATAGCCTAAGAGACCCACACGGTGCACACACTGTCACCTTTACACACGTGGGACAAGGAGTCTCCGGAGATAACATAAGTAAAACCCACTTGACTAGCATAATGACATCTAGATTACAAGCATCATCATATGAATCTCAATCATGTAAGGCAGCTCATGAGATTATTGTATTGAAGTACATAGGGAGAGAGATTAACCACATAGCTACCGGTACAGCCCCGAGCCTCGATGGAGAACTACTCCCTCCTCATGGGAGACAGCAGCGGTGATGAAGATGGCGGTGGTGTCGATGGAGAAGCCTTCCGGGGGCACTTCCCCGTCCCGGCGGCGTGCCAGAACAGAGACTCCTGTCCCCCAGATCTTGGCTTCGCGATGGCGGCGGCTCGGGATGGTTTCTCGTACCGTGGCTTTTTTATCGAGGTTTTAGGTCGAGGACCTTTATATAGGCGAAGAGGCGGAGTCGGAGGGTCGAAGAGGCGGTGAGAGGGTAAGGCGGCGCGGCCAGGGCCTGGGCCGCGCCGGCCACCCTCCTGGGCCCACCAGGCCTCCCCTCTGGCGACTCTCGGGTGTTCTGGAAGCTTCGTGGAAAAATAGGATGCTGGGCGTTGATTTCGTCCGATTCCGAGAATATTTCCTTACTAGGATTTCTGAAACCAAAAACAGCAGAAAACAGGAACTGGCCCTTCGGCATCTCGTCAATAGGTTAGTTCCAGAAAACGCATAAAAATGACATAAAGTGTGCATAAAACATGTAGATATCATCAATAATGTGGCATGGAACATAAGAAATTATCGATACGTCGGAGACGTATCAGCATCCCCAAGCTTAGTTTCTGCTCGTCCCGAGCAGGTAAACGATAACAAAGATAATTTCTGGAGTGACATGCCATCATAACCTCGATCATACTATTGTAAGCATATGTAATGAATGCAGCGATCAAAACAATGGTAATGACATGAGTAAACAAATGAATCATGTAGCAATGACTTTTCATGAATAGTACTTTCAAGACAAGCATCAATAAGTCTAGCATAAGAGTTAACTCATAAAGCAATAATTCAAAGTAAAGGCATTGAAGCAACACAAAGGAAGATTAAGTTTCAGCGGTTGCTTTCAACTTGTAACATGTATATCTCATGGATAGTTGTCAATGCAAAGTAATATAACAAGTGTAATACGCAAGTATGTAGGAATTAATGCACAGTTCACACAAGTGTTTGCATCTAAGATAGAGAGAAATAGGTGAACTGACTCATCATAAAAGTAGAAGAATGGTCCTTCAAAGAGGAAAGCATCGATTGCTATATTTGTGCTAGAGCTTTGATTTTGAAAACAAGAAACAATTTTGTCAACGGTAGTAATAAAGCATATGTGTTATGTAAATTATATCCTACAAGTTGCAAGCCTCAGGCATAGTATATTAATAGTGCCCGCACCTTGTCCTAATTAGCTCGGATTACCTGGATTATCATCGCAATGCACATGTTTTGACCAAGTGTCACAAAGGGGTACCTCTATGCCGCCTGTACAAAGGTCTAAGGAGAAAGCTCGCATCGGATTTCTCGCTATTGATTATTCTCAACTTAGACATCCATACCGGGACAACATAGACAACAGATAATGGACTCCTCTTTTATGCATAAGCATGTAGCAACAATTAATTTTCTCATATGAGATTGAGGATATTTGTCCAAAACTGAAACTTCCACCATGGATCATGGCTTTAGTTAGCGGCCCAATGTTCTTCTCTAACATTATGCAATGCTCTAACCATTTTAGTGGTAAATCTCCCTTACTTCAGACAAGACGAACATGCATAGCAACTCACATGATATTCAACAAAGAGTAGTTGATGGCGTCCCCAGGAACATGGTTATCGCACAACAAGCAACTTAATAAGAGATAAAGTGCATAAGTACATATTCAATACCACAATAGTTTTTAGGCTATTTGTCCCATGAGCTATATATTGCAAAGGTGAAGGATAGAAATTTAAAGGTAGCACTCAAGCAATTTACTTTGGAATGGCGGAGAAATACCATGTAGTAGGTAGGTATGGTGGACACAAATGGCATAGTGGTTGGCTCAAGTATTTTGGATGCATGAGAAGTATTCCCTCTCGATACAAGGCTTATGCTAGCAAGGTTTATTTGAAACAAACACAAGGATGAACCGGTGCAGCAAAACTCACATAAAAGACATATTGTAAACATTATAAGACTCTACACCGTCTTCCTTGTTGTTCAAACTCAATACTAGAAATTATCTAGACCTTAGAGAGACCAATTATGCAAACCAAATTTTAGCAAGCTCTATGTATTTCTTCATTAATAGGTGCAAAGTATATGATGCAAGAGCTTAAACATGAGCACAACAATTGCCAAGTATCAAATTATTCAAGACATCATACCAATTACTACATGTAGCATTTCCCGTTTCCAACCATATAACAATTAACGAAGCAGTTTCAACCTTCGCCATGAAAATTAAAAGCTAAGAACACATGTGTTCATATGAACCAGCGGAGCGTGTCTCTCTCCCACACAAGCATTTATTCAAACAAAAACAAAAACAAAAGCACACAGACGCTCCAAGTAAAGTACATAAGATGTGACCGAATAAAAATATAGTTTCAAGAGAAGGAACCTGATAATTTGTCGATGAAGAAGGGAAGGCATCCCCAAGCTTAGATGCTTGAGTTTTCTTGAAATATGCAGGGGTGAACCACCGGGGCATCCCCAAGCTTAGACTTTTCACTCTTCTTGATCATATTGTATCATCCTCCTCTCTCGACCCTTGAAAACTTTCTCCACACCAAACTCGAAACAAACTCATTAGAGGGTTAGTGCATAATCAAAAATTCACATGTTCAGAGGTGACACAATCATTCTTAACACTTCTGGACATTGCTCAAAGCTACTGGAAGTTAATGGAACAAAGAAATCCATCCCACATAGCAAAAGAAGCAATGCGAAATAAAAGGCAGAATCTGTCAAAACAGAACAGTCCGTAAAGACGAATTTTATTGAGGCACCAGACTTGCTCAAATGAAAATGCTCAAATTGAATGAAAGTTGCGTACATATCTGTGGATCACTCACGTAAATTGGCATAATTTTCTGAGTTACCTACAGAGAATTTTGCCCAGATTCGTTACAGCAAAGAAATCTGTTTCTGCGCAGTAATCCAAATCTAGTATGAACCTTACTATCAACGACTTTACTTGGCACAACCAAACACAAAACTAAGATAAGGAGAGGTTGCTACAGTAGTAACAACTTCCAAGACTCAAATATAAAGCAAAATACTGTAGTAAAATAAACACATGGGTTATCTCCCAAGAAGTTCTTTCTTTATAGCCGTTAAGATGGGCTCAACAGTTTTAATGATGCACTCGCAAGAAATAGTATTTAAAGCAAAAGAGAGCATCAAGAAGAAAATTCAAAACATATTTAAGCCTAACATGTTTCCTATGCATAGGAATCTTGTAAGTAAACAAGTTCATGAAGCATAATGCAACAAGCATATAAAGATAAAACAAGTGCAGCTTCAAGATTTTAAGCATATAGAGAGGTGTTTTAGTAACATGAAAATTTCTACAACCATATTTTCCTCTCTCATAATGACTTTCAGTAGCATCATGAGCAAACTCAACAATATAACTATCACATAAAGCATTCTTATCATGAGTCTCATGCATAAAATTATTACTCTCCACATAAGCATAATCAATTTTATTAGTTGTAATGGGAGCAAATTCAACAAAGTGGCTTTCATCAAATATAGGAGGCATATTGTAATCATAATCAAATTCACTCTCCATAGTAGGCGGCACCAAAAGACCACTATCATTATAATCATCATAAATAAGAGGCAAAGTATCATCAAAGAAAATTTTCTCCTCAATGCCCGGGGGACTAAAAATATCATGCTCATCAAAACCAGCTTCCCCAAGCTTAGAATTTTCCATAGCATTAGCAACAATAGTGTTCAAAGCATTCATATTAATAACATTCCCATTAGCATGCATATAAAGTTCCATGGGTTTTTTAATTCTCTCTTCAAACACATCATGTCCTAATTCAAGATAAAGTTCATAAAGATCTCTCATATTTTTGTTGTTTTCCATTATGCCTTACTAGTGTAAACAAGAAACAAAAAGATGCAATTGCAGGATCTAAAGGAAATAGCTTTGAGCACACACACAATGGTGCCAGAAAAGTACTATTACCTGGAACCGGAGTATGAGTGCCTTTTACCTTTCCTCCCCGGCAACGGCGCCAGAAAAGTACTTGGCGCGTAGTTGACGAGGGAGGAAATGGTGTAGCTTTCCTTCGTTCCCCGGCAACGGCGCCAGAAAAGTGCTTGATGTCTACGGGAGCTTCTATTCTTGTAGACAGTGTTGGGCCTCCAAGAGCAGAGGTTTGTAGAACAGCAGCAAGTTTCCCTTAAGTGGATCACCCAAGGTTTATCGAACTCAGAGAGGAAGAGGTCAAAGATATCCCTCTCATGCAACCCTGCAACCACAAAGCAAGAAGTATCTTGTGTCCCCAACACACCTAATAGGTGCGCTAGTTCGGCGAAGAGATAGTGAAATACAGGTGGTATGAATAAGTATGAGCAGTAGTAACGGCACCAGAAAAGTGCTTTGCCCAGGACTGGCGTGTGGTTGATGGTGGTAGTACTGTGGACAGTAGAAAAAGAGCTTGATACGCGTACAGCACGCGTCCGTTGGGAACCCCAAGAGGAAGGTGTGATGCGTACAGCGGCAAGTTTTCCCTCAGTATGAAACCAAGGTTTATCGAACCAGTAGGAGCCAAGAAGCACGTTGAAGGTTGATGGCGGCGAGATGTAGTGCGGCGCAACACCAGGGATTCCGGCGCCAACGTGGAACCTGCACAACACAAACCATGTACTTTGCCCCAACGAAACAGCGAGGTTGTCAATCTCACCGGCTTGCTGTAACAAAGAATTAGATGTATAGTGTGGATGATGATTGTTTGCAGAGAACAGTAGAACAAGTATTGCAGTAGATTGTATTTCAGTATAGAGAATTGGACCGGGGTCCACAGTTCACTAGAGGTGTCTCTCCCATAAGATAAACAGCATGTTGGGTGAACAAATTACAGTTGGGCAATTGACAAATAGAGAGGGCATGACCATGCACATACATATTATGATGAGTATAGTGAGATTTAATTGGGCATTACGACAAAGTACATAGACCGCTATCCAGCATGCATCTATGCCTAAAAAGTCCACCTTCAGGTTATCATCCGAACCCCTTCCAGTATTAAGTTGCTAACAACAGACAATTGCATTAAGTATTGCGCGTAATGTAATCAATAACTACATCCTCGGACATAGCATCAATGTTTTACCCCTAGTGGCAACAGCACATCCATAACCTTAGAGGTTTCTGTCACTCCCCAAGATTCACGGAGACATGAACCCACGATCGAGCATAAATACCCCCTCTTGGAGTTACTAGCAAAAACTTGGCCAGAGCCTCTACTAATAACGGAGAGCATGCAAGATCATAAACAACACATAGATATAAATTGATAATCAACATAACATAGTATTCTCTATTCATCGGATCCCAACAAACACAACATATAGCATTACAGATAGATGATCTTGATCATGTTAGGCAGCTCACAAGACCCGACAATTAAGCATAATGGGGAGAAGACAACCATCTAGCTACTGCTATGGACCCATAGTCCAGGGGTAGACTACTCACACATCACTCCGGAGGCGACCATGGCGGCGTAGAGTCCTCCGGGAGATGATTCCCCTCTCCGGCAGGGTGCCGGAGGCGATCTCCTGAATCCCCCGAGATGGGATTGGCGGCGGCGGCGTCTCTGGAAGGTTTTCCGTATCGTGGCTCCCGGTACTGGGGGTTTCGCGACGAAGGCTATTTGTAGGCGGAAGGGTAGGTCAGGGGGCGTCGCGAGGGGCCCAGGAGACAGGTCGGCGCGGCCAAGGGTGGGGCCGCGCCAGCCACCCTCCTGGCCACCTCGTGGCCCCACTTCGTTGACTCTCCGGTCTTCTGGAAGCTTCGTGGCAAAATAGGACCCTGGGCGTTGATTTCGTCCAATTCCGAGAATATTTCCTTACTAGGATTTCTGAAACCAAAAGCAATGAGAAAATAGCAACTGGCTCTTCGGCATCTTGTTAATAGGTTAGTTCCAGAAAATGCATAAATATGACATAAAGTATGCATAAAACATGTAGATATCATCAATAATGTGGCATGGAACATAAGAAATTATCGATACGTCGGAGACGTATCAGCATCCCCAAGCTTAGTTTCTGCTCGTCCCGAGCAGGTAAACGATAAACAAAGATAATTTCTGGAGTGACATGCCATCATAACCTTGATCATACTATTGTAAGCATATGTAATGAATGCAGCGATCAAAACAATGTATATGACATGAGTAAACAACTGAATCATATAGCAAAGACTTTTCATGAATAGTACTTCAAGACAAGCATCAATAAGTCTTGCATAAGAGTTAACTCATAAAGCAATAATTTCAAAGTAAAGGCATTGAAGCAACACGAAGGAAGATGAAGTTTCAGCGGTTGCTTTCAACTTATAACATGTATATCTCATGGATATTGTCAATGTAAAGTAATATAACAAGTGCAATATGCAAATATGTAGGAATCAATGCACAGTTCACACAAGTGTTTGCTTCTTGAGGTGGAGAGAGATAGGTGAACTGACTCAACATAAAAGTAAAAGAATGGTCCTTCAAAGAGGAAAGCATCGATTGCTATATTTGTGCTAGAGCTTTGGTTTTGAAACAAGAAACAATTTTGTCAACGGTAGTAATAAAGCATATGTGTTATGTAAATTATATCTTACAAGTTGCAAGCCTCATGCATAGTATACTAATAGTGCCCGCACCTTGTCCTAATTAGCTTGGATTACCGGGATTATCGCAATGCACATGTTTTAACCAAGTGTCACAAAGGGGTACCTCTATGCCGCCTGTACAAAGGTCTAAGGAGAAAGCTCGCATTGGATTTCTCGCTATTGATTATTCTCAACTTAGACATCCATACCGGGACAACATAGACAACAGATAATGGACTCCTCTTTTATGCATAAGCATGTAGCAACAATTAATTTTCTCATATGAGATTGAGGATATATGTCCAAAACTGAAACTTCCACCATGGATCATGGCTTTAGTTAGCGGCCCAATGTTCTTCTCTAACAACATGCATGCTCTAACCATTAGGTGGTAAATCTCTCTTACTTCAGACAAGACGAACATGCATAGCAACTCACATGATATTCAACAAAGAGTAGTTGATGGCGTCCCCAGGAACATGGTTATCGCACAACAAGCAACTTAATAAGAGATAAAGTGCATAAGTACATATTCAATACCACAATAGTTTTTAGGCTATTTGTCCCATGAGCTATATATTGTAAAGGTAGAGGATAGAAATTTAAAGGTATCACTCAAGCAATTTACTTTGGAATGGCGGAGAAATACCATGTAGTAGGTAGGTATGGTGGACACAAATGGCATAGTGGTTGGCTCAAGTATTTTGGATGCATGAGAAGTATTCCCTCTCGATACAAGGCTTAGGCTAGCAAGGCTTATTTGAAACAAACACAAGGATGAACCGGTGCAGCAAAACTTACATAAAAGTCATATTGAAAACATTATAAGACTCTACACTGTCTTCCTTGTTGTTCAAACTCAATACTAGAAATTATCTAGACCTTAGAGAGACCAATTATGCAACCCAAATTTTAGCATGCTCTATGTATTTCTTCATTAATGGGTGCAAAGTATATGATGCAAGAGCTTAAACATGAGCACAACAATTGCCAAGTATCACATTATCCAAGACATTTTAGCAATTACTACATGTAGCATTTTCCAATTCCAACCATATAACAATTTAACGAAGAAGAAACTTCGCCATGAATACTATGAGTAAAGCCTAAGGACATACTTGTCCATATGCTACAGCGGAGCGTGTCTCTCTCCCACACAAAGAATGCTAGGATCCATTTTATTCAAACAAAACAAAAACAAAAACAAACCGACGCTCCAAGCAAAGCACATAAGATGTGACGGAATAAAAATATAGTTTCAGGGGAGGAACCTGATAATGTTGTCGATGAAGAAGGGGATGCCTTGGGCATCCCCAAGCTTAGACGTTTGAGTCTTCTTGATATATGCAGGGGTGAATGATGAGGTCTAAGACCCCGTGTGTGGCCCGATCTCGCGGATTGACTTCGAAACCAAGGGGGAAGATGGGAAAACGCGAGGAACACGAAGAACACGGCGATGAACACGAGGAACTCCGAGACTCACGCACACACACACCCCGATACACCCGATGCTTACCTCCGTGGCTCGATGGACCACGCCAATAGAATCTCCGAGGAAGAGACACGCGGTAGAATTCCCCGGGGAGAGATTGGGATTGGAGAAGAAGAGCTTGGTGAGGGAGAGAGAGTATCTTGTACTAGAATCTCACTCAACAAGTTCCAAATCAACAACCAAGGTGCCTTGATTACAGAGGGATGATACCCAAGGGAGACTAAGCTCAAATTTAGGTTTGAGTTCAAAACAAGTCTAAAGAGGTAAGGGGGGTGTCTTGGGTCTATATATAGGCCTACAAGACAACACATGGCGAAAAGGTACATAAGTGGGTAACTTAGGCAGTTTGGTGGGTAGTTCCCGTCGGATCCGGTCTGGGGCCGGTCAGACCGGGCCTGGGACCGGGCGGTCCGGTTGTGGAGCCGGTCGACCGGTCGCCAACCGGGCAGGTCGGTCTGGGGCCCGGTCGGACCGGACTCTGGGCCGGCTGGGCCTCCTCCTCCCTCTTCCTTCTTCTCTTCTTCTTCTTCCTTCTTCCTTCTTCCTTGCACCATGATGAATGGCTCCTCTTCCCTTCCCTCGCTTCCTTGCACCATGGGTGTTCCTCCTCTCCGGTTCCTCGATGATTCTTGTACCTAATGATATGTAGCACACCGATATGAGGTAGCATTCCATTCAAGGTATTGACGAGGTCGAGTATCGAGAGGAAGGAGTTCACCTTGTCGCGTGTAGCGTGGTTTAGGGTTGAAGGTCCACTTGGGGGACTCTTTGGCCATGGTGTAGCGTCGACAATAGGCGGGGTTGCACTTGATGGTCTTGGTGTAGCGACGTCGGTGACCGGGGCTACATCATCTCCCCCCCCTTGGGGAAGAGTCGTCCTCGACTCTTGTTCCTCCTCATCGAAGAGGTAGTCTATGACGGGTGTCCCATGTTGTGGTAGAGGGATAAAGTCGCGGTCGAAGAAGAACTTGGAGAGAAACCACGTGCGAAGGGAAAGCTCCAAGAGGCATTTGGCAAAAATGGGAACCAAAATAGTGTCGATGTATCCAAAATTTGGTGGGGCAAAAATTTGTGCATGTAAGAGTTGTAAGGTGTCAAAAATGTGTGGTGTAGCATTGTCCCAAACAAGTGGAACAAACCAAAGGCAAGTGTCGGCGGCAAAATTTGGGGCAAAATTGTTATGTGCAATGGCAAAGTGATGGAGACTTCGAACTTGGGAGAGTATGGTTGGCTTGAGCCGAGTATGAGTGTCCTCAAGTGTGAAAGAATCCATTGCAAATGCCAAAGATGAAATGAAAAATCCAAAGAAGAGCAACTTTTTGTGTGACATGTGGCACAAGATGCATAAGGTGTCTCTCACATGTATGACATGGTCCTTGAGATTCTCGAAGTGTATGATGAAAGCATCAAGACATACAACAATCATTGTGCCAACAAGAGGTGTCAAGATATGTTGCAAAAGAGGCAAAAGGGGCGACGAGGAGTTGGACCAAACCGGAAACTCGACAAGGCAAGTCGGAAACACATGAGGGCGAAGGCTTGTGGGAACATACCCTTTGGTGTGATTCCCGCGGGTTAGGTCCTTGTTGGGGTAGCTCTCAATTGCGCGTTTCGTGAGCTCATGCTCCGTAGCGGTGGAGGTAGACATTCGGGTACCTATACACACAAAAGAGAAAACAAAAAGCGTGTGTGCATGGTAAAGGAACACATCATCCATCATGATGTTCCATGTCTCGTGCACATCACCATTAGTGTCAATCAAGATAGTATGAAATGCATGGCGATGGTGCATATGGCAAGAAGGTGCATTCATGGCATGTGGCAACTCATGATCATCAAAAATAGAGAAGGCTATGGGGGCCATCTCATGGACAATGAAATAAGCATGTTTGCATACCAAGCATAAGAAAGGGGAATTATTCACTATCTTGGATGCAACGATCATGGAGTAGTGCAAACATTTTGGGCAAAGCATGCGGAAGCTAATATCATCATTGTCATTGCAAGCAATACATGCGAAAGAGCAAGTAGGTAACATATTGCAAGCAATGGTAGGAAAATTGAAGCTCTCATAGCATGGCATGGTCATTGTATCACAAACACTCAATTCCACATGATCAACAATGTTATCAAGCAAAGCATCACATGGGAAAGTGAAAGTAGCATGTGACGTAGCAAATGGATCATCGAGATCATGCATGCACTCATAAGTCATCATGTCCACTAGTGGGATCATGGCATCATCAACACCTATGTTGTTACCTTTGTAGGCCGACTCATTTGAGGTAGGTGTTGTGGAAGTAGGAGGATCCATGTGGTCGACATGTCCATCTTGGAGCAAGCATGGTGAGATATCATCATCTTCATGCACCATGTACATCGTCTCCATGAGCGGGAACTCATCCTCCGTGGAACCTAGTGCAACATAAGAAGACACAAACGAGGGAGAGGTTAATGTGTTAGCAAATGCGATGTCCGCCATGGACCTATCATCTACCTCTCTCAACTCACTTTGTGTATCACTCATGTCCTCCAAACGGAAGCACTCAAACTCACATATGGGGTGGAAGTCACTCAACTCACTATCACTCTCACTCAAGTGGGCTAAGTGGCTCTCATTCTCACATGGGATTGGTACCAACTCATCAATGAAGCATAGGGGAGTAGGCTCGACTTTCTCATCTCCATGTGCCTCCTTGGTTGAAGGGAAATTCCCATGCTCAACCATCTCAACTCCATGCGCCTCCGTAGGTGAAGGGAGAATCCCATGCTCACCATGCTCAACTCCATCGCCTCCCAAGTCATCCTCAAGCGGTGGCATCGTGGTGTAGTAGAGAGCTAGGCTCGGATCCACATCAACCTTGAGTTGACCTTGGCGATCTTCATCTTGAAGTGTGGGCGCGATAGGCATCTTGGAGACTTGTGCATTGAGCTCGTCGAAGTAGAGCTTCTTGGCGCTTGGCGTTGTGCATTGCCATGCCACGTGACCCTTGGCCTTGCACACCTCACATAGGAGATTGGGACATTCCCGTGGAGGGTGGCTTTGTTGCTTGCACTTGTAGCATCGGAGTCCATAGGCATGTGACGAGGTAGGGGCCATTGTGGTGGTGGCGCAAGAGGTAGAAGTCGCCTCATGAGGAAGGTATGCGCGATGTGCACGTGCCGTCCTTGTAGTGGTGGACACCCTATCATGGTGTTCGTCGCCTTCATGTCGAGGCTCTCGTCTTCGGGCATCATCACCATGGCTTGAGTGGTGTCGTCGAAGACTCGTGGAAGATGTTGGTCGATGGCGATCATGAAGTGGCTTGTGGCGGCGAAGCTCATGTGGTGACGTATGTCGATGACGGTCCTTGCCATGCCTAGATGATGGCTCATGCGACTTGGCATGTTGCTTGTGGCGCCTTGTGGAGCTTGGAGAAGAGTGTCGATGACGCTCATGATGGGGACGCTCTTGATGCTCCATATGGTGTACTTGAAGTCGACGATCTTGTGCATAAGCACTCTCATGGTGGCGCCTTGTGGAGCTCGTAGGCGAGTGTCGATGACGATCATGATGAGGATGCTCTTGACGATCCATATGATGGTGCCCTCGTGGAGGTCCTCCATCTTCATATGTAGCTCCAATGGCCAAGTGGTGGTACTTGGGAGCATCGTCGTTGCTCCTTGTGGAGACTAGGTGAGGTTCCGCCATGGTGTCGATGTCGTAGGCGTGGCGTTGCTCCACCAAGTCGTCGATGTCGTAGTCGTGGCGTTGCTCCACCATGTCGTCCATGCTTGAGGAGCCATTGTCGATGTAGAGCTCCTCGATGTCGGTCATGTCGGTGATGCTCGCGGAGCCAAAGTCGGTGTAGAGCTCCTCGATGTCGGTCATGTTGGCGATGCTCGCGGAGCCATAGTCGGTGTCGAGCTCCACATGTTCCTCCACATCCGCGGTGCTTGAAGAGGTATCCTCCTCGAAGTGCTCCGTGTACTCCTCCGTATCTTCTTCGTCGCTATACATGTTAGCATGACAAGATCTATATGGTGTATGTTAGTGGAAGGAGACTATTTCGCACTCTTACCAAGGTAAGATAGTATTGAGGCAATCCACCAAACCGAAAGCAAGATCAAGTGTATCGGGAACACACGCAAAACCACACGCAAAAGCTAGCAAATATGGTGTTAGGCGAGTGTTGTGGAAAGCCAAAAGACGAAATCCGAAATCAAGTTTGTTGTTAAGAGTGGGTGAAGTCCAACGAAATCAAATGTCAAAGCGATGATCACTAGAAACACGGAAAAGATATGGAACACACACACGAGATGAACGGGGTTAGTGCGACCAAGGAATGAGCGGAAAAGTGTATGAAGCCCTCAATCAAGGGTGCTCGGTGTCACACTAACACAAGAAGAGATCAAAGCTTGGTTGCAAACGAAGAGACAACAAGATTTACACGCGGCCTCTCTTCTCTTTTCTCTCTTGTTGCTTAAAAGCTTTTCCTCTTTTGTATTTGGTGGCACTTGCACTCTTTTGTATCTATGGTGGCGCTTTATACACTTTGGTATGTATGATGGCACTATGCACACTTGTGCTATTTTTGTATTTTGGCGGCTTTTTCTCGCACTATGTTAGCGTTAGCTCGCTTTTGCTATCTTGCCACACGAGTTTTGCTTAGAAGCTTTACTCTACACGACACACACACCTCACAATCGGGGCCACGTGCAATGTCTCGCAACACTCGATAAGCAATGCTCGTAGGATAGATCGCAAAAGGAAGAGGGGCTACACGGTGGGGAGCAAGTTATACCTAGATGAAAAGTTAGGCGGTGTCGTAACACACAACTTGCGAGGATGGCGACGATGGTGTCGTAGTTGCGCCGGAGTCCGGGGTGCCGAAGGTGTCGCCGCGGTGTTGATGTAGGCGCGGAAGCTCGAAAGACAAACCTTGCACTCCAAAACGGAAACCAGGCAAAATAAGTCAATGCCCGAAAATTTGGGTCACGACGAGCGATCGAAGGTGTCAAAATTCTGGAGTCGGAAAATTTCGGAAACGGTGTCAAAATTAGAGTTAAGATGAAAGGGGGTAACTGTGAAAGTTTGGGGTCAAACGGGCGCCGGAAAGTTGTCACAATTTGGAGCAAAAAGTGGAGTCAAAATGGGCGAAAACTGGGTCAAACCCGGTCCAGAACCCGGTCAAACCGGACCTGGGACCGGCCGGCCCGGTCCAGAACCGGATCTGGAACCGGATGGGCCCCTGGACTTGGTCCGGATGGCACCGGTCTGAGCCCCGGTTGCAGACCGGACGGCCCGGTCAGAAATCCGGTTGACCGGCAAGGCGATCTGGTGGCGGCGCGATCGTGCGGGGTGGGCTGGTGGTGAGCGAGCAGATGGTGAGCGAGGCCGGCGGGTGGGGCGGGCGCGCGGGCGCGCGTTGTGGCGAGCTGGATGCGGCCCGTGTTGGGCCAGCGGAAGAAGGCGCGCGGCCTGGGCAGTGCCCGCGCGTGCGTGGAGGCGGTCTGGGCGCGGGCGAGCTGAGCAGCAGCGTGGGCGGGGCGGGCGTGTGGTGGGCCACGGCGGCGCGCGTGAGGAGCAGCGGGGCGGCCTGGCCTTGGCCGTGGAGGGCTGCAGCGGCCGGAGGAGCGTGCTGTGGCGCGGCCAGCTCGAGCGGGCGTCGCGGAAGGTAAGCAGGGCCGGCGGCTGCTGGCGCGGTTCGGGGCCAGAGGCGGGCGGCGGGCCAGGCAGCTGGGAGCGGGGCGAGATGGGCTGGCGGCTGTTGTTGCTGCGGGGCGGCTCGGAGAAGAAACTGTTCTTCACAGCTTTAGACAGGAAAAGGACTGGAATCGCTCAAATTCGCACCAAATTGGAAGAAATTGATGGGGAAAAATGGGGGAAAACATAGATCAATCACTCCAACATCAAATCCATGCACTAAAACCACTCAAAACGCAACGAAATCGCAGATCCGTCCAAAGGCAAATTAGGGCTATTTTTGGGGATTTTTGGGGAAAATTTTCAGAGACGAAATTGGATGGGTGGGGGGTCAAATCCGCGGAAACCAAAGGCTGCTGATACCATATGATGAGGTCTAAGACCCCGTGTGTGGCCCGATCTCGCGGATTGACTTCGAAACCAAGGGGGAAGATGGGAAAACGCGAGGAACACGAAGAACACGGCGATGAACACGAGGAACTCCGAGACTCACGCACACACACACCCCGATACACCCGATGCTTACCTCCGTGGCTCGATGGACCACGCCAATAGAATCTCCGAGGAAGAGACACGCGGTAGAATTCCCCGGGGAGAGATTGGGATTGGAGAAGAAGAGCTTGGTGAGGGAGAGAGAGTATCTTGTACTAGAATCTCACTCAACAAGTTCCAAATCAACAACCAAGGTGCCTTGATTACAGAGGGATGATACCCAAGGGAGACTAAGCTCAAATTTAGGTTTGAGTTCAAAACAAGTCTAAAGAGGTAAGGGGGGTGTCTTGGGTCTATATATAGGCCTACAAGACAACACATGGCGAAAAGGTACATAAGTGGGTAACTTAGGCAGTTTGGTGGGTAGTTCCCGTCGGATCCGGTCTGGGGCCGGTCAGACCGGGCCTGGGACCGGGCGGTCCGGTTGTGGAGCCGGTCGACCGGTCGCCAACCAGGCAGGTCGGTCTGGGGCCCGGTCGGACCGGACTCTGGGCCGGCTGGGCCTCCTCCTCCCTCTTCCTTCTTCTCTTCTTCTTCTTCCTTCTTCCTTCTTCCTTGCACCATGATGAATGGCTCCTCTTCCCTTCCCTCGCTTCCTTGCACCATGGGTGTTCCTCCTCTCCGGTTCCTCGATGATTCTTGTACCTAATGATATGTAGCACACCGATATGAGGTAGCATTCCATTCAAGGTATTGACGAGGTCGAGTATCGAGAGGAAGGAGTTCACCTTGTCGCGTGTAGCGTGGTTTAGGGTTGAAGGTCCACTTGGGGGACTCTTTGGCCATGGTGTAGCGTCGACAATAGGCGGGGTTGCACTTGATGGTCTTGGTGTAGCGACGTCGGTGACCGGGGCTACATCAGTGAACCACCGGGGCATCCCCAAGCTTAGAGCTTTCACTCTCCTTGATCATGTTGTATCATCTCCCTCTCTTGATCCTTGAAAACTTCCTCCACACCAAACTCAAAACAACTCATTAGAGGGTTAGTGCACAATCAAAATATACATGTTCAGAGGTGACATAAATCATTCTTAACACTTCTAGACATTGCACAAATCTACTGAAAGTCAATGGAATCGAAATATCCATCGAACATATCAAAACAGGCAATGCGAAATAAAAGGCAGAATCTGTCAAAACAGAACAGTTCGTAATGACGAATTTTATTGAGGCACCAGACTTGCTCAAATGAAAATGCTCAAATTTAATGAAAGTTGCGTACATATCTGAGGATCACTCACGTAAATTGGCATAATTTTCTGAGTTACCAACAGAGAATTTTGCCCAGATTCGTGACAGCAAAGAAATCTGTTTCTGCGCAGTAATCCAAATCTAGTATGAACCTTACTATCAACGACTTTACTTGGCACAATAAAACACTAAACTAAGATAAGGAGAGGTTGCTACAGTAGTAAACAACTTCCAAGACTCAAAATAAAAACAAAGGTACTGTAATAAAAACATGGGTTGTCTCCCATAAGCGCTTTTCTTTAACGCCTTTCAGCTAGGCGCAGAAAGTGTGTATCAAGTATTATCAAGAGACGAAGTGTCAACATCATAATTTGTTCTAATAATAGAATCAAAAGGTAACTTCATTCTCTTTCTAGGGAAGTGTTCCATACCTTTCTTGAGAGGAAATTGATACTTAATATTACCTTCCTTCATATCAATGATAGCACCAACAGTTCGAAGAAAAGGTCTTCCCAATATAATGGGACAAGATGTATTGCATTCAATATCCAAGACAACAAAATCAATGGGGACAAGGTTATTGTTAACGGTAATGCGAACATTATCAACTTTCCCCAAAGGTTTCTTTGTAGAATGATCAGCAAGATTAACATCCAAATAACAATTTTTCAGCGGTGGCAAGTCAAGCATATTATAGATTTTCTTAGGCATAACAGAAATACTTGCACCAAGATCACATAAAGCATTACAATCAAAGTCATTGACCTTCATCTTAATGATGGGCTCCCAACCATCCTCTAGCTTTCTAGGAATAGAAGCTTCGCGCTCTAATTTCTCTTCTCTAGCTTTTATGAGAGCATTTGTAATATGTTTCGTGAAAGCCAAATTTATAGCACTAGCATTAGGACTTTTAGCAAGTTTTTGTAAGAACTTTATAACTTCAGAGATGTGGCAATCATCAAAATTCAAACCATTATAATCTAAGGCAATGGGATCATCATCCCCAATGTTGGAAAAAATTTCAGCAGTTTTATCACAGGCAGTTTCAGCAGTTTTAGCAGTTTCGGGTAGTTTTTCGCGCTTTGCATTAGAAGTGGAAACATTGCTAACACCAATTCTTTTATTATTATTAGTAGGAGGTGCAGCAACTTGTGTAGCATTAGCATTACTAGTGGTGGTAATAGTCCAAACTTTAGCTATATTATCTTCTTTTTCATTTTCTTCTCTTTCCCACCTAGCACGCAATTCGGCCATCAATCTTATATTCTCATTAATTCTAACTTGGATGGCATTTGCTGTAGTAGTAATTTTATTATCTATATCCTCAGGTTTAGCAGCCATTTTATTAATTAAAGAAGATTGTGACGCAGACATATATGAGATTCGGTTTTCAGCATTCGCAAGTTCAGTTTGCAACCCAGAGATCTCCATATTCAGATTTTCAAGTTGATTTCCTATATTCTTCAACAAGGTAGATTGATCATTCATAGTTTTAGTAAACAATTTATTTTGCTCATATTGTGATTGCATAAAGTTCTTGGTGGATCTTTCAATTTCTAACATCTTTTCCTCATTAGGTGAAGCGTATCTACCATAAGAGTTACCATTAGCATGATATGGCCTAGAATTATTATAATTGTTATTTTTAATGAAATTCACATCAACATATTCTTTTTGAGCAACCAATGACGCTAACGGAACATTATTAGGATCAACATTAGGCCTACCATTCACAAGCATAGACATAATAGCATCAATCTTATCACTCAAGGAAGAGGTTTCTTCGATAGAATTTACCTTCTTACCTTGTGGAGCTCTTTCCGTGTGCCATTCAGAGTAATTGATCATCATATTATCAAGAAGCTTTGTTGCTTCACCGAGAGTGATGGACATAAAGGTACCTCCAGCAGCTGAATCCAATAGGTTCCGCGAAGAAAAATTCAGTCCTGCATAAAAGGTTTGGATGATCATCCATGTAGTCAGTCCATGGGTTGGGCAGTTTTTAACCAGAGATTTCATTCTTTCCCATGCTTGTGCAACATGCTCATTATCCAATTGTTTAAAATTCATTATGCTACTCCTCAAAGATATAATTTTAGCAGGGGGATAATATCTACCAATAAAAGCATCCTTGCATTTAGTCCATGAATCAATACTATTCTTAGGCAGAGATAGCAACCAATCTTTAGCTCTTCCTCTTAATGAGAAAGGGAACAATTTTAATTTTATAATGTCACCATCTACATCTTTATACTTTTGCATTTCACAAAGTTCAACAAAATTATTGAGATGGGCAGCAGCATCATCAGAACTAACACCAAAAAATTGCTCTCGCATAACAAGATTTAGTAAAGCAGGTTTAATTTCAAAGAATTCTGCTGTAGTAGCAGGTGGAGCAATAGGTGTGCATAAGAAATCATTATTATTTGTGGTTGTGAAGTCACACAACTTAGTATTTTCAGGAGTACCCATTTTAGCAGTAGTAAATAAAACAAACTAGATAAAGTAAATGCAAGTAACTAATTTTTTTGTGTTTTCGATATAGCAAACAAGATAGCAAATAAAGTAAAACTAGCAACTAATTTTTTTGTATTTTGATTTAGTGCAGCAAACAAAGTAGTAAATAAAATAAAGCAAGACAAAAACAAAGTAAAGAGATTGCGATGTGGAGACTCCCCTTGCAGCGTGTCTTGATCTCCCCGGCAACGGCGCCAGAAAAAGATTTGCTGGCGTGTAGTTGACGTGGGAGTCAGAGATCTTTGCGGTGTAACTTTTCTTCAGATCCCCGGCAACGGCGCCAGAAAAAGAGCTTGATATCTACGGGTGCTTCTATTCTTGTAGACAGTGTTGGGCCTCCAAGAGCAGAGGTTTGTAGAACAGCAGCAAGTTTCCCTTAAGTGGATCACCCAAGGTTTATCGAACTCAGGGAGGAAGAGGTCAAAGATATCCCTCTCATGCAACCCTGCAACCACAAAGCAAGAAGTCTCTTGTGTCCCCAACACACCTAATAGGTGCACTAGTTCGGCGAAGAGATAGTGAAATACAGGTGGTATGAATAAGTATGAGCAGTAGTAACAGCGCCAGAAAAATGCTTGCTGGCGTGTGGTTGATGGTAGTAGTATTGCGGACAGTACAAATACAGTAGAACAGTTGATATGGGGTTGCCCGATCTTCTCAGTAAGCGACAGTGGTGATGAACACACGATGGTAGCAGCGGATGAAATCGATGATGATGAAGAGGATAACTTGTATGACGCCGACGAAGTCTCTCGATTGATTCCTGATGCCAATGCAACAGCTCTCAACCCTGCAAGATATTCGCAACTCCACACACTTGCGCACGTAGCCGCCGACCACGAAGCGGTAAATTGCAATCTTCTAATCCCCAATGGAACAGCAGATCACACACAAACTTTCAGTAGCATAAAACTCCAGATCGATGCGAATTGGAGAGTAGTATTCAATAGTTTTGCAGAGCAAACAACTAAGAACTAGGGTTTATCTTAAACGTGGTCTAAAGCAACTTTGGGGGCGTCCCAGGGACTTATATAGGCGTTCGGGACGACCTCAGGTCGAAAAAGTACGGAAATAACCGACCCAGAATAGATCTGGTCGAGACAGACTCGGACTCGGCCGGTCTGGGGGCCGGTCAACCGGGCCTGGGACCGGGAGGTCCGGTCCTAGACCGGGTCTGTGACCGGGCGGAAACCGGACGAAGGGTCCGTGTTCCCTGGATGTGGCCCGGATGGCACCGGTTCAAAATCCGGTTGGTGACCGGGTGGCCCGGCGCCAGGGCCGGTCTGACCGGGCCTGGGACCGGCCTGAAGAACTCCTCCTTTCGCGCATGCCTCCCGCTCCTCCCTCGCGCGTCCATGGGATGTCTTCACGTCCGGCTCCATGTCCAGCTTCACGTCCAGCTTCTTGTCCAGCTGCTCCTCTTCTCCTCGTGCGATGCTTGGTTCCTCCTCATACCTGATCATACATAAGTAATACGACTTAGGTAGTATAAAATTCTCGTCAATCAAAGTATCGTTTAGGAACAAGTTCACCTGTTGTTTAAGTAGCTTCGCACGAGCTCGTGTCATTGGTCCAATCCTAACTTCATTGGACTTGAGCTTCACGACTTCATCTTCATCTTGCAATGACGGAGGTAGTAGTGAGGTAGGGATGTCCTCATCATCTCCCCCCTTCAAAAGGCGTCGACCTCGACGCTCCAAGGTCTTCTCCGTCATATGGTGTCAAATCAGCAACATTGAAAGAATTACCTTGACACCAAACTCATCAAGCTGGAAGATCTATCGAGTATGCATTATCATTGATCTTGGCAAGCACTTTGTAAGGACCAGCACCACGAGGCTTCAATTTAGACTTCCGCAGCTTCGGGAACCTATCCTTGCGAAAATGTACCCAGACCATATCACCAGGCTTGAACAACATCTCTTTGCGCTTCTTGTTCATCCTTGCAGCATTGCTCTTGCCTTTCTTTTCTATCAACTCTTTAGTCTTCAAATGTATTTTCTTCACAAAATCTGCCCTCTTGGATGCCTCCATATTAACTCTCTCATGTATGGGCAAAGGCAACAAGTCAAGTGGAGTAATGGGTTTGAAACCATACACCACCTCAAAAGGACACAGCTCTGTGGTAGAGTGTACCGCCCTGTTGTAAGCAAACTCCACATGCGGCAAACACTCTTCCCACTCCTTCGAGTTCTTCTTGATCATGGATCTCAACGATTTGTGACAAGGTTCGATTCACCACCTCGGTTTGACCATCGCTTTGGGGATGACAAGTAGTACCGAACAGTAGCTTTGTCCCCAACTTCCCCCAAAGTGTCTTCCAGAAGTAGCTCATGAACTTCACATCACGATCGTAAACAATAGTCTTCGGGACTCCATGTAGTCGAACAATCTCCCGAAAAACAGGTTAGCAATATGCGACGCATCGTCGCTTTTGTGGCAGGCAAGAAAGTGTGACATTTTAGAAAATCTGTCCACTACCACAAATATAGAATCATGGCCTCTCTTAGTACGCGGCAAACCCAACACAAAATCCATACTAATATCTTCCCAAGGTGTAGTAGGTGCCGGTAAAGGAGTATACAAACCGTGAGGCTTCAGCTTGGACTTGGACTTGTTGCAAGTAATGCACCTCTTCACATACCTGTCCACGTCCCGCCTCATCTTTGGCCAATAAAAATGATCAGCGAGCATGAGTAGCGTCTTCTCACGCCCAAAGTGACCCATCAAACCTCCAGCATGTGATTCCTGCAATAAGAGCAAACGCACGTACGATTACTGGAACACATAGTTTGTTAGCTCTAAACAAGAACCCATCATGTATGTGATATTTTTCCCATGCTTTACCAATAGCACACAAGCGGTATGGTTCAGCAAAATCATGATCGATCGCATATAAATCACATAACACCTCTAATCCAGGAATTTTAACATCAAGATGGGTTAATAGCATAGTCTTCCTAGATAGAGCATCGGCAACAATATTATCTTTTCCCTTTTTATGCTTAATAATGTACGGAAAGACTCAATGAACTCAACCCACTTAGCAAGACGCCTATGCAAAGTAGATTGGGCTTTCAGATATTTCAAAGCTTCATGATCAGAATGTATGATAAATTCTTTTGGCCACAAATAATGTTGCCAAACCTCAAGAACTCTAATTAAAGCATACAATTCTTTATCATAGATAGGATAGTTCAACTTAGCACCAGTAAAGTTTCTCAGAAAAATATGCAATTGGGCGACCCTCGTGCATCAACACACCAC